>NC_132855.1:10715005-11371021 GCF_048164855.1 Canis lupus baileyi | reverse complement strand
TGTGGTTGAGGATTAAAATGCACTTCCTTTCTGGACTTGATGATTTTATGATCTTCCTCCTTAAGGAAAATATATTTTCTACACGGTTAACTGTAGAGTTTTGGAAGATTGTCTAGGAAAGAATGAGACTAAAAGAAAGTTCAGCTGTAGAGATTTTTAAAAATATTCATTTCTTCTGTTTCTTTGATACAGTAGTCAACGAGTCAGTATATCCTATCAAATCTAATTATTTAATTGTCATGTCAATGAATTTCTTCTTATTTTATTTTATTTTTAAAGATTTATTTATTTATTTATTTATTTATTTATTTATTTATTTATGAGAGACACACAGAGAGAGGTAGAGACATAGGCAGAGAGAGAAGCAGGCTCCATGCAGGGAGTCTGATGTGGGACTGGATCCCAGGACCAGGATCATGCCCTGAGCCAAAGGCAGACGCTCAACCGCTGAGCCACCCAGGCATTCCGAGCTTCTTCCTATTTTAAAGAGCAATGGTTAAAAATATCACTCATATCATTTGAAGAACTTAATCATGGATTTAATAACGCTGACTACTGAGAGTGCCCTAGCGATTCAGAGACAGCATAGCTGTGATTTGGTCCAGCACTCTAGTTAGCAAAACATCAGGGTGAGGGATCCCTGGGTGGCACAGCGGTTTGGCACCTGCCTTTGGCCCAGGGCGCGATCCTGGAGACCCGGGATCGAATCCCACATCGGGCTCCCAGTGCATGGAGCCTGCTTCTCCCTCTGCCTGTGTCTCTGCCTCTCTCTTTCTCTCTCTCTCTCTCTCTGTGTGTGTGACTATCATAAGTAATAAATAAAAATTAAAAAAAAATCAGGGTGACTCTTTTGCCAGTCTAGAAAGTTTTCTGTTCTTGATTATCAGATTTTTTGGGGGGTGGCAGGGGAGAGAATAGGTCATTGCGGTAGAGTAGACACATGAGAAGAGTAAAAAGCAACACTGGAAAATCTGTCTTCACAAAGACATTGTAAGTTGTTTTACTCAAAGGAGCATGAACCAATAATAGCCTGAACAACTTTCAGACCACATACTTTAGTAAAGCGCTTGTTTCTCAGTTATAATTTTTTACTACTTATGCTTTTTTTTTTTTTTACTAGCTTTCCTCATTTATTCAAAAGCCTTTTTAGTTGCATGAGGTTTAAAGTATTTTCTATCAGTGAAGTGGTAAAAAGTAAAAGTTGCCCATTAAAAAAATATATTTGGAATTAGGCTAATTTTTATCTTATCTATTATATATATATATATATATATATCTTAATCTATAATATATATATACATATATATATACACATATATATACATATATATATATATATATCTTAACTATATTTTATCTTTATCTGTAGTTACTTGATTTTTCTTGTTCTTTGCCAGCCAGTATTTTCTACTTATGGACTTATTGGAGAAAGTCAGTAGTTTTCTGTGCCTTATTGATAGATCTGTTGTAATTGTTGGCACATTTAGTCACTGAACAGTCATTAATTTAATATTATGATCATCCGGCATCTACTCTATTCTACATATTTGTTAGTTTCTTCTGACCCCTCCTCATACCAGTGGAATGTAAGCCACTTGAAGGCAGCAGTTTATAGCCATGCAGTGCTTTTCTCATACCTATTATAATATTTTGTCATTTTGGAAAATAAAGTAAAAATATATATATATATATCTTAAAATGTAGCTGAATTTCATCTTTTCAGTAAGCTATGTAATGATTTTTAGCAATTCTTCACAGTGGCATTATTGGATTGGCTACTATTTGTTTAAATTATTTATCTTTCCCCAAGAGATGATATTTGAAAGGGAAGGGCAGATTCTTAAGTTAGAATTATGTTTCCTGATCAAAAGCATAGGGCTTTGCTAAAATAATTGTTGTGGCTTTTTACTTCATTTCCAGATTATTGGGTAAATAGAAACTAAACTTTGTTGTTGATTTATACTTACCCTAATTTTGGAAGCTTCTGAGGTTGAAAGCATGAACTATACTTCTCTGTGTCCAACAATATATATTTTTAGTCAAATGGAATAAACAAATTCAAAGTACAAATGAACAGTTATTAAAGGTTCCTATTGGGCACCTGGGTAGCTCAGTGGTTAAGCTTCTGCCTTCAGCTTGGGTCTTGATCTTGGAGTCCTGGGATCGAGTCCCACATCAGGCTCTCCACAGGGAACCTGTTTCTCCCTCTGTCTATGTCTTCGCCTCTTTCTCTGTGTCTCTCATGAATAAATACATAAAATCTTTTAAAAAAACATTCCTGTATTATAGAATTAAAAGCTATTAGTTGTAAATTAGCAATGTGGTTTATTTCTAAAAACTTTACTCTTAATTAATCAGTGATCTATATTATAAACTTAATAAATTTATGTTTATAAAATAAGTTGCCTCAGCTTACATAATCATTTTCGAAATATGTTATAGGGAAACAATTAGCTTTCCTTCCCCAAAATCTATGTTCCCTTCTCTTAAAATGCCTTTAGAAAGACAGTCTGAATTCTAAGTTCTCCATACTTGCACTTGTCTATATTTTTTAGCTTACTGTTTTCTAACAAGTATATGATTTAGAGAAACTTCATTTCTACAACACTTAAAACTCAAAACATTTTCTTGAGCTATTCAGATAAAGCAAAAGTATATATTTTCAGACTAATTCAAATAATTATTCTAATTTTCACTTCATTCAGTGTATAAGAAGAAAGAATGTAGGTAATGAGTAAGTTGGAGAGTATAGCTAGTAAATATGATGACTACATAAATAATATAAATAACTGTCAAAACATAGATATTTCTGAAAATGAAAGGAGGTACTAACCAGGACAAAGGGATAACTATATGAAATAACTGAGGCTCTCCTGGGCAAAGTAAGACAAATATTCATATTACTGATAAATAATTCACCAGATCCTGTAAATTTACAAACACAGATCCTGTAAATTTATTGCAAAATGTGCTAGCTAAAATTTCCCATATTCTAATGTGTATATTTTCACTTTGGGCAGGGGGAACTTTTGTCATTATTTCATTCATTTGTACTTACAGAGTTCTGGGATGGGAGCTAGGTTGCTGGAGCTCATCACTGAAGGAAACAGACCCCACCAGGTCCATTTTCAGAGCATTCATCTCAAGCTTTCTTGTTTAATAGACGTATTAGCATTTTATGGCATTTCAAATGTTTTAGAATGCAGCACACACAAACTATAAGTAAATTTAGAATGTAGCACACATAAACTGTAGCCTAAATAGGTAGAACTTTGTAATAAAACTGATTTTAAAAATAACAGAATTTAAAGGAAAATCTATGTTTCCAAATGCCTGATGCTTTTCAACTGATTCCTTTTAGTGCTTATCTTCAGAGAAGAACTAGTAAAGTATAGGAACATCTTTAAAGAGATAACAAGTAATAGATTGAATAAAGTCACTCATCTGTGGGAATCTCTTTGAAAGTCAAAATGTTTATCACAGCAAGTAGTTCAAGAAAAAATGTAACTGGACAGTGATGGAAATGTCAGAGACAGAAACTAGAAAACAAAAAACAATAACATTGTTATAGTTAAGGTTCCTTAAAATCAGTTGAAAGAGATTTTTAGGGTATCTATTCCTTTTCTTCCTCAGAATCACTTCAAATAATAGTCTACTTGTATCCTGATTTGTACTCTAAATTGGCAGGACTGATCATTTTCCAGTGTTTGCCAATGGTAAGGAACACATCTACTCAAGTTCTTCCATATTTGAACAGAAATATTGGTGTTGCTTCAGTAATAGAAGTTCTTGTAAAACAAAGCAAAACAAAACAAAGCAAAACAAAACTTTACCAACTGTTTGAGTAGAACACACAGCAATACTGTGTTTTGTTGTGGAAACATCAGTTTTGGTCCTGGATCAGTTACTGATCGGCAGTGGTTACTTATCTAAATAACTTGTCCTCTTTGGATTTTAGATGTGTGAGCAAGTTGGAATAAGCCTCTAAAATGTCTTCCACCTTGAATGTTTGGTGAGTGTTTTACTTTCATATTGTAATAGAATTTCTGAACTTCATTCTTTCCATTGTTATTTAATTAGGCCAATGTGGGACAATGAAGAGTTGGAGGCTAATGCACTGAACCACCCACATGTCCCATGTTTCTCATTATTGTATGTTCCATCTCTGGTTTTCTAATTTTCTTTTCCTTTCCTTCAGAGAGAAGCTTCTGAAGGAATAGATTTCCATTTTTTGTACATGTAAAACTCTGATTCACTAATATCTCAACTCTATGATACAGCATTTCTCTTACCATTTAACAGATTATTTTTTAGATCATCCACTGAAGACCTTTGTGTTACTAACTCAAGATAAGAATATGAATTTTTATCTCCCTTAACCTCTCTGCAGGACATGATCTTTTGGGAGCTTTCTCTTTTTGAAGTTCTCTCCATCATGGTTTTTCATAATATCTTCTTTTCACTTTTTTTTCAAACTTCCCTAGCCACTCTTTTTTTTTTTCTTTCTTAATATTGGTATTCCACAAACCCTGATTCAGTCTTTCTTTAACTGTACTTAAAGCTATACAATTTCATCCATATCTCATAAGTTCAATTTCCATTTATTCTTGTATTCATGAATCTCTATCATTGGACCAAATATTTTTTAGGTTCTATTTTACCACATACACAACAGACATTCATCTGAATATCCAGCAGATACCTCAAATTTAACCAATGTAAACTAAGGCAAACCAAACCACTTTAGCCTTCCAACACAAAGATGTTTCTCCCAGAGTATTCCTTATCACTGCATCTGGTACTACTTGCCTAAGTCTTTACCTTCTATCAATTTTACCTACTTAAAAAAAAGTCTTAAGCTGTTCTTTACCCTTTAAATTCATTATTATGACTGTGAACTAGCCTTTGTATTTTGGTGTTAATGATATAATGGCCTACTGACTAGTCTCTTGTTCTTCACCCCTACCCACCATCTAAAATGTTGACATAGCTATAGGTTTCTGCAACAGTGAAATTATTCTACCTCTTGTCTGCTTGGAATCCTTCAGTGTCTTTTCTTGGCCCTTAAGATAAAGCCAGAATTACTTAACATGGAATAAGAAACCTTTCAGAGGTGGCTATTGTCCATCTATTCTTATTACCCCGCTACATAGAACTCTATGATTATTTACATATTTATTTCTTCTTTTGAATTATAAGTCCCTTGATGATGAGGTCTCTGAAGTATCTCCTGAGCTCTAAATCCTAGAAAAATGTCCCACATCTGGAAAATGTTCACGAAGTGTTAATTATTTAATTAAATGGATTATCAAGGTTAATCAAAGTAAAAATATTAATTAAATGGATTATCAAGGTTAATCAAAGTAAAAATATTGATATCTGCTCAAAGTTATATAGAGTAATACCTTTAACAAAAAATTAGAAACCTAAGTTCTAATCTTCTATTTTTTATTAATTAGTTCACCAAATCTCATAACTTTCCTGGTCCTCAATTTCTTACCTAGAAATTGATTTTGTAGTATTAGGTGATTTCTTCAGGCTCTTCTAGTTCTGACTTTCTGTGAGACCTGGTACTGTTCCATGGTCGTAATTTAATGAGACACATTAACTTTTCAGGCCTCTAAGGAACAATTTCCTTAACACTCAAACATAGTGTTTCACCCTAGTTTCTGTCCTATATCTAAGTATGTTTTGCCCCAGGGAAAACAGACTCAGAGTGCTGTGATGGCAGAGAATAGTTTCTCATTTCCATCGGTTTTATATAAAGGGGAAAAAAAACAGTGTCATAACTCTAGTGGATTTATTTCCTGCTAACTTTAAAAGCTAAGAAATGCTTGAAAATATATCTTCAATGTCACAGATTAGAACGTCCTGTGGAGACAAATTAATTTTCTCTAAATGACATTTGAAAACTTGCTAAGGGCAAAGAACAGAAGAATATGGCTATCCAATGAGTCATTTTATAATTTCAGGATGAAGTTGACCACCTTGTATGATAAGTTTCTGTGGAGCAAACAGGACAAGGTGAGTTTTCCCCAGCTATGAGCAAAGTACCTATTACTAATTTATAAAAGGGAGGGATAACAGTCTGGAAAATTATAGGCACATTTAAATAACTAAATGTGCTATAAAGATATATGCCAAGATTTTGGCGACAAGACTTGGAAGAGTTATGGGTAAATTAATACACAGGGACCAAGTTGAATTTATGAGGCATGAAATAATTACAGACAGTATGAAGAAGAGTTTTATGTTAATGCAAATTGATAGTGATACTCAGACTCTGGTGTTTGCAAATTCTGTTAATATCCAGGAAGTGTGTAATAGAATGGAATAGAAATAGCTAAGCTAATATTAAATCATGTAAGTTTGTAAATCTTGTTTTTTTTTGAAGAAGGCATTATTATTGTAGCAAAAATAAATTGTATATTTATGGTGCCAAATGCCCAACATTGAAAATGCAGGTAATCAATGGAATGCTACCTAATTGGAAAGGTACAGATATATGATTGAGATACTCTTCTTTTCTTTTTTTCCTTGTAGACTGGCTACGTGTTGAAAGTTATTTTTACATAGTTTGTACTTATGTTACTTTACTCTTATAATTTTTGTGATTAGGGAATGGCTTAAATCATCAGTATGACACATTTTAAATAATACATTCTCAGTCACAGGGATTTGAACTTATTTAGGAGTTACAAATTTAAAATGCTGATGGTAGTATATTCTTACTAAATCTAAAGAATATTTCAGGGAGATGCATGTAATCCTTTTGACTGAAAAAATAACATTTAAAATTTCATAGAACTAAAAACATATTTCAAACATGTCCGTTACCAGCAGAGTAGTGGTTTAGATACTCAGAAGAGCTCTCCTCCTACAAAACAACTAAATCTTACATTAAAAATGCTTTGTTGAGTTTGAAGAAATAAGCAAAACCTTTAAAGGCCCAACAATCAAACAGCAAAGATGTAAGTTGAAAATTTAACAGAAAGCAGTGAAGAATAAGTTAACCTTAAAGCTGAGTTGGTCCAAGGTGTAAATGCCCATGCTAACCCTGAGATTAAATGCTGTTATGAGAATGTATCACAGTGTGTAGGAGCTTAAGCAGGAGCCCCAAGTAGTTACCAGAATCTCTTAGATCATAGCAGAAGCAAACAGAAATCCTTTATAGCTTAAAGTATCATACTTTTAGGCACTTAGGATTCCCACAGAGTAAGATCTAGAAAAGAAATGCTCATAATCAGAGATCCTAAAATAGAAGGAAAGAAGACACAGGGATAAGCATCAGCATAAAGAAGAAACACTTCATATGCTTTTCAAAAGGTTTTTTTTAAAACTATAATTGATATTCTTAAGGAAAGAAAATGTAATTACATAAAATGCTCAGTTAAAACCACAAAAGGCAGAAAAAGTGTGGAAGACAAAAGTCAGGAAAATGGGCAAGAAGAAGAAAAAAGTAACAAATATGGTAGATATTGATCCAACTATATCAATCATTTTAAATGTTGATGGTCTTATATGCACCAATTAAAAGACAGAGGTAGTCTTTTAATGCCTGGTGGGTGCCTGGTGGTTCAGTAGGTTGGGCATCTGCTTTCAGCTCAGGTCATGATCTCAATGTCCTGGGACTGAGCCCTGCATCAGGCTCCCTGCTCAGGATCTCTCTCTGTGATTTTTTTTAAGGTTTTATTTATTTATTCAAGAAAGATACAGAGAAAGAGGCAGAGACATAGGCAGAGGGAGAAGCAGGCTCCCCACAAGGAACCTGAGCAGACATTCAACCACTGAGCCACCTAGGTGTCCCATAAATAAAATCTTTAAAAAAAAAATACACTGGTAGTCAAAGCTGATAAAAGAACAAGATCTCAATGTATATTCTACAAGAAACTGAATTTGAATAAAAAGACAGACTGATAGTAAAGGGATGCTGAAATATAGATCATGCTAACATTAATCAAAAGAGTGGGGATCTATATTAATTTCAGCCAGAGCAGACTTCAGAGCAGGGGAAGCTATCATAGATAAAGAAGGAATTGCATAATGATAAAGAGGTCAGTAGTTCAGAAAACATAAACATTCTTAATAAATATGTATTTAACAATACAGTATCAAAATATGTGAAGCAAAAGCTGATAGGACTACACGGAGAAATAGATGAACCTACCATCATGATTGAAGACTTGAATGCTTCTCCATCAGAAATGGACAGATCCAGGAGGCAAAAAATTAGTAGGGACATAGTTGAATTCAACAATGCCATCAATTAACTGGATATAGTTGACATCTATTGAGAATTCATCAAACAACAGCAGAATACACATTCTGTTCATGCTCACATGGGACATTTACCAAGGTAGAGTACATTCTGGGCCATACATCACACCTTAAAAATTTAAAAGATGGGGCTGAAATTTCCAAGCTTCTAATCATAGCTTAGTCCTCCTGGTGGCCAGCCTCCATTCAGGAGCCCACCCACCATTGCTCCATAAGAACAAAAGACACTCCTATCACCCAGGAGATTCCAAAGGAATCTGTTAAATAATGCCATCTCTACATATATCCAGTTTCCAAATGTGGAGTTGTTGGCGAGATTTCTACTTAGTTCCATTGTTGAATTTGTCTGACTTTGTGCCAGCATCATACTGTCTAAATTATAATAACCATTTGCTTGCTAATGAGGTAATTTTTTGTCAACCCCTTACTGGTGCTTCTTTTCAGGAAGTATCCTGTGTGTTCTGGGATCTTTTTTTAGGCATAGTTATTCTAAGTCAATAATCCACTTTCAACCTCATTGTCATCATCATTTGATATTACATTTGACAGTTAACAAATACATCTTCATCATCTGTCATATACATATACATGACCTATGTTAGGGGCTGTAGCGCTGAACTGTGCTATTATGGCCCCTAACCTAAGATAGCTTATAGACTTACTCTGGATTTTGTTTACTGTGCTCTAAGATAGCAAGCATATTCTCTTTCAAAGGAATGTGCAATTCAAAATTGAAAAGAGGGGGATCCCTGGGTGACTCAGTGGTTTAGCGTCTGCCTTTGGCTCATGGCGTGATCTTGGAGACCCAGGATCGAGTCCCACATTGGGCTCCCTGCATGGAGCCTGCTTCTCCCTCTGCCTGTGTCTCTGCCTCTCTCTCTCTGTGTGTCTGTCATGAATAAATAAATAGAATATTAAAAAAAAATGAAGAAGAAAATATGACCATCTTCCCCTTGATTTTTAAGAGATGCAAAATAAGACAACCTCAGAAGTTTGCATCTAAGCATAACTGACTTCCAGCCAATTCCCAGTATGTATTTAAATTCTGGCAGGTCCGCACATCTGCATACTTTATTCCATATTGGTGAAAAGTCTGGAAAGTGGGTAAAAGCTTGTTAAAGTAAAATTAGAAAACCCAACTTTCGATGTAACTAGAGGAGGTATTTCTGTGATGTGATGCATGCTTGTGCTTGTAAGAAGGCACTGGTCTTCTAAATAGAATTCATTATAGCCATTAAAGAAATGATCCCTTTAGGTACCAGAATTATCAACTGCTATAATTCAGCTAGTACTTGCATTGTTCGTGATGGCAGGGAGTATTTTAATTAAGCAAAGTCAGACTTTTGAGGATTAAATCATTTGTCAGTTACTTTGCAAAATGACAACTAGCCAACTGAAAACAAATTTTCATAAATAGGAGGGGTAAAGGAGATGTCTAGGAAATCCTTTCTTCTGAAGCCAGGGGACAAATGAAAGACCATGGGAAGGCAGAGGAACAATAGAAAGAAGTGACAAAATAGAAAGCTCACGTTTTCACTTAACCTATCCCATTCCCGCTGCTTGAACTTAGGCTGTGATTTTTGGAGTGTTCTGTTCTCAAAGAGTTTTGCCAATCAGGAAGAGTGATGAAACCAGAGAGCCCATAAAACTGGAAAAGTACAGATGAGATAGCAAAAGCTTGTCAAGAGACAGAAGCTTGTGTAAAAAAATGTTTTTAGAAGCAAATACCAGCAAAATATACTAAGTTTCTATTGAGGAAAGTATTAGAAGACATAAGATGCTATATAATACTGTCTTTATTCAAAACCAATGATAGTAACGAGTCCGGGAGGCTATAGGAATTAATTTTGAGTTGAAATGGGGGTAAGGCAGCAATTTATTGGATGGCAGTTGCTGGTGCTTGTGCTTGAGCAACTTTGTGAAATCTCAGATTTCTTTCCCATTTGCACATAGGGATAGGCCCATTAGAAGACCTAAGTCCAAAAACTCATTGCCTAACCACACTCTCTGTATCATATAGAAGCATCATACTTTTCAAAAACCCCTAAAGAGGAGTGAATACAGGAGCAGAGCAAAGCTGTTTTAGTACTCCTCTGCTTGAAAGCAAATTTCTTTTTTAATGGTAAGAATTATTAGACTTCTATAAAATGAATACCTATTAGATTTCCTTTTAAGATCCTTTCTCTAACCTCCTAATTGTACATAAAAGTTCCTAGATGCCAGAGAAATTTGTGTTGGACTAGTTGTAAAAAAAATATAGATACCCCACTTTCTTTCTCTCTTCCCTTCCCTCCCCTCTACTTTCCCTCCCCTTCCCCTTCTTTTCCTTTTCTTTTCCTTTTCTTCAGTCTGTCTTTTTTGGGGCCTCTTTTGTCTGTCAGACAGATTTAGAGCACTAGTGAATTACAAAAGGAGGCAGAGAAACCAGAGGGGAGAAATGATGCCCAGCAATAGGCCACATATTTGAGTCTGTAATATATTTTCACACTCTAATCTTGAATACAATTCCACTGTGGAAAAAAAATGCTTCACCGCTTGCATACCTGACTCCTCATTCTCTCTTGTGTTTATTATTTTCTAAATGGCTCAACTTTGAGGTGATTTTAAGGCAGTAGTGTTATAATGTTTCTTTATTTATGGGAGGATTAATCAAATGTGCTTAACATTATAATTGTCCTGAAGGCCAACTTTGACCACATTGATTACATTGTTAAGGTAATGTTGAATTTCTCATTCAAATACTGATTATTATTTTCCACTATTTCTAATATTTCCATTATTATTTTTAAGTCAGGTGCTCTGTTCTTGAGCTGTTTATGGAACAGAATGGTAGTTAATGTTTATGGCATTTACCCAAACCAATTCCATTTCCCACAGAACAATCAAAATATCCAGAACACAGCCTCACTTTTGCTAATTCATCTGGTTTTCTGCAATAAATTGTGTGTATAGTTCTCTACACTAATGAAAGTGTATTTTGCTTGTGAAAAAATAATTCAGCTCCATATGTTCACTTATATGATGGGTATAAAGATCTGAAATGCTTCTCTTTATTATAAAATATTTTTTAAAAATTTTCACATATTTCAAATAACTAATATTTAAAAAAACAGAGTTTTTCATCTACCATTTTAATATATATAGTTCAATATATATAGCTGCTCTCATTCAACCTTAAAAATATTATGATTTTTTAAAATGACACACTTATTCTCGTAGAAAGTTACATGGTGTATATAACCCTTTAAGCTAAAAAAAATATGAAATTGCCACAAAAAGGCTAACGAGTTATAGCATAAAAGATCACTTTTAAATTTTCCGACAGTTTAGCACATTAGAAGGACAAAAATCAGTAGCACGTTTGCCCAGTCCTGAAAAACATCTTGATTTAATCAAGACACTCTGTAGGCTTTTATAATTCAAAATAATTGTACTGTCTGTGAAATCAGACATTCAGATATGTAAGCTACCGTTTTAATAAGAAATGAATCAAAGATTAGAGAAACATTGCATTTACTTTCTTGTTTTCTCTTACAAGCAAATGTAGCTTTCCAACACAAAGACATTTCCTTCTATTTACTCTTTAAAGTTATATTTATACAATTGATGTATATTGTCAACATTAATGAAATGTCTGTCAAAATGTATAACAACACAGAAGTATAACAATTGCAGTTTCAAGGATAACTTACCCTTGAAATTCAGTTTTTTACTGTCTTTAATGGAATGGAAATTTGAAATGATCTGTGTGGGGAATTATTTTGATTAGTACTATCATCATTGATTCCCCCCAATTACCTTACTTCAAATTAGAAAAATACATTTTTTTCTCTTTGCTTTTCTTTCCATCCTGAAAGCAAATGAATTTTAGGGTTCGAAACATCATTGGCTAGCCAATTTAACCATATTAACTGTATGCTTGCAGGTGAAAATCATGGGTAAATTTTGCAAGAGGTTTTATATATATATATATATATATATATATGAATTTAATATATATATAAAATATTGAAAGACTAAGGAAAGTGGTGCCAATAAACATGAATCTGAATTCTAATTTTGGCACATTCCAGCATTTTGAGAACAGCAAATCATTCTCTGAATCTCTGTTTAAAAAAAAAAAAAAAAGTCTGTAGGAAAAAGGTAATCTCATTTAAAAATAATATTTTTCTAAGCAACAAGTAAAATTATGTAGATGAACATATGAATGAACCATAAAATCCCATACAGATCTCTGTTAATATGTAGAATCAGAGATAAAGCAGTCTTTGGGAATGTAAATTGGTACAGCCACTATGGAAAACGGTATGGTGGTTCCTCAAAATATTAAAGATAGAGGTATCGTATGGTTCAGGAATTCCAGTCTTAGGCATGTATCTGAAGAAAATGACATCAGTGTTTTAAAGAAATATCTGCACCCCCTTTTCATTGTAACATTATTCACAATAGCCAAAATATAGAAATAACCTAAGTGTCAATTGATGGATAGATAAAAGAAAATGTGGTACACACACACACACTCACACACACACACACACACTGACTCACTCACAAATATTCTTTAGTCATAAAAAGAAGGAAATCCTGCCATTTGTAATAGTATGATTGGACTTTGAAGGCATTATATACTAAGTGAAATAAGTCAAAGTAAGACAAATCTGTATGATCTCATTTATATGTAGAATCTGAAGGGGAAAAAACAAAAAAACAACAACCAAATTCATAGAACAGATCACTGGTTGCCAGAGGTGGGGGTATATGGGTGGGAAAAAAAAAAAAGGTAAGTTAAAAAAGCCATGATTATTTAGAAATTAGATATTTTTCCTTGAGAGTCAAATCATAAAATCAGTGTTGCAAAGCACTACTAAGCACAATCATCAAAAATATAGAATGACTCTCATTAGACATGATAGGAATTAATTGAAATAATATAATCAAACAGCTCAAAAATAAAACATGGTTAAAAACCAGCTAATTCATAAAAGTTGTTGGTAGCAAAGACACTTAGGAAATTCAATTATCAACTCTATGAACTCTCATTTGACTCCAGTTTGATGGTTTACCATGACCTTTAAATTCAGTTACTATTTAATTAAAATTCATTCTAGTTTCATTTAATATACCATGGGAGCCCTGTTTTCTTTTTCAAATCTCCAGGGATTTAGGGGTAAAAGGGCTGTTTCAAATATTTGTCTGTAACTCAGCTCTTACATGAATCTCCATTTTGTCTCCTGCTGAACTGTCATTCTTCTTCATCCCTACCAGGCCCTTATTAAGCCTTCCCACAGAACCACCCAAATGAGAATAAGTGCATAACAATATAAAACCGTGACCAACATTCCAAGGATTGTGGTGTGGGTAGTAGCAGTTAGAGCAGAGCACAGAACAGTACGGAACGTGAAGGTCACTCAGGAGCTGTACCTAATCTCTGGGTTTAAAAATCTGCCTCTCCTTGAAGAGCCTCATCTTTGTAGGCTTCTTATTCTCATTCATCTTGGTTGTCTCTCCCTAAGTCAAAAATCTCCCCTCTCTCTACAGTGGAGAACAATTCAGTTCCCTCCGAGTGAACGGCGTGTCTCCTCTGCATTGACAAAATTTATGAGAGTGATCTATTAAACAAAGGGCCAAGGAGCAGTTCCAGAATTCCACGCTTGCCAATTGTGTTAGTTTCCTAGCGCTGCCTTAGCAAGGTACCAAAGACCAAAAAGTATGAGCCTTAAAACAGCAGATATTTATTCTCTCATAGTTCTGGAGGCTTGAAGTGAAAAACTGAGATGCTGGCAGCATTGATTTGAATCTTCCCTGAATTTCTGAGGTAGAATCTGTTGTTTGCCTCTCTCCTGGCTTCTGACGGTTTGCACCAATCCTCGGTGTTCCTCGACTATGGATGTGTCACTCCAATCCTTGCCTTCCTCTTCACAGGGGCCTTCTTCCCCCCTTGTCTGTGTAATTTCCCTTTTCTTATAAGGACATCAGTCGCTGAATTCAAGGAGGCCCTAATCCAGTATGACCGCGTTTTAACTTAATTATATCTATAAAGACCATTTCAAAGGAAGGTCATCTCCACAGGTTTAGAAGTTTTGATTTCAATATATTTTACTGAGGGGCACAGTTAAATCCATAACATGAAGCAAATGGCTTAAGCAGAAACCTTAAAACTAGACTTTTTCTCTCTCGTTGGCCTACCCTACGGTTTGGCAGAGCTGCTGCTCTCTAATATGAGACACCCCACCTTGCGGGGTGCTCATTATTTTTGTGTTTTGTAGGGTAGCAGAGCATGGCACCCCAACATATACTATTTTGGCATAAAGCTTAGGTTGAGCTGAAAGCTATTGGGAAGAAGCAGATGCAAGAAAAAAAGCAGATACAAGAAAAGCTGTCTGCCCTCCCCTATGTGCCTGAAAGCAGGATGCAAATTTACAAAGATGCCCTCTTTTCCTTTTCTATGAGGAAGGACAAAGGTTAATCACTGGAGACAATTTATGACCTTTATCAGCTTAGAGACAGCATCAGAGGAACTGATAAAACAAACTTTATTAACTAACCTCATTTGCCGTTAATCTCCCATGTATTTGCCTCCCCACAATTTGCTAGCCCTGGAGACCCAGAATCCTTTTTGCTTGTCCTGTCGCTTCTCTAAAAATGTATCATCCCTTTGCTAAGATGCTACCTAAGCCCAAGTTCTAACCAAACCTCTGAGTTACTCATCTCGTCTACTCCCTTGCGTTGCATGCACAATGCATGTTAATAAATACGTTTGTTTTTCTTTTGTTAATCTGTTTTAGGCCCATCTAATTTACAGGGCCCCAGCTGGAAGAAACTAGGTTGGATAGAGAAAGAGATTTTTCCTCCCCTATAACTCCTATAAATATACTTGAGCTTCATTATGGGATGCAAATAAATTGCTTGGGAATAGATCCATCCTTCCTTTTAAGATTTGTTAGGGGGGATCAGAGCAGAGCTCAATTTAGGACTGATTATTCCTCTACCACAGAGGTAAGACTCTTGTGAATATTCCAGGGCCTCAGGAATCATGATGAGGCTTTCCAGCTGGGTCAGTGGGACCGGGCACTATTCCCTCCAGCCTTACGTGAGTTCCAACACCTCTGGCTCCAGACTTCTGGGTGATTCTTTCCCTGACTTTGGGTAGTTTCCTCACACACGTGTTGATCAGTGCTCAGGGGTCCCATCTGCAGGTCTCCAGGCAGCTCTCTTTTCTCCAGTACTCTGTCCTGGGAGCCCTGCCTCCTTTGATCTCCCAGTCTCTCTGCCTTCATGTTCTGATACTAGGGGATCTCCTGAGCTCTGCTTGGGCGCCCTGCTGCAGCCTTGTGTGGCCTTCCCCCAGTTACTCAGCCGTCCTCCTGTGTATGAGCAGATGGTTTCCAACACCTTAGTAGTTACAGTGCTGCAGTGATAACCTTGTGCTTATGCTCATATCATTAGAGGTGAATTTAACAATACGATTTCTAGGAGTGTAATTACTGAGTCAAAAAGTAAGTGTACCTGAAGATCTATTGCTGCCTTGCCAAAATATTTCCTTGGAAAGATTGTATTGATTTCCATTGGCATTAGCTACAAATGAATGTGTCTGTTTCTCCTCAATCCCATGAACAGAAAGTATTGTCAGGGTCTTAAATTATTGTCAGTCTGATAGCTGAGAAATGGTATTTCAATATTGTTTTACTTTTCATTCTCTAGTTACGAGTGAGTTTTGAAGGTCTTTTTGTGTGTTTGACAATCATTTATTTTTATGGGGTTTTTTTGGTGACTTTTCTATTCATACTTTTTCCTAATTTTTATTAAATTTTTTTGACATTTTATCCTCAATTTAAAGAGTTCTTTATATATGAGAATAGTAACTCTTTGTTTATGTTATTTATTGTAACCCCCCCCCAGTTTTTAAATTTTGTTTCATATAATAAAATGTACTTTTAATTTCGTGCTTAGTCAAATTGATTGGTCTTTTCATTTATCACATCTCAGTGTTATGTCATAGGTGAGTAGCCGTTCTCTACACCAAAGTTAAAGAGCAAAACATTCATGTAGTTTTATTTCATTTTATTTCATCTCAATGTTATGTCATAGGTGAGTAACCATTCTCTATATCAAAGTTAAAGAGTAAGCTACTCATGTAATTTTATTTTACTTCATTTAAAAAATTTAGATCCTTAATCTTTTTAGAGTTTATTATTAAGATACGATTCTAATTTTATCTTTTTTTCTAAATTATTATCCTGTTGCCAAGAGCACCATTTATTTAAAAAGATTAGCCTCACAGTAGTGCTTTGAAGTACCTTAATTGTCATGTACCAAGTTGCCACATATATTTGTGTATAATTGACTCTATCCAAGAATCAGGGATTCTCCTACCTCTGTTTGTCCAAATCTTATTTGGTGTCTTTCTTTTTTTTTTTTTTTTTTTTTTTATTTGGTGTCTTTCAAGAATGCTTTAGAATGTACTTGTAAAGGTTCTTATGTTTCTCCTGAAATTTATTTCTAAGTACTGATTTCTGTGTTGTTATTGTAAAAATGGTTTCTTTACCCTTATATTGTGTTTCTTGTTTGTGTAAAAGAAGAATTTTTTAATTCTCTGCATTGATTATATACGCTGGTATTTCTTTGAATTTAATTACCTTTTGAATAAGTTTTTTCATTGATTCTCTGGGATCTTCTTAAGTATGCTATTATATCTATAAATATATATTGTTTAACTTCCTTTTTAGTTATTCTTGTGGCTCTACTTGATTTTTATTGTCTAATTGTACTGCCTGATGTTTAAATACAATATGCAACATTTCTGTATTACTCATCTGTCTTTACCCTACACCTTTGTTTTATAAGTACATTTACATATTTTAACATGCTTATTTCTTTTCTTGAAATTTCCCTGTCATATTTTGGTTGAATGAAACTCATCCTCTAGTACAGAGGTTGACAGACTATTGCCTACTGACCAAATCCAGTCTACCTCCTGGTTTTATAAAGTTTTATTAAAACACAGCCATTCCCATTTATTTATCTTTTGACTTATATTTTGACTGTTTTCATACTACAATGGCAGTTAAGTAATTACAACAAAGACAACAGAGCCCTCATATCCTAAAATATTTACTACTTGGACTTTTATGAAAAAGAGCATATACCTAAGCATAGAATTTCTGGGTCATAGGTAAGTGTATCTCCAAATTTACTAGATAAAATTGAATTAAAGAATTTCTGTCTTTCCCTTATCATCTAAGAATTTCTATTTCTTGAAATTTTGACAAAAACTTATTTATATAAAAATGTAAATCTAGTAGTTTTCAACTGAAGGTTTGACTACTAACATAATTTCTTTAATCTATTTTAGGTCTTTCTTTCTTATTGAATCAATTTTAATAATTTCTATTTTTATAAAAATTCTCATTTTTATGATTTTAAATATGAAGTTATTAACTTTCTTAAAGTACTATTATAATTTTAAAACTTTACTGTAAATATATGACCTTTTTCATTGGTATTATTGCTTATTTTTAATTCCTCTCTTCCTTCCTTTCTTTCATCTATTATGTTTGTCTAGGAATGTAGTATCTTCAAAAGACCATTTATCAGTTTGTTCTCTGTAAAGTTTCTTCGTTTTCATTACATTAATTTTTTGCTCTTTTTTTTTTTTTTTTTTAATGTCTTCTACTTCCTATGGGTTTACTCTCATTTTAATTATACTTAACTTTGCAAGTTGGATACTGGGCTAATTCCATTTTCTTATTTTCTAGTATAATTATTTACTGCTGATCATTTTCTTATAAGCAATATTTTGTGTTCATTTATCAACCTTTATATGTAATGCCTTTATTATTGTTCTATAGTAAATATTTCTAAATTACATATAATTTTTTCTGGGACACATAATTATTTACAATATTTCTACCATTTTTCTTTTGTCTCTTAGTTAGATATTCCTGGCTTTCGTGATTTTGATTAGGGAATAAGATCTGTGTAGCTTGTTTTTTAGTATTTTGGTTATTTATTTGGACCCTACTATGTAGTTATTATTTATACTTGTTCTTTGTGTTTTTGAAGTGATATATAATCTTCTAGTACAATTTTTAGTCAACATTTGGTCAGTACCAATGAATGGATGGTAATACAAATAGATGAATACATGAACAGGTTGTGAAAGAAATAAACATTTCAGATCTAAGGTTGTCAGTCACTAAAATTATCATCTTCCATTGATAAATTCTCTCTTTTTTGATTTATATTTTGTTTGGTGTGATGCTAGTTTGATATACTGAGAATGAGAAATCTATCATATATCAAAGTAGAGATATTATTTAGGCGGCAAACTACAGAAAAGGAATTCAAATGGAAATACTAAGTTAAAATATGAAATTAAGCATAATTAGTCTATAAATAGACTCAATGAGATCCTATGTAGCTTATAGGAGGTCTTTAATCAACATTTGTTAATTCATATATTAATCAGTAGGGGGGGCATTTCAGATAGAAAATAAAAAAGAAACTGCAGAATTCATAGGTTAGGTAAAGAAGGAGAAGACCAAACAGACAAGTACGGAGTGATGGGCAATAAAGCAGTATTAGCAGAGGGCAGAATTGTCAGCAAACCAAAAGGGTAAGATGTTTCTAGAATAATTGAGTCCTATACCATAGAATTCTTCTAAGTGTCAAATAAAACAAAAATATACAGAAATACTTATTAATAAGCATTGATTACTTCATCTGCCTGTTCTAGTCACCAAAACTTTATGCGCAATAGTTAACTGGATCTAAACATTCTAAACTTGAGTTTCTAACTAGAAGAGGCTTTTCTAACCATTATATGACCTCGGATTGCTGCTTTATTTTTTTTTTATTTTTATTTTTTTGGATTGCTGCTTTAATATGAAAAGGAAAACAGGTTGTCTGAAAAATCTTCATCGACAGCATCACTAATCAAACTTCAGAGCAGTAACTTCAGGGCAGTGGGAAAATTTAATCTTCCATGAAATACAGTGCTAAATAAAGAAACCTAGTGACCATTTGCAAATAAAGACATTCATCAAGTATAGATGGGATGAATGTCAGAAAGTTGAACGCCCGTTTGGTACATATGCACTATATAATTAAAAGAGAAAATTAACTGCTGCTGGAAATGTCATATTTGAGAAGTGTTTTCAAAGCACTACAGACAAAGGCAGACTTAGGAGAAGGAAGGAATGAAAAGTCATTAAATTTTTCTAAAATGTATTATATGGCAAGCTTTTTGAGAATGTGTGTGTGTGTGAGAGAGAGAGACAGAGAGTGTGTGTTTTCAGTCATAATTTTGTACCAGAATACTTAATTTACTCATATTTACAAGTGTTAGAGAATTGATATCAACCTGATGTTTCTGATAACAATAGTAATTTGAAAAAGGATACTGAAACAGTACAGAAATTACTTTATATGGACAGGTTCTTGATAATTGAGAAAGAATTATGGACTCAGCATTTCAGGAGTACAGCTTGTTCATTAAGTTATCTTCATATGTTTATTTTATTTTTTTTTGTTTAATGCTAAAAACAAAACAAAGTTAAACCTACATTTGAGAATAAGTTCAAGGACTTTCATAACCTTTTATTAGTGAACCTGCTATCTCTCTGCATATATTGGCAAATATTTTTATCCAATTGGATTACTGGAAAAAAAAACATTTTCTTTGTAATACTTGAGCTTCAGTGAGCTAAATTTCTAAAATAGACATTAAAACTTTTTTCACTATAGAAAGGTTATTAATAAAAAATTCAATTTCATGTTTAATTATTATCTTAATAGTTCAGTCTTTGAACAAATGAGGCCAAGTCTGTTACTAATTTAAAATATGATTCAAGTAATTGGTAGTGTAATTCTTACGGATGGTAAAACTTGAATGATTACATTTGACCTTTTAATCAAGTCATGTGTTCAATTTTATTTATTTTTTGTTAATATCATTTTCATTAGTGACTTTTTCACTTGACTTACGTTTAATCTACTTCTAGTCTTATAGAACTTAATCATAGAGATGAGAATAAAAGTCTTAATCAGGATATTTCCAATGTGTTTACGATTATTTTTATCAATAGGCAATACCTTGCAGTCTATTTGGATGTTATTAGATACTGCCATGGTGTTTCTAAACTGTGTGTGTGTGTGTGAGTGTGTATTTATATATAATATCAACGATTTGTGAGAGTGATCTTTACTCCATATTTTTACCAAAAGTTGGCATTTTTAAACTTTTTTTATTTATTGGTCCTTTAGTGTTCTCTTCTGGGAAACAATAATATAAATACTCACATATATGTATTTTTCTATTGAGTTGCACATTTTTCTTATATTTAATGAAAGTTATGTAATTTGGATAGAAATAGTTTTTTATTTTTGTTATACATATTTTCTTATTTGAGTGTCTTTTATTAAGCAGTTCTTAATTTTAGTGTAATCAGATTTTTCAATTTTTTTAAATTGTGTATACATTTCAGGGATTACTTTAAGAAATATTTTACTATTTATAGATAAATAAGATGTGCCTGATATTTATTTCTAAAACTTTGTATTTTTTATTTTATTTTATTTTATTTTATTTTATTTTATTTTATTTTATTTTTATTTATTTATTTATTTATGATAGTCACAGAGAGAGAGAGAGGCAGAGACACAGGCAGAGGGAGAAGCAGGCTCCATGCACTGGGAGCCCGACGTGGGATTCGATCCCGGGTCTCCAGGATCGCGCCCTGGGCCAAAGGCAGGCGCTAAACCGCTGCGCCACCCAGGGATCCCCTGTATTTTTTATTTTAATGCACATGGAATAGATTTTTGCATTTAAAAAGTGTTATCTTTTGTAATTGATTTCTAATTTCATTGCATTGGTGAAAGGTTTCATAATCTATAAAATATTTTTGAAACTTTGGGAGATTAATTTTTAATGAAGTTTCTGTTTGTGTTTTTTCTGTAATTATTGGTAGTACAATTCTGTGTACATTCATTAAACACTGTATTCTTAGAAATTTGTGAGTGGTGTGTTTTAATACCCATTGTGATCATAGGTTTATCAATTTCTGTTATTCTCTGTATAAAATAAGATGTTTATTTAATGCATTTAAATTTAGAATTTTAGGAAAGCCTGGGTGGCCCAGCAGTTGAGTGTCTCAGCCTTTGGCTGAGGGCGTGATCCCAGAGTGCAGGGGTTGAGTCCCACATTGGGCTCCCTGCATGGAGCCTGCTTCTCCCTCTGCCTGTGTTTCTGCCTCTCTCTCTCTCTCTGTGTCTCTCATGAATATATAAATAAAATCTTTAAATAAATAAATAAATTTAGAATTTTATTATCTTCTAAGACTAAAATTATGTTTTTACAGTCACCATTTTTATCTCTAGTAATTCTTCTCAGCTTAAAATCTCTGTTTTATCCTAATCACAACTACTTCACCATTCTTTCAGTTGCCATTTTCCTATATGTATTTCCAGACCATCCCTTGCAGTCTTTCTGTGTTCTTATGTTTGGAACAAACATCTTATTATGATCAAAGAAAGTTGGGGTGGATCTTTAATCAAACTCAATAGTCTCTTTCAGTTGATTCATTTTTATTAAGATAATTTTATCAATAATTTATTAAGATAATTTTGAATATATTTTAACGTATTTCAACCATCTTATTTTATACTTTCTTGTCATCTTTTTTCTTTTCCACTTACTTCCTTTATCAACATTTTTTTCCCATTCAGTTTTTCTCCCTTGTACTAGATTTGAAATTTTTGTTTCTATTTATATTCTTAATTATACTTGAAATACAGCTATGAATTTTATTATATTTCTTGAGTTAATCAATGTCAAACTTCTTTTCAAATATTTCAGTGAATTTAGAATGTTTTCATTTTGATCACACGCACATACACATACGCCCTCCCATTCACATGGACTTAACGTCCAGCTATTTAGTTCTTGTGAGTTTATTTTTAATTTAAAAATATGTCTAATTTAATATATTGACTTGGAATTCCCATAACCAATAAATAATATATATTTAACCCAATATTTTTTTCTCTTTTTCTATACAGTGTTGTTCTAAAGACAATCAAGTTTCAATTTCATTGTTAGTTCCATTTTGCATGGAAAGAAAGCTTTGAGTAGCCCAGTCTATTATTGGTGTCAAGGCCTCTTAGCTGTTCTGTCTAACACCATAGGTCCTAGCTGTGTGGGGCTTTTGATATTTAAATTAGATAAAGCATGCAACACTTGATCTCTGGGTTGCTAGTTTTAGCCTCATGTTGGCCATAGAACCTACTTAAAAAAACAAAACAAAAAAAGGGTAAATTAAACTTAAATAAACTTTAAAATCTTCAGCTGCACTAGACATATTTTAAGTGCTCGATAGCCTCATGTGGCTAGTGGCTATTGTATTGGTAGCACAGCTATAAAACACACATGGAAAGTCCATTTGCACCTCACTGTTGGAGGGTCTGGGGCTCTCACTCCTCATTATCCAAGAATAGTTTCTTTTTTCCCAAATGGCCCTTTAACAAGAGCTTTGAGAGTTATGCATCTGGTTTTCCGATTTGGATATTTGCCCCTTCTTTACTATTTGCTTTTTTTTTTTTTTTTCTGTTAACTCTAAGTAGGTTTTTTGGGATTTCCCCAAATTTTTCTTTTGGGGGGGGGCAATAGAACACTATGATACTGGAATAAAAGGCAAGGATAACTTATTTTTATTATTCCCATATATTTCCATACATTTTTTCCATGAACTGTCACTGTAACCTTTACAAATTATCAATTAATTTCTGTTGTTTTGTTTTTTTACAGCCTTGAAGGAACTCTATAGGAAACCACCCCTTTGTTACCAAAAAATTTTGGTGATGTTTCTTTTTTTGTTGTTTTGCTTTGTTTCTCTTTGATGTTTGCTTTTGCTCTTGACTCTGGAATAGTATATATTGCCAAGGAGACTGCTTTATTCTAATTTACATACCTTTTTTATGGCTTCTCATGTTTCATATGAAATTTAAGAAGATCTTTTTTACACTAAAGATATATATTCTTCTAGTACAGTTGCAGTTTATTTTTCATATTTAAATCTTGAACCTATCAGGAATTAATTCTAGTGTAAGCTATGAGATAGTAGTTTTATGTATTCTCAAGACATATGAATTTTTCTACGACTGTTCATTGAATAATCTATTATTTTCACTGATGAAAATCAGTGATGTTTTATGCAAAAGCCCTGTGTGTGTGTGTGTGTGTGTGTGTGTACATATGGTATTGAAGGGCTAATTTAGGACTATTTATTTTCTCCTTCCGTATGGTTTCTCTGTCTAATCTTGCACCAGTCCTAGAATAATAGGATATCCAGAAGTTTATTGTTACTGTTGTTATTCTTTTTCTTCTTGTTTTTAATGTCTATATGTAGAAACTTTATAATTCACTTGTTTTAAAAAATTACATTGTGGTTTTTATTGGTAACAGATTATGCTTTAAATATTAATTTAGAAAATTTAACATTTTATCTTACTGAGCAGTTCTAGCCAGAACAGCATATTGCCTTTTAATTGATTCAAATTTTATTTTTATGTTCCACAAGAGAGTTTTAAAATTTATTTCATATGAATCTTGAACATTACTTTTTAAATGTATTTCTGTAGGCTTAATCTTTTCTTGTTGCTATTGTAAATGGAGGCCTGTCAAATTGCTTTAGTTTTTGATAGAGGAAGGCAATTTAAATTTCAACCTCCAAGAGATTGCCCTTATTTTTTAAAATAGTTTTTCAGTTGATTTACTTTAGTTTCCCAGGCACACGATATTGTTTTGGATAAATAACGATGGTTTTGCTTGTTTTTTACCTTATTTCTCTCTTTTGTCAAATCATATAAGCTGTTATGTCCAAAATAGTGTTAAACAAGAGTGGTGATAGTGAATATCCTTGCACTGTTTCTTTTTCTTTTTTTTTTTTTTAATATTTTATTTATATGAGAGAGAGAGAGCATGAGTGGGGATCTGAAGGGGTGGGGGAAGAGGGAGGAGCAGAGTCCCCCTGAATAGGGAGCCCCTATGTGGGGCTCAATCCCAGCACCCTAAGATCATAACCTGAGCCAAAGGCAGATACTTCACTGACTGAGCCACCCAGGTGTCCTGCTTTGCATGTTTCTAAA
This sequence comes from Canis lupus baileyi, assembly GCF_048164855.1. Lineage (NCBI taxonomy): Eukaryota > Metazoa > Chordata > Mammalia > Carnivora > Canidae > Canis > Canis lupus. The sequence goes on along the minus strand of NC_132855.1, from coordinate 11,346,601 downwards.
TTTAACAAAAGCACTGATTTGTACATGAAAATCTATATCCATATTAATACAATAAGTTCTAGACTTATATCCAAATATGATTAAACTTATATCTACATTTTCTAATGTCAAATAAATATCCATGATTTAAACTTATTATGTACTATTTATTTATTTATTTATTTATTTATTTATTTATTTTTAAATTTTTATTTATTTATGATAGTCACAGAGAGAGAGAGAGAGGCGCAGAGACACAGGCAGAGGGAGAGGCAGGCTCCATGCACCGGGAGCCCGACGTGGGATTCGATCCCGGGTCTCCAGGATCGCGCCCCGGGCCAAAGGCAGGGGCCAAACCGCTGCGCCACCCAGGGATCCCTATTATGTACTATTTAAATCAAACATGGATGTTGAATTTTTATCATAAACTTTTTTTAACACTTAAGAAGTGATCACAAGCATTTTATATTTGAATCAATATTGTGCAAACTGTATTCCTTCAATATTGAGTTATACTCAAATCCAGTAAGATTTTAGTTAATAATAGATTATCACTGTGTTATGCTCCTTTATTCTGCTTGCTAATGCTTAATTCAGGATTTATGTCTAAGAAGTGAAAATGTATTATTTCCTTGGCTTGTCTTCCACCTTCATTTAGATCCGTTAAAGGTGCTCTTGAACAATTTAAATAGTGTAAGTTTTATGTTGCCTAAGTAATTGGTAGAATTCCCTGAGTTTACTGAAATATCTGTGATTAGTATTTTATTTTTATGGGCTTGTGTGTCTGGAGATGTGGGAGGTGAAAGGTTGTTCTTTGACAAATGTCTCTCTTCTGTGGTAGTCTGTATGTTTCATGAGTATGGTATCTTAAATGGATTATCTTAGATTATTTTACCTGCATCTGCAAATTAATCTTCATAGTTTATAATTCCTTAATACCATCTTCTATGAAAATCTGCATCTTTTATTTTTGTTTGGTGTATTTGGTTTTTCCCCTTTTTAAAAAAGTTAAGGATTTATCTATTTTATTCTTTATTTTACCTATAGACTCCTTTCTCAGAAATTTAACTATATTCTACTTTTTAGTTCAATATATGCTATTTATTACTTTTTCAAAATATTTATTCCCTTTCCTTATTGCTTTAGCTTTTTAGGTTGGGTATTCATTAAATTTTTTTCTCTGCTTAGTAATATAAATCATTAGACTATTCAATATTTCTCTGAGCACTGCTTTAGATGTGTTAAATCAGCTATCCAATATAATATTTTCATTATTGCTCATTTTAGGGCAGTCTGTATTTTTTTTTCTTTTTGTATTGGTTTTGAACCAAAAACTACTTGAGAGATTTTTTTTTTTTATTTTATAGTTTTGACAACATTTTTTTTACTCTCCTTTTATGAGATTTATAATGTTATGGACATTCCATTAATATGTTCTGCTGACTCATTTCATTCTTATAATAAACCTGAGAAGTATACCTTTAAATCCATATTTTGAACAATGCAAAGGGATCCTACAGTATTTAAGAAGCAGGATACATCATGGAAAAAATGAGGGTGAAAGTTAAAATTAAGCCTACATCTTCCATATGTGAATCATTTCTTTTTTGAGGTACATATAAAAAGAATTAATGTATATAATTTGTAAGTGAAAGGATGTGATTAAATGAGCCACAAGGGCCTGAGGTCCCAGCAAAAGTAGCCTTATCCACTCTTTTGATGGGATATTCAGCTTGAAAGGAATAAGAGATGGCAGTGGAAATACTGGAATTTGTGGAGACAAGTTTAACAGGAGACCCTGCTGTATTAGATGCATCAGTGCTTTTTCAGATCTTCTTGCCCTGAGTCACAAACAATGTCATCTTGCCTTAAAACTGCTATTCTTGTTAGTTACCATTTTGTTTTTTTATATTTCCCCATTTAAATGTCTTACATCATGATGGGATGGAACCTGAAAATTGGACACTAAATAATACTGTCACAACTCTTAGTGATCCATTGAAGAGAAGGTATCATTTATGGCTTCTCTGATTTATAGGATGAATACTAAAAAATGCAAAATTACAAACATAATTTCATTTTTTTCCCATAATTTCATTTGTAACTGAGAAACCCCCTCTCTCTTTTAAGCTTGGGTTATTTCCTTGAGAATGCACAGAAGAGCTTATAGATATTCTGTCTTGCAATTCAGAACCTGAATCTCTAGCAAGAATTCTATAGTACTGTAGCTTAAATGCTGTGAGTAGAAGATTCTGTGGAATCTAATTCATGCCTCGCTTTCCCAAAGAGTAAGTGGTGACCTGAAAGTCAAACTGTTCTCTTTGGCCTATAATGCAAGGAGAAAACTACACCTTCTAGACCTTCCTGATAGCAATTACCCTCACACAAAATTCTACTGTGGTTGTACTTTCAGAGAACACCTCTAACCTTGATCATAAGATATGATACAAAATAAGTCTGCTTCAGCAGAACAACACAGATTGTGCACAAGAGAACCATTCTAATGATTTTATTTCATTTAAGTCAATGAATGACTTGTCCCTTAAATTGCTATTAGCCAGGAGCTAATGTATCCCACTTACAAAAATTTGGTTGAAAAGCTTGTCAATGTCTGCAATTCCTTTTATTTTATGTACATAAAAGAAAAATGTAAAAACCCCATTTGTAAGAGAATCTGTTCTCCTTTGAAAGCAGAGATCATCCAGTTTTTGTGGTGGGTTTGTCTTTTAAAGGCAGCAAAATTACCCAATTTGTTTTTACCACAACCTATAAATGTCAAATATTCTCAATAAAAATGATAAACACATAATTTAACTGTCATGTGTATGCTCATAAAGCAAGAACGTATGCTTGGTGAGACTTGGAGATAGAGTTTAACTTGGATTACACTATTGTAAAGTTATGAATATATGTAGAATATGTATTTATTGATTTTCAAAACAGCATTATTTGTTATTTAGCGATTAACATATTTTAGAAGGAATCACTTAGGCTTGCTGTTTCCTAGTAAAAGGCATCTTTATTACTTTGAAATAAGTTACATATATTTATATAGGATTATGATATTGGATATAGGGCCACATTTCGTTTTTTACAGCATATGCCATGACAATGAATGGAAGAAATGACTTAAAATTTGTTATGCTTTTATGGAGGGTTGGACTTGAGTTAGAGTACAATACTAATAGAAATCCAGTCCTGTTAGAAGCTTGAGGATGATTATATGCTTATTAAACTGTATGCATTGGATTTGTAGAAATAAATGATGAATTTCTACTACTGCCATGCATTCTAGTGTATTCCTATCTTCCAGGTACTGATAGGTCATTTATCTTTATTGTTCATGTTAAAAAGAGACAATCTGGCATACATTAAGAATTTACTGATATTCGTAGACCTATTTCAAGTTTTTCTTTTTTCAAAATGGCACTAGTTTCCCCAAATCCTTTATATTGCTAACATTATATGATTTTATTGAATGAATTGGCTTACTCCTCTATAATAAAGTAATCATATGAGGTGGGAAGAGAAAACCAAGTCAAACTAAACTTTGTTCTTTTTCTAGCAGAGACATAATTATAAATATATAGAAAATCATAGGCAACCTGCCATCAGGGTAGTAGCTGTTTTACACACATGAGTAAAACAAGCCCTGAAGAAAAAAGGCACTGCCTACATCATTCTCTTGTTTTAAAACAATTCTTCCCAACGTCTTCCCTGCAGTTCAGAACTAGAAGTCTGTTAGTCATCCTTAACACCTCCCTCTCATGCAATCTATTAGCAGTGATGTTGACTTCACTTCCTAGATATTCCAGATTCCATCATTTTTGTCTGCTGCCATTCTGCTCCTCTTGGAAGCTGACATCCTTGTTCATGCACCTTTTTAGTACCAGCAAAAAGTACTACTTCCCAGGTCAATTTACTTCCACATGTTCCCTCCTCAATTTATCTTCTATTATGTCCATGTCACTCTCATGTTTTCAGCCCTCAGTTGTACCATGAATGTCAAGCGAAATTCCAGGAAAGTCTAGGAGCCTGAATGGCCCCACCCATATTTAACTCCCCAAACTCATCTTGCACATTCTCCTGGCCTTTCCATTCTACCTTCTTACAGTCCATAGTTCCTGTCATGTTCTTTTCTACCCAAGGGTCTTTGTATATGTCATCTTGATGGCCTGGAGCATAATTTCTTCCCTTCTCATCCAGTTCCTGACTGACTAAGGAGTCTGAGACATTTCTTGGGCTTCAGAGCAAGCACAGCAGCCTTCCCTGAGCTCCCTGACAGATATGATCTGTTGTAGTTTTCCTTCTTAGCACATATCATAATAGTAATTTGGGTAATTATTTGTTGACTACCTATCCCTGTCACTAGACTACAGTCCTATGAAGGCAGGGTGGTGTTAGCTATTATTAACATGATACTATGGAAATATTTTGTTCTCTTTATTTAGTATAGTGCTTGCCACCTCACTGAATATTTGCTGAATGAAGACTGCGAATAAAGGAGTAAGAAAATTACAGTTCAGTTTAAAAGACTAGAAACAATGAAAGAATGGTAACTTTGGAGGTGGGATACCTTGGGAAGTGGGTCAACCTAAACAGAATTTGAAGTTGAGTCACATTCCCCTCATAGCAGGTCCTATTCAAAATATTTATAAACCTAGTGTTACAATAATAACAAAAAATAAGTATCATTAATTGAATATTTACCATGTCTCAGGAACTGCACCGGGTTCTTTATATTGTGCTTTAAAAGATTGAAGCCATGATTTTGTAAAGCATCTACAGTATATGGAGATGTCAAATGTTCCCAATTTCTGTGACATTTTTGTCTTTAGCAGGCAAAGATATCTGCTGAAAAGACATCAATTTGAATAAGTATATGAGGTTAATGTTTTGAGACGTAAACAGATGGAGGCTTCTTTTTTTGATATTTCCAACTATTCCATATGGCAGAAGGATTATATTTCTTTGAACAGTCAGCGTCCGTTTTTTCTGTTCCCGGGGTTGAAATTCCTGCCCTGTCTGGGATGAAAGAGAGCAGAGAATGAAGGGAAAGTCTAAAGATTAAAAGCTAGTATGTCTTGGAGTTCCCAGAAAAGGGATTGTAGAACCCCTGTGGCAACTCGATCAGAAGAGGCTTATACCACTGTTGTCTAATGGGGCCAAGAATGTAGCAAGATCCCAGGGTTTCCCTTTGCCTATGTGGTGTGGAAGCAGAAGAAATGTCTGTGTCAGCCATCCAGCTATGTGATGCTGCTGAGCTAGTAGACTCCACTCAAGACCTTCTCATAGTTGAGGTATTGCTAGAATTATCTTACATTTAACCCCTCACCTAGTGCAAGGGAGACATAGTTGCATTTAACTTCCTTCTTAGAAATGAGTAAATTATTTATATGACTTTATGGTTTTGTTTGAATAGAAACTCTATTTTCTAGGGGAGGAAGAGAGGAAAGGAGAATGGTATTAGCCAGAGGAATGCAGAGAGATGATAGGCTTGAAAATCTCGAGTGACTAATACTGCTGTTTAGCATCACAGGAGTAAAGTGGCTTATATAGATACAAGTAGTAGATGAAACTGTATTACTCATAAGGCAAAACACATTTTAAATAGATCTCAATAGGCCAAGAAAGCAAGATTTCTTAAAAAGAACGAGATTTGCTGTAGCCTTAGGGCAAAACAGGAATTCCTAGTGCCTATATGAGAGCAAGCACTTCCTACAGTCTTTTGAATTTTATGAGTATTCTCTCAGGATATATATATATATATATAAATATATATATCCATTTAAATAGAAGTAAAAACTCCTTTAGAAGTGCTTCCTCTTTTTTAGATAATAAATACATGAAGCAGGGCTTTTTTAGGGATAGAGAGCGATTTGAAAGCTTTAATGCTCACAAATCACATTATTGTCATTGTATAATTTGGAGTCTTTTTTCCAAATAGTTCAATTTATAGGTTCAAAGATATTTCTCAAAATTTGTATCAGTAAAAGAAGAACATGATATGCTTCAGAAATATTTTGCTATTTAGTTTTTTCTTAAGTTTTATCACCACCATTTTCATGGTTCATATGGAATAACAATTTGATTGCAATATGGAAAATTCATAGATTTTTCTCAATAAGAAAAATCAAAGGTTTCCTTTATTATTATTTTACTACTGTTTTGCTGAGTTCTAGTGAGAAACCTATTTTAATATTCAAAATATTCTGTTCTAAGATCAAAGGTCTAAATTCTTCTTGGTGTCATTGTGGTTTACATGTGGTTTTAAAGAGTTATTTATGAACACGGAATTTGTTCTGTAGAGAACAAAATGCTATGTGCAGAACATCAGGGTATATTTCATTTACCCATGATTTGAACTATTAATATTTTTCTTCTAGCTATAAAAAGAATGCTGGCTGCCCAGTAAAAAGGACACCGGCAAAGGGGTAACATGGCACCATTCAGGAAGCACCAGCCTGGGAGACAGAGGACAAGGGATAAGGTACTCCCTGACTATTCCTAATGATCTTGTTTTTTGTTTTGTTTTTTTAAAAGATTTTATTTATTCATGAGACAGAGAGAGAGAGAGGAAGAGAGAGAAACAGGCTTTCCGCAGGGAGCCCCTATGGGACTTGATCCCCAGTCTCGGGATCACGCCCTGAGCTGAAGGCAGACACTCAACCGCTGAACCACCCAGGCGTCCCTGATTCTTGTTTTTGTTGAGTGCACCTGAATTTTGCCTCCCATTAATTCTGAGCCAAAAAATAATAATAGTGTTTTTCATATCCATGAACATGTATAACTTTTGTTTTCCCTCTCCCAAACAGGAGAGAAATATGCTTCAAGTTAGTGAGAATGAGAAATTATTGTGTATGCATATGTCTAATCAGCATGAGAATCAACCTATAATCATTAATTGATTTTATAATAATTACCATGAAAGGCAGTGTGGTTTAATTGAGGAGAGAACTAGATTTACTATCAGCCACGCCTGAGTTGATGTTTTCTTTTTAGTGCTTATTAGTTGTGTAAACTTAATCGAGTTCCTTCAATTTCTGGGCCTTATCTGTAACATGAGGCTAACAATATTTACCTTCCTGTGTTGTTATAATGACTAAATAAAATAATTTGATAGATGCAGTGCATATCACGCTAAGTACTCACTCCACAAATGATTATTTTTATAACAGAAAAACTCTGAATCTTCACCGTCACTTATAGATGCATTGCATTTCTTCTGATAAACCTCAGGTACCTGCTACTTATTTTGTCCCCTTTGGGTACTTGTTGAGAACGTGATGGCTATTCATCTCTCTACGGCGAAAATCTTTATATGAATATGTATTACCTGACCCTGCCATTTTGACCAGCACTTAATCAGTCTATAACCAGTTGACTGAGCAAAGAGCTAGTAAGCCTATGGCTTAATGTAGGGATACACTAAGAGCACAAAGGGCTGTTTATAGCCCTTTTTTTGGAGAATTTTGAATGTGAAATCCTCAGACATGTTTCTTCTTTCCTATTTCCTCCTCTATCCTCTTAATGATTTTATATTACTCACATTACTGAATGTGTCTCTGTTCATTCAGTGCAAACAGGTAGATAATATAGAACACAGTTCTCCCTCTCATTTCACCAGTAATATGGCACCTAAGTGATATTTTTAGTGGTGAATATTTTTTCTTCCTAAAGAACCAGGTATAAAAGACCATTGTCCACTTTACTTCCAAGGAATAGAACTGCACCATTGAGAGTTGCCCTAGAAGCACAAGAGCTAGAATATGAAGGATAAAACTGTTCACTGGTCTAAGTCCTTGATAAAATTACCATTTAAGTGTCTAATGCTTATCTCATTTAGTATCAAAGTAAATGGTAATTGGGGAGAAAGTGATGGATTAGTTTAGTTATGAAGTGTAATGGTTGCAAAATTAAGTACAATGCCACTAAGTAGAAATTTTAGGCATAATTACTTTCAAGGGAGATAAAATTTTCAAATAGCCACTTTGGAAGATTACTTAATTCATGTTTATAAATTATATTAAAGATGAAAAGCACTATTTAAATGTTAGGGTATCATCTAATGTGCCTCAAAGAATTTAATTTATGTGCAAAATGACAATTACTAGATTCTAATTAAATAGTAAGAGAGAGTAATGGTCTAATGCTTTGATGATAGGCAGAACCCTTGATTACTAGAATCTAGTTCTAAGTTTGTTGGTGTTAGGCAATCTCTGTTTCTTCTGATGAGACTAAATGACATTTTCCTTTTCATGGGAATAAAAAAAATTAAAATGAGAGGGTTTGCAGTTGATCTGACATTTTAAATATCATTATTAATTGATTTTGATAGTACTAATCAATTGTCTTCTTTCTTAAAAAGTTAATTCTTGTCTTCTTCAGCTCTTAAGGCATAAGATGATGTGGACATATGTACATGGATAATTACTATTTTATCATCAGAGTAAAATTACTATAATCACTTTTATATATATAATTTATATTGTATATATGCACAAATACAATTATTTAAAAGAGGATTAAAAAGTTGCATGTATTTTGTCATTCTTTGTTAATGATAGACCGATAAATATTCTATGATGAATTTCATGTTTTCATTTAACAGTTGAATTAATAATTATTCCATAAATCTACCAGCTAATAATTACCTGCATTATAGCCCTATTTAAGGGTCAACTTAGAATGAACTAGTCTTATATTTAAACAGAAGTCTTGACATCTTCTTACCCTGCATTCATGCTTATTGATTTTCAGTTTTCATACTCAGCCAGAGTCTTTGTCATTTATTTCTCTATTATTCATTCATTTGGCAGACTACTATTGAAACCCTCCTATGTGTTCTAGATGTTCTGCTAAATTTAGAGAATGCAGAGAGGTCTCATCTTCTCCTCTAAAAAATTTCCTTTCCAGGGAATAGGATAAATAAATAGGTAAAGTACACCACTGCATCAAGTCGTGAAGATAGTGTATATACTGTACTTTATGGGAGACTGACTCAAATACTTAACGAAGTATATGAAAGAACAGAGAAGGTTTCTTGAAGTGTGTTCTCTGAATAGAATATTAAAGGGTAAGTAGCTAAGGAAAGCAAGGAGGGGATGTAGTGACCACATTCCAGTAAGATGGCGCCCATTCATTGAAGAAGAAGAGGGGAAAATAGAGTGTTAATTTTGTGTATGTCTATAATGCCATGTAATAGAGGGGACCACAAAGAGGCGAGATTAGGAAGGAGGCAGGGGCAAGGTAAAGGTGGACCGTGGAGGCTAACTAAGGAACATGGATGTAATCAAATTAGGCAGGAGGGGCCAAGATTTTTTCTGCTTAAGGAACAATTTGTTCCATATTTCTCTGTACAAAGACATTCAGTAGCCTATACTGCATACTTTTGGTCTCATTGCTCTGAAGAGAGGAGGATCTATATAATGTGGCTTGCCAGAAAGTATATATACACATCCCGGTTAGGGTTCTGGACTTAAAGTTACTCTTCATATTTGCTTAAACTACGCCATGATGGGCTATGTAGTGCTATTAAGCACTATCTCTAGAATGTCAACCTAATTACCTACCATTTAACCATTTCATGTACCATTACCTACTACATTCATACTTATGTGTGTAGTAACAGATTCAATAAGGTAATTAAGGACCAAGTCCAGCAGTAGAAGAGAAACTATGAATTGTCTGTGTGAAACGGTAATGTTTCTATCTTGAATAATTAGGCAATATATATTACAGGAGAAGGCCTTCTTTAACCTTGAGGCAAATTTTCATTATGCGACTTCCTGACTTACCCCAAGGAGTCAGAAAACTGTAGTTAACTTTTAGAATAATTTAACTGTACAAATCCTTTGGGTAAGAGGAAAACTCCAATAGTAATTAGCATCCTAATTATCTAGGATGCCTATACATTAAGTTTAGGATATGAAATTACCATCAGAACCTAAGAGGAAATGGAAGCTTTTTCAAAGTTATGTCTTATAGCCTGATTTTCTTCACTTTTAATTGGGGAAGGCATTGCCACATGAGGTTCTAATAAATCTTCAGGTAGAGTGTAAATAATGCGCGTGCTAGCTCCATTTATGGAATACTAATATATCACAAATGGCTAAACTTGTGTGAAAATAAAGCAAGAAGCTTCATTTCATGACCTTTTAATTTCTGTCAAGTTAAAGTAGTCTTCAGGGAATAAATTGATTTCCATATCTGGAAAAATAGAAATTATATGTCCCAATTAATGCTTGTGGCAAGGCAATTTATTGAGATGTAAATTTGTGAGTATGTGGGAGGGTATGCTACTTTTTCCAGTGTTTTGGAAGGACCCCTTACCATTTGATTCCAAAAAAGAAGTGTTTCTTCCTGTTTTAGGAGCTCTTTTAAGCTCTAACTGTAGATTGCTAGCTATGTTAGGATGGCCACATATCTCTGTTTTCCTGGGTTAATATAAGGGCAGCAGATGCCCAATACTTCCTCAGATTTTTTTTTTCATGGAAGTGTGGTTTCTATCCCAGTAGGGAGCATTTGTGTCTTCTTGTGGGAGGGCTACTCTAGGACTCCTTTGACCCACTCTGGCAGCCCTTAGAGAGCTGAACGTACCAGGGAATTTATGTTCATCTAGAGCTGCACTTAATGACTGCTGGGTGCACGGGTTTAAATATCCTAGCCAACTTGTCCCTTGGCTCTCTTAAGTGCCACCCAGACTTTTTTTTCTCTCCAGAGACCTCTTAGATAGGGTTGCCAAATAGAGCAAATAAAGATACAGGATGCCCAGGAAGAAATTGTTTTCAATATAAGTATGTCCCATGCAATATTATAAACATACCAAAAAATTAATTTTTGTTCAATTTGAAATCCAATGTAGCTGGATGTTTTGTACATGATTCGGTACCCCCTATTTTTGTGAGACTTCACTGGATGTGGCATTCCTGCTTGGCTTCTTTGCTATCAGAGTTCTACCTCCACTCATCTACCAGGTTTTCTTGGGAATATATCCTAGGAAATCACTCTAATATATGGGCAGCCTAGGTGGCTCAGTGGTTTAGCACTGCCTTCGGCCCAGGGCCTGATCCTGAAGACACGGGATCGAGTCCCACATTGGGCTCTCTGTATGGAGTCTGCTTCTCCCTCTGCCTGTGTCTCTGCCTTTCTGTCTGTGCATGTCTCTCATGAATAAATAAATAAAATCTTTTTTTAAAAAAGAAAGAAATCTCTCTCTAATATGAATCAGGGTTCCACTTCCAGGGAGCCTCATCTCAGACAACTAGCTAAATCTGTTGCCTTACTGTGGTTCTTAATCCATTCTCAAAATGTTCTGGTTTGAATGACAAATTATATGGTCATTCAAGCTATTATAAAAACATAAATGTTTCTTGCAGAAGCTGTGGTATTAGATCTGTCTTGTTTTAGTCATTAAAAACACCAAAAGGGGCCCCTGACCGGCTCAATCAGTTGAGCGTCCAACTCTGGGTTTCAGCTCAGGTCGTGATCTCAGGGTCCTGGGTAATAGCCCTGTGTCAGGCTCCATGCTCAATGCAAAGTCCGCTTGTCCCTACCTTTCTCCCTCTGTTCCTCCCCCACCCATGCTATCTGCCTCTCTCAAGTAAATAAATAAAATCTTTAAAAAACAAAACAAAATCAAAAATCTACCCCCCCAAACAAAACAAAAAAACACCACATAATTTTTTGAGGACATTGCACTGTGTTCTCAAGAAATATACAGAAGATGATGAGTTAGTGACTGTAGGATGGGAAATTGGAAGCATAAGAGGGAAGAGGTGTTTCAACAATAGGGTTTGGTCTAAAATTGTGGTTTCCAGAACAAGTAGGGATAGTGATTCAGACTGTTGGAATACCCTGGAGAGTTTGGGAGATTGGCCTGTTTACTGTGACAAAAGGCTAGCTAGATGCTAGACACCAGGATTCCTGTTCTTATCAAAATTCCCTACACCCAGATATATCACGGAAATAACAGAACAGACCACTGGGGCTATGCAGGTTTGGACAAAGCTAGGTATTAGCAAACAGAGAATATTGAAGCCTGAAGTTATGAAACACACCTAAGGCCTTCACATGCTCTGAATTGCTTGTGCATCAGCCCTAGTAATGATCAAGATTCGGTTTTTCATTAATTTCAAGAGATAAAATAAGTCATATTTAATTTGATTTAAATATAATACTTTTTTTGGTATACATCCAAGTTTATGGCTATAGATTTCTAACATCACATTTTATAGAAGTGTATGATACAGTTAATAATTATTTATTACCTCTTTAAGTTTTAGTTATAACTTTTTAAGTACTCAAAATAGCCACCCCAAAAGTTTTGTGTTTATTTGAATCTGATTTCTGGATTTATATTCTGTCATATGCAGGATCATTTTGATACTAACTTCGAGTAATCTTAAATAGTATACATGAAAATGAGACAACTATTTCAGGAGGAGAAATATACAGAATTATATATGATGACTTTTGTAGGATTTCAAATTAAATATTACAACAGTCACTAGCTATCATGCATTTGTAAATAAAAAAAATCACATAAATTGGAAGTCAGGTACTAGATTCACCTTTACTTAATTGATATATAAGTTGTTTAAACAGGATTGTATTAAACGTATAAAACCAAAGAGTATATTTTGTATTGCTTTGAGAAATAATCTGTGCTAATCAATTTCTTTGGCTGAATTAGTATAACATGACCCCGGCTTTTAAATGCACTTAATTTTCTATCAGCAGTACTTTCTCAATGAAGAAATAAAATTTAGAAATTAGAAGACATGATGAATAGCCTTTATTCTAAGGTCAGACGTAAGATACTTGAAGCTAATGGAAAACATCATTCTCAGCCATAGCAAATGAGCCCTACCAACATAACAAACTGCTGATATCAGCCTGGAAACCATCTTGAATGTCAAGGGATATGCTCTTCATTTGCAGTGTTTGATTGTTCATATAAATATTTAATGAAAATATTATTAGACTATTCAGCTGAGTGAAATAAACTGATGGCACAAGTAGCTAAGGAAGCTTACTTAATATTCACTAAATGAAGTGGCATAATAATTTATTTTGCATATTATATAAGTCTTTTGAGAGGTTTTGTACTTTTAAACTTTTTAGCACTATTTAAAAGGCATCATTACTGCCATAATTATGAGTTTTTAATGTATTTTTATGTTTAATGAAAATGTAGCACACATTTTATAGGGAGAAAGAAGACCATCATCCACATAATGGATGATGGAAATAAGGTACCTCTGATTCTGAAGGTTGACTTACCTTTAATATAGCTTCATTGAGTCTTACCATAAATGTTAACTTTATACCACATAAAATTACACAGTGGGTTTCTCAAGAGTAGAACTTAAATGATTAAATGGATAAGGTAGAAAGCTTTTTAACTATCATGTGAGCTTTGAATTTTTAGGAAAGTTGGAAATCACCTGTTCTGAATCATGTATACATTTAAACACTGTTTTAGAGAGACAATATGAAAAAAATATTTGGAAACATAAACTTTAGAGAACAGTTATCAGTTAATATATTTATTTAAATATAAGATTTCTCAAATTGCCTTTCTAAGTGCTTCCTATATTAGCTATTTTGAAAAAAATGTTACTTAAGGTTCATATATATGTACACAGGATAATAAAATACATAGAAAAAGAAAACATGTTGTAAAAAATATTTTCTTTGGAAAGTCAGGAACAAAAAAATGGTACCCACTTTAAAGAAAAGTTAAAAAATAAGGGGCAGCCCCGGTGGCCCAGCGGTTTAGCACCACCTTCAGCCCAAGGCATGATCCTGGTGACCTGGGATCCAGTCCCACCTCGGGCTCCCTGCATGGAGCCTGCTTCTTCCTCTGCCTAGGTCTCTGCCTCTCTCTCTCTGTGTCTCTCATGAATAAATAGATAAAATATTTAAACAGAAAAGAAAGAGAAGAAAAAAAGAAAGAAAGAAGAAAGAAAGAAAGAGAAAGAAAGAAAGAAAGAAAGAAAGAAAGAAAGAAAGAAAGAAAGAAAGAAAGAGAAAGAAAGAAAAAGAAGAAAGAAAGAAGAAAGAAAGAAAGAAAGAAAGAAAGAAAGAAAGAAAGAAAGAAAGAAAGAAAGGTAAAATGGAGGCCAACTTTAAGCACAGATTAAAAAATTATAAGCAAAATAAAAGCATATCAATTCAGTAGTATATAAAAAGGATGATGTATCACGATCAAATTAGGTTTATTCCAGGAATATAGGGTTGGTTTAACCTTCAATAATCAGCCAGTTAACGTACTCATATTAACAGAATAAAGCACAAATATATAATGTCCCATATCAGTATGGAGAAGGTACTTGGTAAAATTAAACATATATTTATGACTTAAGAATTCTAACAAATTATGAATAGAAAGAACTTCCTTAATCTGATAATGGATAGGCATAGAAAACATTGCAGAGGCTTTATATTTAAGTGAAATATTGAATGTTTCTTTCAGAGATTAATACTAAAACAGAGATTATACTTCTAATAAGCATCATACCTGAAATCCTAGCCAGAGTAATCAGCAAGAAAAAAAGAAAAGGCAAAAGCATAGAAAAGGAAGAAAGAATCCATAATACATTGCTATAATTAATATTCAAATTTGACAAACTTGTTGGATACCATGTCAAAGGGTAGAAATGAAATTATATGTATGTATATATGGCCTTTGCAGTAGCATCAAAATATTTCAAATACATTGGAATGTGTGAAAAATTGCTGCAGAAAACACTAGAAATATTATTAAGATATATTTTAAAGTAATAAGATAGATTTTAAAATTAAAGAGGGCATTTGTTGTGTTAAGTACTGGATGTTATATGTAAGTGACAAATCACTAAATTCTACTCCTGAAACCAGTATTATACTATCTGTTAAATAACTAGACTTTAAATAAAAATTTGAAAAAAACAAAAGACCTAAATAAATGGAAGCATATACCTGGTCCAAGGATTAAGAGATTTAATAACTTAAAGATGTTAGTTGCCCCAAATAGATTTTTGTATTCAGTACTATTCCAGAAAAATACAGCACATTTTATCTGAATATTGGTAAGGTGATATCAATTTGCTAATGCAAGTAGTATTTCCCAGCCAAGACACTGTTGAAAACATAAGAGGTGATAGAACTTGTCCCAGCATATAGCAACAATGATTATGAGAGTTGGTATTGGCTAAGTTAACAAATATATCAATAGAATAGAACAAACATATTAGAACAGAATTGTGAATATATGGAACTTTATATAGTGCAAGGGTGATGCTATAAATTTGTGTGCAAAAATTGTTGTTTCAACTAATGGGACAGTGCCAACTGGATATCTGTATAGAAACAAAAAGAACTTGACCTTTTTTCATGTCATTAAGTAACAATTGCATGTACATTGCAAAATTCGGAAGACAAAACATGAAAGATTTTAGAAAACATGGAGAACATCTTTATGACCTTGGGTAGAGAAATATTTTTGAATAGGTTTCCTAAAGCATTAACAATAAAAACAATAAATCAGATTACATTAAAATTGTGTATCAAAAATAACCATCAAGAAAAGACATAATGAATGAAAATATTTGCAATTCATATAATTAGAAAGGACACATCCAGAATATAGAAAATGTACAAATCAGAAGGAGGAACACAGTCCAAAAGAAATTGGGAAGGAGACTTGAATAGGCACTTCATAAAACAGGATATCAAAATGACTAATAAAAATATGAAAAGGTGTAGAACTTCATTAATCATTGTGGGGATGCAAGTCAAAACCATTACAGTATACCACTAAACACTCTCCCAAATGCCTGTAAAGATTGACGGTACCATTTTCACAAGAGTTTGAAACAACAGGGTCTCTCACACACTTCTAGTGAAGTAAAATTTAGCATCACTATTTTGGAAAACCATTTGCTATATTGATAACTTTCTACGATTTTGAAATTCTACTCGACTTCCATGTGGGTACATAAAATACATTTTGTATTTTAGGATTCAAAGGACCAAATTGAAAAGGCCAAACATGTACATATTTCAGATTAAACTATTTTCCAAAATACTCATTTCTCGTAATGGAACATATTTATTGATGAAATTGTAACACCTAACAAAGTGCACTACATACAACATAGCTATAGAAAGGCTTGCAGACCGGATGAATCTGTGGATTGTTCTAGTGAGCAATTTTTGTTACTCTAATTGGATGATCTGCAAGATTAACCAAATTTATTCTTCCTAAGCACTTTTCTATTTTGGAGTAGATGTATTTAAACCAAAGAGGATAGAAAAGGAAAGAATAAAATGAAAAGGAATCAGTTACAAACTATATGACATTATTGGTCTCTTGAAAGAGATCATCTTTGGGAATGACTTTCTATATGCTACGCCGACTCAGAGTCTTGATTTAGTTAGAGAAGATACATCGTTTTCCTTAGACTGAAATCACTAAATCAGAAAAGAAGAAGGCTATAAAAGCCGATGTAGACACGAGCACCAGTGAGAGATTTGATTGGATGTACCTAGATTTCATCACAAACTCTGATGATGGTTCAGTTCAATTGAACTAGGTCATTAAGCCTAAAACCCTCTCCTAAGGTGGAGAGAGGCATTACAATCGATAAACCCAGGCTTCTATTTGGGATCAGTGTTCTGTGGCAATGGGAAATATCTAAGAGACTGTCTTCAGGACTTTAGGGAAGGTGAGTGGAGACTTTGGAAAAGCATTACAGCCTCTCTCTCTAAGTCGAACTTTTTGGCTGGATATTACTTTCTATAGTGTTTCTCTGTCATACTAACCAATGTATGACCAAGGGTAAATCTCCTGGGATGATAAGTCTATTGTTCTCTTGCTACAGAAAAAAACTGAATCCAAAATACTAAAGAAAATCAATATACTGAAATCCAGGTAAAGAACTCATAATTTGTTCCTCAGAAATGTCAAAGCTAAAACAGGATACTGAAACTTTCCCTTAAGCTTAAAAACAATAACCCTGTAATATAGAAAGGGATCTCTGTGGATAAATGAACAAATTTATTCCTTAATAGAGAAAGCTGAGACTAGCATATAATATAAATCTAATATTAAAACATTAATTTTGACAAGAAAGGGATTTTTAGCGAAGGTTCCCGTGATTAGCTGTCATTCAGTGGAACTCACTGATAAAATCCTAAGTGTACAATGTCATGTTGTTCTCTCTTTCCACTGAAGAAATAGATTTAACCTAAGGCAGCGTAAATTCAGGCACGTATATTGAGGACTGTTTTGATAGCAAAGGTCATTGAATTCAAGAATAGACTTATTTGGGAGAGAATCATGGATTCTGCTACTGTGTAGTTATTGAATAATAGGACTCACCTGTCTAGCATGACTCTCATGCAATTTCCAACTGAAGTCAACAGGATGAATAAGATAGGCTTTCAAGGATCTTTGCTGTCATATAATTCTACAAGACTGATGCAATATATTTTAAGAAGTGTAATTCAAAGATCAGAAGGCAGACGCATACATACATTGTTGCGAATACAAATCACTTCTGCAATATTTACAGATATTGATAAATGATAGATACTGAACTTTTTCATTTCTTAACATTTGCTAATTCCTGGTGAAGAAGAATGCAAAATTCCCCATACAATAAGCTTTCTGATGGTTGTACTTTATTATGTAAAATAATTCCTAATAATGACATAATTTTTGATACATTTTATTTGGAATCAGCACATTTTTGAAATAATAAGAAATCTCACTTCTTGTTTAGACAAATACCATACATTGTTGGTACCCTCAGAATTTAATTTGATTTTTAAAAATCATTTCCAGATCCTCAAGATCTCATTTTCAAAAATTAATGGAAATTGAACCCTCTAAAGAGGCTTTGTCTAGTTATGATTAAATTAAATCATACTCCCTCACAAGCTTGGTATCACTCTAAGTGTTGCTATCACATGGCTATGGTTTTATGACCAGTCTTGCCGTGCCTAATTTATTAGCTATAAATTTTAAAGTCTATATTTTGATGCATTATATTACATTTTCCTTGGTTTTCAAATATCTGTGCTATTTGCCTTAAATTATACTTGTTATGGTACATGGCATTTCTTTTCTATTTACTTTGAGTAAACATGATGAAAAGAATACTAAGAATATACAATATCAAAATATCAGTGTTTAGAATAAAAATTGAACTTAAGAAGTACTGATAATTTTCCTTATGGAATAAATTCAATCTTTCTTTCTTTTCTTTCTTTCTTTCTTTCTTTCTTTCTTTCTTTCTTTCTTTCTTTCTTTCTTGATTTTATTTATTTTATTTATTTATTCATGAGAGACACAGACAGAGAGAGAGAAGCAGAGACATAGGCAGAGGGAGAAGAAGCAGGCTCCATGCAGGGAGCCTGATGTAGGACTCCATCCTGGGACCCCAGGACCATGCCCTGGGTCAAAGGCAGACGCTCAACCACTGAGTCACCCGGACATCCCTGTTTTTTTTTTTTTTCCTTTCTTAATAAAAGTTTGTAATATCACCATGTATAAAAAACAGAACATTTAGAATAATCAGGTGATGAGGTGTTGATAGCACCAATGAAATCCTGTAAGACATGTTGAATGAAGGAATTCACGCAGACCATGTTCATTTAGAAATGAAAGCAGGGTTATCACACAGTGCTTATTTCTACCTTTCTTATCCATCAGAAATTTCACCATTATGTCACTGTACATAAAGTTGAGTTCTTTTAGCAGCATCCTTGCTCATTTTGTATCTCTGTCTGTAACTTGAAGTAATTTCCAGTAGATGGCAATGTGGGTACCATATCCAAGAAGCCAGTCATCTCAGCAGGTATGCCCTCTATGCTAGTGGGTATTGTTGGAGATTAGGCTAAGGTGCATTAGTGTAGGGCATATCAGAGGATACTATTTATTTTCAAATTAAACATATAACTGAAGTAACAAAAACAAGTTGATATATATTTTGAGAGTTTGACAAGCAAGAATTTTAATGACAGCAACTTAATGCCCTGAAACCTTCTCTGTACCAGGCACTACAATAAATTTCAAATACATAATGTATCATTATCTCATTTTATAGATTTCAGTCTTGCTTCTTAACCTGTTTATCCTATCTCACACCTTTGCTCCAACCTCACCTTTTGAAACTTGCTGCCTCAGCAAAGAACAGTAACCAGGCACACTTGCAGTAGATGTTTTGGGTCAGCCTTGCTTCATACTCACCCCACGACCCTTCTTCTATTTCAGAGAGCTGTATCTGAATTTTTCTCATCTTTTCGCAGCCTTGTTGGTTTTGTGTTTCTGGAATTAGTGCTAGTGTTCTCTAAGGATGCCTACTGAGTACCATTGCTGTTTTCTCCTTGCTCCAGAAGTTCTCACCAGCTCCAGTTCATTCTCTTTATCTGTCATTGACCCTGCTAGAGTCTACTCAAATCCCCAGATGGGGACAGTTTTTAGTTGTTAGTGCATTAAACAGTACAACTAACACATGATGATGTTTGTTTTTTTATTTTGTTTTTGTTTTATTTCTGGCAGAATTATTAGACACTCCAGTGCCGTAGATGGTGGGTTGAACACTAATTATGTAAGTGCACTCAAATGGAAATGACTCTCTGATATTTCAGAGGGCTGGGGAGATCTGCCAATGTATTGCTGTTACCATTTAAACATTTCTGATTTTAAATTCAGGCAAGTACCTACAGACTAGAAAGCTGAGAAAAGAGATAGCTTTGTTTTTCAAATGAAGCATTCCATTTTCCAGCTTTAATTAAAACAGATGTCTTATGTGAAGATTCTTTTAATTACATAGAATACACGGCTAAAATATAGGCTTTCACTCCCTGAAAAGCCTTCACTGACCAGGAAAATGAGGCCAGGATAACCCAACTTCATTTAAGTCCTTTGAAATTTCAAACATTTCAATTTCAAGCGCTCTTCACAGAGTCTTTCATGCTAAGCTCTGTGTGTAGGTTTGCACAATGCCAAATGAATTGCCAGGGAAGGTGAGAGAATGACAATTGACCAATCCTTGATTTTTATTCTTGAATCTGTCAAGATGACTCATTGGGAAGTAGATTAATGTTCACAAAAGCTTCTCAATATAAGTCTCAGAGACTGTCAGGCTAACACTATGAATCCTCTTAGAAGGTTTGCAACATTTTTCTCTTAAAGATCCTAAGGTTTTATTTCTAAGGTAGGAGGTGTACAAAGATTTGCTTATTTTGTGAAACCCATTTTAAGGCTTTTCCACCTCCCATTATTAACAGATTGATTAATTATTTGCTCCATGAAGCAAATGCTTGTAGAATGTAAGCAAAGGCAACTCTTCTTCTTTTTGTGTTATTTCTTTTATTCCAAGTCTCATTAATTTTGTATCCCATCAGTACTATTTCTTCCCACTCAGGTGCCCAAGGTCAGAATTTCTTTTCTTCTTTTTGGGTCCTATCATGCTAGGATGCCACCAGTTATAATACAAAAATTTTGAAAGGTAGGGTTCCCTATTATATTTCCTCTATAACCATGTAATGCAGTAGTTAACATAAAATGCATATCAACAATTTTATTTCAAATACTGATTGACTTCCCTTTTCAAATATGAAGTGATGTAGCAGCCTCATGAAATGTTAGTGTTCATTTCCCATATTGCTTTTCTGACAGAACATGCATTATACAGGGTATTTCTTGCACTTTAATTGAAAACAGGTATTATAGATCACCCTCAGAAGATTAGAAGTGTGTATAAATTCATACGTCTTTGGTGAGAATTCTTTGCTGGCTAAAGTTGAATAAAATGATTTCCATTTCTTTGGAGGAGGAAAAGAAAACAAAAGAGCATTGCATGCAATACAATGAATGTTCAATGACTAGTAAACACCAAGAAGAAGGTTGTTTTGAATAAATATTTTTAATTGTTGTGATGTCAGGTATAAAAATTCAACTTTGGTATTTTAAAAAAATATTCATTACCAAATTGTATTACAAAGGACTTCCTCTCATAAGCATTCTAAATACATGAGAGAAGACAAGCAGATGATTGTAAATATTACGCACAAAGATGATAACCATATTGGCAAAACTAATAGGAAGGAAGTTATATACCACTTGTAGAAGGCACAAAATGACTTAAAGAATTCTCTGGAGCTCATTTTTCTCTTTACAAAGAGAATACATGTTTATATTTAAACAAAATTGATGATTCTACTCTCTTTGTATAAATCTGAATTGCTAATTTTAAGGTATCAAAGTTATCAGTTTTTTTTTCTGGGATTTTCACCTCTGAATTGGAAATTATTCAAATTCAAAACTTTATTCAATTTAAATAAAAAGAAATATAAAACTTCTCTTGATATCTAACAAAGGTAACTGACATTAAACATTAGATGTTTCAGATATTCCAAGATAAAATATTCAGGTTTAACTTGAATAATTTAGAAGTTCTGAGACTAACTAGAGATGTGATTTATAGGCAGCCCTGTAAAAATATATTTTGCAAGATATATGGTAACACTCTACTTTTTCAACAAACTCAACTCTATAGGATAAGCCTAAAACTGGCAAGGCTTCTTCTTATAAAAAGCAGCTAAAACTAAGTCCTAACGCTGCCTTTATTTAGACTCTATTTATATTCATTGTATCCAAAAGTTATTTGATTTCTAAGAGTGTAATGGGTCCTTTTTTTCCCCCTATCTTACTTCAGTTTCTTTTACCAGCAGGATGAATGTTCACAACTAAAGGCTTAAAACTTCCACTGGACAATTCCTGTCAGCTCAGTAAGAGCAAACCTGCCTGGGAGGTTCTACATCCTACCCCAAAATGGGCCACCTCCATTGCCTGGGGAAGCGACCACTTAATGACCCACTGAAACGAGGGTCATAGAACTGGTCCCCTTGCATCAGGGTAGTAGAGAGTAAGTAACAGGATGATGGATTAAAATCTAATCATATCAACAATTACATTAAATATACATAAATAATTACTAAAAATAAAACACTTGATATGTTCTGATTCATAAGAATATAAAAATTTAAAAAGCATATTATAGCCTTAAATAATTCAAGTAAAAATTAGCAGAATAGGGACGCCTGGGTGGCTCCACGGATGAGTGTCTGTACGAGCTTCTCTAAAGATACAAAATCAGGACATAAAGAATTTTTAAAGAATCTAAGATGGCTTTATTTGTAAGATGTACCAATTGCATGTGCCACTAAGAAGAAAAAATAGTGTGCCAATTAAATTATGCCAAGATTCTCTTATTCCATGAATTTTAAGAGATCTTGGTTTAGAAGTGTATACTGTTTATGATGAGGTACAGTATGAGGGAATTTAATAGAACAAACATTGTAGAGAGATAGGCCTGATTTGGGAATCTGCTAAGAAGAAGCAATTCTTAGAAAAAAATGTATGCCACAGGAAAGGGTCCAATATTACAGTTAGACTGAGTTACTCCAGGAAGAGTTAGGCTGATCAAGGATGAATATGTATCACTTCTCAGTTTTGGGTAGGCAAATGTGCAAAAGCTCAAGGTTTGAACTCTAAAGTTTGATTTCTACCACTTATTAACTATGTGATTCTGAATAAGCCGTCCACCTCTCTGTTTCAGTTTCCTCTTATGTGAAATTGAGAATATATTGAATTGAGAACATATATTCTCAATATATATTCTCACATATGATAATCAAAACTTTACATATAAATAATTGGTAAAGGTTATTATGACTGCCTCTGTCTCCAAAACAGAGGTGAGAAAGGAAACAAAAAGATCTCTTAGGTGGTTATTGTAGAAGACAAGATCCCCACCCCATCCCCTGCTTCTTTTCTCGGACTTCTTAACTTACTGAATGGTTCCCTCACCATCTACTGATGTACGACAGAAATCTGAGAATAATTTTTAGTACTTTTTTCTCACCTCCTCTTTATTCTAGCTATTTCGAAGTGTTATATATTTTCCTTGAGTTTTTCTGCTTGCCTGAAGCTTTATTATGCCAATTTTCAGCCAAATTATTATCATAATTCTTCACTCAGACTTATCAAAGGCTTCTACCTTGTTTCTCTGCAGGTAGTACTTGTCTTTCCCTCCTCAGGACATGATACCTCCAATCTCATTAAAATCCTCACCTGGGGCAGCCTGGGTAGCTCAGTGGTTTAGCTCTGCCTTCAGCCCAGGGTGTGGTCCTGGAGATCCAGGATCGAGTCCCATGTCGGGCTCCCTGCATGGAGCCTGCTTCTCCCTCTGCCTGTGTCTCTGTCTCTTTCTCTCTCTCTCTCTCTCTCTCTCTCATGAATAAATTAAATCTTAAAACAAACAAACAAACAAAATCCTCACCTGTTATCATTGTGTATAGGACAAAATATCTTCAAGTCTTTGAAACCTGTCACAAGTCTGCCATTCAGTAATGATAATTAGAGGCTTGGAGGAAAAAAAAAAACTAAAAATTTCAATAATTACTTTAAAAATGGAGTAAAAATATTTTGGAGTCATACCATATTGTTCATTGGTTGGACCAATTCTATATGATTAAATGGGCAAAAAGAGACTAGTTTCAAATGTGCAGTAAATTATTTCATTGATACGATTCCTTATTAGGATTAGTGAAATTATACCAGTCCTTTGACATTACCAAGTGGTTCAGGTCTGTAGAAACAGGAAATTAGGGAAAGGACACAAAGAGCCCTTGAACAGACATTAAGTCTCTTGGAAGAGATGGTGAACTCTGTCAGTGGAAAGCACAGAGAAAGTTTTGGAACATTTAGGATCCAGGCTGGGAGTATACGAATCCAACAATGAATTAGTGTAGACTGGAGGAATGTGACGGAGGAATCAGGTGGGAGCAGAGTAAACTGACTCAAAGGTGCTATTGAATATTGAAGGTAGGGATGAGACAAGCTCAGAGTAGCATGCCCAGAACTCTGGAATGTACAGGTATCTCCTCAGTGCTCCATCCCCATTCCCATCCCTATTCTGGCATTCTTAATATGACCTGATCACATAGAAATATATTTTGAGAGCATGCATGTTACCTTTTTTAAATGTCACTGCAGACTATATTCATTGGTTGTTAACTTTTGTGTGTATCAGAATCACCAGAAAAAGTAAAATTTCTGATTCAGTAGATAGAGATGAGGGCCCAGGAATCTGCATTGCTAACATGGTCACAGGAGCTGCTGAGGCTGGTTGTGGGACCACATTTTTATAATGGTATGAGCTATATTATGGTAGTGGAAGGAGACAGAAAAATCTTAATTCACTGCCTCCATTTGAGGAGAGTATGCTTCGTATTAGGAAGAAATACTCATTTTGGGGAAGGAATAAGACTTCAAAATGAAGGCTTATAGAATACTTTCTAATTCAGGAGAGTCCTGTTTATTAGAAGCCCTTTTGCTCTGCTGAGCTTTGGCATAAATTAGGATATACATGTCTGTGGAGAAAAACTGGGGCTGAATTTAATCTGCCAGCATTAAAAAGAGAAGAAGGATTAAAAGATCTCAGGGATAAATGGAAGGGAAAAGAGGCAGGAAGACTTTCTTACAAAGAGGGGAGAAAAAGCAAAAGTAAATCACTAGTAATGGTATTTTAAGGTGGGATTTAACAAAAGGAAAATATGTAAGGGATTTTTAAGAAATTAGCCTGGGTATGTGAGCCTGGAATAATCAGAAATGCTTTGGAACAGGAGAGTACTTTGCAGGAATAACAAATACTGCTGTCTGGACATGGGAATCCTAGAACAAGTGGAGAGCTGATGATTGGTTAAAGTAGCCTTATAAAAATGATTAGAATAACTATTTTAAAATTTAAATTGTACCTCAAATTGGAATCGTGATGTTGTTTTTTTCTCTATTTAAACAGTTGCAGGGATCCCTGGGTGGCGCAGCGGTTTGGCGCCTGCCTTTGGCCCAGGGCGCGATCCTGGAGACCCGGGATCGAGTCCCACGTCGGGCTCCCGGTGCATGGAGCCTGCTTCTCCCTCTGCCTGTGTCTCTGCCTCTCTCTCTCTCTCTCTCTCTCTGTGTGACTATCATAAATAAATAAAAAAATAAAAATAAAAAAATAAAAAAAATAAACAGTTGCAGTGTATGCATAACATTTCAAATGAAATAAACACTTCAAAGCTGTCAATTGGTAGGAAAGTAGAACGATTAATCTCAAGAGCTTTGGGGGCAGGTGCGTCAGGTAAGAATAAATATTACTTCAAATGATGAAAAATAAACAAGTTCCAGCTCATTTAATATCTCATATTTCTAGAGACATTAAAATCAAGGTCATGATATCTAAGAATATTCCCTGTTGATAGCCATTAATTCCCAGATTTATTCATCTTTGCTAAAATAACAAAGTACTGACCTGGCTGGTTAATTAGGCAGGGAAGATGAGAAATATTCTGTAAAAAACAAAACAGTAAATAAGACAAAAGATTTTGTTTTTTCATAAAAATTCCACCTCCTTTTTCCCAATTTAAAGTATATACCTTTTAAGAAAAAAAAAAAAAAACTGGAAATATACAAGTTACAAATTGTAAAATCTATAATTCCTATATATAAAACCTATATACATATAACATTCATTATATGCTAACAAGTACAAGTATTTGGGAATATGATTTACCTGTACCCATCTCATATATGTCATGTATAAAAACATTTGAAATCCTCTATCTTCAAAACTATGTTCATATATCATTTTATATTTTTACCTTTTTACTCTTGTGCTTTAGATACTTTTCAAATAAATAGTATATTCTTGCAATTACTTTTCAAATAAATAGTATATTCTTGCAATCTATTGCTTTTATCCCATCAAACAGATATTTTCTCTTAATGGGAAATTTAATTTTTAAAAATGTGATAAGGGATCCCTGGGTGGCGCAGTGGTTTAGCGCCTGCCTTTGGCCCAGGGCGCGATCCTGGAGACCCGGGATCGAATCCCACGTCAGGCTCCCGGTGCATGGAGCCTGCTTCTCCCTCTGCCTGTGTCTCTGCCTCTCTCTCTCTCTCTCTGTGACTATCATAAATAAATAAAAATTAAAAAAAAATAAAAATAAAAATAAAAATGTGATAATATGTGGTATGTCATTTTATATATTAATTTCAAGCTATTAAATTATTTTCATTAATTATAGTATTAATTATATGCATATCTTTATTTTACATATATTAGAAATTATTTAGAGTTTACACAATAGATTTAAAATAATACATGTGATTAGCATTATGATTTTCAAATTGTCGTATGCAAGAGCAATTGCATTACTTATGGCTCCCTCTTAATGTAAAATGAAGAACTTAGCATAATACTCTCTCACTCCCCAATTTCTCTCAATGCATTAAGATCTGTGTATATACATACACTTGTATAATTATTATTAATTTTTATGTCATCTTTTAAGTATCAATATTGTTCCTTTGGCAATTTTGTTACTCTATTGGCCACAATTTTTTTGTCATCAGTCTGTTGCCTGGCATAGTCCATGATGTATTGGTGCTGAAAAAATATATGTTGATTTAATGAGTAATCTAAACTTAATTTTAAATATATAGAATATATATCACACAGGTAATAATATGAGATAGAATCAGGGCTTATGACATAATATCAATCTAACTTCCTCCACTATAGTCCCTATTTTCAATTAATACATTTCTGGTGCAGGATCATCTTCTACCTTGTGTTCCGATTTTGCATATTCAAAAATATCTTTAGATTGTCTTTACACATTCATGGCAGCTTTTGCAAGTGTATTAATAAAGCAGAATTACATTACTTTCCCTAAAAATGGTCACTTATTTTTTTTAAGCATGGGTGTTTATGATTGTATTTTCTTTATCATTAAGATTTAAAGCTTTCTTAGAATATGTCAAACTGAGATTCTTTTCGCATTCTTTGAACCAGGAATGTAGTAAATTTTTGTAGTCAATAGGTTAATTTAAATACACACAAACATATGGTGTGCTGAGATTATTTTTGAATATTTTTTTCTGTTTTTTAAATATTTTATTTATTCTAGTTAATTTTTTAGAAACATAGTTCATTCATGAAAGAACTATATTCTCTCTGTATTTACTATATATTCTCTGCCTTTGATAACCATCATGTCTTTCATAGCTATTATGTTTTAAGTATAGTTTTAGTCTCATTTCCAGTTGCAGATTTGAATTTGTGTTTGGTTGATTCTTTTAACTCATGTATGTTTTCTGCATTCCTCTATAATTTTTAAGCATTTGTTGCTTATATCTCCTAGTTACCTTTTCATTTAATTTTTAATCCTCTATAATTTTTAAGCATTTGTTGCTTATATGTCCTAGTTACCTTTTTATTTAATTTTTAATACTTTATTTCACTTGGACTGTTATTTTAATATTTCTGGAAACTCAAATGAATATAGTTTTACATGTCCTATTGTTTCTTCAAGTAAATATTTGTGTAGGTTTACTTTCCTTCTGCCTATTTTAAGAAACTAGTTCCATGCTTTTATATTATGAAGTATTATATAGGCCTCAGTATTTTTTTTTCATTTCCCTCTACCCGTAGTTTATGCAGTCTTGAAGCAGTAGAGATCTATTCAGACCAGAGGTTACTGACAGTGTATCTATGTTCTCTATTCCCATAGATCTTTAGTTCTAAAATTTTAGGTTAAATTGTTTTCAGTAACTCTTGAATAGGCCTTTGTATTAGGTACTTGTGTAATGCAGCTCTGCTGCCCTGAGGTGAGAATTTTACCTGATTTTTCATTCCTGGTTCCTGTCATAATTTAAAGCAACCTATGGGTCTTCTTTTGTATGTAAGCACTCCTCTCCAGAATGTACAGCTTTCTGTGTTCATCTTGTTTTTACATCACTTAACTCAGAATAAAATGCATCATCACAGATCCCCTTCTAAGATGATGTTATCTTACAGAACATTGTCTGATTTTGTAATATATAAGCACTGAGACTTAGAGTTGCAAGTGGTTCCTAGCCACACCTAGAGGCTTACATCAGGAGGAAGGCTGACCTAGAAACTTTGGTGGCACAGGCACTAAATCTTCAATGTGGAAGTGAAAAGTGAGTTGGGAGAAAGTTTCCTATTTTATTCATTTTCAGTTGTTTTGCTATTTCATAAATCTAGGTATTAGTTGTTTTCTTACAATGTCTAAATCTTACCCACTCATTTACTTAAAATTCAAAGTTCTCAGGTAAAAGAAGCAGTATGATCAAGTGCCCTGTAGTCCAAGGAATCATGGAAGTTCAGGAGACTGATAGATAGCCAGCTGTGCTGTACCCAAGGCAAAGAAGAATATGATGCAAAAAGAGTCTGAAGAATATAACAATACAACACATTTTAACATTTTAATAGCCATAAATATCAAATCTGTTTAAGAAATTTTGTTCTCTCCTAAGAACAATAGTAAATTAATAATTTCCAGTGGGTTTCCAATGGTAACAATAAAATGCAAGTTATTTTCCTTCATATATGAAGTTCTGTGTGATAATAGCCTTTGCCTACCTCCCTGGTGCCATGCATAGCATTTCTTCTCTAACCTGCTTTTGTAACACTGCTGTTATTTCTTTTTCTTTTTTTTTTTAAGTTTTTTTTTTTTTTTTAATTTACTTATCAGAGACAGAGACAGAGAGAGAGAGAGGCAGAAACACAGGCAGAGGGAGAAGCAGGCTCCATGCAGGGAGCCTGACATGGGACTCGATCCCAGGTCTCTAGGATCAGGCCCTGGGCTGAAGGTGGCCCTAAACCGCTGAGCTACCCGGGTCCCTGGGTTATTTCTGTTTCTTAAAGATGCCCAGCTTAAACTCACCTTAGTGTTTTTACACCAATTGTTCCATCTACTAGAATGCTTTTTATGTTGGATTTCATGTATCTGATTATTTTTGCCACTAATTTAGAAAGCTATTCCCTGACTCTGTCTTCCTTTTATATTATCCTTTCACATTTGTTACTATTTGATATTTTTCTTGTTTTCTTTTTTTAAATATTTTATTTATTTATTCATGAGAGACACAGAGAGAGAAAGAGAGAGAGGCAGAGACACAGGGCAGAGGAGAAGCAGGCTCCATGCAGGGAGCCTGACATGGGACTTGATCCCGGGTCTCCAGGATCACACCCTGGGCTTGTTTTCTTTGCATGTTTATTATCTATCATCCCTATTAACTTAAACTCCATTAAAAGAGACATCTTGTTAACTTTACATGTCAAGGAACTAGAAAAAAAAAAAAAAAAAAAAACAACTAAGCCCAAAGGTAACAGAAGGAAGGAAATAACAAAATCAAAGCAGAAATAAATGAAATAAATATTAAAAGGAAAATAGAAAAGATAGTGAATAGTGATAGCTATTTCTTAGGAAAGATAAATAAAATAGGCAAACTTCTCACTAGCCTTACCAAGAAAAAAGAGAGGGGGCTTAAATAAACAATATTGAAAATGAAATGAGAGACATTATAGGCAATGCTACACAAATACAAAGAGTCACAAAAGACTATGATAAATAAGAATTATATTCTAAAAATTTGGCAATCTTACAAGAAGTAGATAAATGTCTAGAAACATGCAACCTACCAAGACTGAATCATGAAGAAATAGAAAACCTGAACAGACCAACTAGTAAAGAGGTTATTAATTATTGATAAGGAGATTTCAACAGTAATCAAAAACCCCCAACAGTCCAGAACCAGATAACCTCACTGGTGAATTTCACCAAATCATTAAGGAAGAATTGATACCAATCCTACTCAAACTCTTTCAAAAATAGGAAACACTTCCAAACCTATTTAATGGGGCATGCATTACCCTGATACTAAAATCAGACAAAGACACTACCAGAAAATAAGATTACAAGCCAACATTCCTGATGAACATAGACACAAAAATCTTCCACAAAATATAAGCAAACCAAATTCAGCAGTACATGAAAAGGATCATGTACCATGATCAAGTGATATTACAGTGATTCAAGGATGATTGAGCATCTTCAAATTGAACATTGTGATATACCACATTAAGAAACTAAAAGATGAAGTTCATAAGATCATCTTGACAGATGCAGAAAAATAATTCAACCAAATACAATATCCTTTCATGATAAAAGCTCTCAACAAACTGAGGGAATAGTAGAAGAAATAGTACTTCAACATTGTAAAGGCCAAATATGATGGACCCAAAGCTAATATCATACTCAATTGTGAATGCTTAAAGGCTTTTCTCTAAGATCGGAACAGGACAAAGATGCTTGCTCTTACCACTTTTACTCAACAAAGTACTAGAAATGCTAGCTAGAGCAACTAGGCAAGAAAAAGAAATAAAAGACATCTAAATTGGAAAGGGAAAAATAGAACTGTTTCTATTTGCAGATGACATATTATATTTGGAGAATCCTGGCAACTCCACTAAAAATCTGTTAGATGTATAAATTAAGTCAGTAAGGTTGCAAGATACCAAATTCATACACAAAAATCAGTTATATCTCTATACACTAATAACAAACTATCAGAAAAAGAAATTAAGAAAACAATCATATTTACAGTTACATCAAAAAAATTAAAACACCTAGGAATAAATTTAACCAATGAAGTAAAAGAGTCACACATAGAAAACTATAAGACATTGATGAAAGAAATTGAAAAAGACACAAATAAATGGAAAGATATTTTGAGGTCATGCATTGAAAGAATTACTATTGAAATTTCCATTAGTTATCGGAACTAATATAGAGGTTCAAAATTTCCATTAGTTATCTAAACTAATATACATGTTCAATACAATCCCCATCTAAATTCTGATGACATTTTTCATCACAGAACTAGGAAAACAGCCCTAGAATTTGTATGGAATCACAAGAGTTCCCAAATAGCCAGAGACATCTGGAGAAAGAATGAAGTTGAAGACATAATGCTTTCTGATTTCAAACTATGTTAAAAATCTGTAGTAATCAAACAGTATGGTATTGGCATAAAAAGTCACATAGATCATTAGAACAGTAAGCCCAGAGATAAACTAGTGCATATATGGACAATTAATTTACAACAAAGGAACCAAGTATGTACGATAGGGAAAGGATAGCCTATTGAATAAAAGGTGTTGGGAAAATAGAAAAGTCATATGCAAGAGAATGAAACTGGATTCCTGTCTTACACCACACACAAAAATCATCTCTGAATGGGTTAAATATTTAAATGTAAAACCTGAAACCATAAAACTCCCTGAAGAAAACAGGCAATAAGCTCCTTGACATTGGTCTTGGTGATAATTTTTTTGGATCTGACACCATAAGGAAAGGCAACAATAGCAAAAATAAACAAATGAGACTGCATAAAACTAAAATGTTTTTGTACAGCCAAGGAAACCATAAGAAAAAAATGAAAAGGCACCTATGAAATGGAAGAAAACATTTGCATATATCTGATAAGGAGTTAATATCCAAAATATATAAAGAACTCCTGCAACTCAATAGCCAAAAAACCCAAGCAATCTAATGAAAAAATGGGCAGAGGATCTGTATAGACTTTGTTCTGAAGAAATACAGATGGCCAGTAGGTATATGAAAGGATAAGGAATGTCACCAATTATCAGGGAAATGCAAATCAAAACCACAGTGAGGTGTCAACTTTTTGATGGCTGGTATCAAAGAGACAAGAAATAACAGGTGTTGGCAAGGAGGTGGGGAAAAGGGAACTGGTATGAATGTAATAATTGGTACAGCGACTATGGAAAACAATGTGGAGGTTCCTGAAAAAATTAAAACAACAGTACTACCATGTGATCCAGGAACTCCACTTGTGGGAATTTATCTGGAAGAAATGAAAAGACTGACTCAAAAATACATATGTACACCCGTGTTCATTGCAGCATTATTTATGGTAAC
This sequence comes from Canis lupus baileyi, assembly GCF_048164855.1. Taxonomy (NCBI): domain Eukaryota; kingdom Metazoa; phylum Chordata; class Mammalia; order Carnivora; family Canidae; genus Canis; species Canis lupus. Next base: position 11,314,765 of record NC_132855.1, on the reverse strand, counting down.
GAAGCTATGAAAGGAACCTAAGTATCCATCAACTGATGAATAAAGAAAATGTGGCATATACTATAATGGAATATTATTTAGCCATAAAAAAGAAGGAAATCTTGCCATTTGCAACAACATAGATGGACCTTGAGGGTATTATGCTAAGCGAAATAAATCAGACAGAAAAAGACAAATTACATAAAATCTCACTTTTATGTGGAATCTAGAACAAAACTCCAAGCTTATCGATACAGAGAAAATACCAGTGGTTGCCAGGGATTGAGGAATGGGCATAATGGTTGAGGTTGATCAAAAGGTACACATTTTTAGTTATAAAGTAAATAAGTCCTGGATACATACTGTACAGCATATTGACTATGATTAATAATATTATATTTGAAAACTTCTAAGAAAGTCTAAAAATTTCTCATCACAAGAAAAACAATTTGAACTGTGTAGTGATGAATGTTACTATTTTAATTATAGCAATTATTTTGCAATATATACAAATATCAAATCATTACATTTTGTACCTGAAACTAATATAATGTTATATGTCACTTACATCTCAATAAAAAAAATAAAAAGGAAGGCACAAACAGGAATATTAAAGCATACAAAACTGAAGTGATTGTCCTAAATTTCCACTGTTAATTGTGGAAACACAAAGACATTCAAAATGAGGAGTGAGATAGACTAAATAAAGAAAATACCTTGTCTTGCTAGAGAGAAAAATGAACATTGCATCAACAATGTTTGCTTCTTGGCATAGTAACCATTGTTTTCACCAGAACATTTCTAGAGAAAGGCTGTCTTACTCTGATGATGGTTGTTGAACTGTAAATTTCTGGGAGGAGGAAATAAATCTTAATCACCTTGATTTATCACATTGTCCAACATTAAATAAGGTCTCACCAATACAGTCCTCATTGAAAAGCATCTAGCTGACTTGAACTGAACAGTTTTGTACAACAGTGAAGTGTATATTAAAAATTATATTTTATTTGTTTTAAATAGATGTTCTTCTTTGCCCTGGAAGTCAAGTACATGTGTTTGGGGTGGGAAAGGGCTTGGGGCAATGCTAAAGAGGATCCGATATCCAGATTGTCAAAGCCTGTAAGGAAGAGACATTGGTATGTATATTGTTCTGTGGATAAAAGCTTGCTGAACACCAGAAATAGTGTGGACCCAAGAGGGGTGAGAGACTGCTCCTGAAACATTGGCATGCATCCCCTAAAGTTTAGAAATACATACATTTCATTTTCACTATGTGAATAATAACATTATATCTTTGTATAATGACAAGGTTGACCCTTGGCTGGTGTCTAGAAACGTCTATTTTGGCTGGGTTCCCAACCCGTAATGAGAAGAATGGTCCACTGTGTCTAAACTGTTTTGTAAAAACTATGTGGTTTATACCAAACATCTGCTTTCCTCCTGGGAGTCTGGAATTTTGATATGTGTTGGGCAGACAGTACCTATGTGACCAGCTCCCAGTGAAAACCCTGTGTATATAGCTTCCCCAGTAGACAGTATTTCACATAAATTGTTACAATTTTTTGCTGGGAGAATTAAGCATGCCCGTGTAACTTCTATAGGAGAGGACTCTTGAGACCTTGCACCTGGTTTCCTCTGGGTTTCCCCCCCGTGTACCCAATGTGGTTGATTTTGTTGTTTATCCTTTTCTCTGAAATAAATCATAGCTGTGGTATGACTTTATATGCTGAGTTCTGTTAACTCTTCCTAGAAAAGCCTTGAGCTTGGTGGTGGTAGCCTTGGGGACTCCCAACATAAGTGCACAAGAAGTGCTTTATGGTTGTTTTATGTCTCATGTATTTGATTGATAGTGAAATTGAGTATCTGTTCAGATTCTGGAGTTCTCCATGTAGTTTAATTTTCAGATTAACTGTTTATTTTGCTTCCATGGATAGTTGTCCCAAAGAATATTTATTCAATTATCCTTATTTTTAACTGTCTTGAAAATCCAGCATTACTGTATATTAAATAGTAAATACATTTGAATTTATTTCAGAATGAAAGTTCATTTATATTGACATATGTCTACTATTTTGCCAATGCTACAGTGTTTCATTATTGTACATATTTTTTTTATAGTTAGTAGGCAACTGGCAAGATTTTCTCAGGGATTTGAATGCCTCCTTGATTTTTTACATTTTAATCAATTTTTATTGATTAAATGTAACTTAAAAAGTTTATTTTAAAACATTTAATAGAATAGACCTAATGCTTTTGCATTAGTATTGATAATGGAGTTGAAGGGGATGAGCCTAGCAAATAAAAACATAGGCTATTGAATTAAATGTCATCACTAACAACACTACATGTAGAGGAAATACTTATTTTGTAGAAGAGATGAAGAACATGTTTCCAGTGTAATAAAGAATTTTATTACCAATGCAGTCAGGAACAATAATTCATTTGTAATTTATCATAATTTTTTTAAATATTGGAAAAGTTGGAAGTACAAAAATTATGCATATAGTGTTGTACACATTCATAAAGTGTTTAAATAAATAGGAAAGTTCTTTAATGATGGATAAGGTGATTAGAATTTTTTATTATTTTGCTTTCATAAATCCTATCTAAAATACATTATTTGTGATTTTCAAATTTGTTTTTCTTTAAAGAAAAGAAAAATGACAGTATGTGATGTAAATTGTATGCAAAATCTTCTTTTTTTTTTTTTTTTTTTTGCAAAATCTTCCTTGATCATTATTTTTGTCTTACACTCTCTCAACCGTAACTCAACAGCAAATTATTTTTAGCAATTCTTTATTGATGCTTTCAAAGCACATCAAAGTATGGTATAACTAGGGGAAAAAATTCCCTGTTTTACACTCATGGTTAATACAATATAAAATTACATTAGAGAATTCTAATAAGAATATGACATAATTTCTTTGAGAACAAATGTAACTGACTTCAGGGAAATGATGGGAGAAGAAATGTTCTGGAGGACTGGCCACAGACATATGTCAATATGTTTCATGGATGGAATGGGTGCTGTGGGTTAGTGTAGACATTTGATTTAGTGGAGAATGACTAAAAAAATTCTACTGCATCAATAATAGACATGGACTTTAAAGATTAACATTGCTGAAATAAGCAGCACTGATGGTAAATTAGGGTCAGATCACTTATTAACAAATTTGAATATTAGGGGAATGAGGAAAACAAAATAAGTGAAATATGTGAATAGAAATAAAATATATAGAAAAAGAATAAAAGTGAGAAAAAAGATTTGTTCATGCAATTAATATATCTTGACTACATAGCACGTTGGTAATGGCAGACATTAGAGATAATGTGAAGAAGAGAGATAAGACTTCTGCCTTCATGAAGGTTGTAGGTAAGTGGAATTAAAGTGGTGGATAGAAATGAATAAAAATAATAAATTTTCAAATAATATGTTATATTACAGAAAGACAGGATATATAAAACTATAATACTAGATGCATTAACATAAAGTGATGAAATATTTTAGCATCTTTACATTCATATTCATTATTTTAGTAGGAAACCAAATGCCCTTGTATGATTATTAATCATATCTAACCACCATCAATTTGGTAAACATTTTGGCAAGATGACTTAGTACAGTCATCTACACTACATGTAGAGGAAATACTTATTTTGCAGAAGAGATGAAGAACATGTTTCTAGTGTAATAAAGAACTTTATTACCAGTGCAGTCAGGAACAATAATTCATTTGTAATTTATCATAATTTTTTATGATAAATTTTTATTTTAACATAAAGATGTAATCATCTTTATGCCATTAATTGTAATCCTCACTAATCTCCAATTTTCAGTTTCAGATGCTTTTATGAAACTTCTCTGATATCTTAGGATTTTACATTGCTTTGCTGTACCCAGGGACTGCATGAAACAAAACATAGACCATATTATATTGGGCTTTTTAAAATACATTAATGTGTACTAATGTGTTTCTACTGATAGTCTCTGCTGTAACTTTAATTTTTTTCAAAAGCAATTTTAAAAGCAGTGATACCTTAAAAATTATTTTTCATTAGACAGCTTAAAATTTTGACTTAAACATGTAATAATATTCAGTATATAATAGGAAGTGTTTTATATTTCTGATCCACTAAGTCCCTAGTACATGCCTATATAAGTGTAATTGGATAATACATGTATTGATCACCTTTATCAGAAAACTGAGTGTTTAAAACATAAAAATGTCTAGATTTACAAAAAAATATTTTAAAATGAGCACTAATAAAATTTACTTGTTGGTCCTTTGAAATTTTTTTGAGAATATTTAGGTTTTTTTTAATAATTTGACCCTTTATAGATATAAAAGACAACTAGCGAGCAATCTTTTAAGTTGGATTTCCAAATATATATAAAATCATGAGCCCTCTTCATTTAGAACAAATAATTCAACTCTAAATGTTAAATTTTGTAGACTGGAGAAATGATGAATTAATTAACCAAAATTTGTTTAGTGGATTAGGTAAGCTTGAAATGGACTTTGAAGTCCTGCTTATACATCATTTTGCAACAGAATGAATGAAGCATCTGCATATAGGAGGAGCCATGTGGTACATTACTTAAAACAAACAAAAAAGTGGTGTGCTAACAAAACAAAACAAAAACTTCTTACAGTAGGAAACTATATTGTTTACTTCCTGTTATATTTTTATGATTTGTTTTTCTTCCTTGATTAGGAAGATCTATGTAAATTACACAGTATTTGATTATGCATACTTTAAATCCAAAAACAGCAGATTTAAGAAAATAACAATTAGGTATCTCTTTAAAAGTATCTTCTAATCTGAAACTTCTTTCCACTGATAACCCCTTATAACAGTTTAAAACGGTTTGTAATATGTTTCAAGACTTTTTTTTTTTCCCCACCCTGTAGGTCTTTGCTTTTGGCCCATGAACTTTGTCCAGTGTCCATGGCTTAGAATAAAGGTTCTTCAGTACTCATCATACATTCTAAAATGAGCCAAAAAGAAATACTAGTATTTAGGGCTAAAGACTTTCCCTCAGGGCTTACAGATTAAAAGACTAGACATGGAAAGTTAAAGTGGCTCACCAAAGACCACTTTTAAAGTAAGTAGTAAATGTAAGATTCACACCTAAATAATCTAGCTCCAGAGCCAGTGCTGTTAACCACCATGATTTCTTCTTCCACAGAAGACCTTTGCGTGTGCGTTCACTATTTTCTCCTAAGGGATTCACTTGAGAATATAACTTTATGATGTATATTTCTGTATATATGTATGGTTCTATTTTGTCTCTAATTACTGCATGGTAATCTATGGTACTGAGGTACCATGGTTTATTTAGCAATTCCTTCATTAATGGACTTTGGAATGGTTTCTAGTGTTTTGTTTTCACAAGCCATGCACCAGTGAATATCATTGCACACATATCTTTGCTTAGAAACCCTGAGAAGTACTAGTTTAAAAGTTATAAAAACATTAAATTGTGATAGTTTTTACCAAATGGACCTCCAAATATATGCATGTAATGGTTCTATTTTAATGTTGTAGGGAAATACCAAGTTTCTTACCCTTATCGACCCTTATCAATTATCAACATTATTCATGATAATTTCCTTTTTTCTCTCATATGATCAGTCAAAAGTTGATTGTTATTTTAAAAACTTTTATTACACAGTTTTCTTGTAATGTTAAGGATAGATTTTTAGGATTTTTCTTTTATATTGCCAATTTGTTGTGTATATTATTTCTTTCTAATTGAAACATTTTCCACTGGTTGTTTTTAGTTTATGGGGCTTTTGTATATATTAAGGATGTTGATATCTGTTATGTATTATAAACATTTCATCTATTTGTGTCATTTATGACCTTTATTTATGATGGTCTTGGTTATATATACTCATGTATCCATTGATGGGCACTTAGGTTGTTTCCATATTTTAGCTACAAATAAGTGTTTTTATGTTCTTAAGGTAGATACCCAGATAAAGAATAGCTGGATCATACGGTAGTTCGATTTTTAATTTTTTGAAGTACATCCATACTGTTTATTCATTAGTGGTTGCAATAATTTGCATTCCCAACAGTGTACAAAATGTTCCCAATAATTGCAGCTTTGGATTCTGCATCCCAATATTGATGTATTAATTAATAAAGTTACCTTTTAATTCTATATTACTAATTTTAAGATTATATCTAGAGAGTTGAATTATAATTCTTAATGTATCACTTTATGTAAATATATTTTCTAATTTTTTTCTAATGTTCTTATTTGATTCACTTAGATGCCTGGTAAGCTGATATTGGTGGTTGGGGCGACCTTCAGATCCTTTCAACATCCTTTCCAAGTTGATTTCTCCATTGGGCAGATTGAATGTCCCCATGATATGGTGGCCAGATTCCCCTAGATTAAGTGAGTCAAGTTTAAGGCCGAAGCCAAGATGGCCCCTTCATCTAGCACTGGAGATCATATACTGCCACTTCCTCTACATTCCATTTGTTAGAAACAGATCAATAAATCTACCCATATTTAAAGGGAGATAAATTAGGCTCCACCTGTTGAAGTGTCAGAGAATTTGTAGGCATATTTTCAAACCAGCAAAATATACCCTACACAGTATGTGTATATATACATACGTATATATGCATGTATGTATGTATGTATATATTTTGCACTTATAAATGTTTTAAAATATTTTATTTATTTATTTGACAGAGAGAGAGAACACAGCAGAGGGGAGAGGGAAAAGAAGGCTCCCCACTATTTAGGGAGCCGGATATGGGGGTCCTTCCAGGACCCTACGATCATGACCTGAGCCAAAGGCAGACACACCTGACTGAGCCACCCAGGTACCCCTGCACTCATTAATTTTTATGAATGGTATTATAGTCTGTGTATTCTTCTACTTTTTAAATTCATGTTTTGTGATCTATACATCTATTCGTCTATTTATCCACCCATCTCTTGTTCTAGTATTCTTACTTAAATTTCTATATAAACTTATTTTATGAATATATCTTACTATGTATTGCCAAGAATTTTATTTTTTGACTGCAAACAGTGAGGCTAAAAACACTCTTATATGTCTTTTATGCAAATATGTGAGACTTTTAATGGGAGATATATCTAGAGGAGACATTTCTGAATAATTGTTTTATTATTTCATCTTTATAAATAGTCAAATTGCCCTCCCCAAGCAGCATATTAGAGCCCTCATTGCTTTATATTCTCACCACATTTGATATTCCTTATTTTTAAGTGTTGTCAATCTTAGTGTGAAGAGTATCTCACTATAGCTTTGATTTGAACACATATAATTACTAATGAAGTTTAATATAGTTCAAGTATTGATTTACCAGTTTGGATTTTCTCTTCTGAGAATTGACTGCTATTTTCTTTTTCCCTTTGCCCATATTTTTCTTTGGGTTTGTTGTTTTTTTGTTTATTGGGGAGATTGTTTCTGTTCTGTTATATGAACACCTTTTTCCTTGTAGAATCAAAACTGACACTTAGTTCTGACTTTATGAGTACATATATCTCATAATCAAAAGAGAAGCAAGCAAACAAAAACACTTTCCCTCAAGATTAAACAAAACAAAGCAAAACAGAAACAGGATCAATCTGTCTAGTTCTGGTCTCAAAATAATTAAACCTTTAACATGTTCCCTAACTTATTGACTCCCTAATAAAACCAAATTTATTTTTCACTTTTGCAGTGCTGCTATTTAAAGATACATCACAATCTTTGTGGTTAGAGTAATTACAAAAAAAGTTACAGATTGGTTGACTTTCCATACAACACTGCCAAATACATTTACAGTTTAATACACGATCTATAATTTCCTTTAGGTATTCTATCTACATAATTATATCATCCCTAAGCAATCTTTATTTTTCAACAATGTTTTCTTTTTCATGACCTCAACTATAACATTGAATTATGATGAGAGTGGATATCACTGTCTCATTCTCAATCTTAGAGAAGTTTTCAACATCTAACTATTAGGTATGGTTTCGTTCCTGTTTTTTAGAATTGATATTATAATTCTAGTTGGCTGAGAAATTTTTATTCATAAGTAGATGCTTTTTTGCATTTGTATATGACTGCATGATTTCTTTCATTTATTCATTATTCATTTCATTATTAACTACATTGTCTCATTTCTTTCATCAGTGTTTTGCAATTTTCCTTTTATAGATCTCATATGTATTTTGTTATATTTATACATAAGTATTTTTTTTCTTTTGTGGTGCTAATGTAAATGGTGTCACATATATTCTATTTTTCAGTAAACTTAAAAAAAACTTTTAGAACAGTTTTAGATCTACAGAGAAATTGTAAAGATGGTCCAGAAAGCTCCCTTATACCCTCCATTGTTATGATCCTAATAGAATGCTAAATATGAAACAATCAATGAAACAGTAGTGATACATTATTAATTAAATCTATACTTATTTCAGATTTCCATAGTCTTTACCATTTTTTTTCTGTTATAGGATATTGTATTACATTTACTCATTGTGTTTCTTTAGATTCCTCTTGTCTGTGACAATTTTTCAGAATTTTCTTGTTTTTGATGACCTTTACATTTTGGAGAGTACTGGTCAGTAAATTTGTAGAGTGCCCCTCAAGAGGGATTTGCCAGGTACTTTTCCAATAGTTAGAGTGTGGTTGCATGTTTTGGGTTGGAAGGCCAGAAAGGAAAATTGCCATTCTCATGCATCATATCAGCAGCTTATTACTTATGATGTTAACCTTAAGGCTGAGGTAGTTTTGTTAGATGTTTCTATTGTAAAGTTACTTTTTTCCTGTTTCCATATTGATCTCTTTGGAAGGAAGTCACTATGTACAGCATAATGAGTAGGAAGTGACCACCTCCCTCAGAGCAGAGTACTGACAAAAAATTACTTAGAATTCTTCTGTTTGGGAAACTTATCTGTTTGCTCACATTTATTTATTTAGTTCAATCCCTTATTTATATCATTGTGAGGCCTACAGATATTTTATACCATAGAATATAATTCAACTCTGATTTATTTATTTTCCTGTCCAGATTGTTCCAGCTTTAGCTATTGGTAGATCTTTCAGTTGGCTCCTATGTCTCTTTGACAAATCCCTGTCATTATGTACATCGTGTTTTTGGGGAAAGGATGCATAGCCATACTTTCTGGCACTATAACATGCTTCCACGATCGTCTTGTATATTTCCTGCTTAGTCCTAGAATTAGCCACTTTTCCAACAAGTCCTAGTTCTTTTTTGGAGAACAGCATTAAAAATGAAGGTCTATGCAGTGGATGTGCCCTTGCTTCTAGCCCCGTTAGCTGACAGAACAAAGAAATATATGCATGGATACTAACCTCTGTGTACTAACACGCATTTATAAATATTTCTCTATGTAACATCTGCACCTGCATTAAGCTAAGTCATTAGTTCATTTTGATGTCTCCAACTTTTACTCTTTTATCACATATAATGTTTCTTTGTTTACCTGTGATTGCTCACTACAACATTGAGAAACCTGGCTCTCATATCCACCATCCATTTACTTAATTGTTTAATATCACTATAAACATATTGTGGTTTTAGACTTGTTAACCTATATCCCCAGGAAAACAAATTTAACAGGACATGGAGGTGGCTCAGTGGGTTAAGTGTCTGACTTTGGCCCAAATCATGATTCCAAGGTCCTGGCATCAAGCCCAGGCATCGGCATCATCGGGCTACCTACTGAGCAGGGAGCCCATTTCTCCCTCTCCTTCTACCTCCCCCTGCTTGTGCTCTCTCTCTCTTTCTCTCTCTCTCTCTCTCAAATAAATAAATGAAATCTTAAAAAAAAAATACCAGCTAGAGTACAATGCTATGCAAAGTTTCATTGCCTTTAGTCTCATAGACTCTACTTATGTCCAAAGTTACTTAGGCTAACCCCTTTTCTCCCTACCCCTTCAATGAGATTTGGTCATCATTTGTTATATACTTATTTGATTTTTGTGTATATTGCCAATTCTCTGCCAAAATTCTTCTGTCTTGTGTATTTATATCTTGACTATATTACTCATCCTTTGTTTTGAAAGGTAAAATGCTTCATGCTTCTACGGTGCTTTTATTTTCTGTTGCTGTTTTTATTGTTTGTATTCAAATTGTGTCTCATTATATACCTAGTGGATTTTGTTTGTAAGTAAAACATTGCATAAAAAATGATTCTCAGGATCATTTCAGCTCTGGATAATATTTTCTTCAGAGAGGACTGGCTTTTTCTTCTCGCAGGCAGATGACGATTCTAATTAATACAATCAGCCCTTGAAATGATCACAGCTGGTCTTTACTCTCTGGCTTATTTTCAATTCAGCTTTAATTATACTTTGAGGTCCTTTAGGTTCCCAAACCTCAGTCTGGCAAGTCCTGCCCCCCAACCCATTAGACTATGGAAGTTCTGTTGTCCATCATAGCATCTGATATTGCTAGTCAACATGGTGGAAAACAGCCCCCAATATCATTTTTCCCTCTCTGACTTCCAATTTCTCCTAAATATTGGCTTAAAAATTCATCTTTTTTAAAGAAACTCTTAGATGGCTTAAATGAGATAGTTTTAAATATTTTGTTCACTTGTTTTATGACTTGTCCCATTATTCCTGGAATAGAAAGCACTCATTGCCCAGTCCTTCCTATATCTCCACCCTCATATCTGGGATGACTTTTCTCCCCGCCCTAGAATCTGTTAAAAGCAAAACAACAGGTCCCAAATCGAATGCCATATGCTAGGCCCCACATCACCAATCCAAGACTTAATTAATATTGGCTCTGCTGGAAATGGAATCTTAAACCAGTCAATCAGGAATCGCCTGATCAGCACTAGTTAGATGATCTGCCTAATAGACTCCTGTCATCCCCTAAAGGAAAATAACCTTGCAATAACCAAGCTATATCAAACAAAAGACTTTTATAGATAAATGGAAGGAGTAAGGAAGTTATAGTAGACAAAAAAAAAGTGGATATTTTTAATACCTGTTGCCCCATAAAAATGAAAAAAATCTGACAGTCAGTATTTGGTAAATGCCATCAGGGAAAAATTATCTTCATTTTTTGTCCTTACAGCTCCACACTAGACTTTGGCCAAATAAATTCTAATTTCCATTTCTTCAATGCTTTAAAGATTTTTGTCTTACTCCTCTACTGGTAACCATATTATATGAATGAAGACAAAAATGCTTCTTAAATCTTCTCTCATCATTTTTCCCCCTTATCTTATGGAAAAAGTTTTAAGTTTGGCTGCTATTTCTCACTAGCTTTATTATTATTATTATTATTTCAATTTGTTACTTTTAATTCCATTTAAGTTTTAACTTCTCTTAAAAATTCCACTCAATTTTTCATTTCACTTGGTGAAATGGTTCCTAATCAACATTTCTTTATAAAATTGTGTAGTTTCTTCTTGAGTATCACTGAGAATAAAATTACAAATATTCTACAATTTATTTTGTTCTTTTTTTATTCTGTTTCATAGGAAATAATTTTGAGAGTTTATAAAAAGGCTCATTTTAATTTAGAGCATGTTTTCTCACGTTTAGTAAGGCATTAAACATTTTTAAGAGCATTTTTTTTCCATTTGAAGTTTGAGATAATTTCTGTCCAATTGCTTGTATTCTGTCCAAGTGTCTGTTTTAACATGTTCAAATAGTTCAGTCCTAACGAAAGAAAAGTAGAAATATTTAGGTTGGTCATAACTTTACATTGCTAATTTAGAAACACAGAAACTTGTTGGGAAAAGAGTAGAAGCCAATATTAGCTTGACTTCTGTGTCAATTAACTTTGTATTTTGCATTTTATGTGGTAGCAAGGGATGCGTGTTTCTATCCATGCCAAACATAAGTACTACTACAAAAGCTAAATTCAGTGTGACTGTCTTTGTTTGGTGTGGTTCCCAAAAGTGACTGAGGGAGGTATTTGTACATGTCCCAGAATCTGTTTCTGATTCCTGCTCTTATTAATTGGTAAGGGTTCTAAGTAAAGTCTTTCCATGTTTCCTTTCACTTATTTCCATATTATCAGGGAAGGAAATAGGGTATCTCTTTTCTTCCATCTGATTATGTCCATACTATTTCTGGGAGAAAATAGTTAATATTCTTATTCTGTGGATATCACTGATATTCTTTAGAATTTATTAAAATATATTTTAATGAACAAAGGTTTTTGTTTGTTTGTTTAAGAAGTAGAGCCAACGAGGGGGTGCCTGAGTGGCTCAGTTGGTTAAGTGTCTGCCTTTGCTCAGGTCTTGATCTCAGGGCCCAGGGATCCAACTGGACATCTCATCCCATAGGGCCTCCTGCTCAGTGGGGAGTGTTTTCCTCCCTCTGCCCCTCCACAAGCCCCCATGCTAATGCACACTCTCTCTCAAATAAATAAATAAAATCTTTTTTAAAAATTTTATAAAGAAGTAGAGCCAGTGAAATTAGGTACGTGTGTTCAGGTGTTATCTGAAAATTTACAGTATTTTTTAAGCATCACTGTTGTTTAACATGAAGATTTAACATATCAAAGTAATAGAGGTATTGCTTTTTGAAGGAAATTAGGTGTCATCAGTTCCATCTTTGGAAACTTAGACATTTTTTAAACTGTTGAATGTTGAAAAAACTTTTAAAATCTATATATACATATGAACATATATATGTACACATATATACATATATGCATATATATACAATCATATTGAATCTTTGCAAACATTAAAATAAATATGAACAAAACAAACTGATGTTATTTCTAAAATTTCTAAATATTTTTAATTTTTTTTATTGGAGTTCAATTTGCCAACATATAGATAACACCCAGTGCTCATCCCGCCAAGTGTCCCCCTCATTGCCCATCACCCAGTCACCGCAACCCCCCGCACACTTCCCCTTCCACTACCCCTTGTTCATTTCCCAGAGTTAGGTGTCTCTCATGTTTTGTCACTCTCACTGATATTTTCACTCATTTTCTCTCCTTTTCCTTTATTTCCTTTCACTAATTTTTATACTCCCCAAATGAATGAGACCATATAATGTTTGTCCTTTTCCAATTGACTTATTTCACTCAGCATAATACCCTCCAGGCCCCTCCATATCGAAGCAAATAGTGGGTATTTGTCGTTTCTAATGACTGAGTAATATTCCATTGTATACATAGACCACATCTTCTTTATCCATTCATCTTTCGATGGACACCGAGGCTCCTTCCCCAGTTTGGCTATTGTGGACATTGCTGCTATAAACATCGGGGTGCAGGTGTTCCAGCATTTCATTGCATCCATATCTTTGGGTAAATCCCCAACAGTGCAATTGCTGGGTCATAGGGCAGATCTATTTTTAACTCTTTGAGGAACCTCCACACAGTTTTCCAGAGTGGCTGCACCAGTTCACATTCCCACCAAGAGTGCAAGAGGGTTCCCCTTTCTCCACATCCTCTCCAACATTTGTTGTTTCCTATCTTGTTAATTTTCGCCATTCTCACTGGTGTGAGGTGGTATCTCATTGTGGTTTTGATTTGTATTTCCCTGATGGCAAGTGATGCGGAGCATTTTCTCATGTGCTTGTTGGCCATGTTTATGTCTTCCTCTGTGAAATTTCTGTTCATGTCTTTTGCCCATTTCATGATTGGATTGTTTGTTTCTTTTCTGTTGAGTTTAATAAGTTCTTTATAGATCTTGGATACTAGACCTTTATCTGATAGGTCATTTGCAAATATCTTCTCCCATTCAGAAATCTAAATATTTACCAAACTCACTGGTTGATGGTTAAGCATACTGAAATTTGAGGTCCTCTGCCACCAGAATTTAGAGGAAATCTTGGAATTAGATGGATAGGGGTTTGTAAAAAGTTCAGAAATAGCTGAAGTAAAACCAGTGAATCATTGAAATAGTAATTAGTGAACGTTTATTGTGTACACACCAAGAAGACAGTTTATAAACAGGAATCACTTAAATCAAAACATAGAATGAGACTCAGGAGTGTATTGTTATAAAGAAGCCTATTATACTGAGAAGGCAGTGGCTGTTCTCAGTAATTGGTTATAATATTCAAAGTTTCATAGATGATAGGGAATTGGTCAGTGTTTATTGCCTTTTAGTCTCGGGAAACATTAAGGTTTTCTTATGATTTTCAGAGACATAAGGAAGAAATGACCCAGGTTAAGTTAATCTTACAAAATAAGCTTTGTTTAAATGAAAAAAAAAAAAAAAAACAAAAACTAGCTTTGTCTGCTCAGGGAATGTTCAAGGCTGATCTCTGTTTTTGATGCTAATAGGTTCTAAGGAAACTGCCATCTACTATATGTAGGATTATGGAAATGGATTTAGCATGTATGGTTCATTGTATACATCTGGAGTATAGTATAGATTGTAGAATAGACACGATGTGAGGGTATAGTAAAGTTTTACTTCCAGAGGTCTTAGCACAACTCCTGAAACACTGTATTTCATCAAATCTAATGCCATCAGTTTAAAGATATATGATTACTTAATTTATGGGAAGAAGAAGAATTGCACTATGACTCTAGTAAGTAACCACTCAGACATTTTACTTTATACATTTTGAAAGAATTCTTTTAAACAGATATATATACACATACCTAAAATCCTGTAGCATTATTTGCATACATTAGAAGAAAATATAAGCAAAATAAATTAAGAGAAGCACTTATTACACTCTGAGATTGGCTCTTAATACCTTTGCAAATCATAATTTCATCTTCTGTTCCACCAGCATTGTGATACAAGCATTGCTAAAAAGAATGTGCAGCGATTGGATTAGTATGTTTATTTTTCCAGCTAGTGACTTATTTTTCCAGTTTGGGCACTAGAAATAAAATTTTAAAAATTATCAGTAGTTAACAGAATTATAACTATGGCTAACATTCTTTCTTTAAACTGATTCCTACATGATTTTTGATTCCACTATTAATCACAATTGTCTAGTGAAACTTTCATGTAACAACTGTGTTCACTCAAGTACAGTTGACTAATATGTCACACCGCCACATGGCTGAGAGTGACTTGAAAGACTCAACAGTCACCCCAAATGTAGAGATAAGACAACTTGGAGAAAATGTGCAGTATTATTTGAAAAAAAAAAAAAAAAAGAAGTAACTGAAGGACAATAGTTTGTCCTCAATAAAAATGTTAGGCAGATAGTAGCTGCCCATTTTCTCTTAAGATTGTTTTATTGTGGTCTTCTCTCATGCTATACCCTTGAGACTTCTATAGTTCAAGTCTTGATTTAATTAGTAGAAATGTCTGAGGGTCTCCATTACTCCTACCCTTGTAGCATAGTTCCTGTTTGCCTAGACTTCATCAAATGTCTGTTAATGAGGTGGTGTTTTGAAGCCCAGGGCTTTGCACATAGCAGTCCTTCAGTAAATATTAGACTCTGTCTTTTGCCCCTATGCTGGTGACACCCTCCCCGAATGCCTTGTCTCCAGGTCATAACCATCCCTAGCCTGGTGAGCCCCAGATTCCAATGCCTATGGGGGTTTCTGAACTTCTGAGATGGTTTTGAAAAGTATATAGTGAACCATGGAATATGATAGGAAAATATTAATGATGCAGTTCTTTCTTTTTTTTCCCCAGGAGTTTTGCCTTTACTTCTGCAGATATTGAAAATTTGTTCAAGGTCTTGACTTTTTATGAATTTGGATTTATGGCTCCAAATTATTCAGAGGATTTAATAAAGGTGTGGATCACATACAAAAGTTATTTTTCTTAATCTACTTCATAAGCAGTGTTATATATATATAGTAATCATTTTACCCAAACTGAGAGGTATGTTTCTTTTGACCCATACGCTCCCTTTACTCTTAATTCTACAGAATAATAATAATCTGAATTATTTAAAGCCCTTGGTAATCTGGCTCTGTATTGATTCTTCAACTCTATCTCCTTATGCTGTCTTCCAGAATCTTCTACTCAAATCAGATTGATCTCCTTATGGTCTTTTGAACATATGAGCATTTCTATCTTCCTTTTATTTTTTTAAGATTTTATTTATTTATTTTATTTATTTATTTTATTTATTTATTTATTTATTTATTCAAGAGAGACCCAGAGAAAAAAACAGGGGCATGGGCAGAGGGAAAAGCAGGCACCCTGTAGGGAGCCCAATTCAGGACTTTATCCCAAGACCCCAGGATCACACCTTGGGCCAAAGGCAGATGCTCAACCACTGAGCCACCCAGGTGCCCCGCATTTCTGTCTTTCTATCTTTACTGTTCAAACATTCCTCCAGTTAAAATAAGTTTCATTCTTTTTTTCCACAAGTGTTGCTTTTACTACAACATTCTACCCTCTTATTGTAGAATACACACTCATATTTCCCTTCTTTTATTCATTCAACAAATATTTCTTTTTTAGTAAAGATTGTATTTATTAGAGTGAGAGAGAGAGAGCACAAGCAGAGAGGAAGGGCAGAGAGAGAGAGGGAGAAGCAAACTCCCTGCTGAGCACAGAGCCCGACCCCGTGACCTGAGCCAAAGGTAGACACTTTACTGACTAAGCCACTCAGGCACCACAACAAATATTTCTCAAATACATAATATTACCAGGCAAGTGAATTAGACAAACAAAACCTCTGTCATTGTAGAATAGTACAGGGCATAGGGAATAATTAAATAATAAGCATAACTTAAAAAAAGCATTTTTAAATGTTGATGATAATACTAAGGGAAATTAGAGTAATCAGACTAGTTTAACAGACCTTATCAATAAGGTTAATTCCAATAACTGTTAATTCCAATCTATGGCACATTTAGATACTGTGCATTAGATTGTTATTTTATCCATATGTATATAGCCTGCTTTCATAATTAAAGCATAAAATTAAAAGACTGAATTAATTCATATCTGCAATAGAAGTAGCAGTGCAGTAGGAACTAAGAAAGCAATTCAAACTTCGCTGCTTCTTCTCATAAAGTGACCTACAATTGCCAGGTATGTAAACACATTAAAGCCTCATGATAACATAAATTATCATTATTGACAGATTGACTCTTGTGTTCCCCCTACTCTATATTTTTCAATAGGAGATAGGCATTCTTTTTTTTTTTTAAAGATTTTATTTATTCATGAGAGACACAGAGAGAGGCAGAGACACAGGCCATAGGCTGAGGGAGAAGGAGGTTCCCTGCGGAGACCTTGATGCAGGACTCGGTTCCAGGATCCCCTGAGCCAAAGGCAGATGCTCAACCACTGAGCCACCCAAGTGTCCCAAGGAGGCAGGCATTCTTCTATTCACTTTGAAGGTGAGTAAGATAAATGACTTGGAGGAAAAGTGAGACGTGTCTCTTGTCATGGAACTGACCAACATCTCACTCTCAGTGAGCAGAGAGGCAGAGGATAGCTGTGTCTCCACTATCCTCCAGGGGCACAGATCCCACTACTTGGAAAATTCTTAGTATTGCAACCACAGTCCAGAAGAGTCTAACTAGCCACAGAATCTGCTCAGAGTATTTAAGCTGAAACTGACAGATTCTATCCTGGGGTGACACATTATATCCAGGACCCAATAAAAGTTGAAATAGGGAGAATGGACCCTTACATCTATAACAATGAGCACTAAGAAGTTATTGTAGAATTACATTAAATATTAGATTAGAGTGTAGATTGTTTCAGCTCTAATTGTTAAAGCCAAAGATGTTGATAAAATTTTTCCATAGTTTTAATAAGTATCTAATGCTCTTTCCATATGCATTGTATGCATTAACTGACAATTCTGTAGATATCAAACTTTTAGCCAGATATTTGTGTGCTTTTGTAAAGCCTTACGACTTATCTTCCATGCTTATAGAAATAAAAAATTTGACAGTGAACTCAGCACATGAGATACTGAAATTTACCTTTTTTCTTGCATTTTTTTTTTTCTTTTTCTTGGCGCTTCCCACTGCAGCTGCCTCCTTACTGGCCGAGCACTGGTGCCGCACCTCTCTTGCATTTTAAATGACATCTGTAAATGACTTTTTATAAAACTTGTAGGGAAAGTTTCCATGTCTTTTCTACTTGGCTACTGGTGTCTGCAGAGTTCCCCTCTGAATTCAGAAATCTGTAGTAGCTAGTTACCCAACTCCACAGGACAAGATACTGGGTTCCTTGGAATTGCAGATAAGCCATTCTTCTAAATGTGTCCTTATAGTTGAAGAGCCCACACTGGTTTATCTATACATATGTGATATTCTCAGATCTTCTTGCACTCTTTAGAGTTTAATCAGATGTTCCTTTTGGCAAATTACTTTCTTTTTCCTTTCTTATTCATGAGATCACCATTTCTCCCTTTTTATCTTTCAAAAGGCATTATATGTTCAACTCCAACAGATGTAACTTCCTTTAAAATGCCTTATGTGAGTTATCTCCATCTCTGAAAACAGATGTATGAACAAAATAACACAAACGAAAGTTTATACCAAAACTCATGCATCGAGCGTCAAATGGTACCAATCACCTGGGGAAAAAAAAAATCAAAGATGCCAGATACAGTAGTCACCAACAGTTGTTAATGAAATATGTTATTTTTCTTTCCCTCTCTGCTCTTAGTTTCTATTTCTGTCCTTTCAGACTTGGGGATTTTGGCTCTGGACTCTAGCCCATTTATCCCATTGGAAGTTTTTCAGAAATCCTATGGGTAAGAGAGCAGCTGGCTTATGATATTTCTAAGTGTCTGAGCTCCCTGATATGCCTCGTTACTGTGGAGACCAAAAGCAAATGGGAACCTGAGCAGAAAAATGGACAGAGGCTGAACTGAAGTGCAGGCTTGGGTGGGGAAGCAGGCAGCCTTCCTCTGCAGGCCTTTCCAACTGAAGTTCACACCAGGATCTGCGGTGTCCTTTGTTTGCAAAGATGCCAGTTTAAAAAAAAAAAAAAAAAATCACAATATTCATCAATACTGCAAACAGACCTCACAAGCCCCGTGCAGCGTAGCGTACCGTACAACCAAGCTCTCTGATGTCCCAATTGATTCATTCCATGTGAGAGTATAGGTGCCTCTGCTGCTGTTCATGAATTACTATTTTAAAATGCGAATTGATTCATTCCAGATAAATGTTACATTAATCGACCTCAGTTTACTCATCATTATAACAAAATAGCACCTCATGCATTTATACCACATTATTTGCAAATGAAATGCACTTAGCGTGGACAAGATTTCCTAACCTGAAAAATAAAGGCGAAAATGAAGCCATCCTGTTCACCACCACCCCCTAGCCCCCTTCTTTCTGTACCTCTGCCTTTCTGGCTTTGCCAGTGCTTACCATTTCCCTTTTTATCTTTATTATTTGAAAAAGATGCTGTGTTTTCCTCAATACTTGATATCTAAGGATATCCCCAGCTTTAACAGCACACAAGCATTTATCTGTGCACCATCTCTTCAAAAAGGTGTTACTCTTTATTACAAGTAACTAAAATCAGGAACATTGTACTTCAGTTAAAAATAATTTTCCAACATTTAAGTATTCTTTTATACATAAAGTATATCTTTGATATAAGCAAGTTATGATTCTTCACACACAAACTTTTTATCCTAATTATAAACTTGTCTTTTTGAGGAAATGTTTAAAATGATTTTAGTTGCAGAAGACAGGATGATGCTCAAGACAAGTACTAAAATAGTAGAATTGGAAAGACTTGACATGTATGAACTATTTTAGGACTCAGTTTCTCCATATATGAAATTCATTCTCTGGGGATGTTCCTTGCAGGTGCTATGATACTGTAGGAAGAGGATGAAATAGAAATTCAGAACCCTGGGTGCTAAGTCTGCCTCCACCACTTATTAACTGAGTGTATTTTCCAAAAGGAATACATTTTTTCTGCCCAACCACCTTAGTGGGGTCCTTGTAAGGATCAAATATGCATGAAAGTACTTTATTTTTTTAAATTAATTATTTATTTATTTATTCATGAGAGATGCAGAGAGAGAGAGAGGGAGAGAGAGAAGCAGAGGCACAGGAGGCAGAGGGAGAAGCAGGCTCCCTACAGGGAACCTGACATGGGACTCGATCCCAGGACTCCAGGATCACGCCCTGGGTCAAAGGCAGGTGCTAAACCACTGAGCCACCTAGGCATCCCTGAAAGTACTTTATAATTTACAAAGTACCATCTAAGTCTAATCTATTAGTATTTATTGCTATATTCCTGATTTGCAGAGTAGGCTTATTTATAGCAGATACACAGTGAATATTTTTTTTTCTTTTCTTTTTTTATTTATGATAGGCACACAGTGAGAGAGAGAGGCAGAGACACAGGCAGAGGGAGAAGCAGGCTCCATGCACCGGGAGCCCGACATGGGATTCGATCCCGGGTCTCCAGGATCGCGCCCTGGGCCAAAGGCAGGCGCCAAACCGCTGCGCCACCCAGGGATCCCCACAGTGAATATTTTTAATTAAACATTTTAAAATTGCAAAATAATCTATGCTCCTTTGAAGAAGAGAGACAATGAAAGAATATGTAAGGACAAAATTGATAACTTTCTTTTAAACTCCTTTCTTAACTCTCAGAAATATTAATATTAAAAGCCCGGTGTAGAATGCCTGGGTGGCTCAGTGGTTGAGCATCTGCCTTTGGCTCAGGTCCTGATCCTGGATCTGGGATCGAGTCCTACACCGGGGAGCCAGCTTCTCCCTCTGCCTATGTCTCTGCCTCTCTTTCTGTGTCTCTCATTAATAATAATAATAATAAAAAAGCCTAGTCTCTAACCTTCCACAACTTTTCATGTTCATGTGTTCATGTACTCATGCATGTGTGTGCACATATATTCAGCTTTTGGTTTTATATTTGGTAATTATTTTTGTTTTTCCTCTTATTCTTCTCCTAATACATGATTCTTATTTTTCTATATTTGTTCTTCCATTCAGTTTCTTACTTAAAAATATATCAGGTTTGTGTAGTTAAAGTATGATCTCTGCATATGAAAGAAGGAAAATCTAACACATTTTTAAAAACCACTGTATAATTTTTATATGAGTGTACCATAACTTATCAAACTATCCCTTTATTGATGTACATTGATTTAATGTTGTCTCCAAGTTTTGCCACCATAAATAATTTTAAATAAACCACAAGGCCTTAATTTCTATCGGATAGATTCATAAAGGTAGATCATAACGTATTTTTTAACAATACAAGATGCTATCAGATCTCTTGCTGAATTTATATTCATACCAGCCATGAATGAAGAGGGCCACTTTTTTTGTTTGGCTAATCTTACAGATTTTTAAAAACAGTCATTATTATTGCAACAATTTTTTTGACTATTAATTATGTTGTGTTTATTTTCATATGCTAGTCTATGACTTCTGTTTTTATTCCTTGCCTATTAAGAAAAAAATTCTATTATTTGTATTTTACTCATCCATTTGGAGAAAGTAATAACTATGGTAATATCAGTAATCTTTTGTCCAAAATTTCTGTGTCTTGGAAAGGTCTTTCAAGACTAATTAGCCATTAATATTATACATAGAAGCTCAATTCCAACTAAAGAAATTATCAAGATCAGTGTTCTCCAACAGAACTTTCTACTATTATGGAAAAGATCTATATCTGCAGTGACCAATATGGTAGCCATGGCCACATGTGACTGTAGGTGCTTGAAATGGAACTAATGTTAATGTGACTGAGGAACTACAGACATGATTTTCTTTCATTTTAAATTTATTTATATTTAAATTGAAATAGCCACGTGTAACTAGTGACTCTTTTAATAGAGAGAGTAGGCTACCATTCTTTCAGGTATTTAGAATTGATTCTCTGGGGGTTGGGGGGGATGTGGTTTTAAAAATAAAGTGAAATGGTTATTTTTGTGTGAACAGTGTGTATGTGCTACTGAAGAACTGGTTAGAGAGTGACTCAACACCATCAGTCACCTTGATCTATTTTGGCAGGTCAAATCAATCAACTGTCTTACAATCATACTTAGCATTTAGATGCTTTTCAGTCAAAAATAGTACATGATTCTGCTCTACTATAATTTAATTGGTTAACTCTAAGAAAATGGTTTGTAATATTGAATTCATGCTTTTTTCCTTGTTGCTTTTATGTATGCATATGTTTCATAAGATATGTAATTTTAATTTCATAATATGTGTTGTTTTGATGGGTTGTAATATAACATCTTTCTTTCCCACTATTTAAGAGAGAACAACATTTCTTTTACCCAAGTTTTGCCTCATGTAACTTCTCAACAGTGGAATTTTTTTAAAAGGTAAGTTTTATAAAAATATTCTTTGCTTTCTGAATTTTTAATCTCCCATAATTAGCACTTGAAATTACTTTCTCTTCCCCCACTCTGATTTGATAACAGACTATCTCATTGAATCATGAGATTTCAAAGTAATTACCTAGAAGGTGGCTTATTTTTTCCTCTGTTATTTCTTTGCAGAAAGGGAAGTCAAGAAAAGTTCTGTCTTCTGTTACTGGCACAAATCTGGGCTTAGTAGAGCCATCCCAGTTTCTAAACCCTACCAGTGTAATATGCAAATATCAATGGCTTGAGTAGCAGAGAATGTAATCCTATTATAGTCTCAAATTTATCTGAGTCCTTGGAAATCCTGATTAGCCTTGGTAATCACCTGGCTCCTTTCTTAGATATTATTAGTATCTCTGGGGGTTTCACATTTTTCCATGTGAGAAAATATGATTTTGGCTACAACTGCTTCCAGGGTTCTCTTCTGTCAGAGAAATATCATACATAGACTTTGAGTTTTTGTAATAAAATATCTAAATAGACATTTTGTTACATATCCACTAATTAAAAACTGTCTATGCATTTGAAAAGTAAAACCACATTGAAGCTTGTTTGCAATATTTGATCTTTCTATTTCATTTACCAATCCAAACCACTGTATAATCTAAGCAGAACTCTACTCCTATTTTACCTCAATTTTACATATAGATTATGGAGTATGTGAACTTTCCATAATATTTTCATGGTGAAGTGAATTTATATGTACTCAAGTACATATAAATATCCAATCAAGATTATACACTAATGTCATAAAGCAAAAAAAACAATGAATTTGGAGGCGTACCTTCCCAGATTTGGCAATCATTCTCCCAACTTAGACTGCATTCTTTTATCGGTAAAAATCTAGCTAATTATACTTATTTAATACCAATTATTCCTGTGACAACAGTTAAATAAAATATATTACCTGCTAGTGATTACTACATTTCTATCCATATACCTAGTATTGGATAGTTGCTTTGTCTTCCTTTTCTTGTCAATTTCAATCTGAGATGATATATTTGTACCGTCTATAGTTTTCGCATAAAATCACTTTTAAAAGATACATTAAACTCAAGGAGTTGTGGGGAAAAAAAGCTTTCAGGTCAAATTTAACCGAATTTGAGTCTCAATGATATCAAAACCCTACAATATAACAAGAGACAGCAAAACCCAAAAATGTGAAGCTTGCTAAAAATAGGAAGTTTAAATAAAACTAAAGTGTGGGGATCCCTGGGTCGCTCAGCAGTTTAGCTCCTGCCCTCGGCCCAGGGCCTGATCCTGGAGTCCCAGGATCGAGTTCTGCATCAGGCTCCCTGCATGGAGCCTGCTTCTCCCTCTCTCTGTGTCTCTGCCTCTCTCTCTCTCTTTCTCTCTGTGTCTCTCATGAAAAAATAAATAAAATCTTAAAAAAAAAACAAAACTAAAGTGTATCTGATAGTTTGCAAACATAGATTAAAAGGGCAGCTTTAGTGATAGTTCAACGTGGCTAACTTAGAATGTCATAAAACATGTATAAATTCCTATTAAACATTTATTAAGAAAACTTAGAAATTCTAAATCAGAAGTATAAGGAAAAGAATGCATTTATTAAAGCTATTTGAATATAACCTTTATGCCGATAATGTATTGTGTAAGATTAAGGATAATTGTAAAGACATTAGCAATGCAGTCTTCCTAGCAGCATTACTTTCCCTTCTACCTACCTTGATGGAGTGTGATAGCAATGACACTATGCCAATTCTGGGCTTAGCCTTTAGCAGGACAGGCAGCTTCCAACTAAGTCTCTAGAGAGGTCTAGGACACCATGTAAGAAATCCAGTGACTCTGCTGAAGAGCACACATGAAGAGACTCTGAGGCTACGTATAGAAAGTGACCTAGTTGAGACCAACATTCCCATCATCTATCTACCACTTTGAATACCCTAGAATGTCTCTGGTAAATGCTGCCATTTAAAGCAAAAACAAACAAACAAAACCCACATATGAGCCCTACTCAAATTCCTGATCCAGCAAATCATGAATTATAATAATGTGGTTTTTGTTTTCAAATATTAAGTTTATGGTAGCTATTTACACCATAATGGATAACAACAAAAAAATGCAGAAGTGAGAGAAGAGTTCCTTGCCATTTGCAGTTGCATACACAACCGCTTCATTGGTTTTAACATATTAACTGTAAAAATAGTCATCCTAAAATAATTTATACAAACTTGTTTATTTGAGCAGATTAACTGACCCAGAGTTTAATTAATGTGTGGACAATCTTTGCAGTAATTATTGGTCTTTACTATTTTAATTTATAGAGCCAACCTGTTGTAAAAATCATGAAAAGTTGCAGGAAAATGTGATATTTAGAGCAGCAGCATATTGTTTTTATAGAAGAGAATACTGGATTTTCTATTAAAAAAAATAAGATATTTACTCTACTACTCATGAGCCTGGAGACTTTGAACAAGTCACTGCCTTTGTAGATCTTAAATTCTTCATCTATAAAATTAACTCATCAGATTGCCTATCCATACGTAGCTTACAGCTCTCTTTGAAGAATCTCTAAGTTCCTATTTTATCATTGCATTGTATTCTTTAATGAGATGGCCAGTGAGATGCACCCACAAGAGGGGACAAAGGAGAGGTACAAGAAAATTGAGTTAAATATACTCACAGTTTCTAGAGAGGCATAGTCATGACGGGCCATATGGGGGGGAGCACAAAGGGAGTGGGCTCAAACAAGCTGGTGGGGAGCAGAGAGAGCACAAGACCCATGGACAAGTGGGGGTCATGGTGGAGTACACAGAGAGGCAAAAAGCATGATGGGATATCATTTAATGGTACTAGATCACAGCAAGGGGAATATAAGAAGAAGAACTTGCAGCGGGGGTTGCCTCATCATGTGGGTACACTTGGTCACTTGGATGGGGTGTTCACAGTCTATTTTGGGAGATGTTGAGGCAGCAGGGATATATGAAGTTTTAAAACTTACACTACAGTTATTAGATCGTGTGATAGTCTGTACATTTGTGTCCCCCTAGAAGTCATATGTCAAAATCCTAATGCCTAGCTTGATGATATTAGCAGGTGGGGGCTTTGTGAGGTGCGTAGGTCATCACGGTGGAGCCCTTGTGAATGGGATTTGCTCCTATGAAAAAAAGATCTCACAGAGCTGCCTGGCCCCTTCCACCACGTGAAGATACAAGGAGAAGTCTTGCCACCTGGAAGAGGCCCTCTACTCAACCATGCTGGCTGGCACAGTGATCTCAGACTTCCAGCCTCCAGAACTGTAAGAAATAGATTTCTGTTTGTGGTAAGCTACCCAGTTTGTCGTTTTGTTTTAGCAGCCAAAACAGACTAAGATAGGTTGCAAATATTTGAGTCACAACTAAATTTATGGTACCAGACCTAGGAGGTTTGCGAGCAGATGAAGTCCTCCCTAACACCGAGTAGTATAGTATCTTCAATATTTAATATTCCTAAATATTTCATCCTCCTAAACTAACCCGTGATCATTTCCCAGTGAGAACGACTTGTATGCAGGAAGGAGTCAATACATACTGCTTGATCCTCATGTGTTGGCTTGTTAGGTAACAGTTGTAGTTTGGGGAATGCTTACTTATATATTATTTATTACAGAAACTGTATTTTCTTATGCCTTATGAGAGTAATTCAGTATATAAATAATTTGTATCTTTCCATTAATTTGATGCTTTCTCTACAATTCAATTCATACTTTGAATTTACTTGTGATAGATTTAAATTATAAAATAATATTAGAGATAGTTTAAAATATATTGTTAACTATAGGAACTCTCTAACTTAATTGGCTTCCCTCAGTATGTGAGTTTTGGGGAGAGCATGGTTACTGTATGTGGGTTTTACCTTTAGATTCAGGTGGATTGGGTACATTGTGGATTTCACAGTACCATTTTCTGTCTTCTTGCTTTCATTTAAGGTGACACTTTGATCAAAGGTGGCAAAGCATGAAATTATGGCCAGCTGTAAAAATGTCACATGCTATTTCAAAATCTTCCTGCAGCTGGAGAATTTCCTGATTATCTGGATCCACCATGGGAATTAAGATTCAGTGTGCCTGACATTACAGCATGTTTTAACAAGAGCACAATTATATTCCTACCCTGTTCCAATATAGAGTTGCCTAGTCAGAATTGTTAGACAAGTCCATGGAGGATTGGAACTGTCACCAAGCATCAGCTCACACAGGAGAATAAAATGAAGTCAATGGTTTCTGCCTTTATGAAAATCACTAATTGTGTTTTATTTAAAAATATGTGCTCCCATGCCTGGAGCAAGCCCTGAGAATGTAAGAAAATCAATTTACTTTCAATTTTTTATGGCAAAATATTTTATATAATAAGACCAGTTAGCTATTTCTCCCTCTGTAAAAAAAAGAACAAAATTATAGGACATATGCAGTAACTGTCACAATCATAAAAAATAAGATTTCAAAAATATGTCCGTAAAATTACCGGCTTTACTTTTATGGAGAGAGGGAAAATATCTTTTGTGGGCTTCAATCTTAGTGAAAAATATTGATTGAGCACTTACTTCATACCAGACATTTTGCTAGGCACTAGGGTACAAGAAATACATAAATACTTATTCTACTTGCATGGAATTCACAGGCTAGGAGAGGAGACAGAAATTTAAATAAGATTAATTCCCTAGTCAGAAAAAAAGATAATTACAACCTAAAGATAGTAAGGCTGTCTGGTACAGGTTCAAACACAGTGCTCAGGCCTAACAGCAACTGCAGAAAACTTAAGTCTACAAAGAATAGCAATCATTTCTGGGAATGACAATATTCACCTGTTTATAATAATTGTGATTAATGTCTGTCTTGCATCTAAATTCAAGAATCACTTAAACTTGTGAAGCATTGTCAACAACACAAAGTTTTTAACTCTATTTTATTTATTTATTTATTTATTTATTTATTTATTTATTTATTTATTTATTTAGACAGAGAGAGAGAATGAGCAGAGGGGGAGCAGCAGAGGGAGAGGGAGAAGCAGGCTCCCCACAGAGCAGAGAGCCCTGGGATCATGACCTGAGCTGAAGACAGATGCTTACCCAATTGAGCCACCCAGGCACCCCCTTTTTAATTCTACTTTTAATAATATTTGGTGTTTGCACCTAAGGGGAAAAATATAAGAATTCTAATATAACTAGCAGACATATCATAACAGGAAAGCTATAGGAGGAGCAAACGGTGAGTTTTGTGAAGGTGTCTTGGCAGCTGCACAAGAGAAAGGCAGACGAATGCCTGAGAGGTATCTGAACTTCTGTTATCTCCCCCATGTCTGTGAGAGCAGCTTCCATTCTTTCCATCAAATATTGAACAAATATTGAACAAATATTGAACAAATGACCTATTTGAAGACAGAGCCATACTGCTCAAAATAGTCTGAGTATTTCATGTACTTCTCTCTCCCTGTTAACACCATGGGAAGGTGTCTCCATTCCTGTGGCAGGCAAGAGTAGGTAAGTCCCATCGCAGATTTGACCCACATCTTTAACTTGACTTCTTTTGAATCCTTGAGGCTCATGGTGCCCATCATTTTTGTGATTAGGAAGGACACCATGTACTCTATAAAGTTCTGCCTTTTAGCATTTTGGGGATTTTTCTCTTCCCACCATCAGACTTGACCTATAAAATATCTTCTGAAAATATGAACTTAAATCATTATTGTTAATTAAATTTGAGGCATGCCTTTTATATTTAAAAGTATATACCTGCAATTGACTTTTTGTTCACGAATACTACTTACTCAGTAGTTGCCACCTGAGTGCTGGGAGGCACGTTGAGATATCCCTTCCAAAGTGAAAGATAAATTCTTATACCTGGCCCCTCCTACAACCAAAAAATAAAAAGGTACCAATGCCTAGTGTACTCTTTAGATTTTGGAGGCAATATATTTCTCATTTGGGTGTATTACTCTGGCTCGTTTGTTGAGTGACCTGAAATGCTGCTAGTTTTGCATGGAGCCCAAAGCTGAGGACTTTACCATTAGTCCAGGCTTCTCTGCAAGCTGCTCTGCCTCTTGGACCACATGACTCATCCAGTGGTGCTTGAAGTGTCAGTGGCAGATAAGGATGCTGTGTGGAGCCTTCCACAGGCTCAGGGGAACCTCACTAAAGTTTGATCAAGGACGGAGCCTGGGAGATGCCATCAGCATAGCTACAATTTTGTCAATTTGGTTGATCCTATCAAAGACTCAGCTGTTGGTTTCATTGGGTTTTCTTTGTTGTTTCCCTGTTTCCATTTCATTTATTTCTGTTTGAGTTTTATTATCTTTTTTTATGCATGATTTACTATTATTCTGTTTAATTATTTTCTAGTTTTCTACAGTGGACATTGGATTAAGACCTTTTTTCCCCAAAATAGGCATTTAGAACTACATGTTTCCTTCCAAAAACTGATTTATCTATGCTCGTAACTTTTCACATGTTGTGTTTTTCATTTAATTAAAAATATTTTTTTAAATTTCCTTCACAGTTTCTTCTTTGATGCATGTGTTATTTTTTAGAAGTATTTAGGAGTTTCCCAACCTCTTTCTATTATTTCTGATTCAGTATTTTTAAATATTTCAGTCCTTTAAAATTATTGACTTTTGATTTGTGGTCTAGCCTAAGATGTATCCTGCAAATGCATGTATACATGAAAAGAATTGATAGAAGAGTCTATAAATATGAATTAAGTTGACTAGGCTGTTAGTGTTGGTCAGATCATGTATATTCTTACTAATGTTCTACCTAATTTTTAAAACAATCTATTTTTGATATAAAGGTACTGATATCTATACCTATGATTTTTAAGTTGCCTACTTATACCTTCAGTTTGCCTAGATTTTGCTCCATTGTCTCTTGTGGCTCAGTTTTTAGGTGTATATATATATATATATATATATATATATATATATATAGCATTATACTTTCCTGATATATTAATCCTTTTGTCATCATGAAATGTCCCTCATTCTCTCTAGTAATATCTTCTGTTTTATATCTGTTCTGTCTGCTATTAATATGTTCACTGAAACTCTTTTATTGTTACTGCTTGCATAATGCAACTTTTTCCATCCTTTAAATTTCAATCTATCTATAGATCTACAGATAGGCTATAACTGAATAGTGTCCTCAGTTGAGTTTAACAATCTCTATCTTTTGATTAGAGTTTTAATCTATGCACACTTTTAAGATACGACTGATATTACTGGATTAACCTCTGCCATTTTGCTATTTATGTATGTGTCATGCCTATTGTTTGTTTTTTTCTTTACTATCTTATTTTGTGATTATTATAAAGCTTAATTTTACCATTTTAATTCCTCTATTGTTTTTTAGCACTTTTTTTTTTTAGTTATTTTCTTAGTGATTGTCCTAGAAATTACAATATAAATCTTAAATTATCGTCATCAATTTCAGGTTAATACTTAGTTAATTCTGGACATCAATAGCAGCTTTTATCCAGTATGCTTACATTTTTATTCCTTCTTTGGCACTGTTATTTTCTTGTATCTCATTTATGTATGCAATAAACCCAACAATATAGTCTTATATTATTGGCTTTTTGAGTAATATTTTCTTTATTTAAGGAGAGAGAGAAAAATATATTTGCACTCATATTTATCCATGTTTTCATCATTGATACTGGTATTTATTTATTTATTTATTTATTTATTTATTGTAGATTTGAGTTACTACCTGATGTCATGCACTTTAAAACTGAGAGACTTCCTTTAATATATTTTAAAGCATATCTGCTAGGTATAAATTTACTTAATCTTTGTTTATTTGTGACTGTCCTATTTTCTTTCTTTTTTATGAAAGTTTTATTAGTATACATTTTGCAGTGATAGGTTTTAATTTTTTCTTTCAGCACTTTGGAAAAAGCAGCTCACCACCTTCTTGGATTTCATTGTTTCTGCTAAGAAGTTAGCAGTTAATCATGTTGTTGTTTCCTTGTACATGATTAGTTATTTTTCTCTTTTTGCTTTCACAACTTTTTAATCTTTGTCTTTTAGCAGTTTGACTATTATTTGTCCAGACATATATCTATCTTTATCCCATGTGAATTTTTTTTTAGCTTGTTGGCTCTGTAAATTAATATTTATCATCAAATTTGGAAGTTTTTAGGCTGTTATTGTTAAAATAGTTTTCTTCCCTTTACTTCTGGGACTCCTATTACATGTAAGTTGGTGTGTGTCATGTTATTCCATAGGTTTTTGAGGCACTATTCCCCTTTTAAAAATCTTTTTTTTTTTTTTTTTGGCTTTAGATTGGATAATTGAAATCGATCCATCTTTGAGTTTGATTCTTCTTCTGCCATCTAAAATGCTATGGGGAAAACTATTTATTTTGGTTATAGTACTTTTGAACTTTAGAATATCTATTTGGTTCCTTTTAAATAGTTTCTGTTTCTTTATTGAGATTCTCTATGTGTTTCTTATTGACTACATACATTTCTGTAATCTTTAAACATGGCTTCTTTTAATTCTTGAATACGTTTATGATTTCTACCTTAAAGTCTTTGTTATGGTCAACATCTGTACCCACTCAGGGACAGTTCTTATTGTCTTCTTTACTTCTTGAGTGTATGTCACATTTTCTGTTTCTTTGTTATATTTCATAGTCTTTTGTTGAAAATTAGCATATTAGATAATATATTGTACCTAGTGTGGTTTCTGCAGTAGCCAATGGCTCTGCTCAGTTTAGTTTAGATTTTTTCTTATTTTTGATGTTTTAGCCTGGCTTCCTGGGGTTTCTGCATCCACATACCCCAGTGATCAACTAGGGTAGGTTCTAGGGTGTGCTCAAACATTGGGAACGTGTATGATTTCTGCCTTCTGTAGATAGTTTAGTTAGGGAGCTCATGTAAAGTTCAGATAGCTTCAAGTCTCTTTTGACATTTGCTTTCCACTGTGTCCTCTTGGATATCTCCTGCATGTACAGGTAGCCTGAGAGCCAGCCAGGGATGAATCCAGAGTTTGTCTCACTCTTCCAATGCTCTTTCATTCCTTTACTTTCTTTGTAAAATATATGACAGGTCTACTGATAGCCCCAAATGAGACTACAGTCGGAGAATGGCAGAACCCATTCATTTTTATTGAATGTGCTACTTTGCTGACAGTGCCACTCAGCCTGTGCTTTAGCCTCAGCTGCAGGTCACATGACAACACTCCGCATGCAGAAGAGCTCTGGCTTTACGCGGTCAGCACCCACTAACTGAGCTGGGCATGGCTACGAAAATAGGTCTAGGCAAAAAAAGCCACTATCTCCCATGGACTTTATCTAGTGTTCGGCAACTTTTCATGACTAAACACTCTCTCTTACTTATGGTCTGCTTTTAGTAGCGTCCAGAGCTATTTTTTGCAGATTTTGCCCAATTTTATAGCTTTTTTGAGGGGAAGGGATTTTTGAACTTCTTCTTTCTGTTACATGCTGTTAAAAAATAAGTATTGAGTGGAAACTTGATATATAACTATTAACTTACAATTTAATATAAGGTGACTATGAATAATACAGTATGAATCTGGGTTAGAAATAATTTTCAAGTCTATAAGTAAAAGTTCATAAAAGAGTCTAAATAAATATGGAGACACATGTAAAAACAATGTGTTGCTTCAGATGAATGGGAAAAGCTAGTTTAATAATTTTACCTGGTGGTGGTATCCATGAACAAACCATGTGATTTCTATTGCATAGTATTTTGCCTGTTTAATTTCTCCTGGCCAGTTACTTCCTATTCTTTTCTTTGTTAATTATTACTGAAATGTCTAAAATAAAGCAAATGTGACTCCTAGAGTAGGTTGGGGGTCACTTTCATGTGCTGTCATACACTCTTTCTTATTAGAAGAGATCACCATTTGTAATTAACTTACTCATTTTATAATATCCTAACATCTTGCTTTCCTAAGAGATTTTAAATTTCATAACAGGAAAGACTGTCTTGATAGTTCATTGATGTGATTTCATTACCTAACACAAGACCTTGCACTAGTAGACTCTCTATAATTATTTGGTATTTCATGCCACAGATACATATGTAGAATTTGAATACCTTACATTTATGTCATTGCTTACAGTTTCCAAAGCACCTTCAGTACAAAAGCTTATTTAATCTTCACAATCACTGTATACAAATGAGTGTACGTATATCCATTTTATAGACAAGCAAATTGTGCTTCATAAAAACAGACTGGCACAAACTGATGGTAGAAATGGAGAAAACAGGTTATGTTAATATCATCCTCAGTTTTCTAACCTAGCTACTCAAAGGGTCATCCTCAGATTTATGATATCTGTGTCATCTGGTCTTCTAGGAATGCAAAATCCCAGACAGTTTCCCTCCCCAAACCACTGAATCATAGTTGACATTTTAACAAGATTTCCAGGTGATGGATGTGCATATTAAGCTTTGAGGAGTATGTTTTAAGACATTTGGATCCTTTTGATGAGTGAGGTGAAGGATGTAGGGGTGGGGATAGAGCCAAGTTTCTCTGTTTAAGTATGAACGAGAGGTGACAGAGTGATGCAAGAGGTAAGGAAAGTAGGCCCGGTAAGGGGGGAACAGACTATGACTTCAAAACAGAAAATTGAAAATTGAAAAGATGTCTAATTAGGTTTTCTTAATTTAAAATTTCAGTGTCATACGATGTAAATTTTCTCTCCATCTCTGTTACGAAAACTTCAGTAACACATGTCGTGCTGATACTTCTGGGGAATACCAAAACAGCAACAGTGAGGGCATTTTTTATTTGATTAGTGTTTGTTTGTTGGTGGGCTTGTGGCCCAGTGATGTTCTATCAGCTATGTAATAACGTAGTAAGTTCCTTGAAAAGGAGGTACAGAGAGCAAATGAAATAATACACATAAAAGTGCTTTAAGCAGTGAAAAGATGCTAAAAAAAAAAAACATGGTGTTATGATAATGTTCATGAATTATCTCAATTATGAATGAAAATGCTCATTTATGTTTTTATGGAATTTTCTCTAGAAGAATATAAATAGAAGAATTTAAATTTGTGGACACTCTCTAATTGAATATCTAATTATTATTTTACCAATGTCAGCTATTATGGAGTCAGACAAGAACATGAGAACAAACAAAAACACTTAAGGCAAAAATAAACTGAAGTAAGATAAGAAATAATTTACTCATGAGTTTAATAGGTACAAACTGTATTCTCTGATGAGTTCATATATAATATTTTATAGGCAAGGAATCTAGTATTCAATTAGATTAAAAAATCTTATGAGTCCTACACTATGAGGACATAAGAATTTATGTATGATATAATGTCTTACCTCAAAGATCTGTGGCTCTGCAGACTCTGTGGATATTGCTCTATTCCAGAAATTGTTCTGGGATGCTTTGTTCTTAGTTTGATGTGAATATCTTTTCTCTTAAACAAATATAGAGATCATCCACCTCCCAAACGCAGATTCTTAGTGTTTTAGTCAAGACACTCTTTTATTTTTTTTTAAGACAGAATCTCAATAATTAAAGTGGCTTAATAATAGTGGCTTACAATTGAAAATTATAAGATCGGAGGTACTTTTTAGCAAAGCAGGAGCCTGGCATGGAATCAGTGCCATCAGAAATATGTCTGGCTTTTCCTCTCATAATTGTCTCTACTTTCTGGGTGTTCTTTTATTCTTAGGCAGGCTTTCACTATGTGGCAGCAATTGTCTACCATGTTTTTAGTATCCAGGAGCATCAGGAGAAGAGTCATCTCTCAGCATCCATTCTAGTTCCAAAATTGATGTGGACTGCTCTCCTTGAGTTATATACCCAACCCTGCACCAAGCACAGAATCCAAGTGCATGTGTTGTTGGCCCCCCCAAGCCAGGTGGGTGAAAAACCATCTAGTTGACAACTCTTGTGTACGGGGGCCAGTACAGTTAGGAAAGAAACTAGGAATCTCCTATTAGAGGAAAGGAGAAAGATGATTGACAAATGAAGGGGGGCAGCACTTACCATCTTCAAATATACTTTTTGGCATTTGAATTATTTGGGGCTGATTATTTTTGAGAGGCTGCAGATGCAAGAAGAGCTCTGAAAACCAGGAGTGGAAGTTACCATTTTGTAACAGAGATTTACATTTATAAGGGAAATATCCATTTGTAGTGTGTGCCTTTCTCCATAGTAGGAAGAGAATAATGATACATCTCTAGAAACTCTCATCATTGGAGAAGGCATGGACTTAAGTCTACATAGAAGCCATAACCTCATTTACTGTGCCTTTTCTGGTAACCTTCTGTACCTGGTCTCCCTCACTCCAACATCTTTTATCTTTATCTGGAAATGGTATTTAAGGTGGTGACTTGGGGGCGCCTGGGTGGTTCAGTCAGTTAAGCCTCTGCCTTCGGCTCAGGTCATGGTTTCAGGGTCCTGGGATAAAACCCTACATTGGGCTCCCTGCTCAGCGGGAGTCTGCTTCTCCCTCTCCCTCTGCACCCTCCTCCCCACTGTGCTTGCTCTCTTTCTCTTTCTCTCTCAAATAAATAGATAAAATATTTAAAAAATAAAGTAAAAAGGTGGTGATTTGGGCCATTTTCAAGAGTTACTCAGTTTTCTGGGTTTATCCCATATATACGGGAGGTATACATGTTATTAAGTTTCTGTTTGTTGTTCTATTAATCTGTCTTTTGTTACAGGGATTCTCAGCCGAGAGCCCAGAGAAGTAGAAGGAAAATTATTTTTCTCCCGTACATGAACTGGATAACAAGTCCTTAGGGAACATATTTGTATTTTGGTGGAAGTTTTATAATACCCCTCTTATCTGAAAGGTACGAAATTCTAATTCACCTTGAGGTAGCAGCACCTGTAAATGAACATGCACATTATGTTTTTCTTGAAAAGTAAAACATGCCTTATGAAGAGTGTGTTTGACACCAAGGTTTCAAAGAATTAGTTCTAGAGAAACTCAAGTTCTCTTCAGCAGAAATTTTGTTCTCGGTTGAGATTAATTTTGTGTTTTCCCTTATTGCAAGCAATGGCAGAAAACCAGTAAAACCGCAAAGGAATCTTAAACCTTATTGTCAAAACCAAGCCTAGTACCTGAATGTCCTCCTTTATCCTTCTCAACAAAAAGTTGCTAAACTGCACTTTGCTGAATTTGAAGTCATCACATGACAGTTTAATCAACTCTTCCCTTTCCTTTGCCAAGAAGCCATCTGGCAGTGTGTCTTTTTCATTGAAAATGTGTCCCTGATCCAATTTTCATTTGTTATCCTGTCGAGTAAAGCATTCATTCCAATGGGGGACCAAATTTGAGCACCACTGTTCTTTTCAGTAAGCATGAAGGATAAATTTTCATTTTATTTTCAATGAGTAAATTTTCGTAAGGTTATGGAATGATTGGCAATTCTTTTTTGCTGCTTTTGTATGTTCTGCTGATGCTGCTTTCTGGTTGCTTTTGTTTTGTCATGAACATTCAAAGGCAGGCTTTTTAGTTCCAGGATACTGGCATCCCTTTCTTTCATTATGGTGTGGGAACAACTCAGTTAAGTAGACTCAGCTTCCCAGATATAATTCATCCACAAAGAAACAACTACATTAAAAATAAAAGAAATGTGTACCTCAGCATAGACTTTCAAAAGGAGGATCAAGTACTTTGGAAATATTTATTTTAAAAAGTAGATAAACTTTTTGCAATGTCTTACTCTCTTTTCTTGCTTTGCCCCACAGTTTAATTGAGGTATAATCGACAAATTAGAAATATATATATATATTTAGGGTGTACAGCATAATATTTTGACATATGTATACATTGTAAATGATTGTAAATCAAGCTAATTACACGTCAATCACCTTACGAGTTACCGTGTGTGAGGGGAGGGAGGTGAGAACACTTAATATCTACTCTCTTAGCATATTTCAAGTATACAATATGCCATTATTAACTAGAGTCATCATGCTATACATCATTTCTCCAGCACTTATCTGACATAATGGAAGCTCTGAACCTCGTGACTGACACCTTCCTTTGTCCCCTAACTCTCAGCACCTGGTAAATATCAATTCTACGCTGTGCTTTTATGAGTTTGACTTCTTAAAACTATACACGTAAGTGAGATCATGCAGTATTTGCCTTTCTGTGACTGGCTTATTTCATTTAGCATAATATCTTCAAAGTTCATCCATGTTGTTGCAAATTGCTAATTTTTTTCTTTTTAAAGGCTGAATAATATTCCATTATATATCTATATAGATCTGGATAGGTGTATATCTCACATTTTTTTAATCCATTCATCTGCAATGGATATTTAAATTATTCCCGTATTTGGCTTTTGTGAATAGTGCTGCAATAAACAACGGGGTACAAATACCTCTTTAAGATCCTAATTTCATTTCCTTTGGATATATGTACAGAAGTAGATTATGTAGAATTATATACCTTCTCTAAATCCCATAAAGCCATTCTAGGGGCTGAGAACCTTAAATGTAATTTTCCTTGGTCACTGTCCTCAAGTGTTGAAGGTGTTGTGTTTTCCCCAAGTCTAGCAAAGTCAAGCAGCTATCTGCATGTGTTTGCATATAGTCTATTGATGTTTGCAAATGCCTTCTGCTGGGGTATTTATTACAGCTTGGGGAGGCACACAGAGTGCTGGGGATCTACTATGTCCTACTAAGTTCATAGGAAGCCCTCTTGATGGAGTCCATAAGGCAATTAGTAAAAACCAAAACTCTGTTGAGTTTTGTACCCCAGCTGCTGTGAGCTCCTACCCCTTTTCCCTGCACCTAGCTACTCCTAGACTGTTCACCCTGCTGATCTCCCCAGTTTTCTGGGCAGGGCAATAATGAAGTGGGTCTCTTGAACAGTGCCCCCTTTGGCTGGAGAAGCTGGACACTCACTACACTCTCACTTTCCCCTATTGGAAAAATCTCAGGTTGATGGAATCTCTCTTCACACCTTTCTCTTCTTGGAGGAGAAGTGAGGCATGTAAACTGAAACTGTTCTTCTTACCCTCTTCAATGCATCTATTCTCAGATTTTTTTTTATTCAACAGAGTGCTGTGGCCTTTCTGCTAAATTCCCCAGTGACCAAAATGGTACTCTCATCTGTGGGTGGTTGTCAAAAATCATTTTTCTGTGAGGAACCAGCACTGAAAATTCCTGTTCCACCATCTTGCTAACATCACTGCCCTAATGTCTTTCCTTCTTTACACTACATTGTCCGCAATGATGGCCAAACTAAAATTAATTCCTCTCTTCAAAACAAGTTGAACATCTTTCACGCTTATCTTTGATATGACAAGCATCTTTATGATATTCTGAGTTAGGTGATATAAAGTAAATTAAGTAAATTCACCAAAGTGTTCCTGACCATTTGCTTGAGTATAAGAAGATAGGCCACTCAAGAAATGGGCCAGAGCTGTTATAACAAAATACAAAGCAAGAGAGCAAGGCATTTAGATTATTATTTTAAAAGTCTGTAGTGCACCAATAAAAAAAAACTAACACTCAGCAAATGCAGATTAACTTGCCTAAACTTTGTTTCCTTCTGTGGCTCCACAGACTTGTTTTTTAGAGGCAATGGCCTCCTCTGCTGAGAAGCTTTTGTTGACCCTGTTGTTTTTCTCTTGTATGTATCTCTCTTGTAACATTTAACAGTAGACTTACTATTATATAAATTCCCTGTTCTGTTAAGAAGTGGTCTCCCATAGTGTAAAGTCTGTTCCTCAGTATCTCTCTGTGCCACCTTCTAGCATTTTGTGGTTAGGACAGAATATACAATATAAGAATAGAAGGATGAATAAATTAATGAAAGACAGCTTTCTCAGAAACATCCAAACAACAAAAAGTCTATGCTGAAGAATGAAAAGGAAAAAATAAGAATCTAAAAATCTCAGAAAATGTCTACTCATGTGAACAGCCTGTGGGATCTATGGTGTTTGTTAGTAAACAAGCATAAGTGTCATATATACAAGCCATCAATTGTCTAAAGAAAAATATGCAGTAATTTGAGAAATGGCATTCTACATTTGGCTGACTAGAGAGGATTAAAATTTAGTAAATAAGATGGACAAAACAACAAAATCTGGAATTTAAAATGTTTTGAGCAGTGTTTAGCAGTTTTTAGATTAACAAGATACCCTGAAGAGAATGAGGAGACAAACTAAAGACTGAGATTAAAACAAAAATGAGGTTCCATTTATAGAACATTCAACTAAACCTTCAGAAGAAATAGTCACTAAATCATTTCAAACCCATAGGAGAAGGAATGTTCACTGATGCTAATGAGGAGGAAAAACCTGTTAGAGGTTTCTGGAGAAAAAACTAAACTATTTTATGTAAAAAATTTTATAAAAATTATAGTTGACTTAAAGCTAAGACCAGCAATTTAATTTAGAGCAGAAGAGGCCTCAGCTGATTGTAAATTAATTATATTAGTTAAATATAAAATATTAAATTATATATTAATTTTTTTGTTATCAGTTCACTTCTTTTATTATCAATCCATATACAATTACTTGTCTTCTGGTTTGTTGAAGCAATAGGTCAGACAACATTTGCCACAATATTGTATGTCGAAGTGGCTAGCCATAAAAACTCCAACACCACATTCATCTGAAGGGCACTCTCGATGAAGGCGACTGATTTTGCCATTCTTGTCCACCTTGTAGTATTTCAGGACGGCCAGCTTAACCTTCTTTCTCTTATGCTTATTCTTCTTGGGAGTGGTGTAAGACTTCTTCCTTTTCTTTGCACCATCATGAAGTCTCAACACAAGATGAAGAGTAGACTCCTTTTGAATGTTGTAGTCAGACAAAGTATGGCCATCCTCCAGTTGCTTGCCGGATATATATATATAATATTATATATTATATTATATAAAATATTATATATATATTAGAAATCAACAATTTAATTTCAGACATCCTTTTACAAAAAAAAACCCAAAACTGCAGCACTGGAGTATAAACAGAGGAAGAGCTAGGTTGGTGGTAGAAGGTCAAGAAATTATATCATATGAAGAATAGAAAATTTCATATCATGATAACATATGAATTACTTGGGAATCTTTGTTATAACATGGTTGTAAAACTACCTCCTGTGATGAAAGGAAAAGTTTACTTTTC
The DNA here is from genome assembly GCF_048164855.1 of Canis lupus baileyi. NCBI lineage: Eukaryota > Metazoa > Chordata > Mammalia > Carnivora > Canidae > Canis > Canis lupus. Next base: position 11,275,443 of record NC_132855.1, on the reverse strand, counting down.
CTTTGAGTAAGCTCAATTAGCAAAATTAGTCTTAGATGGCCTAAGACCTTAGATCTTAAGAACTCTCCAGCCTTTTTTTCTTACTAAAAATATTTTTATTTATTTATTTATTTATTTATTTATTTATTTATTTATTTAAGAGAGAGAGAGAGAGAGAGAGAGAGAGAGAACATGAGCTGTGTGAGAAGCAGAGGAAGAAGCAGACTCCCTGTTGAGCAGGGAGCCCAGCCCAACTCAGGACTCCATCCCAGGACCTTGGGATCATGATCTGAGTCAAAGGCAGACACTTACCTGACTGAGCTAGGCGCCCCATTCTCCAGCCCTTTTCCAGAGGGCGTTGAGGTCAGTCTCTCTTCCCTATGGTAATAGTCTTTACTAAATTTTTCCTTGCCTTTTTAGCTTTGATGTAATTTTATACTTTCATAGGCTTTTGTGTATGGAGGAAAGAATACTCTTTGTCCTCTAAGATCAGATCTTAAAATCTTAACATAAGCCATTTGTTGAGCCCCAAACATGGGCCTATTCAATGGATGATAAGGTAGAGGATGATTAAAATGACATAACCTGCTATTAGCCAGTTCTTCCTGGGTCAGTTTGTCAAGGAGTAGAAGAGCATCAGCAACAATGTGGGAGCTGGGTTAGACTGAATAAGATGTGGGTGACTGAGGGAGCCACTTCATGTGTCTACTAAAATACATACCAGTAAATGGAGCTTAATCAGTGTCATTAATCAGTGTCCTGGAATAAACCTCATCTGATTCTTATTACTTCTTATCATTTAAAGCAGAAGCCAACCCAAGAGAGGTAACTTGGGAGGAAGAAAGACAAGTACCTTCAAAAGTTTCCCATTTGATTGTACAATAAAGTCCAGCCTCAGACTGGAAGCCCACTTAAGAGTTTCCTTTCTTACATAGTGCAGTCATGAACGGAGTTGTTTGGCAGATACTTACTTGTCTCTGTATCGTTCTTGAGGTTTGTATACACTCCTGAAATGCATGAGCTTAGCCATGTCACTTGTTTTGGCCAAAGGGATATGAGCAGATTTGAAGCAAACAAAGGTTTTAAATGTGCCTGCATAGTTTGGCTTGTTTTGTTGTACCAGTATCATTTTCCATGAAATGAATATGCCCCATGTGGCCACTAGTAAAAAGAAGATGGTAGAAACAGAGCAGATCTCATTCCAATCCATGGCTTAGAGACAGGCCCAGATGCTGCAAAGGCTGAAGCTGTGCCATCAAGTCCAGCCAAGGCTAGTTCAGCTAAACCTGTGTGCAAGCAATAGTTTACTTTCTAAGCCACTAACAATCTGAAGTTGTTTCTTAGGAAGTCTAAATTAATACCTGTGGTAATATATTGCATTATAATTCTTATATATGTTTGTCTCCTGAATTAAACCATATAAATTAGAAGACAAAGGGTCTATTTTATTCTTTTTTTATATCAAAGAGCCCAATACATAGTAGGTGTTCAGTTACCGAGTCAATATTCAAGTTTTATTGAACTAGCTAGCTACTCTATGATGCTAATCAGATTATTCCCATCTGGTACATAATTTACTATTTTTTAAAAAAAACCATACTGTAGATTTTACTTTTTGCAGTATGTTTCAAACATTTTTAAAAGTAGATAGAATACAAGTTTAAAATTCTAGCTATTTGAATAATTTAAAGTCCTTTGAAATTAGGTGAATATTTTAGTTATGAATACTTGCTGCTGTTGAAATCTAAGAAATGCAATGGAAAATAAATCTTATGGGCTTTTACCCTTATTTGTCAATCATTGATTCACCTAGCTATCCAGCAAAGTAATATCTTTTCACTTTCTATCTTTCTGATGCCATTAAAATAAGTAGAACTTGGAATATAGTGTAAAATAGTAATAGAGGAAATTAAGAGCCAAGGACAAAGTAGATATAAAAATTGAAAACATGAATGAAAAAAAAAAAAAGAAAACATGAATGAATGTTTGCACAGATTAATAGTACAAGTTCTCTTTGACACTGATCAAAAACTTATTTGGCATCACTAATCTTTAGCAATTTTTTTAATGCCACAAAATTCTTTCATAAAAATTAGCCATGTATACTAAACTACTAGAAATCCTCCAAGTTTTACTAAGGATTAAAAACAATAATTCCTAGCATGCAGGAAGCCCTAATTAACTATTAGCATTCTATTTGTCTGGTCTTTTCATCTCTTACCAATCTATCATTTTGAATTATTGTCCAGTTCAGATTTGTCTGTCACAAGGATGTGAAATGAGGATATCAATGCTTATTAAACCCAGCATATTTCGGAAGCTGTTACAAAAGTCCATGTCAGGGACGCCTGGGTGGCTCAGTGGTTGAGTGTCTGACTTTGGCCCAGGGTGTGATCCTGGAGTCCTAGTTCCCTAGTTCCCTGCATGGAGCCTACTTCTCTCTCTGCCTATGTCTCTGCCTCTCTCCCTGTGTCTCTCATGAATAAATTAAAAAAAAAAAAAGTCCATGTCAGAGAAAGCCAAGCTAGAATCGAATAGTCGATGTGGATCAGAAAGGATAGTAGGTATAATTCAAAAAAATTATTATGGGCTTCCGTGTAATTGAATGTGCTGAAGTAAAGAAAAAAACAAACAAATGTAAACCTGAGGTTTTAATCCTGAGTGACAGATAAATTTTATGCCATTACCCAGAAGTGGACTGTCAGAAAGAAGAGCTAATTTGGAAAGAAAGATATTTTTATATATGCAAGTCAATGATGCACAATATGCTTTTCATTATTCACTTATTATTATTTATCCAGATGGGACTACTTAGTTTAATTAGGACTACCATTTCCTATCAAACTGGCACATGTGTAGAGACATTAGGGTGTAAATTAGAGTTTAATTTCTTCCTCCCACCAAATTCTCATTTTGGTATACTAGACTTTAAAAATAATATGGAGAAGGAAGAGAGAAAGAAGAGAAGAAAGAAAGGAGGAGAGGAAGAAGTGAAGGAGGAAGGAAAGAATCCCCTCCCCCATTGTGGTTGTCTGCTAACCATTATTCATACACATAATGAATATTATGAATATTAATTAAATTAAGAAAGCATCACATTTCCTGTGTATTTGTTAATTTTTCTATATTTGACTAATGCATAAACAAAGGTCAAGAGCTATATATATATAAGCGAGTATATATATATACAAGCGAGTACATCTTCTAGTTTGTTGGGAATTGATCCTAGAATGGTATAGGCGAATAAGAAGTATCATTCAGGTTTGATATGAAGTTATTGATTGAACTTTGATGTAAAAAAAATGGAAAATATTTGCTCTGTGACTTGAACTCCACATTGCCTCATATGTGACTCTCTCTCTTTAATGTTTGAAGTCAGTCATAAGTGTAATAATGGAAAGCTGTTCTAGTTCTGGCCAGAGACATAGCTAAATGCTTGTTTTTTCCCAATAAAGTGTTTATGAGTGTATATCAATTCAACTATTTATCCTAAGAATGAGAATACCTTAGCAAAAAAAAATTTTCAGTGGAATTTTAACCCAAATTAAATTTAATGTCGAATCATTACACCTACATTGTTTCATACCCCCACATATTTAGCCCATGAATTATAAGAAGCTGTGATTTCACATCAAGCAATCATTTCTGTATTCAGCAACTTTTAAGCAGAAGTGTAATATAGGGGAAAAATGGAGACTCCAAAGCTACTACAATCTACTGGTTCTTGATATCTATCTAATCTATCTATCATCTATCTATCTATCTATCTATCTATCTATCTATCTATCTATCATCTATCTGTCATCTATCGGTATATATATATATATATCTGCCTCTTTCTCTGTGTCTCTCATGAATAAATTTTAAAAAAAGTCCATGTCAGAGAAAGCCAGAGCTAGAATTGAATAGTTGATGTGCATCAGAAAGGATAGTAGGTATAATTCAAAGAAATTATTATGGGCTTGCATGTAATTGAATGTGCTGAAGTAAAGAAAAAAAACAAACAAATATAAACCTGAGGTTTTAATCTTGAGTGACAGAAAAAATTTATACCATTACCGAGAACTGGGACTGTCAGAAAGAAGAGCTCTCTCTCTCTCTCTCTCTCTCTCTCTCTATATATATATATATATATATATATATATATATATATATATGAGTATATATATATATACAAGCGAGTACATCTAGTTTGTTGGGAATTGATCGTAGGATGGCATAGGTGAATAGGAAGTATCATTCAGGTTTGATATGTGGGGGAGTATTGAGGGGGTTTGCAGGGATATAGTTGTCCGGGTCTCCTAGTAGGTCAGGTGTAAATAGGACCAGTTATATTAATGTTAGGATTAAGAACATTACTCCTAGGATGTTCTTGGTTGTGTAGTAAGGGTAGAATGGGATTTTGTCTGAGTCGGATGAAATTCCTAAGGAGTTGTTAGATCCTGTTTCGTGTAGGAATAGAAGATGGACTATGGCCAAAGCTGTAATGATGAATGGGAGGATAAAATGGGACGCGAAGAATCATGTTAGGGTTGCTTTGTCAACTGAGAAGCCGCCTCAGATTCATTCGACCAGATTGGTTTCAATATAGGGAATTGCTGAGAGTAAGCTTGTGATAACAGTTACTCCTTCAGAAGGATATTTGTCCTCATGGTAGGACGTAACCTATGAATGCTGTGGCTATAGTTGCAAATATATATACAAATAATATATATATATATATATATATATATATATATATATATATATATGTTTACCTTTCAGATATAAAAGACATTATGAATTCTATGACCTAAGAGAGTTCTAGCAATTGTTAGTATTTGTGAAAAGTTGGGAATCTATCTTAGTCTTCCTCAGTTAATGGTTTATCATAAATACATGCGTTTTCTCTACTTTGAAAATCTAATGCATTCTAATACATTTCTTCCTTTTCTTGATCTGTGTTCCCACTACACATTCAAGAGTCACTGGGTTAATTAGCCATAATTACCGATAGGATTGTGTCAATGCCACAAACATGATGACATTAAGAACTTCTGATAACTCTGTAACCCCACTTACAAATGAGATTAGATAATGTGCAAAATGCTACACAACTAACTATTGACAGAGATATGAAAGACCTCATTGTGGATAATCTAACCCCCAACCTAATATAATTTATAAAATATTAATGACACTTATACCAAAGGAGAATAATGTATATAGCAATCTGTTAGGGAGTGATCAACACTCCTTCCATTTCTTCCCTGGGTATTGGTGACTGGGAAGAGATAGTTTTCTTTTTCTTTTTTCCAAAGCTGTTGGAATTGAAGAGAAGATGGGAATATGCAGAAATCATTCTAAAGCACCCAGTGATGCAAGAATTTTAGATATCAGTGAATCCTAAAATAATGTATTCTCTCCTTCCCATTATGTTTATGTCCTTAGAAGTTGAAGCAGAAAGTTTTAGGCCCTTTAAGTGAGCAAATTATTCCACATGGTGCCATGGTAGAAATGTTACATTTTTATTTTATTTTATTTTATTTTTTTTAAATTTATGATAGTCACAGAGAGAGAGAGAGAGAGAGAGAGGCAGAGACATAGGCAGAGGGAGAAGCAGGCTCCATGCCGGGAGCCTGACGTGGGATTCGATCCTGGGTCTCCAGGATCGCGCCCTGGTCCAAAGGCAGGCGCTAAACCGCTGCGCCACCCAGGGATCCCGAAATGTTACATTTTTAGATAGATATGGTAATCTGATAAAGATAAGAGTTTCCTTAAGATGTATTTTAGAGTCAATGTAGCTAACACTTTAAATTCAAGTTGTAGGTACAACAGATAATAGATCTGAACAAACCTCTTGTTGAGTAATGAGATAAACACCCCTGATACTGCTCATTAGACAGTTAAAGAAAAATGTATTAATCAGAAAGGGAGTAGTAATTCGAATCTTAAAAACAACAACAACTTGTAGTAGCAGTCACTAGTAATATTCAAGAGAGGGTGTTTTGCTGACATAGTTCTCAACCATCAATCCCTTAAGCCAGAGAATCCTGCTTATAAAATGGACATATCATACTGTTGTAGACCAAAGCCATTAAAGATTGCTTCTTCCGTTCAAGGTCCACCAATCAGCCTTCATTTTAATTTTTGGATTCCTGTGTAGATCTATGTAAAGGGAGAAAATGTAAAGATTATGGGATGAAATGCCCCCTTTGAAGTGAATAAATCAGCATTCTGTTCTTTATAAAGAGGTGCCATTAACTTAGTTAAAGGGAATTGGTTTTAGAGGAGATTGATGGCATTAAGTGCCTTGTACCATTTAGACTGCAGAATCTTCAAAGCTGACTGTTAGGTCCTATACCAAAGGGAATTCACTAAGGCAATAAAGGGCCCCTGTGAGGCCTCTTGGGAGTTAACCTCTAGGCCTCAGTCCCTGAAGTAACAATATTGTTCAGTGACTGAGAGAAATAATTATATATGTTCTTATCTTTCATATTTATTCATTTACCAAACACTTATTATGTGCCTAATGTATAATTTTGATTTGTATTTAAATCCTGTTCAGATGCTTTAAAATCTGGCCAGGTTTTATTTACTTTCATCCTTTTATAACATGTTGATGCAGCAATTGATTTTATGTGACTCAGTGAAAGTGTCTATACATTAACATAGTTTTCTGCATAAAAGCTAAAGCCCTATTGCATTTGATGATATTAACATCGGTATGCTTTAATTTTCTTCAAATCACACATTTACATGTGTAGTTGGACCTACTCTTCAGTGAATTGTTTTACTGCTCTGGTTGTAATCTCTGGTGCTATAATTTTACTGTACTGCAATAAGAGATAGCACCCATTAAAATATTATATTTTATATGGAACAATAGGAATATTAAAAATGGCTGATCTTCATGATGAGATATGAAGACTCAAAGCTATACTAATATAATAAAATCAAAATCATACCACATAATTTTGTATTGTGATGATAATTACATTTCCTCAATGTATCATTTGGCCTTTTGCTTTGAAATAGATAACATGGTTAGATATGGAAAGAATGGATCTAACTGGTGTCTACCAACATAGGCTTCTAGTCTTTGATACCCTTTGTTGTTTCTGAAATAAGTATGACAGCTTTATAGAATGAGACTTGATAGTAGAGTAATTCTTCACACTCAACATTCTTTAAAACCACTGTACAACTGGTGTTTAAAATTAATAGAATTAAAGTTGTATACTACAGAGTGAATGGACTCAGATATAAGAGCTCCTTCTTAATAGCACCCAGCTGTGTGATAAGAAGCACTTCAATTAAAACCAAGTTAAACATTAAACATATAATTACCTCTGTTTTGGATTCCTCAATGATATTAATTTTGTGAAGATGTTCTTACATATTTTCTATAGAATACTCTTAAGGAGAGATTTTTCAAAACCAAGAAATTTATTAACCCTTAATCATGGGTGGATTTGTAAAGGGAACATAGTTAATCACTAAGGAACCACTGTCTCTAATATTGCAGAGTCTAAATATTTATTTAGGTAACAAACAACCTAAACAGTGAAAAATTTCATCCTAATTTTCATTCATTGCTCTTACTTATTCTAATAATTTATTTAATATTCATTTATTAATCTTCATGTGCAGAAATAAGATCTCTGATATCTTTGACCCAAGTAAAATATATGCAGTTTTCTATGGCAACACTCATTTTTATTTTTATAATCCATTAATTTAATATAATTATATCATAATGAGCTTGGGAGTTAGCTAATTCATCATCAAAGCAATTAGTTCATTGCTCAAATAAATTGTATGTGTCTACTGAGAGTAACTTCTGTGCTGTCATGATGGAGATTCAAACATTTACCAACCTTACCACCCAGGGTCTCTCCCCTTTTCCCCTGAAAAGCAGTTTAAGATGCCAATCAGAAGCTTTGGCTCTAGAATTCAGAACACCAGGGTTTGTATCCTGTGACCATACGCTCTGATTTTTCTGACCATCAGCAAGTTATTTGTCCTTTTTGGCCTCAGTTTTCTCATCTGTTAGATGAAGACAATGATAGTGTTATAATTCACATTGTAGCTGCAAAGATTTTACAAGAATCCTGCACATTGGGATCTCTCCCACAGAGAAATGGGAACCCTCTTACAATGCTGGTGGAAATGCAAACTAGGGCAGCCACTTTGGGAAACAATATGGTGGTTCCTCAAAAAGTTAAAAAATAGAACTACCCTATGACTCAGGAAGTACACTATCAGGTATTTACCCAAAGGATACAGAAACTGATTCAGAGAGACAATGCACCCAAAGTTTATAGTAACATTATCAGCAATAGCCAGATTAAGGAAAGAGCCCATATGTCCATAGTGGACATTTGTGTGTATATCTATATATACAAATACACACAGTAGAATATAACTCTGCCATAAAAAGAAAGAAATTTTGCCATTTGTAATGATATGGATGGAGCTGGAATGTATTATGCTAAGTGAAATAAGTTAGAGAAAGACAACATATGATTTCACTCATATGTGGAATTTAAGAAACAGAACAAATAAACATAATGGGGGGAAAGAGAGAGTCAAACAATAAAACAAACTCTCTTGACTATAGAGAACAAACAGAATTGTTGGAGGGGAGGTGGGTGGGTGATGGGGATTAAGGAGGGCATTTGTTGTGATGAGCACTTGGTGTTGTACGTTAAGTGATGAATCACTAAATTCTATTCCTGAAGGTAATGCTACACTATATATATGTTAACTAACTGGAATTTAAATAAAAACTGGAAAGAAAAGAAAAAGAATCCTGGGCAATGTTTTTAGGGCAGTGCATTAGCACACATGAGATTTCTTTTCTTTTTTTTTTTTTTTTCAAATTAGATTTCTTAAGACAGGCTAATAGTACCTATCATTTATAATTGTCTTCTAAAAGATTTGGGTATTCAATAAACTAAACAAAATGGATAGAGGCCACAAACTGAGATTAAAATGGAATACAGAAAATAAGGAACTTCCTTCCATAAAACATCTGAGAATAACTAATGACCATATTCGAGCAACTAATTTGACTTTATGTTTCTTGGTTACTAAAGCAATGTTCTGATTTAAAAAAAAATGTAGGATTGTAGTCTAGAATAGCATTTATCAAAGTATTTTCAAAGATCTTATTGGGTTAGTAATATTATGTAATCTGGGCTGATTGTTGAGATACAATCATGTAATGGTAACATACTACCGACAGCAATCAGGTTTATGAATCCTTCAGATGAGTCCAAAACGTGACATTTTGGTGTTCACATCTATATTAGGAGTTGGGTTACCAATGTGTTTTTGTTCCAGTTTTTCAAGGTGTAAAATGGAAAGCCATTTTTTTCTAAAGAATTTACATATGTCATAGTTTGACTTGATATAAAAATAGCAGTTAAAATTTATATTTTAGACACAAGATACAATGCTGATGTTAATTGTCCTTTCACTTTTTTGTTGAGTGGGACCATTTTGGTGATTACAGCTTTGGGGGTAGATTCTTACTGTTTCCAGAGTGTATTTACTTTTGAATATTTCTTAAGAATTTGGGGCACTTTCAAAACAACAGCTTCCTCAGCACAGTAAGTTGCTGTTTTATTACTGATGGCGGATTGCGCTCACATATACTGATTCTGTGTGATTACTCTCTGAACTTCATAGTAATTTTCAGAAGGGTGGACAGCTGTTTTAGAACTGCTCCCTCTCCTTATGGAACTTATGGTCTGCCATGCTTTTTAGCCAGCCGTTCTTTTAGTAGTGTCTAGGATTCTGTGTAATTAAGTCAGTTTAAAACAACTGATTAATCTTTATAAAATTGTATTGGTTTTTGGCAAATTACTTTTGATTGGCTTTTCTTTAAATGCTATGTTTCATTTAAAGATGTGACTGACTATCCTATTCACTATATACCTCCACGTATTAAATAGCTATGGATCAATCTGGTCATAAAAATCTACAAAATCAACTCAACATCATGTGAATGAGTAGGGCATTAAATGAAAGTTATTTTAAAATAGTTATTGCATTTTATTTTGAATTTTTTTTTTATTTGGCGATTACCTTTCATCTTTGAGACATAAGATCTTCCTAGGATCTCTTAAAAATTGAAGTTCTTGGGGATCCCTGGGTGCCTCAGCGGTTTGGCACCTGCCTTTGGCCCAGGGCGTGATCCTGGAGTCCTGGGATCGAGTCCCACGTCGGGCTCCTGGCATGGAGCCTACTTCTCCCTCTGCCTGTGTCTCTGTCTCTCTCTCTCTGTGTCTCTCATGAATAAATAAATAAATAAATCTTTAAAAAAAATGAAGTCCTTCCCATGGCTTATAATACTCTTTATAGTCTTACCCTTGGCTACAGCTCTTACCACATTTTCTTCCTTTTTCTCTTTGTCTTTATGTTCTTCAATTATACTCATCTCCTTGCTACTCCTCAAACATACTTCTCCTCACAAAGCCTTTGATGCTTTTTCAGAAATCTTTCCAAATATAGCATGACTTCCTTTTAGCATGTCTTTTAATTTTCTGTCAAAATGCTGCCTTCTCAGAGAGTCCTCCCTGACCATCTATTAAAATTGCACCTCTTTTAATTCTCCTTTCCTTGCCTTTTTAAATTTTTCTTTATAGCACTTATCATTACTTGGAATTCCATTGTCTATCATCTCTCTTGTCCACTGGAATGTAGGTACCAAGTGATGTCAGTCTTATCTATCTGTACCTGAGTATATCTCCAGGATTTAGAAGAGTGCCTAGTGGACACCAGATGGATGTTATTAAATTAACAAATGAATTAATTCCTTCATATACTCTCCTTTACCTTTTCAGATGAGGAAAATATGACAGCATAGTTTAAATCAGGTAGATTTCCTGACAATGCGATGTATCTACCAACTTACATAAAACAATACTATTTTAAAAATGATTATTTTTTACAAAATTTCTCTTTTTAACTAGTGTATTTAGTAATAATAATGTTGTTATTCAAAAGTGAGAGTTACCATGATACTTTTATTATCATTGAAGGATGTGTGAAAGGAAGCAACCTCATAGCTTAGGAAAGGTTAAGACACTCTCAGATTTCAGAAAACTCCTAAGTGTGTTTCCATTTCTTTTCATTATGTGCATATAATAAATATATATGGGTCCATTTTCATCATAAGTTAAATAGTTTATCCACCAATGCAATCACATATCAACTTTTTACCTACAAAACGTGTGGATGTTTAAATTCTTATCCCCTAGCCATATTTTCTTCTATTTTCAGGATTGTATTTTAATCCTATAAACAGTTTCTTAGTAATTGCAAATCTTATACAAATTCTATCTAAATTCCCCATACTCCTGTAAGATTCAGCAATGTCTGTCTTGGTCACGTGTCTGTTTGCCTACATATATATACATGACATAGAGTTAATAAAAAGCTGATGAGTAATTTATTTTTATAGTCTAAAATATATTTAACTTGATGGATGCCTGTAAACCTGCCTATGAATCAGATGGCAGCATAATCTTAATATTGGCAAAAGTGAAAAGCAAAATTATGGTTTTATGCTAATATTATGTATTTGATGGCTGCTCAAGGAAATAACTATTGTAAGATTAATCTGAAGAGAGCATAAGCCAGTCCCTTTCAATCAATGATTGTAAACACAAAAATCCTTCTTTTTTGTTGGTAGAGGAAATAGAGGAATCCTTCAAAAATGTGAAAAGCAAACTTTTTCTTTGAAAGTTTTATTAGAAACAAAATAATGACTGTTAGCATAGAAAATGGGAATTTTTCTTCTTTTGACAAGTTTAATTTTAGTCTTTGTAACATGCAATATAAATACAAATCGTTTAAAGTGGGCAACAATCTAGATCACTTAATTTAATATGTGATTGTTTCTTAAATTAAAGGTATTGGAATACATTTTTTAAAGGTTTTGTTTATTCATGAGAGACACACAGAGAGAAGCAGAGACATAGGAAGAGGGAGAAGCAGGCTCCCCGCAGGAGCCCAATGTGGGACTCGATCCCAGACCCCAAGATAACTCCCTGAGTCAACGGCAGATGCTCAACTGCTGAGCCACCCAGGTATTCCTGGGATACATATTTTAATCTTGGCTTAACCTTGATACTATAAATAGAAATGTTGCCTGTTAATTATGTTTATATATCCAATAATATAAGCCCTTTGGGGGAGAGAGAGGAAATTAGACAAAAATCTTAAGTGAAATTGTCCTCCACAGATACCAAAATATCTAGAAATTGTCCATAGGATATATATAAAAGAGTATTTCACATTTCTATTGGATATTGTTTAATTGAACATTGGGCAGTAATCAAAAGTTCAAATACTAGCACTTTTATGTTGTGTGTTATTGGACACTGAGATTAAGAGCTCCAAGATCGAACTTCATTCAAAAAATGTTGAAGTCTCCACTAGCTTTAGTCTTTGAAAAAAAAAAAAAAGACCAAAAATAGAGTAAATTTATAATTTAGGTGATACAACTTCTTTACAGGTACTTTTCCTCACTCTTTGGGTCCTTTTCCCTTGCATTATAGATACTTAAAGTGACATCGGAGCTCCATCAGAGATAACTAGCAGAGTGATATTTGTTTAGATGCTAACCATCATGTATTATCTACTCATACATTTTTTAAATATTTTGTTATCTGTTAGATAATCTAATACTTTAATACAGTTGTCATCTGACTGTGTCCTAGCACAGATTACATAGTTGTGGACAGATTTTTATCAACTTCCCTATATTTTCTTTCTAAAACTGCCCTACCTAATACAAAGGATGGAGATATTTTGACCATACTCTTTTTCTATCTTCCCTTTTATATTCTTTTTTTCTCTCATTTAAAAAAAAAGCATACTTTCATCTATCTTTAATAGTACTGTGATGCATTTCCCTGAATGGTATAAATTTCCATAGTACACAACAGAAAGATAACTCAAAATATCTATGCCAGCTGAGCCTTTTATACTAAGAGAGTAAGACGCCAGGCTAGGGTTCTATGTCTTTCCTTATCTATTACATATTCCCTAATGACACCACTGTGCTTCATGGAGTCCCTAAATTTACAGATTGTATGACAGATCGTTATAGATTTGGAGGTATAGAAAATATAGATCTTTTAATTTGATCAATTCATGAGTATTTCCTATCACAGCCAGTTAGTGATTTTTTTTTAATACTATTCTCTATTTAAAGAAACCATCATATCTATCATGTACTTTGGAGGACCTCCTGCAAATGTGGTTGATGAGAGGATTTTCGAAGCTTTGGATATTTTATCTCCAAAGATGAGGATGCTACAGTGATGAGACCCTAAAGTAGCTTTATTAAGATATTCACATTTTAAATTCTATTACAATTTGGAAACTGGTCAATTGCAAAAAACTAAGTCCAGATTAACATGAGTTTTGGATATTCCCTTAAAATGGCAAATGTGATTAAATATAGGACCTTAAAGTTGCATCTTTATAAAATGCATTTAGAAATGAGATGGTGGAGGGGCACCTGGGTAGCTCAGTGGTTGAGCATCTGCCTTTGGCTCAGGTGGTGATCCTGGTGTCCTGGGATCAAGTCCTGCATTGGGCTCCCTGCAGGGAGCTTGCTTCTTCCTCTGCTTGTGTCTCTGCCTCTCTATTTGTGTCTTTTATAAATATATAAATAAAATCTTTTTTAAAAAATGAGATGGTAGAAAAGAGAATGAGAGGGATCCCTGGGTGGCTAAGTGGTTTAGTGCCTGCCTTTGGCCCAGGCCATGATCCCGGACACCCAGGATCAAGTCCTGTATCTGGCTCCCTGCATGGAGCCTGCTTCTCCCTTTGCCTGTATCTCTGCTTCTCTCTCTGTGTGTGTCTCTCATGAATAAATAAGTGAAAATCTTTTTTAAAAATTTTTAAAAAAGAGAATGAAAGTGAATGCTTTTAACACGTTTGAAAAAAGAAGTAAAACTTTTTTTTTTTTTTTTTCTGAGAGGAAGTATAATTTGACTGATTCTTTGAGGACTGGCCTTTACCATGATGTGACATATGAGACATTTTCTCACTTTTGCAGCACAGTCTGAAGTCTGTTCACATCCTTTACAGAGCTAGGGTGGATGAGTCTTGGAAATACAGAAAGCAGGTAACCCATTCTGATTTTTTTATGAACATACTAGTAACTTTAACTCAACATGTGTTGTTAGCAGCACTCTTAACTGTGGAATGCCTATAGCAGAATATTCCTGGTTATCTAGGATTCCTTATGACAAACAAACCAGCAACCCATGGGTTTATGGAACAGAGCTGTCTAGAAATATGGCACATTAACTGTATGCATTGAGTATAAAGTGGAAATGTTGCACGAACCACCTATTTTTTTATGTTAAACCATAAAAAACCATAAACCTTACCGATAAACCTCATACGTTAATCTGTGCCAGAGAATGCCAGATCCAGAAGTCTAGGCAATTGCTCCAGGGGTTCAGGACCTCCTCCGCTTTGTGTATGGGATCTGTTCTTGAAATTATGGGGAAGACTTGATATTGAATAAGACCTGTGATTCAGGTAACTCTAATTTGACAATCCAGTTGTTTATATTTATCTGACTTCTCATTCTTTGTTTAGCAATATTAAGAAAAGTCTTAATCAATTTGTTAGCTGATCGATCATTAAAAGCATTTTTTTCATGAAAAATACCTAATTTTTGGCAGGCAACTAAGAAGTCATAGACAGCAACTGAATGACAATACTATAACACTGTCTTCTGTTTTCAACTGCTTATTTTTGCAAGGTGTGTTATTCAGCATGCACATGTGCACAAGCAATAACAGCATATCAGCTTTAGACGTGGAAATGTCACAGGTAAGGAGACTCTATATATACTCCTCAGGTACATTTTATAGATACAAATATATAAATAAAAACTGGTATACATTCAAGTAGGTGGTTATTTTTGTTTGTTTATTCTTGGAAACTGCTCTTTTTAGGAATGTAGCCTTCAATTCTCAAAAGACTTTGAAATTAACTGCTATAAAAACCCAAGTTTAAACCTCTCCTAGAGAATTGTATAATTTTACTTCATAAAAAATAGACTTTCAGTGACACAATTTTCTTATCAAATGTTTAGTTTTACCCTTAAAAATAAGTCCATTTTCTAACTTTTAGAAATTAAGTGTACAAGAACCACAAACCACCTCTTATCTCATTAACCAAATATAAACACTGCTAGCATTCAAATGTATTTCTTTTTATTTTCTTTGTTGTTATTGTCCATAAAATGTTAATGAATTTCCTTTTTAAAATTTGGACTCATAGGCCTTTATTCAGGTTTTTCAGTTAAATTTATGTCATTAACATTTTCATATGTTACTAAGTATACTCTGAATGCATGACTTTAATGGGTAGTTAATAAACTACCAAAACATGAACTAAATGTATTTCAGTATTCTGTGAATAATAATGCTGTCACCATCATCTTTTATAAGAATTGTTGCCTAAACCTGATTGGTTTCCAATAATGTATATGAAATAGCATCTCTGATCAGGAGGTTAGTGTAGATTTCTACAATGGCAAGCCAAAAAGAAAAGGCCATCTCTGAACATTCTCCACATAGTAGTTTTTCTTTTTTTTAAAGATTATTTATTTATTTATTCATAGAGACACAGAGAGAGAATGAGAGGCAGAGACACAGGCAGAGGTAGAAGCAGGCTCCATGCAGAGAGCCTGACGTGGGGCTCGATCCAGGGTCTCCAGGATCACGCCCTGGGCTGCAGGCGGCACTAAACCGCTGCGCCACCGGGGCTGCCCCACATAGTAGTTTTAAAGTATTTTCCACTTCGAGGTGAGAAATTTTAATTTGCCTTTCTGATTTTTTTTAAAGATTTATTTATCTTAGAGAAAGAGCGCAAACGAGAGTGCACAACTGCAAAAGGGAGGGACAAAAGAAAAGAATCTTCAAGCAGACTCCCCACTGAGCACGGGGCTCAGTGCCACAACCCATGAGATCACGACCTGGTCCAAAACCAAGAGTCAGACTTTCAAACAACTGAGCCACCCAGGTACCTCAGTCTTTCTAATTATTGAAAGATTGAGTGGCTTTTCATATTTTTGGTATATGACTTTTTCCCATGAGTTCTTAAGGGATATAATTTTGATAATTAAATGTGCTATGTGCTATTTTATCCATTTCTATGATATCCCCAGTAATTAAAAATATAAAACCTTCTCTTTACAATTATTTTAATAAATTGGATTCAAGGTCAATCATTTCAGAACATGCACAATGAACCTGCTCTCTATAAGTGATTTTTTTTTTTTTTTTTCATGGAAACTTCCTTTTCCATTGCATGGGAGAAGACTAATTGTTCCTGCTATGGTATATGAAGACTTAAGAGGCCACTATGGCAGACATGAATTTTCATTTTCCCTGAAAAACAATGTTCAGTACTCTCTCAATTCTATCCCTAACTGCTCTCTTTCAAAAGAAGTGTAACAAAAAATTTATACATAAGTAGCAGGAAACAAAACAATGCACTTGTTATTTTTCAAAGCTTATCATTTCCCTAAGTGCAAAGGACCTTATAGGTCCTGAAATTGTATCATCCGATGAACTACATATGAAAAATTTCAAAGTGCATTTGTAGTAGAAGCCAAAAACCAATCCTAAGAGCTGCTGATGTGGTATTATTTGGCTGTTGGATTATATTTAGTTCTGCTAGCTGAGATCAAACATTTCCATATTCTATGCATTTACTTCCCCCTTTTTTGTAATAATTAGCAGTTCTCCTTCACAGTTAGCTGTACAGCCCATTTAACGACGTCGACATTAATTTCTGACAAAGGTTAGGCTATTATTCAGAGTGAAACATTATTGTAGACTACACTTAGCAAGAGGAGATCTTTTAAAATCGAAATTTGAACTACAGATATCTGACGTTTTATATTCCTAGCTTGACTGAAATGTTGATGTCATTCAAAAGTTTACAGATAAACTTTGTTAAAGCAATACAGAACCATTTTATAGATATATTTTATCTGATAAACCGGTGTTCCAGGGCAAGAAGATTAAACAGTAGCAGAGACAAACCTTTTGGTATTGAGACTTTTCTGAGCCATCCTGGTCAACAAAGATGATGGACAAAGTTAAATCACTGTTAGGATGCTCTGTATACCAGACTGATTGTCTAATTTGAAAGAAAGTATCCTAGGGGAATAATATCAGTCCACACTTGATAAGAATGGAGCCTGAACATCTCAAAAGTAAAAATGACTCAGAAAAAGTGACTAAAAATCCATGAAAAAATTTGAAGAGTTTCAACAACTATAAACTCACTTCTTGCACACACATATTTTCTGATGAGATTTCAAATGTGGAAATATTTCTAACTCTGTGGGCCCAGAATCAAACAAAACCCAGTTCATATTGAACTTGTGAATATATTCACTTGACCCAGTCACCTGCTTTCATGAGCACAGGGATGAGTGAATGGAATAACTGGCAGGTCTCTGTTTTTCTTGACTGTGCCAGCTGGTTAATAAACTTCAATTAAGTTATTGTTGTACTTCACACATGTGAAGTATGTGTATGTGTTCCATGGGCCATATATTACTTACAGAAATAGATCATTTGGAGGAATACTAGGCTTTGTGATGTATAAACATTTCAATATGAAAATTGGAACCTTTGGAGGGAACACAATAATTATGTACATATATGGGTTTTATTTTGTCTATTCCAGGCATTCTCAAGCAGGGTGATTTTGCTGCACTAGGAATATTTGGCAGGCTGGACACATTTTTGATTTCCACATCTGGGGGAGTGCTACTGACATCTAGTGAGTGGAGATGTTCCTCTCTACTTCAGAAGACCTTTTCTTTTCACTGTACTATGGATTTGGCTTGCTCATTTATCCCTTTGTACTTTTACTTTGATCTTTTTCATTAATTAGGAAGTGCTTTCTATTTTTGTTTGGGAAGCTAAATCTCAACTGGTATTTGAGGGCTGTAGCAGTCTTCCCCTCTCCTTTAGGGCTTCTGTGACTCTTCTGGCTGTCATCCTTGGTCTCCATTTCTGTTTACAACTTCAAGTCCAAGTAAAAATTACACCAAAGTTAAACATGTAAGAAGACTTTATTCAAGATTATTGAAATAAGAGAAACTAAATTTTATTCCACTGAAATGAGAGGAAAAAGAGTTGTTAAGTGCTGGATGAACTAGTAGAAAAATACTTGAGGCAGTGGAGTTGGACAAGGATGGGCGGGTGGTGGTTGGGAGGTGTAGAGCACACTGAGTTACTCCTGAGTTTGTAAATGTTTTTATCTGTGATCAGGTTATCTATATTCGCTAATTAGCACCCATTAAAGTTACTATTCTACCCATCCAAGGAGACTACAGGAGAGGGGTGTTTTCTCCTTCAATGTTTACATTTTATTTTATTTTATTCTATTTATTTTTTAAATTTTTTAATTTATTTTGAGAGAGAGAGAGAGAGAATACTAGTGCAGGGAGGGGCAGAGGCAGAGGGAGAGGATCTCAAGCAGACTCCACACTGAGATTGGAGCCCAACCTAAGTCTCTATCTCATGACCCTGAGATCATGACTTGAGCCAAAATCAAGAGTCAGATGCTTAACCGACTGAGTGGCTCCGGTGCCCCCAGTGTTTACGCTTTAAACAGATGTTTAAACCTAGATGTTTCCTAGGTTCCTGACAAAGACATTTTGTGGATTGTAAAACTGTCAAAAAACCTGGGAGAGGATCTACATATATTTTAAAGAGGAAGAGAAAGATGTCACAATTGCCATTTTTATAAAGTGAATGCACTAAGAAAAGGGAAGTCAGGGGCCTGTAGTCAGGAAGAAACCTGTGTATAAACTTTTGTCAGGCAGAGGGGAACATTAACACCATTCTGGTCAGTTGTTTTAGAGTCTGCTCACTACTTCTTTGAGTTACCACTTTCTTCCCAGTTATGTGAAGACTTCCGCAAAAAATATTTCATTCTTTTTAATCTTAGCAGAGTTGGGGTGTGTGTGTCTGTGTGTGTGTGTCTGTGTGTGTGCACATTCTTAATGTGTAGAGTACAACACAGAGAGATGGAATAAATCATTTTAAAGTAATAGTGGTTATATCTATCTTAGCACTAATAATTTTCTTGAAATAGGCAGAAATTCTCAGGTCAAATAGTTAGCTGTATAAGACCTGAGTTGTTACTTAAAACTTTGTGGTGAAAAGAAAACAATCAAGTCTAACTTTATAGACCGTAAACTATAACATAAGGATGATATACATGTTATGCACCGTAAGTTGACAATCATAATTATAAGCATTATAGTCCCATTTATGGATTAAATTGTCAGCTTTGGAATCAAATATATATGGAGGTCAAGTCAGACAAACCACTTACTAACTCATGAGCTCTATCTAACAGAGCTTCGGTTTGTCAACTGCAAGTCTAAGAAACCTACTTTATATATTACCTTAAAGATGAAATGAAATTAAATGAGCTCTTTTTACTCTATTTGCATCTTTATCTTGAGTGGTCTGGTCTACTCTTCTAATAACAAATATAATTTAAGTAATGAGGAATTTCACATCTCCTTTCCAAAAGTACGTCCTGAGGTGAGGACGTACCAGCTAACTGCTGACTTCTCATTTAGCTTTCTCATAGAACCTTATACCTAACATATCCAAAATACGACATAGCACCGTCATCTACACAGCTACCCAAAACAGAAGTATGGAAGGCCATCTTTTCTCTTTCTATCCCCTGGGGAACTGTGACTAATCAATTCAGATATTTTCAGTTTTACTTCTCAGCCATTTCTTGAACTTGTCCACTTTCCTACAACTCAACTGTTAGTTATCTTCTACTCCATGCTACTGTTTGCTCTTACTGATGAGAAGTTCTTCATGTACTTTTCTGGCTTTAACCTGGCCTTTCTGAAATCTGGTTCCTACCAGATCTTTCTAAAGCATGATTCTGATTACATTAGCTGCCTGCTAAGTCCCAGGGTTTGCAATATAGTAGGGACTCCATAGTTAGTAAGTAATGTTGCTGTGACTACTACTATTATTATAAAAGATAAAATGCTTTGAGTCTTAGATATAATTTTCTAAATCTCCATATCCTGAAATTACTGAAAAATCCTTACCCACATAAAGTAGTGGAATCATCTTGTTTTGTAGTTTATTCTGCAATTCTACTGATATTTTTCTGTGTATACCACTCTGTTCTTTACTCTTTACTAGCTTGGGCTGGGTATTGTACAGAGTAGTTTAGATCATTGGATTACTGGCCCTCTTTTGGTTTTTCTTTGGTTTAAAAGCATTTGTGAGGTTTCAGGGGAAGTTCTTCAAGTAAAGCATGGCCAAGGTATCTGGCAGCAAGCTAAGTGGAATAGTCTAATTAAAATCATCTAAATATGATGTCCTATTGTAATCATTTCCTAAGCAAAGAAATCTAAACATTAGATTTAGAAAAACCTGTTCTCAACTGATATAACTATATTTTGATTTACTGAACATGCTGGACTATATAGGCTTTTTTGGACAGAGATTGTGCTTTATTTTTCTGTGTCTTCTATAGCTTCTAAAACCATGCTATGCATGTGGGAGATAATAAATACTTAATTGATGATTGATTGTTACTCAGGGACTTGAAGTAATTAAAGCATATCCAGAGAAGACTTAACTCATATTTTAAAGAAAGTAGTTTAAGTACTTGTGAGTAATCTAATTTGCTTGTTATACACTCTAATCAGAAGCCTTTGGATAGAACCTTTCTCTTTATCCATTATACTCCCACTTACTATCAAGTACAAACTCTGTTCTAGCACATATTATTCTGTATTGCCATTATTTGTTTACATGTCCTCTCTATTTTTTGAATGCAGAGAAAATGTTTTACTCATATTTTTCCCTTCTCCCTGGTCTTCCAAGAAACTCAAATGTTTGTTGAATCAATGATCCTAATTAGTGTAGGATTTTTTAAGGCAGAATCAGTACAGAGAGGAATAAATATATTTTGTTGGAAACTTTTAAGATGATGGGAACTTTATCCCTCAAAAAAAGAGGGCAAATTAACATTGGTCTGTTAAACCCAAAGTCCTGATGCCTGATGTGTTTTGTTTATAATAAGTGAATGGTTTTGAGAGGAGATATGTTTCTAGAAGTATCAATCAATACTTCTCAGCCTTCATATGACACAAACAGACTTAATAAAACCTAAGTGGATCAAAGTCTCTTGAATATAATTTCTAGAAATGCTATGACTCTGTGATTGGGATATTATTGGAGAATTGCAGAGCTTGAGGCATGAACTATTGCTAAGTGAGTGAAGGGGAGTGAAAGAGGAGAAATGAACCCAGAAAACAGATGTTCCTTTTTTTTATTGAAGTTCAATTTGCCAACATATGGTATAACACCCAGTGCTCCTTCCATCACGTGCCCTCCTCAGTTCCCATCACCCAGTTACCCCATCCCCCCATCTCCCCATCTCCCCATACCCCCATCCACCTCCCCTTCCACTACCCTTTTTGTTCGTTTCCCAGAGTTAGGAGTCTCTCATATTTTGTCACCCTCTCTAATTTTTCCCACTCGTTTTTCCTCCTTTCCCTTATAATCCCTTTCACTATTTCTTATATTCCCCGTATGAGTGAAACCATGTGATGATTGTCCTTCTCTGATTGACTTACTTCACTCATCATGATACCCTCCAGTTCTATCCACATTGAGGCAAATGGTGGGTATTTGTCCTTTCTGATGGCTGAGTAATATTCCATTTTATATATAGACCACATTTTTTTTTTAAGATTTTATTTACTTATTCATGAGAGACAGAGAGCAAATGAGAGAGAGGTAGAGACACAGGCAGAGGGAGAAGCAGGCTCCATGCAGGGAGCCCAATGTGGGACTCGATCCTGGGTCTCCAGGATCAGGCCCTGGGCTGAAGGTGGCGCTAAACTGCTGAGCCACCTGGGCTGCCCCAGACCACATCTTCTTTATCCGTTAATCTGTCGAAGGACATTGAGGCTCCTTTCACAGTTTGGCTATTGTGGACATTGCTGCTATAAACACTGGGGTGCAGGTGTCTATAGGAAAGTTCATGGTGCTTGGAAAGTAGATAGAAGGGGATAGGGGAGAGGTCTAGGCTCAGTGACCTAGCACTTATAAATTCTCTTTTTACTCCTCCAGTAGTTCATCTTTTCCCAATGCCGACTAGAGAGATAGACTCTGAAGCTAAATGGAATTGTGTCTTCAAATTCCAACGTGCCGCGTAGGGAAAAACACAGAGATTGATAGCAGGAAAAAAGGACACACTGGGGATTGGCCATATGGAAAAATCATTTAAGAAACTGAGGTTTGAAGAGAAGGTGAGATATGTCCAAAGTCATGTAGAAGCATATTAATTCAAATTACATCTTCTAAATACCTATTATGAGCCATATAAGTAGTAGAGGCCCTCCTATGCATTTCCTCATTTCCATATCAACTTAACTAGGAGAATTCTAAGTATTAAATTTGAGCAGAAAAGTAACAACATATTAGGACTAACCTTTCATACCTTCAATAGGTTCTGTAAGAACTATTTTACATGAACAGTTCTTGGATTAAGGAGAATCTACTTCTGTGTCCAGAGGCAGTCTTCCTAGTTAACTCTAGCTGAGTGAGAGGTGATGCACATTTAAAATCAGAGCTGTTCTAGAAAAGAACAGAGAGCGATATTGGTAAAACAAGTGACATGTTAAGTCTTTTGTCTTCCATTCCTTAATATGTATTTGTGAAACTGTTATCCTCAGACTATTGTAGTAAAAGACAAGGACTGAAATAATTAAATTGGAAGATCTTCCTCAAATCTGTCAATATAACAGTTGATTAAACACTACTATATCCTCTGGCTCAAAATCAAAGCAATAGACCTATTCCTAGAAGGGACAACTGTATCACAAAAGCTGTCTCTTTGCTAATAGCAGATGGGACCAGAGGAGCTAGGATGAACCTACCAGATAGTTTATAGGGGAGACGAATGGCTCTCAGCAGAGGCACAGTAGTTTACCGTCAGCACCAGTGGTTACAGTGGTCCATGTGCAAAGGGCAAAAGAAGACAGTAATTTAGATGAGCAAGAAGAATGGCACACCCCTAAAAAGAAAATCAGAAATTCAAGTTATTATGTCATTCTTTGGTACCAGGCTTGCCATGCCTCAGTTCTAGTTTAATTGAAGCCCAAACTTTCTCCTCCTAGATTCCCTGAGATTCTATCTTAAAACAAACAAATAAAACTAAAAAACACTACCTTACCCTTTTTGGATGGTATTTCTTTTTTTGTCAACCCAAAAGACCTTGGCTAAAAAGGCTCATTCCTTAAAAATGTTTTCAATCTTGTACCAGAATATTAACACATCAGTTTGTCAAGTATCTAATGTTAAAAAAAAAAAAAAGCTTCAGTAACAATTGGGAAATTGTTATTCTCTTCATTTTCATCTGAAAAATATATATCTGGGTTTAGTTGTACTGATCTACATAGTTCTTAGCTACAAATTTCTCATTACTAAACTTCTGAGTTATTGATTATTAAATCTTGGTTGTAAGGCAAATCTCATTTAATCTGCAACTGATCAACATTGATTTTTATTTTAATTTCAAGGATGTATTATTTATTTTATATTTTCTCTGCACTTCAAGTTCAAAGGGTAGTTGAATTTTGTACCATTTTTATTAATGTAGTCCACCTAGAATTTGTGACTGTTTTGAGGATATTTTGTACACTTTAGATAGTCAAGCCCTCTAATTTTCCTTCTATGTTCTTATTTAATATTTGATGTACCATAAGCCATGTATCTGAATTTCTTCCTTTCAACATTTGGATGTTCATTTCCTCTTTACAGCTTGTTCTCAGGCCAAATATGTAGTTTTCATTTTTGAATGTGGAGCTAATATAACTCTAAACAATCTGTGAAGGATTTGGTATATCTGAATTAAAATTTAGATTCTCTTGCATAAACCATTTACCTCTTTTACTAAGTTGACATGAGTTATATATTTGTATTAAGGAAGGTAAGGAAAGTTTCTCTTGATATTTGAGATATGAACAGTGCACTTATGAGGGAGTTTTTCTGAGCCATTATGTCAGTGTAAAAGGATGTCAGAACTGGAATTTCAACTTATGCACTTCTCAAGAAGCAGTAATTGCCACTGAAGGCATCAGGTCACTATTACAAACAGAATGAAAAAAAAGATTTGGATCCAGGATTCTCAGGAACCCCTCAGGCAAGGGCAAAAAAAGGTATCAGATTTGGAGAAGGCAAAAAAATTTTGTAAGGTGTGTGTGTGTGTTTGTGTGTGCATGCATGTGTGTGTATAAAGAACTCTTGCCATGCTTTGAATGAAGATTGAAATATTGATTAATATCTTACACTGAACACTTCTAACCTCTAAATTGAGGTCATGTTTTATAACTTGAGATAAATCTTGAACAATTTATTACTCTAGATTCAGCCCGAAAGTCATAGAGCACACATTTTCATCCAGTGGAAAAATAAGCCGTTCTACTGAATAAAATTTAAAAATAAAATTATGTTTTGTTTACATCCATAGGGTATACTTTTTCAACAAAATGGCTACACCAATGTTTATTTGGATAAAATATACCTTTGGAGAGTTATCTCTTGTGTTTCATGCATCAGGTGATCAAGAAAGGTCATTAAAAATAAAACAAAACAAAATTTAGAAAGGACTATAGCAGGTGATCACTCTTCCTGGAAACCACACTTTATCAGAATATTTCATTTTGTGACTGATAGGATAATAAGAGATGTATTCCTTAAATATCAGTAATTTTTTAATGTCACTTGTTATTTTTTGAAAGTATAAGGTATTTGAATGGGATAGGGTATTAAAATGCAATACATTGGACCCTTGAACCAACAGAGTTCAGGTTGGGGTTGAGATTTTTTAAGACAGCACAAGAAATAAGAGAAAAGCAGTATTTTAAAATTTTGCTCCATAGAGTATCTAAGGATAAGACTTTTAAGTTAATCCTGACAGCAGTATAATCTTTTAAAATGACATTTGGTTGCAGTGAGGGGAATCAAAACCTTACTGGAGAGTTGAATAAGAATTAGTTGGCTGGGATTTCTAAAAGAAAGCACAGCAAATGGAAGAGAGTGGCCTTTTTATATGTTCCAAGGAGACCCAAAGTAGGAACTCTAACTATTTCTATGAGGAACTGAAGAAAATAGAACTCCAATATTTCTAAGACATGATAAAAGAGAATGAGAAACAAAGGACAGGGAATTCCAGTCAGCACTGGAAAGGGGTGAAGAGATTCCAGTGAGGATAGATGAATTAGTCACTATAGTTAAGCCCAATCAGTCAACACAATAAGAGACAGAAGGAGAGAGCAGCTGCTACCACTAGAAAAGAATGTCCTAGTGCTAAGAGACAATTATCAAGACACTGTTTTCATTTCCCTGAATATGGCACTCTCTCAACAAGCTATTTTAACAGCCCCATGGTTGATTTTATATGGGTCAGAATTGATATAACTGAACTGATGGAAGAAATAGACAATAATAAAAATAGTGTCCATTTATCAAGTTTGCCATCATTAAAACATCTTCATGCAGTATAATGCCATAATTGACAACAGGGATCTGAGAAGCTGTGGATAAATAGAGGACCTCCTCAGTAAAAAAAGGTAAGTGAGCTATTGACATCCGCATACCATTTATATGAGAAATGGAGTCACATAAATTCAGGACAATTAACGTTTCCGATTTCACTTTTGGGTTTCATATCCTGGCGACATGGCACTGGACTCCTGGAGCAAACCCCCCTTCTCCTCCTCCTTTCTGTTGATGACTACCTTTCACTCCTTTCACTTCGTGTCAATAGGTCCATCGCAGTGCAGGAGGAGGATGACAGAGAGGCTGTAAAACCTGAACCAATTTGTATTTGTAATTGCTAATAGTACTGTTAAGAGCTTACATGGAAAGAGAGATAGAAAATACTACCTAAAATTACATTAGGGTATTATTTGTGGCTTTTAATCATCCATGCAATATTTGTCTGTCATTACCACACATAATTGAGAAGTGGCCATTCATGACAAGGCAATTATAAGCAAAAAGCCTTACGCTTTACGAACAATAGAAACAAAATGTATTAACTAAGACATGACCAGTTTTAGTTTGTAGAATTATCCTCTTTCTACTACACTAATGAATATTTAAATGTAAAGAAAGCCAATTATTTGTAAAAAAGTAGGACAGAATTTATTCCATTTGCTCCATAGCCATATAATTGTTTTGAACATTATGCAACTGAATTTGTGAAGTCATTTTCCATTAATCTTCAATTATAATACTAATATATTTTGTTATAAAAAGGTCTATAAAATAGTCTTACAATATGAAAATACAGAAGTTTCCCTTTACAGTACCATTCTCTCCAGTCTTGCTTCCTAGAGATGACCAACCACTGTTAACAATTTAATACATTACTTGCCAAAAGATTTTTCATTAACATATAAACATGTAATCATCTTACCTATGGGTAACCTATGAAAGAGTCATAATTAATTTGATAAAACACAATGTGGTTTTAGTTTTATGGCTTCTGCCTTCATAAACAATGTGTTCACATCCCCTCTGTCAAGTACCTCTTCCCTTAAATTTCTGACTGCTTTTACTTATTAAAGTTTAAGTCAGTATTCAGTACATATTAAGATTCTAATATCGAGTTCAATAGTCGTCTTTTCTGTAGCATTCCTCACTTGTATTTTCTTTCCCTTTTTTTAGTGGGCAGAGAGATACAGAGCATAACTTAAAATTGGAAGGAAAAGAGATCGTGGCCTGGGTCTTGACCCTCTGGGAATGGAACTGGGAAGAGGAAAAGTGGAAATTAGGATTTTTCCTATGAATGGGAACTCTCCACCTGTAGCAGGAGAGGTCCCCAGGCTCATGTTGGTTTGTCCTGTTCCCTCAGGTTTTCTCCTTACTGGTGGCCTCCACTGGTTTGTGGCTTATGAGTTTACAATGCATAGAAATTCTTAGGATGAATTTTAACTTCGCTTGCAGTCATAAGTGTCCTGTAGAAACACCTGAGGGCCAACAACCTCTGTCCCTTCTGACTCTGACCAACATCTGTATCTTCTCTACAGTGTCTGGACTTGAAGAATTCTTATCCTACATTAGACTCCATGCTTTTTTATGAAACCCTCTTCTCCAGGAAGTACAGAGATTGATCATGGGAGTATGTTGTCCTCTCAGGCATACTATCCTGAAGATGTTTCTCAGCCTGTTGATAGCTACTTTCAAAAGCCTCTACCTTCAGACACCTCACACAAAATGTAGTCTTCAGTCTCAAAATCTATACTTAATCCCAAACTCCAGAAACAGAGGTCCAGTTTTTGTAAAAACTTCGTCACCGCATTTTACTGTTTTTGCCACAACAGGGAGGCCTGTTTCAGCAGCTGAGCAAGCATGTGGTGGGAAGGAAGGTTAAGTGTTCGTTGGGTAGAAAACCACTCTCAGCCAGTTTCTCAGAGCTATGCCTTCATTTGGCTTTGAGTGAAGGAAGCAGGACTCAAACACCCACCCTATGAAGAGGGAAGAAAGTAACCTCTCACTCCTAATACCTCCCATCACTAAAACCAACTTTCCCATAAAGCCCTGGTCTGCTCCTTCTATAGCAGGTGTGGCATGGCTCAAAGGAGATAGTATTTTCAGAGTTATTTTTCTCTTTCCTCTTTGTAAGCCTCAGAGAGGGGTCTGGACCTAGCCATCATTTGGGGTGCAGTAGGAAACAAGCTACCCAATACAGTGTTCCACAGATGTAAACACATTGACACACACAGACACACCCCCATTGAGTGGGGTATGCAAAGTGCAATAGCATATTACTTCCCACTTTGTTGTTTGTTGCACAAATTGGTATCATTTAACATTTTATCAATGTTTCCTTCACTGTAAATAAAATACCACCACATTCTGTTAGTAGAATGAATATGTGCCACCTTCTGGCCAGGATAGATCTAGATATAGATCTAGATAATTTTTTTTAAAGATTTTTATCCATTTCTTTGAGAGAGACAAAGAGAGAGCACACGTAGGGGGAGGGGCAGAGACAAAGGGAGAACCAGACTCCCCACAGAGCAGGAAGCCCAACATGGGGTTCCAACCCAGGACCCTGATCATGACCTGAGCTGAAAGCAGATGCTTAAGCCAGTTAGCCACCCAGGCACCCCTAGCCAGGATACTTATTTGCCGGTGACAGATCTCTAGGTCTCAGAGACTAGCAGGTTCGAAATAACAGGTGCTCCATTAGGCAAGGCCCTGAAGCTAGGAGATACGGAGACATGAGGCATGAGTAAGAAATAAACCTTTGTGTTAAAAGCCACTAAGTTGGGACACCTGAGTGGCTCAGTGGTTGAGCATCTACCTTTTGGCTCAGGGCCTAATCCCAGATTTCCGGGATCAAGTCCCACATCGGGCTCGGAGCCTCCTTCTCCTCCCTCTGCCTGTGTCTCTGCCTTTCTTTCTGTGTCTCTCATAAAAAAAAAAATAAAAATAAATAAATAAATAAAAAAAATCTTTACAAAATAAATAAATAAAAGCCACTAAGGTTTGGAGATGTTTATTACTACACCATAGACTTTCCTGGCCAGACACAATGAAAACTGTAGTTGTTTATCAGTCATTGCATTTCTTGTGTGCCGTTTATTTCATTTCCAAATTTTTACTCTTGCACTGTTTCAGTGACTATCACTCTATATTTGTTTTTGTACACATGAACTACTGGTACAAATATTTAAGCTGTGTAGAAAGTGTTAAATTCGCCTGGAAAAGACACAGTTTATACATTAACTAACAATATTTCAGGATACTTACCCTGAATATTATTAATCTCTTTATAAGGCAAAAACTTTCCTCATTTTAATTTACATTTTCTGAATTATTGTTGAGATATGGTGTTCATTGGGCATATTTTGTTTGGCAAATTTTTCATTCAGACCATTTGCTGTTTTTCTATTAAATTGTTTTTCTTTTCCTACTTAAAATGTTATAGAAATTATTTCAAAGTAAGATCCTTGACCCTTTGTCTTTAAATATATATTTATATTTACTATTTTAAGATAATATTCAAAAAACATATACATATATATTTCTTTTTTAGAGAGAGGGAGTGGGGAAGAGGGGCAGAGGAAGAGAGAGAGAGAAACAAAGCCTATTCCATGTTCATCGTGGAGCCCGATGAAGGACTTGATCTCACGACCCTAAGATCATGACCTGAACTAAAATCAAGAGCTGGATGCTTAACCGACAGAGCCACCCAAGCCCCCTGTCTTTAAATATTTTTTCAACACTTTCTACAGTGTAGATCACTAGAAATTTTTCCAGAATATTTTATAATATAAAACTTGACAATTTTCATATGCTCACATCCATCACTCTTTTTCTCATACATGTTATGTGATGTTTCATAAGGCACCTTGTGAAAGTTTTTTATATTTTTCTTTATATGTCAGAAGCTCAACACTGACTGCACATTAGGATTATTAGGAAAGATTTTAAAAACACTGGTACTCTGGTCCCATTCCCATATATCCTGACTTAATTGGTCTAAGAGGGATTAGGCATCTGCATTTTATTTATTTTTTTAAAAATATTTTATTTATTTATTTGAGAGAGAGATAGCACAAGCAGAGGGAGCAGCAGGCAAAGGGAAAAGGAGCCTGACTTGGAGCTCCATCCCAGGATCCTGGGATCATGATCTGAGCCTAAGGCAGATGCTTAACCAAATGACCCACCCAGGTGCCCCTAGGCATCTGCATTATAAAAGTGCCACCACACCATCCTCCCCAGGGTGCTTCTGGCTCACAGAGTGGGTATCTGTTCTGGTGACAAATCCTCTCCTTTGTGGAGTGCAAATGGGATAGGCCCATGACAATGGAGTAATAGACTGGCAGCCTGGATCTGAGAGGCACTTTAAAGATGTTCTGTGCAAGGACCAGCTAGCTGCCCAGCACATTCTGACTGATGGTATGTTTCTGTTGTGATGAGAAGAAGATACCACCATGGTGTGGGAAGCTTAGATGTGCATTCCCCACCACATGGGCTACTCAGATCTCAGCTTGGTAGTTGTCAGGCAACTCAGAATGAGATGACAAGCCTATTTTCAAACATCTTTGGTCAGGTTACAAGAATTTGTATTTTAAAAAAAGATAAAGGCAGAATTAGAAATAGATACTAATGTAGACAGGATCCTGCTAAGCAAGGATATGAGTCGCTAAGATTTAATGGATTCATTGGATCCTAAGATTATAACATATGGTAATGGTTTTGTTGCTATTGTTAGAAAACCTATGCAAAGCTATTGAAGTTTAAAATGTGAAGAGAAGGGGCCCATGGGTGGCTCAGTTGGCTAAGCATGGACTCTTGATTTTGGCTCAGGTCATGGTCTCAGGATCATGAGATTGAGGCTGCATTGTTGGGCTCTGCCCTCAGCAGGAGTCTACTAGGAGATTCTCTCCCTCCACCTTTCCCCCTCCCCATGTTTGCATGCTCACTCTCTCTCTCTCTCTCTCAAATAGATCTTTAAAAAAAAATTTAAAAAATTAAATTCAGATAGTAGTATGTTATTTAGAGATAAACCTTATTATAATTTCTACCTACACAAATAATGAGGCTATTTTGATAAACCTAAACTTAAGAAGGAAGATTTGGGTTGACTGTTGTGGTCCCATTTTGGTATAACAACCTTTATATTTCTATAGCTAATTAAGTTGCCCAACACCCAAATACTACTAATTCACAAATTGAAGAGTTGAAAATGATTAAGACTTTTCAGTGGCTTATCTGGTAATCTGAAATTTAACCTTTCATTTTAAAAGTAAGAGATACTAAGTTTGGAGATCAGAATGAAATAAGCTTATTAGTAACATAGATTATTAGAATAGATTTGCCAATTTCATTAAAATTTAACATGAAACAGAATTATTTTTATTACTTGTTTTGTTATTTAAATAACAAAATTAAATATACTAAGTACTACTATTGATGTATAGCAGTTTATTACCATGCTACATGATATTATTCCTTATTTATAATACATGAAAAGAGTAGTTGAGCAATTTATTCCCAGAAATGGTCATTCTGTAACATTCATTGCTCTGTATTAATTAAAAGAACAATACATATTTGTTCTACATGCAAGGGACTACTACTCAGAAGTAAAAAAGAATGATATGCAGACATACATTCCAAAATGTTTTAAATTACAAAAGAATTATGCTACGTGAAAGAACCCAAAAATACAATTCTACATGAAATATGATTCCATTCATATGAATTTCTAGAAAAGATACAGCCACAATGATAGAAAGCAGTTCGGTGATTACCAGAAATCAGAGCTGGAGGGTGAGACTTACTATAAAATGACATAGGGAAATTTTTGGGTGATGTAACTGCTCTATGTCATGATTGTAGTGGTGGTTGCATAACTCTGTGTCAGAATTAGTTAAATTATACGATTAAAAATCAGTGAATTTTTTTTAAATCAATGAATTTTAATGTATGTAAATTTTACCTCATTAATACAATTGTATTAAAAATAATATTTTATTAAAAATAAATTTTCATTTCTATAGGTATGAGTGAAATGGAAGACAGATATTTATTAGCATTTAATATTTTTAATGAATTACTTTCTCATCTCTTTTGTCTATTTGGATATGTTTTCTTAATGATTTGAAAGAGTGACATTAAAAATTATTGAAATTATTAACTTTTCTGCTCAGTAAATATAGGATATAACTCTTAAAGATGTTTCTTATCAAATGATTATGTGGTCAAATATATTACTTTCATGCATTATTCTCTTGCTTTTATTCTTTAATTTTCTTATTCTGATTCTTTTATAATGTCTGTTTTTTTTAACTTATCTCTATGGCTGCCAGATTTAGAAAATAAAAATAGTAATAAGTCTCCAGATAAAAAGCTGATAATTTTAGTGTATATTGCATAGGACATATTATATTAAAAACTTTTGTTATCAGAAATTCTAAGTTGTGTGTACTGTATTTTACCAGGCAAACCTATTTCTATTTCATTTTGGAATTGTTTGCCTGGTTTTTGAGAAATGTGGATCAAATGATTTTTCCAAAAATATTTAACCAAATTTGCCACCAATTACAGTTGTTAATAATAACTTTCTACTGATTTAAATTCCAACTTTATCAGAAAAGAACTATAATGTCTTTAATGGCTATATTTCTGTTTCTGCATTTTGTTACTCATTTAAAAGAAATTCTTTTAAGTTTTAAAATATCTCAAAAATTATAAAGCTGAAATAGCTTTGGTTATATGCATCAACTTGGAAAAATAACATCATTAATGAATTGCATATGAAAGGGTGCAGGTTTTTTACATTTATTCAATTCTCCTTCATAATTTTTATTAAAATTTAATTGATTCTTTTATTCTGTAAATCAATGATCATTTTAAGTTTATTCCAATGTTTTTGAATGCTCTGATTTTTATTTGGCTGTTTTCAATGTAAGGATTGTTAAGTATGTAAGAAAGCTCTTTCTATGGAGGTGAACAATTTAAAATGCGCCTGAATAAAACTGTATGGAATTAGTCTTATTTGTAATAGTTTGAATTTTATAGCTTTAGAATTTTCTTTTTTAGACCATTTTTTTTTCTCATGGAAAAATTATGCTCCAGTTTCTTGTTTGTTTTAGAATTGCACATAATAATTTCTTAAAATATCATCTATTCTACCTTGGGTTTATATGTACTCATGTTATCTCATTTTTTATTGACTTCTGAGTATTATTTGTCTATTTAATTATTTAACAAAGACATAGCCCTTAGAGTTACTTATTCCTGTTATTGTTTCACTGCTTTTATAATTCATTAGATTCTGTATCTAACTTGATTGCTCATCTTCATTTGTTTCCCAAAAGCTTTGTTTCAGAGTTTCAGATTTTCAGTTTACAAAGATTTTCTTTAAGGTCAACCATATGATCATTTATTGTAAATGCTTTATGACACATAAAAAACTTTATCCTTTCATTGGAAGGTGAAAGTTTAGAGATATAATTATTATATCATCTTTACATTTAATTATTTAACTTAATTTATGTCATTAACTTTTCTGCTTAACAATTAAATATTGAGGAAGCAGTATTAGAACTTTTAATGTTTTCTATGGGTTAAATGACTCATTCACTACATTAATTACATATAACTATCCTTTATCATAACTCTTGCATCTCAAGTAATAAAAGCTCCATTTAATAGATTTACTTCAGAGTCCACTTTGTTTTATATTTATATTTTGGTTTCTGCTCTTCTTTAAAAGCCTTTGGCTAGTGTAGGTTTTATTTTATATTTGCTTAATTCTTTTGGTCTTTGTGGAAATGTATTTGTCTCAATTTTGGTGGTAATTGTTTTGATGATATATTTAAATAATTTAACTTTATTGCCAAAATTCATGATAATTATTGGTTTATTTTCTACTCTATTGCCAGTTTCTTGAGGCCTAGAATTGTGATGTTTGTCTATACATCCTCAAAAACTATAAAACTATAAAAATGCTGATCCAGGGGTGTCTGACACTTAGTCAGTAGACCATGCAGCTATTAATCTCATGGTCATAAGTTCAAGTGTCATGTTGGACATAGAGTTTACTTAAAAAATAAAAATTCTTGTCTATAGACCATGTTAAATAAAGAATTCTCAAATAAATGAATGAGTGGCCCTTTGTTTCTTCATTTACCATTCCTCAACTTATTCCATAGTCTCAATTTAAGTGTCAAAATACTTCATTTTAGTCCTCAAAACTCCCAATTACACACTGAGTTCCATTCATTGCCCTTATATAATCTGTCTCATGGTCTTTGCAAGAAAATTTTATTTTCATATGTATGAGTTCCTATTCATCTCATTTTCACCCCACATATTCTGGATTGGGCTAATATATGAGTTAATTAGACTGCTGACTACAGTTGACCTTTTAACAACATGAGGGTTGGGGTGCTGACATAGTTGAAAATTTGCATATAACTTTTGACTCCTCAAAAACTTAACTACTAATAGTCTACTACTGACCAGAAGACTTCCCAATTACACATATGTTGTTTTTTATTTATTACATACCATATATTTTATAATAAATAGAAAAGAAAATATTAAGAAAATCAAAAGGAATAAAAAAACTACATTTGCAGTATTGTATAAATCACAAAAAATTCATGTAAGAGTGGATCACATGGTTCAACACATGTGTTCAAGGGTCAACTGTATTTTCAAGATGTCATAGGCCATAGTATGTTATTCCTTAGCTCATGTTCAGAGGCTTTTATTAACTATCTTAGAAATCCCACAGCAGAATCTGTCACAGATTAGTGTGCATAAATGATGTATTAGTGATATGTGAAATAATACTGGTAAATTATGTTTATCTGGAATGAACATTATTTCGTTCTCTGAATCTGCAAGTTTACTACTATGTTATCTTACCCTTTCTACTGATTACAATTTGTATACTTTCTATATTAAAGTCTAAAGATAATCTTTTACACCTGGACCTTAACTGATAATTCATGATTTACATTAAGAATGCTTTAATATAACACATCCTCTTCCACCATCCAATTTCATTGAAAAAATGGAAACATAATGAAGATTTGAGAAAAGTGTCCCAATAATAAAAATGAAAAACTTTTTTTCTCTCATATGCCATCCCAGGCAAAAGTTCCTCTCAGGAAAAAAAATTATAATTTCAAAGCAGAGCTAGATATATAAAATTAATAATTTCAATAAACATAGTGAAGATAATGAATAAGAAATAATAAACATACTTTCCTAGTCATACCTCAAGGAATGGTTAATAGAATGAATATCATATAATTCTTTGCACATCATAATGTGGGAGAATTTTGAAAGTATTTTTAAATGGAATGATGGTAATAATTTAAAGGAGATAAAGAAAAGTATTTTATAATGAAAGCAAAATATTTCCTTTATCCTATTTGCATGAAATTTAAGTATTCTGAAAACATTATCAAATTAATATCCAATTACTTTGAAAATCCTCTACACCTGAGCTTTTATGGATTTGCAAACTATGCTTTTTTATTATCATCATCTCTGTTCTCTATTTAAACCTCTTTTAAGAACTAAGACCAAATTCTTTTTACAGTTTTACAAAACTTTCCTCATAAGTAAGTTCCTCTGTGGCACAGTGTATGAGAAACGGATGGGAGTTTCAAAAGACCCTCTCTTAGTACTTCTTGTTTATTATAGTTCCACTGCCTCAGCCCCCACCCTTTTTCCTTAGGATAAGAGTGTAAAATGTTTCTTCTGAACCTATTTTATTTTTCATGTGTAAAGTTTGAGACAAAGCAGATTTTCCAGCTTCTGTTGTAATTAGTCTAGGAAAGGAATACAAAGCAGCAGCATGTTGGTTGTTATCATGCTCAAATCATTCCTGTGGGGTATTTTGAGAAAGCACAGCTGTTACAGAAGAGGAAAATGGAAAAGATAAAAAAGAGATCTTATATAAATCTTTATGGGAAAGGGAGACGAAGGGTGCTTCCCCCATGATTGAAGAAAGATGGCTTCAAACAGGGATGGAGAAGCAGCTGCAGTTTAAGGTTACTGAGAAACTTGGTATTTATTCAGAAGGTAGTTTTTAGAATGGCTCAAATTATCTTTCTAAAATGTATTAATAGAGCAAATAAGATGTGTTAATTTTAGTTTGGCAACCAATATGAGTTTATATGTATGACGTGTTAATTTTTGACGTTCTTTCTACAATATTAATGAGCCTGATTAACTCTAATAGGAAAATCTTATGTGAATCTAATAAATTATATACTCTTTAAAAATATTTGCTTTTCATTTAATGAATTCACTTATTCTTATTATTTGGAAATACCAACATGTCCTAAAGTAAACACTACACAATCACATTTTCTTTAAAAAAATCTCCTCCCTTTATTCAATTATTACCTAAAGCTTATAAGAGCACCAAGCAAAATAAATGATTAAGTTTTATTCTCTACGTGGATTCAGGATGCTGGTAAAATAATGGGCACATGCTATAACACTTGGTTAAAATTGTTTCAGAAATGTAGTGAAACAGATGGCCCTTCTGCTCCAGTAAGATGTAATGCTCTGATTTGATTTACTCCTCTCTTATTACAACAGACTAACAACTTCCTAAAAAACTGAAGGCATTAGGGAGATAGGCAAATAGGTTATTGGAATTTGTCTTTTTATTTAGGTTTTCTTTTGGTACTCTAATTTCAGACATAATTGATAATATAGATTGTAGAGAATTCTAGGATGAAAATAATTTTCCTTTCAAATTTTGAAGATATTTCTTTAGTCTTTTATATATTTCTGTTAAATATATTTATATAAAGAAGTTGATTCTATTCTAATATTTATTTCTATGTTGAAATCCAGTCTTGCTTGTTGTTGTTAGAGTGTGTGTGTGTGATGGGGGTGCTCTTACTCTCTGGTAACCTACCGGTGTTCTTTTTTTTTTTTTTTTTTTTATTTATTTATTTATGATAGTCACAGAGAGAGAGAGAGAGAGAGAGGCAGAGACATAGGCAGAGGGAGAAGCAGGCTCCATGCACCGGGAGCCTGACGTGGGATTCGATCCTGGGTCTCCAGGATCCCGCCCTGGGCCAAAGGCAGGCGCCAAACCGCTGCGCCACCCAGGGATCCCCTTACCGGTGTTCTTAAGTTTAGCAATGAAGTATTGTAGTGCACAATTTTTTTGAAATTTTATTAATTATGTTGAAAGGTAAGTGTAACCTTTTAATCTCAGTGTTTGTGTCTGTCACAGGTGGGACTTTTTGGTGTTTTTCTTTTATTTTACAAAGGATTTTTCATTTTAGTACAGGTTTAAACTTACTGAAAAGTTACAATAGTAGAGAGAGTTCCCATATACCACACACTCAGTCTTCCCTATTATTATTAACATTTTGTGTTAGTGTGGCACATTGGTCACAATTAATGAACAAATACTGATACATTATTATTAGTTAAAGTTATTAGTTAAAGCTCATATTATATTCAGGTTTCCCTCATTTTACCTAACGTCTCTTTTCTGTTCCAATATTCCATCTAGTTTAGTTTAAACATAATGTTTAGTTGTCATGTTTTCTTTTGGCTCTAAAAGTTTTTCAGACTTCCTTTGTTTTGAATGATCTTGACAGTTTGCAGTAGTAATGGTCAAATAGTTTTGCAGTGTCCCTCAGTTGGGATTGTTTTGATGTTTTTCTCATGACTAGATATGGGGTTATTTTTCATTTTGTCTTTTTAAGGAAGACAACAGTGGGGGCCCTTCAGTGGCTCAGTTGGTTAAAGCCTCTAACTTCTGCTCAGGTTACAATCTCAGGGTCATGAGATCAAGCTCCACATGGGGTCCCACACCCAGTGAGGCTTCTGCTTATCCCTCTCTCCCTCTCCCACTGCTCCCTCCATTGTTCTTTCCCCTGATTGTGCTCTCTCTCTCACTCATAAAAAAATAAAAATTTTTTAAAGGGAAGACCATGACGGTGAAGTGTCATTTTTGCTGCATTGTATCAAAGGTGTATACTGTCAACATGACTGACATCACTGGTTGGATTATTTGTGATCACCTGACTGAGGTAGTGTTTGTAACTGTAATTTTTTTTTTTCCTTTTACATGTCATACTGTTTGAAAAAAAAAGTCAGTATGAGTAGACCACATTTAAGGAGTAGGGAATAACACACCATCTGTGTGAGGGAAGAGTATCTATGTAAATTATTTGGAATTCTTCTGCATGAGCAGTTTTCTGTTCTATTGATTTATTCATTCAAAATGTTATGGCGGTTGCATGGACTTGCCTTATATATTTTATACTCGAGCTTTAAATCTACTATTGTTTAATGTGTTGCTCAAATTGTACCACTTTGGCATTAGTTCTTTTATGGATCCCTGTGTCCCTTTGACATGCCCCCATCACTGTTAAATTTGTTGACTACTTCCTAACTTTCTGCCACTACAGATGTTTCAAGCTCCTCTCATGCATGTCCTCCTCCGGTCCTAGGATTAGCCACTTGTTCGGGGAATCCTGACTCCCTTCCCTGGAGAATGGTTTTAGAAGTTCCCTTCCCTGGGAACTGAGCACTAAGTGTGCTTCTTGCTCTTGGTGTATCATTGTTTCTAGGCCCTTTCAGCTGAGAGAAAAGGAAATACATGTGTGTACACTAACCCGTTTATACGCACTTACCTATAAATACCTGTAGATGCAGTCCTGTGTCTATGGTAAAATAGGAGTTCATACCGATGTTTTCAACTCTACCCATGACCAGAAAGATCGGTCTGGCCTTCTTTCTGCCCTTGTTTGTCTGTAGCCACCCCAACAGTTAGAAGCCTGGCGCTCACCATCCACCATTCATTTACTTCTTCATTCAATTCAGAGTATACATGAACAGTGTTATCAGAATTGTTACCCCTTGCCTGTGTGAGAAACAAATTTATCAACTAAACTACAGAATATCTGTGGTTCTTTCTGCCTTTAGTCTTTTTTTTTTTTTTTTCTGCCTTTACTCTTGAAGACCCATTTATTACCAGAATTACCCAAGTGGCCACTTTTCCCCTTTAGTGAGATTGTCTCATACCTTTGCATACAGTTTTGGGTCACACTCTGCGTCCCATTCTGGGATTCCCCAACCTCTGCAATGATTCTTGTTCTTTCTTTAAATGTATGTATGTTGAGGTTTGCTCTTTCTGCTGTAAAGTTACTGGATTTTGAAAATACATAGTGTCGTGCATCTACTGTTACAGTCCCATTCAGAATAGTTTCACACCTTAAAATATCCTCTGTACCTCACTTGTTCAGCCCTCCTTGAACCCATAGCACCTGCTGATCTCCTTACCCCCTCTATTATTTTGTCTTCTCCAGAATGTCATATAAATGGACTAGTACAGTACATAGCCCTCTCTGATTGGCTGTTTTCACTTAATATTTTATACTCGCAATTCATTTTCATCTTTTCAAAGCTGCCGGTTCATTCTTTTTTGCCCTGAATCAGATCACACTGTGTGGATGTATCAAAGTTTGTTTATCCAAACACTGGAGGATTGTGGAAGGATCTCTTGATTGTTTCCAGTTTTTAGTAATTATTAATAAAGTTACTATAAATATTTTTAATGCAGGTATTTTTGTGGACACACATCTTTAAGTAAGTAGAGTAAAAACCTAGGTGTAGCATTGGCCAATAAATGGTGACTGTTTAGCTTTATAAAAAAAAAAAAAAAGAAAGAAGAAAGAGAAAGAAGAAGAAAGAAAAGAAAGAAAAAGAAAGAAAGAAAGAAAGAAAGAAAGAAAGAAAGAAAGAAAGAAGAAGAAGAAGAAGAAGAAGAAGAAGAAGAAGAAGAAGAAGAAGAAGAAGAAGAAAGAAAGAAAGAAAGAAAGAAAGAAAGAAAGAAAGAAAGAAAGAAAGAAAGAAAGAAAAGAAAGAAAGAAGGAAGGAAGGAGGGAAGGAAGGAAGGAAGGAAGGAAGGAAGGAAGGAAGGAAGAAAGAAAGAAAGAAAGAAAGAAAGAAAGAAAGAAAGAAAGAAAGAAAGAAAAGAAAGAAAGAAAAAATACCCTGCCAGAACCACAATGGGATTTTTCTTGGATCTTTATGCTTAGAAACTTTGGGTCTCCTGGGTGTATAAAATACCGTAAAAGTGTGGGAGTCTCCCCCAAGCACCACGACCTAAGAATTTTTCACCCTCATACCAGTCCACATTTAGCCGGCAGCAGTTTGTCAAAAGTAGACATTTAAGTGTTTTATGCCAGTTTGTGACTCTATCAACTTCTGCCCCAAATGATCAGAGCATAGCTGCAGCTTTCTGAAAAGCAGATGAAGTGCCTCTCTTCCCAGATTTTTGAGTGGTGATTTACCTTGGGTTTAATCAGAGTCATTGATATTCAGTTTGTACAGTTTCTTTTTTTTTCTTGATGTAAGGATAGGAATAACAGTTTCTAAGCTCTTTATATGTTGTAGCACATACACAAATGGATTTTTAAAATTTTTCATAATCTTTTTACCATTTTTTGTCCTTTTCCTTTTATTTTCCATGTCCTGTGAGAGTTCTCAATTTTTAATTTTCATAATTGTTCTTATTTTCTGATTATTTTTCTTTATTATATCCTTTTGTTGATTTGAGTGTATAATTTTATTTTTAACTTTAAATAATGTTAATTATAGTCAATTGACTCTACCTTTTGCTCTCTGTACTGTACTCTTGAGTTATGATCTTATTTCTGTTCATCTCTTGTTTTTATTTCATGTCGAGTTATTTTTAATATCTGTTCAGAATTATGAGTAAAGCTTTAAAACTGTGATTTAATCTTCCACTTATGTGAGCAGTGCTTCAGTTTGATACATTTGAAGGCACTATGTGTCTGGATGCAGAATCATATGAGAATATCCTACCTGGGGTAGGGATTGTATCCAGCACATGGAAGGAGTGTCAGAGCAGTTTTTGTTAGGACTAACTGATGCCTTTCTGGAAGGGAATAGAGGAAGTTGCTGAAAAATCCTAAATTTAGAAGACAGACTTTCATTAAGCCTCCTTTCTTAAATCTGCCCTCCGTGTGCCTTGTGGCCTTGCATCCTGAGTTTTGTTTGTTTGGTTGGTTATTCTGGAAATCAAACCCTTCCTTCCTTCTTTCTTTTTCTTTCTTTCTTTCTTTCTTTCTTTCTTTCTTTCTTTCTTTCTTTCTTTCTTTCTTTTCTTTCTTTCTTTCTTTCTTTCTTTCTTTCTTTCTTTCTTTCATTCATTCGAAAATCTGTTTAAATCTGTTACTCAGTTATGCCTCACACAAGCCAATCTCTTATCCTTTGGGGGAGATCTTTTTTTTTTTTTTCTTTATAATGTTAGTTAATACTTCTTAGGGAGAGGAGATAAACATGGTATCAATGTATTTAGATATAAATACATATAGGGTGCTAGCCACACCCAGTATTGTGTTTTTTATTGAAAAATATTTACGGATAATGTCTAATTTTATTTTGTTGTTTGAGCACATTTCTGCACAATTCTGCACAATGAGCAGAAATTATTAATGATTTTTGCACTAGTGAAAGTAATAATATGGAAGATTATATGATTCTTAAAAAATATAACAGGAACTTGAAAAGTTACAGTTTTCTTAGGGTACAAAATTAAATGTATATCTAACAGATCCCTATATTTGGCACTCTACACACAGACACACAGACATGCACATATATATTTTAAATCCATTTTGTTCACATGGCTTTAAGTTTACAAGTTCTAGAAAAGCATGAATGTTTTTATATTCTTAATGCAACCAGACAGACTTTGAATTTTAATAGGGAAATTTAATCCATTTATAATGGTTGTCATTAGTGTTAGTTTCATTGTCTATCATCCACTTTGTTTTCTATTTTTACTCTCTTCATTATTATAGAGTATATTTTATAGAATATTTTTGAGGTATAAATAATGTCTCTATAGTAGTAAATAACTTTAAGCTCAAAATACATTATGCAATTACTAGGAGTGAAAGAGTTGTTTATTTCATATCTCATATGCAAGATAAAGTTTGTAAGTTTAATTTTATTTCTGAGTCATTTTTCCCACAC
Organism: Canis lupus baileyi; assembly: GCF_048164855.1. Lineage (NCBI taxonomy): Eukaryota > Metazoa > Chordata > Mammalia > Carnivora > Canidae > Canis > Canis lupus. Next base: position 11,233,825 of record NC_132855.1, on the reverse strand, counting down.
CAGTTTTCTTATTTCATTTATACAGTTTGGAATTTTAGAACCAGACTAGCAATTTTATCTTTAATGTTATGTATTTTTATTATAGCAATTTTTTTGACATAAATATTTTTACTGTTTATAAGATTATTTAAGAATCTTTCTTTAATGGTTTTTGGACATCAAGTCTATCTTTTTTATTTTCTAATGTTACAGTTTTTGAGTTAATCTCTTTAATTTATGCTTTCATTAACTATAGTTTTCTGAAGTTACTTGTATCTGCAGAAAGGATAAACTTGAGATACGCATTTTATGTTTAAAATTTATGATATTTGAATATTTTTCATAATTTAATGACAGTCTATTCTTACATAATCAACTGTTAAAAATTATCTTACTTTTTACAATTAGTCGTTATATTTTTCCTTTTATTATTTTAAAAATTTCAGTAATTAACATATAGTGTTATATTAGTTTCAAGTGATTCAACAATTCTCTACACCATGTAGTGCTGATTGAGATAATTGTCCTCTTAATTCCCTTTACCTCCCTTTGCCCATCCTTCCACCCACCTATCCTCTGGTAACCACCAGTTTGTTCTCTATATTTCAGAGTCTGTTTTTTGGTGTGTGTGTGTCTTTTTTTCTTGTTCATTTGTTTTGTTTTGTTAAGATTTTATTTATTTATTCATGAGAGACACAGAAAGAGAGAGGCAGAGACTTTGGCAGAGAGGGAAGCAGGCTCCATGCAGGGAACCTGATGTGGGACTCGATCCCGGGACCCAGGATCACGCCCTGGGCTGAAGGCAGACGCTCAACCGCTGAGCCACCCAGACGTCCCCATTTGTTTTGTTTCCTAAATTCCACATATGAGTGATGATGGTGTTTGTCTTTCTCTGACTTATTTCACTTAGCATAATACCCCCTAGATCCATACATGTTGTTGCAAATGGCAAAATTTAATTCTTTTTTATGACTAATTTCCATATACACACGCACACACCCCACTTTTTTTTTTCTTTATTCATCTATTTATAGACATTTCTTGGGTTGCTTCCATATTCTTGGTACTAGAAATAAAGCTGCAGTAATCATAGGGGTGCATTTTCAAAATAATGTTTTCATATTCTTTGGGTAAGTAATAGTGCAATTAATGGATCCTTTCGTAGCATTTTGCAGCATTTTTCCATTTTTTTAATATACCTTTGATGTTCTTCACTTAATATGTATATCTCTTAAAAACTAGAACTTTCTATTTTTTTCTAGCAATTCTCTAGACACAAAGATTTTAGCTTCTTTGAATATGAAGGTGACGCTTATTGCTTTTTTGGCTTCAAAAGAATTGTCAACCCTGAATTTGCCAACTAACATGCATTGAGTTCCTCCATTTGATATTCATATAGTTGCTTATCAGCTTATACATATATTTACTTTCTATACACTTGTGTATATATTCCTTATCACTCTTACTCTCTCTTTATCTTTGTGTACAGTAGAGAAATATGAATGAGTTAGAAAGACCAACATGTCTTTGGAATTACATTGATTTGGATTTCTAATATCCAGGAGCATATAGACCACAAATAGGGAACATGACATGGGCATGGGAATGGTGAGTTAAGGGTCAGGGCAAAGAAAGCCCTGGAGTATTAGAACTACGCAGTCAGATCTAAGAACCAAGGCAGGCTGTTCTCTTTAGCCTTTTCCCACTCTGTCAAGAGATAGGTTCTGGGCATCAACCTGGGCATATAAATAGTCTAAGTCTCTGCTCTAAAAGTTGGCTCTGGGCCTCCTGATTGTATAGGTTATCTTCTACTTCCGCATCTAAAATAGAGTCAATTCCACAGGCAAGATGAGGTGTTCTGGCTCTCTGTAAGGTCTTTGGGGTTTCCAGAGTCCTTGGAGACCCTTACAGAGGTCTCTCTGAAGAACTTATGAAAGAAGGGGATCCCTGGGTGGCACAGCGGTTTGGCGCCTACCTTTAGCCCAAGGCGTGATCCTGGAGTCTCAGGATCAAGTCCTATGTCAGGCTCCTTGCATGAAGCCTGCTTCTCCCTCTGCCTGTGTCTCTGCCTCTCTCTCTATCTTTCTGTGTCTCTCATGAATAAATGAATAAAATCTTTAAAAAAAAAAGAACTCATGAAAGAATTGATTTTTGGAAATGGATGACGAAAACAGGGGAATTTCTTCCTGTGCTTACTAATAATTAGTTGAGTAGTTGGATAGATAGATGGCTGCAATTGTTTGCTAACAATAATGGAGAAATTTATTAAAATAATCATGTCGGGGACTTGCTGAAGCAATTCTCAAATGAATGGCAACTAACGGAAAGTACCAAAGACTCATAGCATCAAGATGTTCTCTGCCTGTGAAATACTGTGTCTCCATAGTGGAAGCATATTTCTTATTTCCTAACCTTTAAAACAGACTCATGATCAAGGGAATAGATCCTTATTTTGTGAATAATCAGTTGACAACATGTTAGTTTGGAGAGATTATCACTTTTTGCCAAAGTCTACACCATCTGTTTCACACTCTAATTACCAATAAAAGAAGGACCTAATTCACAATTGCATCATAAAAAAGTTAGATGTGATTTAAATGTATTTGTTTGTTTTTTATTTAAAGAAGTTTCAATGATGCATCTGTTACACATTTTTCAATATTTTGACACAGATGATAAGAAAAATTCAAATAGGTGTATAGCAAGCAAATATGCAAAGTTTCCAAATGGACAATTTCTGTCAGTATATGGACCTAAAAATTGGTGTTATTACCCATTAGATTAATGATCAAATAAAGAGAATTTGTTATAAAATCCATGCATATTTTTAAACAACATTTAAAATATTTTAAATTCAGATTACCTAATAAATTATATCTGTAAATTTAAAAAAAAACTACTATATTTCAAGAGGAATCAATTAATTTTTATTAAGACATGTGGCATTTCGAACGTAATTAGGATTACATGAGGTCCTGAGGGTGGAGCTCTCTTGAATGGAATTACTGCCTGTTTAAGAGTCGGGGGAGAGGTTGCACCCTCTCCCTGCTCTCTACCATATGAAGATACAAAGAGTCAGAAGTCTGCAACCCAGAAGAAAGTTCACCAGAACTCAACCATGCTGGCACCCTGATCTGGGACTTCCAGGCTCCAGAACTGTGAGAAATAAATTTCTGTTGTTAACGAGCTACCCAATTTACAGTACTTTGTTATAGCAGCCAGAACTAAGTGTGTTGAGTTTGGGCCATCCTGGAGCCTCATTGAGGCTCTATGAAGAAAACAGAGCCAGGAGGTGGAGAGAACAGATTCTTATGCCATTTCAGCTGTTGGATCAAGCTGCATTGAAAACAAAGTGATACCTGAACTTGTTGATTATATAATGCAGTAATTTTATGAATTAAGTAGGCTTTATTTTAGTCTCTTCATTTACAACAGAAGGAGTCCTCATTAATCCTTGATTAAGAGCTCCTCAGTTTAGAAACAAAAAGTATACCAGCCTTTTACACAAATCATTTATATAGTTAGTTATATATCACTAGGGGTTCCAAGGAAATGTAAAAGATTTTTGTATTAGTTTTCTGCTCTTGATTATCATATGGATTCACATGAAAATAATAATATTATTATTAGGAACTATTATGTGATTATGTCCTTGGCAATCAATATTTAGTAGGTTCTGAAGAAGTTGCTTTTCATATATTATTTAATTTCTTTCATACAAAGAAGTTCTCAATTTTATACTTTAAATTTGTTTTTCATTACTTATTTAAAAATATTTCAAATGTAGATATAAAGAATATGTAAAACTATACTGAAAACTCTGTATGTACCACCAATTTTATAACATATTTGCTTCTAATGTTTTTAAAACATAAGCATAAATTACACATCAAAAAATAAAAAAACTCAGGGCTCTCTCTCATCTCACTTCTGTTCATCACTACCCAGAAGTTGCCATCTCCATCAGTGTTTATCCTTTCTATGTTTGTTTTTACACTTTATTTATTTTCATTACTTTTTGGTAAAGGGAGCATGAGAGCGAGTGGGGGTTGGGAGAGGGAAAAGGATAGAGAGAGAAACCTAACAGGGGACTTTCACAATCCAGAGATTATATCCAAGCCAAAGTCAAGAGTCAGACGCTCAACCGACTGAGCTACCTAGTTGCCCCTGGTTTTATACTTTAATCACATGTTTATACCTAATAACCTTTCCATAAATTGTATTATTTATATTTTTAAAGACTATAAAACCGTGTCATATTGTATGGACCCTTCTATAGCTTAGCTTTTCTTTTTTACTCTTCATTATATTTTGGAAACTTGTCTACATCTTAGTTTATTCCTTGAACATTGCTTAGAGATGTCTATTTTATACATGTGCCACATTTATTTTTATTTTTTTATGTCAGCATTACCTGTATGGTGAAAATTGAAATGATTATACAAAAAAAGTAAAATTGCAAGTGAAACTCATTAAACAACTAGATACAAAAATTCTAAAGAAAATAGTAAGAAATCACATTTGCCAGCATACAAATAGGATAAATTATTCTGGAAAAATTGGATTGATTCTAAGTATACAAGTTTGTCTTAATATTTTCTAAAACACAAAGCAATTCATATTTTAGCAAAGTAAAGAAAAAATCAGATCATCTCAGTAGATGAATACAAAGCATTGTATGAGTTTTGTTATCCATTCTGGGGAAAAAATAAAACTTTGCATTTGGTTCTGAAATGAGACAAATATGCCTGCTATTACCAATTCTTTATAATACTTTGTTTCCTGCCATTGAGGCATGCAAAATACAGAAACCAATATTATGAAGATTTTCATGCAAAAAATAAAAAAGTTATTATTTTCAGAGGGTATTATTATGTTCATAAGATTTTAAAAGAAAAAAAAAATCAATGAATAGGATTATAGTGACTTAAAAAAGTTACCGGATACCAGATCAACATACAAAACTCATCTACATTTCTCTGTACCATCAACATGCAATAAAATAAATATATATGTGCCATCTAAAATGATTCCATCAAAATCACATATATATGAACAAATCTAATAAATAGTACCTAAGCAATCTTCCAGAAAACTATGAAGAATTAATAAAGGTAAAAAGACTTGATAAGTGAAAGGATATTCTTAGTACATGAGCTAGAAGATAATACCATAAAGATGCTGATCTCTGTAAGTTGACTTATAGATCCAATGATATAATTTTAGTAAAAATCTCTGTAGGTTTTATGTGAAGGTAGGACTATAACTTGAAAGCTAATTGTAAAATATGCATAGAAACTCATGGAGCCGCATAGAAAGAAGACACTCTTGAAGAAGGAAAAAACAGGTACCGGTATAGGTTTGACAGATCAACATAGCAGAATAGAGAGCTATGAAATAGTCATGAACACATGTGGATATTTGATTTAAAACAAAACATTACTTACTGACAGTAGAGCAAAAACATGTCAATATACAGTAATGAACAGTCAGATATAGGATAATCGGAAAAGAAAAACCAAAAACTTGATCCTTGCTAGATACCAAACATAAAATCATGTCAGGTTGGAGGAGGAGGAAATTGAGCTAAATGCAAAAAGTAAAGCTATTTTATAAGTCTATAAAACAATATTAGAGATTATTATCATGACTTCTGGGTATGGAGGACTTCTTAAGTAAGAATCAGAAAACTCTTACCAGAAAGGGAAAGGTAGATAAATTATACTAAATTGAAATTAAAAACTTATTTTCTTTAAAAGAATCTACTGAAGAGATGGAAAGATAAACCAAGAAATGGAAAGATATTTACAAAGCATGTATCCGTGATATATACATTACTACTGCTATATTTTCATTAAGAAATACAAAAAAGAGGGACTCCTGGGTGTCTCAGTGGTTGAGCATCTGCCTCCTGCTCGGGCATGATCCCCAAGTTCCAGGACTGGGTCCCACATCTGGTTCCTTGCATGAAGCTTGCCTCTCCTGTCTCTGCCTCTCTCTGAGTCTCTCATGAATAAATAAATAAAATCTTTTTTTAAAAAAAGAGAGAATTATGAGAGACATAATGGATACTTTACAAAAGAGTATATCCAGTGGTCACAAGGATATGAAAAGACATTCAACTTCATTATTAAGAATAAAAATGAAAATGAAAACTATAATGAGATACGCCTCTACAACACCTACCAGAATGCATTACATTTAAAAGTCTGATGAATATCAAAAGTTGGTAAGGTTGTATATCCTAAGTAGGTTACAGAAACTACTGGTATGTGAAAAAAGTTTAGCACTATTTACTTTAGTTAAAGCTGCACATGTTGTAAGACCCAAAATCATACCCTAGTTATATAGCTAACAGCAATGCATGTACCTGTGAACCAAGAGGTATATAAAAACTGTCCAATAGCAGCAATATGCAAAATTGGCATACATTGGATTGTCCATCAGTATTTAAAATTAATAAATTTTTTTTGTAAAGTGGAATAATATTCAGCAGTGACAATTAAGAAACAAGTATTGCTACATGCAACAACACGGTTAAGTCTCATAAAACAATGTTGAACAAAAGAAGCCAGACAAAAAATATATACTGTGTATTCTATTTATTTAACTTTCAAAATGAGGAGAAACTACAGTGTTTAGACACAGACTTAGTTGGCATCTAAAGGACCAGTGGGGTTTATGAAGAAGAGTCAGGAGCTCTTCCTTAAACATCAGGTTAGTGGTTACCTTAGGATGGGAGGGAGATTTAAGTGATTTAGATAAGGACAACATGAAGAGTAGGTTTTTGAGAGTTCCATTTGCTGTTTTTTTTTTTTTTCTCTTAATATGGGTAACTATTACGTGGGATTCATTTTGTGATAAAGCATTGAATAAAACAAAACAAAAGAAGTTTACCTTCTTAAGCCTAACTCCACACCAAAATATTGTTTAGGTTATCTGCATTGTAAGGTGTCATGTGGCTGAGGATAGAATAGGTATTTCAGGTGAGAGTTCTCATGATCTAATACAATTTAGTTTTTTAAATTTATTTTTAGATATAGATACATACATATGATTGAAATGATGGTCTAAATGTCCCTTTCATTTACAACTTGTTAATAACCTGCTGAGCAGCAGCCTTAGGCAATCTTTTGCTTTTACTAAGTCAGTCATTAAAAGAGGAAACTGTAAATGACCAGCAGGAAGTAAATTGCTCTTAGTTAAATGAAAATGTGTTAACTTCATTTGACTAATAAAATTACTTTTGGCACTAAGCCACAAAATAGGAAATAGCTACAATTCCTACTAGGAAACTTGAAGTAAGAAAAAAAAATATATGTATATACTTTGATGCTTCTGAATTTGAAATATCTTAATTATATTAAAATAATTATATTTCAAAAGTCTAGAAATTCCTTTGTCATTGGTGAGTAATAAATACTTTTGAGAAGCATAGGAGCTGTAGTAAAGCATATGCAGCATTTTGAACTCCTTTTGTTAAGCAAAATTTAAAATAAAAATATTTTATTCGGGAAAGTATATCTCAGTTTATTGGCATCTCAAGGCAAAATATTGGCATTAAATCCTGTGTTTTCAAATGTACACATTATATTTATATGCACTACAAATTGATACAGTGTGCTAGTATTCTTGAACATTCTTGCTTGCCTCTGCCTTTGAGCCTTTTGTTTTCTGCAGTTGCAAAGACATTACTTCCTTCTCACTTTTCCATTTTTCTTACCTGTTCATGGGGTAGCCTAATTCCAGTGCCATCTATTTCAGGTATCCTCTCCCTTTTGTTCTGATTCTAAATGAATAATACCATCCTTTGTTCCTGGATCCCTGTGTTTACACTTCCACTATATAAAATATAATCAGCCCATTTTTTTTTAATTTATCCAGGTATGTTTCTATGACACTAGATTATAAAATTTCCTAAGGACAGGGACAGGTCTTATATGTCCTTGTATATCTATAGGATACCAGCTTGATATATTAAAAGCTTATTTATCAAATCACTTATTTATTGAACTAAATTTAACAAGATAAAGAAGCAAATTCCATGTTTTCTCCTCTCAAGATAAAATCATTTCAACTAATATGAGAATGTATCCCTGCTTAGTGACAAAGTTAGCTATACCATTTTTTCAGTGGTCCGTGTTTAGAGATTTATTATTTGGACAATATTAAGTTCAAGCCAGCGCTTTAAGGTGGCTTTAAGGAGCCACATTACCAAGGATACATGATTAAATTCATATTTATTATTTATCAGATGCCTCTGCCATTTTAATGGCTAACATTTATTAAACACTATGTGTCAGGTAATCCAATAAGCACTTTAGTTGATTTATCCTTTTTCAATCATATCACAGATCTGAGGTTGGACTATTTTATCTCCATTTTATAAATGGGGAAATGGAAACTCTGAGGCAGTAATAAGAGGCACAAAGTAGCTGAGCTAGTAAATGGACAGGATAAAACAATAGATAAGGTCATGACCTAGCATTTGACATCCTAAGATAGAAACCCATTCCACTACTGAGTAGTAGGATACCCTGAGTAGTGTGAATGCACTTTCAAATATATGACAAGCTCTTCTTACAAATCCCTGTTGAAAAACCTCCAAAATGCATGGACATCAAGATTTCTACTTTTCTTTTTTATATTGATAATATTACTAGTATCAAGAGGTTTTATTTAAAAACAAGTCAGTGTATTTGAAATAGATGAAGGTACAATAAAAAGTGCTGAAAGCAAAATAGAAATTGATAGCTCAAGAAGGTACAAAATCATAAATGATATCATAATTAAGTTTTATGATGTGGTGAGTTTAAGGTAATCAGCAGCTTCAGTTTTGCCCTCTGAGAAACTTTAGAACAAATCACTTGGCATATGATGTCGAGGCTATGATATTTCAGGTTATATTTATAGGATTTATGAATTAATATTTGAAAAATGTCTTTAAAGAACCTGTGAGTTAAGCAATATATGAAGTTCTTACAGCATGGTCCTCCTATCTACAGCAACTTTTATCATGGCAAAAATATATCAGGTCTGTTTATTAATGTGTTCTTTACCTAGGAGTGGAGGAGCTTCCCTAAAATTTCAATTAGAAAAAGAGCTGGCATAGTGCTTGCTGTCAAATGTTTTACTTATTCAAGTTTCTTTAGACAGGTTGATGAGAGATCTATGGTCTTGAGAGGGCTGTGGTAGCAGCATGTCTTTTCATTCCAATTCAGATGACATTTGTTGAGACATGGGTCTGAATCATTTAATAACTAGGCTTACTTGGCTTAAACTTCAGTTGGTCTTAAGCAGAGTATTTTCAAATAGCTACTTTTTGAAGGGATGGTTATATATAGTGTCCAATACACAGTAAAGACTTAGGAAATGTTATAGAATGATCCTTTGGATAAGGAATGAGTTGGGGAAAATATAATCACTGTGACAGGGAACTAGGATAGATAGAGATCCAAAGAAGACTGTGAGAAATCAAATCTTGTCATGCCCCAAGAAATCAGACTAAAGCAAGTGGCCATGGCGATGTGTGAATTCCATGATAGTCTTTGCACTCAGTGTGTTCTGAGATGAAATAGCTCAGTGTTTATGGGGTTGTAATCCTACCTATTTCTCATTGAGCTCCATGGTCCAGGGTTAGGTTTTTTTTACAAGCAAACTTCAGAGCACAGTATAATATTTTATGAGCTACTGTTTCAGCAGCTTGGTCAAGATACAGCAATTAGCAAACCAGTTCAAATCAGCAGAATCTAGGAGGATCCTACATCTTTAGACATTTTTTGGATAGAACAGTTCTAGTATCAGTTCATAGATACTCAAAAAAGAACATATAAGCTACTGCTTAAGTAAGGAGATCTACCTTAGTACTATTGTGGCTGAAATTGTGGCGTAATTGGTATGGTTCTTCAGTAGTGCAAGATTGACACTTCCACCTAGTTGGTGTTCTATTTGAAAGTGGAAAATATACTTTCACAAACTTGCAAAGAATAAGCAGGTAGCCTACCTATTTTCAGCCCCATCTTCCCCTATTTATCAACATGATGCAGTAAGACAAATCCTATTTTTCAGAGTAATCTGGATGTTCCATGGTCTCTAAAGCTACTAAAACCTTTTACTTGGGCCTCTCCTAGAATGTCCTTCACTGCAAAGTACACACCTTTTACAACTCAAAAAGGACTAGAAGGTCAAAATGGCATCACTCAGCTGTCTTGTGCCAATTGCTCATTAAAATAGAGTGAAGAGACAGAACAAGATTTTAAAAGGTCACAAATGAAGACAGACAAAATAAAGCCCAGGTAATAGAAAATGAATGGAACTTTTTCTGATTATAAGACAGATGATAAATATGTTTGGGGAGAGCAGAGTGACTGGGAGAGGTTATGTGACAGACTCCTGACTTCCCTTTACAAAGTAAAGACTTACTAGGCAAATATAAGAAGAGAAGTGCACTATGTAACACGTCCCCACCTTGTGCCATTATCACTGGAATCTTGATTCAGAACCCCAGGGGGCCCAGCAATAGATCTTGACCTCTGTCTCTACCTTTTGGATGTGTTGTATACTGGGCAGAGTGTAGCACCTTCTTCACTCCCCTGTCCTTAACTCTGAAGTAATTTCTGTGCAGGAAGAGATTTCAAATCTCTGCTACAAATGAACAGGAAAAAGTGGGAGAAGTAACAGACTCTTGGTGATGCTCTGCAGGATTGGAGTTATAATTTTCATTAGAAAATTAGCATTTTCAGAGATGAATATAGCAAAAACTGTAAGAGACATAACAGAAGGGTTCATCCAAAAAAGAATGACAATAAAGTTAGTGATGATATTAAAATGTTTTCTAGGTTTTCTTTCTCAAAAAAAAAGAAAAAATGTGTGGAGGGGCACTTGGATGGCTCAGTCAGTTAAGCTTCAGACTCTTGATTTTGGCTCAGGTCATGATCTCAGGGTATTGAGACTGAGCCCCATGTCAGGGTCTGTGCCAAATGTGGAGCCTGCTTAAGATTCTCTCTCTCTCTCCCTCTCTCTCTGTACCTCCATCGTATGTGCTCATCCCCCTCCTCTCTCTCTCAATTAAAAAGAAATTATAGGGATCCCTGGGTGGCGCAGCGGTTTGGCGCCTGCCTTTGGCCCAGGGCGCGATCCTGGAGACCCGGGATCGAATCCCACGTCGGGCTCCCGGTGCATGGAGCCTGCTTCTCCTTCTGCCTATGTCTCTGCCTCTCTCTCTCTCTCTGTGTGTGACTATCATAAATAAATAAAAATTAAAAAAAAAAAGAAATTATAAAAAGATGTGGTCATATTTAAATTACAGAAGCAATTTGTGTTCATTGTAGAAAAGCTAGAAAGTTCATAGATTATGGATAAGCAATGCTTTAAAAATTGTCTTACTACCCATAGAAAACCTTTGAGGGTTTTTAAGTTTTGGAATTAAATTTTGGCATTTCTACTATTGATTTCTAGTTTATATTGACCCTAAAACATATACTATACTATTCTATATTATACATTTTAAATATTGCATATAATTTATAAAAAAGTATTAATCTCAGTTTATGGGAATCATAGGTTTTCTTTTTATATACACTTGATTACATCAAGACTAAACATCATACACTAAATTGTCCTTACTAATATTATAGTCCTATTAATTTCTCTCTTATGCTTAGAACTAAGGCTTACATATAAAAGTTTAAGGGATATAGGCTTCTTATAACTTGAACACTTTATTAATATAATGATACCATTTTTCATTCAATAATTGTGTTCATCATATTTTCCCTAATGTTACCCTTGTAACTGCTGCTGTCTTTTCATTTTTCCATAGTTGTGCTATTAACCGTAAAATCTCAACCTTAACTTGGTCTTTTTTTCTTTTTTTTTTTTTTTTTTTACTTTTTTATTTTATTTTATTTATGATAGTCATACAGAGAGAGAGAGAGAGAGAGGCAGAGACACAGGCAGAGGGAGAAGCAGGCTCCATGCACCGGGAGCCTGACATGGGATTCGATCCTGGGTCTCCAGGATCGCGCCCTGGGCCAAAGGCAGGCGCCAAACCGCTGCGCCACCCAGGGATCCCCTTGGTCTTTTTTTCTACATCATCTTCCTAGTGATCTAATCTATTTTTATGCATTAAATTCCAACTTTATGATGATAACTCCCTTACTTATGTATGTAATCTTTCCTCTGAATTCCAGATTTGCATCTTCAGGTACCTATTTGATGTCTCCATTTGCTGTATCACAGACATCTCAAATATAAGTATTCCAAAAAAAGAAGCCCTTATTTTCCCCGACCCAATTCCTCCCACTACCTACTTCCCTTCCAATATATATTCTATGTCAGTAAATAGAACTAATGTTTACCCAGATGATAAAAACAAAAGAAAAAAGTTTCTGATATGCTTACAGCAGGGAACAGGAAGTGCACTCAAGTTGGGTAAATTTGGAGGAGTTTAATGAAGTTTTATAAGTATATGAGCAGGGTTAGGAAAAACACAAAGGATAGTGAAGTATCTCAGGACTAGCAAAGGTGGGAACTTATCACCACTTGATACCTGAATGGGCTTGTGGAAGGGCAGTTATCAACATATGGGCAATACAACTCTTTGCAGAGAGCTACTCTTCACAGGAGCTGTGGTTTCAATACAGGGTCACATCGTCCCGTCATGAGTCATGGATAGAAATCTGAGGAAATAAACACTGTGCCCTTGATCTCTTCTACTATGATCTCCTGCTAGTACCTACCATTGACTGAACTCAATAGGAAACCAGAGAGCAAGGGGATTCTGTTGATAGTCCATCAAAGTCAGGCTTTCAAGTGCACAAAACAAGACGTGAATTTCATTGGACAGTTTAAAAAGTATGAATGTTTGGTATATGGCTCAGATACAATTATCCCTAAAATGTAATATAAAATGAAAAAACTATGTCTTAGAAAATATATAGTATAATTACATTTGTGTAAATCAAAATTACATGAAGAATATTGAATATTATTTAGAAATATGTCAAATAACTTAAAAATGTTAACCAAGTTCCTGCTTATGGGGAAGTGGGGATAGTGTCATAACTGTCCCTATGAAAAGAAAACTCAGAGGTCAGTTGCTCTTTATTTTCTCAAAAAACAACAACAAATAAAGTCAAGGTGATGAAATATGTTACAACATTTATTTTAGTTTTGGTTTTCTTTTTTTTTAAATTTTGGATTTCTATTAATAGGTTTAAATCTGAAGGTAATTTTCTTCAAAAGAAAATACATATATATATATAAAATCTTATACCAATTAAACTCTATATTCATTACAGTCACACCTTTCTCTCCCCTGCCCTCAGCCACTGACAGTCATTAACCTACCTTCTGCCTTTGAGATTTATCTATTCTTGACATTACATACAAAAGAAATCAAATAATAGGAGAATTCTCATGTTTGTCATTTTTCAACCTTAGCATGATGTTTTCAAGGTTCATCCACGTTGTACTATAACTTCATTTGTTTTTGGAGCAGGGTAATATTCCCTTGTATGGGTATATACCATATTGCTTATTAATTCATTAGTTGATGGAAATTTGGGTTGGTTCCACTGTATATCCAAATTAATAATGCTTCTGTAAACATTTATGTAAAAGCTTTTGTGTGTCTTTGATTCTCTTGGGTATATACTTGGAAGTGTAGTTGTTGGATCATATGATAACTTTGTGTTTAACATTTTGAGGAACTTCAAAATATTTACTAAGGTGGCTAGAGCATTTTACATATCCACCAATAATATGAAGGTTCTAGTTTCTTCTTATCTTGGTAACATGTGTTATTTTCTTGTGTTTTTTTTTTTTTTTTCGTTTTTTAGAGGCTATTTTTTTTTAATTCTAGTCATTGTACTAAGTGTGAAGTGGTAGCTCATTGTGGTTTTGACAAGGGCCAAATGATGTAGAGTATCTTTTCATGTGGTTTTTGGTTATCTATATATCTTCTTTGGAGAGATATCTATTTAAATCATTGTTCATTCTTTGGATATTTTTTTTGCTCCTTTCTTTGTTGCCTCTCCTCTTGGATTCCCATTATGCATAAACTGGTATTTTTGATGGCATCCAAAAGTTCTCTAAAACTCAGCTCATTATTCATTATTATTGTCTTTTTTAATCTCTCAGACTGAAAAATCTCAGTTGACTTTCTTCAATATCGTTGATTTTTTTCTTATCAATTAAAATTAAATTTGTTCAAATCCCCACTCTAGTAAAATTTTCATTTAAGTTATACTTTTTGACTCCAGAATGTCTCTTTGTTTGCTTGCCTTTAATTATTCAGAGCTCTTTATTAATATGCCCTATGGACATCATTCTCAGACTTTCTCTTGGCTTTCAAGGTATAGTTTTCTTAACTTTAAAAAATCTATTTAAAATAGAGTTAGTCTTTGTCTAGTAAGTCCAGCGTCTGGTGTTCCTACAGATAGTTTTTATAACAGCTTTTTTTTTTTTTTTCTGTATAGAACATACTATTTATTGTGTTTAATTGCCGTATCTCAGAACTTTTTGTTTAAACCTGGATATTTTAAATAATATAGTGTGTCAGCTCTGGAAATCAGATTTATATCCCCTGCCCCAGATTTTTTATTGCTGCTTGTCACTATTGTGCTGCTACTGCTAGTTATTTTACCAGATTAAACTATTAAATCCTATATTCTTTATTGTACCCTATTACTGAAGTCTCTGTACCATTAACTTACTAGTTAGCTCTGATCAGACAGAGATTTCCTTAAATGCCTTAAGCTAATAAGTCTCCAGCCTTTGCTAAGGAGCTCAGTGGATGTTTTGGGGCAAACCTGCAAAACTTCAATGGGCAGGGTGCAACTGTGGCTTATCTGTCCCTTCTTGCTTGTCTAGATCCTCAAGGTCAGCCAGAGGTAAGATCCTAGAACCCTCTCAGGACTGTTATCCTTCACTTTCTGCTTGTGTGGAGCCTTAAGGTTGGCCAAAGGTATGAACTTAGCACTCTCTCAGGACTGTTCTGGGCATGTGCACAACCTTGTGCATATGCAGACGTTTATAGATTCCTTATATTATCAGAGGGTTTTTTTAGAGGACCCTGTGGACATCTCATTACTCAATATGTCCTTGAAGTTTTTTAGTAAGTTTCTTGTTGGTTTCAGTTACTAACACTGCCTCAACAGTCACCTGTTAAACAATTTTTCCTGATTTTTTTTTTAATCTGTAACCCTGCAGTAAGGACTGTTCACATAAAGTGAGTCCTGAGTCAGTTCAACTAAAATGAATGGAGCTTTTCAGAGTTTTCAGACAGGTCAAATGGTGACCCATCCTCTAGGAATGAGGCCTTTATGAACTCCAAGCCTGTTTTGTTCCATTCAGGCTGCCAGGCTGCTGTTTTTCACAGCTACCATGTTTGCAAATCTGTTGGTTTGCAAGGATGCCACAGAGCTGAGGAGAGAGGGATGGAATTACAGCAATTAAAATGCTACATTGCTTACTGCTCATACTGAGATTTAGCCATATTTCTTGAACAAACACTCCTCAAATTATTGTAATTCTTTAGTTAATATCCAGAGTTGTAAAAACGTTGATTTGACAGGTTTGCCAAATATCATTGACTTTATGAAAGACTGACTTTTCAGAGGTCCTTACTACAGTGCCCTGGCATTCAGGTCTTGAATCTCCTTAAATATTAATGAATCTAAATCAGTTCCCTGAATGTTGTGAATATTTCCAAGAACAAATGTAGTTTTATCCTTTAAACAAACACTTCCTTGAGCTGAAGAATGTTACACACAAAGCACATGTCTTATGAGCCATTTTATCCTGACATTGGGCTTAGGTGTATAAAAGATAATAAAACTGGGATGTTCCCCCAATGAATTATGAAATTAAAAAACAATGACTTAAATGTAAATCTGCATGTTATTTCCAGTTAGCAACATTTAACATTCCCCTCATTTATAATATTGGAGCAAGTTTTGCAGAAAATAGAAGCAAATGGCCAGAGAGTAGCATTATCTCAGCTTGAGTCTAAATAGATTTTATGTAATAGTAATTATTGCAGGATGACTGAAGCAGCTCTTTAAACAAAGTAGACAATTCCAGAAAAATAAGTTATTCAACATGAAATTAGGAAATGTGACTGCACTTCTTGAAGAGCATTTTAGACTTTTTTGGAGCTTCTCATTTCATAAGATCTAAACTTGTATAAAACACATTTTTTTGAAAAACATTTGAGCTTAAATTACTAACAAATACATAATATATGGTCAAATATGCCATTGTGTTTACTTTAGTGATAAACAAAGATACACAGTTTTCCCGTATAATGAGAAAGATTCTCCAGATATAGTATATGAAGAATACGTGTAAACTAAGTTGGTGTGATTCAATGATATAAGCAAAATGATTACATGGCTGGGAAATATATCAACAAAAATTTTGATTAGTTCACAAAATCATCAAGTTGAAGATGTCACAAAAAGATATCTTAATTGTAATGTAATTGTAATGCCACTACCCTTTCTGCTTGTGTGGAGCAGAAAGATCCATTTATTCATAATTCATTTATTTATTCATTTCATTAATTTTGCAGTGATTCTTTCTCCTCTGTTGGGTCCCAGTTGGCCACAGAATACATTTCAAACCCTTGTGTTAGTTGGTGGAAAGGGCCCTTTATCAACTGATCACCATATACTTTTCCAGGTTCATCTCTTGTCAATTTTTTGTCTCTGAAAGCCCACAATCTTCCAAACAGTTATACTGACCACTTTTGCAGTCGAAATGTATCTGTGCCTCTGCTTCCAATACTTTCTTCATGTTGTTTGTTTGTTTGTTTGTTTTGGGAACTACCTTCTGGCCCCTTGCCATAAGTACCAAGTTTAAATGTTACTTTGCGAAGCCTTGTCCTAACCTTAGGGAAATCTTACAGAGATTATGATTAAGGATGAAGTCACTGAAGCCTTAAGTCACTGAAACTCGAGCTGCTCCAAGTTTCTTATCTGATAAAAGGAGAGAGAAACAGTAGCTGCCTCATGGATTTCTGTGAGGATGAGTTGTGTTGATACATGTAAAATTTTTAGTCAGCACAATAAGCTGCTACTGCTACCTCGATCACTAACACCACAAACACTTTTAGAATGTAAGAGTCATAGAAAGAATTGTAAGTTGAAACTGGAGTGGAAAAGAAATGATAATTTCTCAATGGAGCCTGAAGAAAGGAATTAAGAAACAGTAAGATGCTGGAACAACAGGTGTGGACTCCTTAGACCCAGGATGGGAGGAGCCGGATTTGACTAGAATATTGAGAAGGATCCTCTCAGGGCTTGAATTTCTGTTGCTACTTCTTCTCTGCACACTGACCAAAATTTATGATTGTGTTGCCTCTAAAGCATGTACAGTCTCATGTTCCTATTACATCCAATTTAGCTTTATTTGAACAGGAAGCACAGAAAATGTTTCTATCCAGGAAAGAAAAAATGAGTATGCTGGCAGCATTTTTCACAATATGTTCTTTAGAGACCTGGTCCCCTGAGATGTTCCTTGAGGGAAAATATATGAGACGAGGTTTGGAAAATATTGCATACTATCAAACTATATGTCTTTCTACGTAGTTCACACATTATATTTGACTATTGAGGAATATGTAAGCCTGTAGTATGGTATCGTGCTTAATTCCATTTAACATGGTGTTTCACGAATTATTAACCTTTGAGATCACACTCACTTCTCATTTATTTAACACCAGTTAGCATTTTGTGAAAAGAAATTTTGCAATTTATCATCTTCCATAAAGATTGAAGGGGAATTTTCTAGTATAGATCTTCATCTGTCTCACTATAAGGCCCTCTTTTGGGCTAAGTATTGGCAAATGCCACATTGTGATACAACCTAATGGCTTTGGTTATCTGAATTAATTAAAGCCTGTAGGCTTTAATGTATATACAAGTGGACACAGAAAGAGTATGCTTAAATGCAAATTAACTACTCATCTTAAGGCTTGAGAAGTCTGGCTGTAAATGATAAATTTGAAATATTACCTTTACATGTACCAACCTTTAAACTCAAACTTTAAATTGCTCAATAAAAATCAATGACCAATTCACTTAGCCAAAAATAAAAGAGAACTTCACAATTCTATCTCCAAGGCAGCCGGAAGTGATGGAACATATTCTGTGGTCCTTACTGAGCCATTGTACCTACTAGAAAATTCTCATTTCCTCCTCTTACTAGTCAATGCAGATGGAGTTTGAAGGACATCATCCACCCAATATGGTTCCCCTCTCCTTCCAACTCTTCATTCCCACTGCTGTCCCTTTCATCCTCATTGATTCTGAGCAGGTTTGGAGTCAACCCTATAGTGTATTTCTCTCCTATGCTGTGTTCTCTATTTAAAGAGACACACTTTGCACACACTTCACAGAGACACACTTGAAATTAGGAATTTTGTAGATGATCTATATCATGCTTTAGCTTTTTTCATAAAATTCTGTTCTTTAGAATAATTTGACATTTTGAGTGTGTAGTATCACCTACAAGATGAAAGAAATATTGTTAGAATTGAATGTACAGCATCATACCCAGCAAAGACTTAAGTTCTCAGAATGAGAGCGTGGATAAGGATCTGATGAAAGTCACACCTTGAAGGCTTCAGAAAATAGTGAGAAACATTAACTGTTCTGCAACAGATTAATGTAATCCCATAAGTGGTTCAGTATGCAGGGAAATAGAACGTCTTAGGCCGAGAGGCAGAGAAGCCCAGGGCTCAATCCTGAGTGTAATGATTACAAGTCCAGCAGACTGTTTTGTATGAGGTTAGAATGACAAATGACTTCCTCTTTATGCCTCAGTTTCTTCCTCAGCACAAGAGTCATTGTTATTTCTGCCTATCCCATAACACATTTCGTATTTAGGGATGTCACATCAGCAGGACAAATAGTTCCCTAATTCCTCTCCTCTGTCTGTCTTAATCATTACTTTTCATTCTGTCCTTTAGGTCTTCCTATGATCCATCTCTTCCAAGTCTTGAAAGTGTTCTCAGTTGCCTTGTCCTCTGAATCCACTGTCCATACTAACTGTTAAATCCTCAGCTCTGGATTACTTCAGCTGTTACACTTCTTTCTTTCTTAGCTGAGACTGTGGAGCCCTGCTGAAGAAAAATAAGATACCGGTGCTGCTATAAATCTGTGTCCTCTACCCTCAGCTGGACTCCGACACTGTCCACTAATCTCTATTCCCTGGGTGGAGAATTGTCCAAAGTGGTATTTCCAAGCTATGTCTGCTTTTCTCAAATACTCAACCCTTCTAATTCCCCATTTTTGTTTCTTCCTTAACAAAAAGTAAGAACATCCACACAGGAAGTCCCCAAAGTTGTATCTTTATATACATTTTACAACTATAATATTACTTACGACATAGCTTATCTATTCCCCCAATTTTATCTGACGTAGCAGAAAAGCTGACATTACTCTTTACCTAATGCTTCGAATCTTCTCATCTTCTGCTTCTTCAGTGACCTGAACCTATAGATTACCTCTTCTGTCTTATAGCATCATCCTCTTCATGTCTTAAAATAGAATTAATTCTTTAAAGAAGTTTGGGGTTCTGTGCTCAAAAAGAATGTGAACAGAAAGTATAGAGATTTCCCACATCCATCTGTCCCCACCTACACAGCCTCCCCCACTGTCGATATCCTGCATCAGAGCGGTGCATTTGTTACAAATGATGAACTTTGTACTGACACAACATTATCATCCAAACTTCATGGTTTACATTAGGGTTTACTCTTGGTGTTGCACATTCTATGGGTTCTGGCAAATGCATCCACTAATATATTACCATATAGAATAGTCTCTCTGCCCTAAAAGTCCAGTACTCTCTGCCTATTCATCTGTCCCTCTCCCTGACCTCTGGCAACCACTAATCTCTCTATGATCTGTATAGTTGTGCCTTTTCCAGAATGTCAGATAGTTCGAATCATACAATATGTAACCTTCCCAGATTGGCTTCTTTCACTTAGTAAAATGCCTTTAAATTTCCTCCGTGTCTTTCTGTGGCTTGGAAGCTCATTTCTTTTTAAGGCAATCCTCTTTATCTTCTCTATTTTCTCTCTTCCTAGGGAAGTAAATACTCCTTTCAGTACTTTAAAATCTCATCAGTCTTTAGTCCAAACAAACTAGCAAACTAACACATAAGATGTCCCTACAAACCCTTTTGTCTTTCACAGATTATTCTTTCTTCCTCTTTCTCTAATAACCCAGATTCTTGTGTTATTTACAGTCACTATTTTCTCTCTTTCAATTTGCTTCCCACCCATACACTGAAATCTAACTTCCACTCATGTATATCCACAGTTTTTTTCAGCACTGGCATCGCATTTAAAGCCTTTTTTCCAGGCAGCCCGGGGGGTTCTGCGGTTTAGAGCCGCCTTCAGCCCAGGCCTGATCGTGGAGACCCGGGATCGAGTCCCATGTCAGGCTCCCTGCAGGGAGCCTGCTTCTCCCTCTGCCTTTGTCTCTGCCTCTCTGTCTCTGTGTCTCTCATGAATAAATAAATAAATAAAAATCTTTAAAAAAATAAATAAAATAAATAAAACCTTATTTCTTTTGACTTCCATAAGAACAGTATCCCAATTTTCTCTCTGTTCTTCCTCCTTCTTCTTTACCTCCTCTTCCCTTTGTTCTTCTTTTTGAATAGGAGATAGATAGAAAAATGATAGATATATTTCACTTTGCATTCTCCTTGGATAGTCTGGTCCACATCAATGCCTTTTGCAGTATAAATTATAAGGAGTCTTTGCTTTTCATGGTACCATGTTGACTGAAACATGTGCAAACTGGAAATGTGTCTACACTTTGCACAGTTACCATGCAAACAAAGACCTATTTCTTATATGGATAGGTTTTAGTTCACACAATATCATGCAAAGTGAGGATTACCTATATTAACTATATACTCCCATCTTTATCCAGAGCCCTGCACATGAATTTTCTCAGTTATCTCCATTAGCTTTCCCAAGGGCTTCTAAATATTTATAGGTCCAAGTCTGAATTTTTCAGCCTCTATCCACACTCCTCCCTTTCCATATTCTCTATCACAGGTCAGTAAACAGTTTGATACTTATTAGCACAAGCTATTGCCAGGCACTGTGCTAGATACCTGTGATACAGTGATAATATTTCAACATGTGTTCTGCAGTAATATAATTCACAATCTAGAAGAGAAGGCAACTTTCCAATATATTAAACAATTATATAATGATTATGGTTGTTCAGTGTCCTGTAAAAGAGATTATTACTGAAAGGAAAGATGGATATGCAGATTTCTCTGAGGAAGTGATAAATAAGCTGCTTTGTGAAAGTTAAATTGAAATTAGGTTAAAACAAAAAAAGGCAGAAGAGTATGTAAGGATGGGAAACCACATACATAAAAATTCAGAGTAGGGAGAGAAAATGGGCTTCTCCAGGAATTGATACTGTAGTTGCCCATTGTAGTTGATATGTTAACAGTCAAAAAAAGTCACACACAGCAAATCTGATGAGGCAAATAGGAAATGAGCATGAAGGTGTTTGTGATTACCATTTTATTTTGCATTGCTCAAGTCAAAATCTGCAAGTCATTCTCATTTCTCCCTTCCCTTCACTCTATGTAAGCATTCTGTTACCAAACTCCATCATATCTCCTGCATAACTATCAAACATGTGTTTCTATCCCATTTCCTCACTCAGAGTTCAAACAACAATAGCTCTACTGCATTATTATTTTACTATTTGGCACCTATCTTGTCCCTGTTCCTTCCCATGTCCTAAATGCAAGCATACATTGACTTATCCATTGGTTAATTTTTGACAAATATTTAAGGGAGGCCTCACTCATATATAAATCCTTTTAATTCTCAATACTACTATATTTAGAAAGTGCTGTTATTATGTTCATTTTACAAATAAGGGCATCAAAGTACAGGAAACCTATTGCAGTTCCCAGAGTAGCATTTCTGGCTAGGGGCCTTGCATATGCTGTTTCATCATGGAAGCTCCACTGTCTTGGTACTCTTTCTCACATTAACTTCAAATCATCCTGTAGGCGTCTCTTCATTCAGAAGGATTTTGAGACTTGATTTTATTTCCTTGACACATGCTCCATACTGCATCATTCGGTATTATCATAATATGCCATGTCCATTTGCTTCTCTGGACTCTAAGCTTGTTGTAACTATGTTAGTAATTGCACTTCCGCAATTATTTTTTTAATGAATCAGTTAATTGAAGCATCATATGAGAAACTTAAATGCAAAAGTGCTTTGAAAATGATAAATGACCATAAGTGTATTGCTTATGAATGAGAGTGCCAATAATGACAACTATATTTATTCAACTAACAATTACCTACTCTTTATAAGACACTGTTATGAAGATGGAATAAATAAAGATAAATAAGAAATAACTAGTGCCCCCAGGGAACTTACATTAAAAATAATTATATCTCATTACCTAAAGTAGTTTTTTTGAAATGAATGCATTTTCAAGTTATTTGTGTTCCTTAAAAGATAAAGGCCTTTAAATAGTATATTCAATGTTACTCATATCATTTTACTTTTTCTTTTATATATTTGTGAAATTTTGGAACTCCTAAAACAAAGCACTTCTGCATAAACATTACATAGACTTCTCAAATAGCTAAGAGGCATGATCTATTTGGTTACTTGAAATTTTTTTAAATTTTTTGAGTATAAATGGAATAAAAATGGACATTAGGCAGAACGCTATATATTCATTTATTCGTCATTCCATTTATCTAACATTTATGTATATAAATATTATGTAAAAATATGTAATTTTATGCACAACATTGTAAGGCCTGAACATACACTTTTAATGTAACAGTAAAACAGAAACAGTAAGACTTTATGGTCATTTATTGTGAGAGTGGCTACAGAGATAGAAAACAACTGAAACTCCCCTGGGATATTCAAACAAAATATTGCAGAGAAAGAAAAAAAAAAGGATTATATGAAAGTTCTTCCTACCAGCAACATTGTTGAAGGTTTAGGGTTATTTGTAGCTCAGAGAATACTAGGCAAGGCAGATGATGGCCATTGTGCGCTCTATGGATTACTGAAAAGTTGAGAAGTAAATCTGCTATAATTCAAGAGGCTTACTAGATGCCTCCAAGACTTAATGCAGATCTCAGAGAAAGAATAACTCTCTTCTTGTCCTCATGGTAACTTATCCATCATAATCTTAGTAGAGACAGAAGTCAGTACATGCAGCAGAGTCTTGGGAAACTTACAAGATGGAACAGAAAAGTAAGTATCCACCAAGGAAATTATCCCTATTAATCTTCATTTTATGGTAGTCTGCGAATAAAATATTTGGATCTGGGGAGCAAATAAAGACATGTTACATCAATATAGCAAGAATATTCTAGACCTAAAATCCTTAAACAAGGACAATTTAACATCCCACAATTTAAAAAAAAAAAAAATCTAGTCAGTAAATTTTAAACATTTTACATTAGTAGAAAAAATGACTATGACTCATCTGACTAGAAAGTTAGCAAAAGAGATTCTATGACAGCAGAGTCAAATTTTTCATCTCCAAAAGGTCCTAGTTTTTCTTACTCAGGCTGGTTGTGAAAATGTTTTGTATAAAATGAATAATAAATCTAAGAGGTTTGATGGATTATGTAACTATTTTAAACTGACTACTTACATAGATGAGTGGGAGAAATTTCTTAATTGTGATTAGTCAAAGATCCATCTTTTGCCTTATGTCTGACTTGGTTATATGTATTCAAATACTAGCAATCTGGTTGTTTTTTTTTTTTTTTTGGGTTTTGTTTTTGTTTTTTTTGTTTTTTTTTTTTACTTAAATTTTGTTTTTACTGGGTGCCTGGGTGGCTCAGCAGTTGAGCACCTGCCCCTGGCTCAGGGTGTGATCCGTGGTCCCAGGATCCAGTCCCACACCGGGATCCCTGCCTGAAGCCTGCTTCTCCCCCTGCCTGCATCTCTGCCTTTCTTTCTCTGTGTCTTTAATGAATAAATAAATAAAATCTTTAAAAAAATTGATTTTACTTAGAAAAATAGGGTGGAGAAACCTATAATAATGAATAATAAATTAGAGATTGTATGTAAAGTAACCCATACAATGCCCACAACATTGGCAATAATGATAGTATTATTTCCATTGTTTAAAAACAGTATTTACCTATTTGTACAAAATAGGGATTGATCTTTTTTGTTATTTTATTGCAATAAAATTAATGATAGTAAAGTATGTAAATCTCAAAAGTGGATTGTTGAGTACTGATTAGTGCATATACCTGTGTAACTGACATTTGTTAAGATATAGAACAGTTTATCACCTAAAAAATTCCCTATGCCCTTTCCAGTCCATCTTCCCAGCCTGCTCTACTACAGGCAAACATCAACCTGCTTGGTAGCCTCATAGATTAAGTGATACACACCTTTTTCAGAAATTTCTCATAGTTAAGTGGAAATTAGGGTGAATACCTTTTTGTAAAATGTCATCCAAACAAAGACCTTCTAAACTAAAAGGAAAAAATATTCCAGGTAGAAGAAAGATCCTCTACTGGATTAGAAGAAGAAGGAATTTGATTCAAATAAAAATATATCCACCAATTAAACAACCAAGATATGTTCTGACAAAGGTGATATGAATAGTAATGGGTTTATACAGTTAATAAAAGGACCTTTATCCCATAAGCCTTCCAATAAAACAAAGGTGATATTGGGCAGAACAATAGACTCTTTGAATTGAATGTTGAATAGATAGTAATATAAACTATCTCCCCTCAATAGATTTTGAATTCCAGAACCAGAAATAATGTCTCATTCAATTTTGAATGTCCGATAGTACCCAAGTCATAGAAAATAGCTGGTTGTAAAAAACATTTGTTGCCTGAATATTTACCTTAAACACTCATTGGCATGAACTCTTTTGATGTTAAACAAACAGAAAAAGAAATTTTTATTTTGGAACTCTATAACAGGATGGATTGACAAGATTGACTATATGTGCTAGAATTAGAGTTTGTATCAACTAAATGGAGACTTGCATACTCAACTGTGAATGAGACTAATAGTGTATCAGAATGAAACAAGCTTTGTGGGAATTAATGAGTGCACGACTATCTAAATGGAGCAGTCTCTAATCTGCTTTAGTCATGAGTAACCATCAGAAATCGTTACCACGCAGCCCCAGTGGCTATGGAGGAAGTATCTCCCTACAGAAGTTGTCATTACTTAGGAATTCAACAACTACAGAAGGAAGATACCAAAGCAAGGAGGAAGAATAATAATATTCTTAATCTTCCTTTCTTCCTGCCCTTTGATGTCCTGTGGTACTTCCCATTGGCCAAATCATATAACAAACCAGTCAGTAATCTGCAGGGATCAGCCACTCTGGACCCAGAGCAGGGTGGAGGAAGGTAATATGGTACCATGGAGAATATAACCAGCATGAGAAGTGTTTTTCTTGTAAAAATGAAAGGAAAACTATAACTCACTGTTAACTTTAAAATTGAAAACTGTAACTCACTGTTATTTTAGATAAAAAGGATGTGTAATATTTGGAACTCATGTGAACACATTGAAATAGGTATATGTTATATTCAAATAATAGCACTATTTTCAATTTACTAAATATTTACTGTGTGACTACTATGTACAAAGCCTACTCTGGGATGATTGGATATTCTCTAAAATCAAGGACAGAACGAGGAATAGCCTTAAAGTGCAAGATGAAGAACTTATCATTATTAGTAAGACCATGACCTTGTTTTAAATATTTACCTGTCTGAGCTGATTTAGATTTGCACAACCTGCAGACAGAGCTATGAAATCTATTTTCTTTATACCTAGGTGTTATAATTTTTTTGGTGATGGATGAATGAGGTTCACCTAGAAATAAAAAGGCCATAATTAAGTAATTCCTGTTCACAGGTCCAAAGAAATTTAATCTATTCATAATGCCAATTTATGTGAACAATTGTAATAGAAATAAATTGCTTTAGAATTTTTTCCCTGTAAACACAAGCAAATAAATGGCAATCGGCTCCAGTAATGTATGCTTCTGTGTGCCAGTATAGAATCACTCTGTGGGATTTTTTATGAGCTCCGTGTCAAAACTACATTCAACAAGAGAGGCAACTTCTAGAAAAATGTTTAAATATTATGTTCTTGTTTATGATATTTTACCATATGTGACTATACTACAAATAAAATGGACTAGTCTTCTTTGCTCAAGTTATTTGAGAAACCCTACAAAGAAATCCTTGCTACTCATATGAAATGTATATTAGTTTCTAGGGCTGCTGTAACAAAGTACCACAAACTGAGTGTCTGAAAACAACAGACAGTTCTGCTGTCATAATTCTGGAGGCTAAAAGTCCAAAATTAAGGGTTTTCAGGGCCATTCTCCCTCTGAAATCTGTAGGACAATCCTTCATTGACTCTTCCTAGCTTCTGGTGGTTTCTGAGTAATAGTTGGTGTTCCAGGCTTGCAACCACATATCTCCAATCTCTACTTTTGTCATCACATGATATTCTTTCCGTAAATATCTGTCTTCTCATGAATGTCTTCTTATGAGGACTCCAGTCATATTAGATTAAGGTCCCATTCAACTCCAGTATGACCTCATTTTAACTAATTCTATCTACTTTTGGAGGTACTGGAAATTAGGATTATAACATATCTTTTAGAGGGAACAATCCATAACAAAGAATAAGCAATAAAAATTTAAGTGCACACATAGAAATGGGAACTAAGGAGGTTCTTGTAAAATCATTCTGTCATTATTCTATTTTTTAATAAAAATTCTGGTATTTATCTAAATACCTTTTGGTTGTATTAGGATTCAGATACAGCCAGTTGAAATGTAAACAAATTAGATAAGTTTTTTGTTGTTGTTGTTGTTAATTTGTTCTGTAAGTGGAAGCTACTTTAGTTTTCTACTACCCATCCTATTCTATTGATAAGTTGCCTTGGTGTTAGAAATACTTTATTTAGAGTTTTAAGAAGATGAATTTTTAGAGGATAAATTAGGGTAGGATATTACTAGAGAAAGAAATGTTGGTATTAGAGTATTGGTGTGTTCAGGCTAGAGATAATAGGACCTGATTTAGAACTGAAGAGAAATGGAAAGGAGATAATAAATAGGATATGGTATGGGACACTTTGATGTTGATGTCTTCTGGTTATGTTAAAAGATTGCATATCAATTAAGGATCTTCTTTGAAAATACCAAATTCCACTCTTGATAGAAAAGAAGAAAAGGATCTTAGTATAAGGTAGATAACTCCAAGATTCCCTAAGAAGAGTAAGTGGAAAGTATGTGTGCAGGTTTAAGAAACAGCAAAGAAGCCATTGTGGTTGGAACACTGTAAGCAAGATAAGGTATACTGTTGAATGACAATGGAAGGATAAACAGGGATCATATTTTGTGGGGTCTTACAGAGGATTGTAAGGATTTTGATTTTTACACAACCCCAATGAAGCAGCATTCCTTAAAAAGTACAGGTGCTATTGCTGCCATGTTGAGAGGAAACACTGTAGGTCAGTCAGGACATCTACCATGACTGCTCCTGAAAGCTCAGTTTCTCTGCCACCTTTACCATAATCAATTCACTCTGTCATGTCCTTTATTCTCTTTATTATCTTCCAAACAGAATGGCTGAGTCTGATTGTCAGAGTTGAGGTGACAAGCCTTTAAAAGGATGGGGTAAAAGTTACCAGTTTCTGCTCTAAGCATGATAAATGTCCAGTAGAGATTGAAGGACATGAAAAGGGTGAAAAAGAAGGAAAATGTAAAGCTAACTCTGAGTATTCAAGTCAGAGAAACAGGGAGATTATGTTAACTTGAAAAAAAATGCCAGAGGAAGAGTAAATTTGCGGGAAAGGAGGTAAATTTCATGTAAAACAAAGGAAATTTAAGTTAGAACATGTCAAATAGAATTACTCACTAAGAAGAAACAATGAGTATGGACAGAGGGATGAAACTGAGGCTATTGATGGAGATAAAGATCTTGAAGCCAAATTCATGAATTGCCCATGGGCATGAAGCAAATGTATATTCTTTTTGGACATAAAGCAATGAAAGTTTAACAAGAATTGGAGCTGAGAGTGCTCATACATTTTGTTGTTGTCAGTGGGGGGTAAGGAGTAGCAAGAAAAGCAGATACATGTGAATATTTTGAAGGAGAAAAGAAGTATTTGGTAGAAAGATTGATAAATTGAGAATAAGAGTGATAGCATATGGTAGAGAATTTAAACATGCAAAGGAAAGAAAAGATGGTTGAAAAGGGGATTGGATCAAAGAGAATTGTGTTTTATTTTTGTTTTTAAAAAGAAAAACCTTTTCCTAGCAGGTAGGAACAGAGAAATAAAGTAGCTTTTTCCCTGTGTTTTCTTCCAAGAGTTTTATGTTTTCAGGTCTTTCATTTAAGTCTTAAATACATTTTGAGTTTATTTTTGTATATGGTGTAAGAAAGTAGTCTAGTTTCATTGTTTTGCATGTAGTTGTCCAGTTTTCCCAACACCATTTGTTGAAGAGACTGTCCTTTCCCCATTGGGTATTCTTGCTTCCTTTGCCATAGAATAATTGACCATATAACTGTGGGGTTTTTTTTAGACTTTCTATTCTGTTCTATTATCTATGTCTATTTTTGTGACAGTACCATACTGTTTTGATTACTGTAGTAGTAGTAGAATCTCTTGAAATTTGGGATTGTGATACCTCCAGCTTTGTTCTTTTTCAAGATTGCTTTGAATACATAAGGTCTTTTGTGGTTCCACACAAATTTCAGGTTTATTTGTTCTAGTTTTGTGAAAAATGATGTCGATATTTTGATAGAGATTGCATTAAATGCATAGATTGCTTTGGGTAATACAGACATTTTAACAATATTTGTTATCCTGATCCACGAGCATGGAATATCTTTTTATTTGTTTGTGTCATCTTCCATTTCTTTCATCAGTGTTTTATAGTTTTCAGAATACAGGTCTTTCACCTCCTTGGTTAAGTTCATTCCTAGGTACTTTTATTATTTTTGGTGCATTTTTACATGCTAACAATGAAGTAGCAGAAAGAGAAATTAAGAAAATAATCCCATTTACAATTGCATCAGATAATTTTTTAAAAGCAAAAAAGAAAATTTGAGCTGAGGTCTGGGAATTTTAGGGTATATACATTCTTATTTATTTTTTATTATAAAATCATAAGTGACTCTGGGTTTTAAAAATGCAAGTTATACATAAATGTTTTAAGTATTAAAAAAATGGAAATGCCCTCAATATATTTCCTTTATATATCCTAGCCTAGCTTATTTCCCAAAGACTAACCATACTGTTTAAATTTCACTGTGCATTTGTGAGGTTGTGTATAGGTGTATGTGTGTGTGTGCAACACATACATGATGAAATGTACATCTATGTTTCCTCTTAGGAATGATTCAGTTAGAATCACTGGGTTTGTGACAAATGACCGAGGAAATACTAAAACAATGGATACTATTTTTTCAAACTTTTTTAGTCCTGTTACTCAGGTTGTGATGAGAAAACATTTGCCAAATTTCAGTGGATTAATAAAACAGAAGTTTATTTCTCATTTAGGTTACACGAATAATTCCAAATAGTGGGAGCTCTGCTCCAGAAAGTCACTGGAGGACCCCAGTTGACAAAAACCCAAATTTTGTAGTTGTACCATCTGCTAACAAGCAGGCTATTTTTAAAGCTCCAGTCTGGAAGTGGCACACTTCACTTTCCTTTATAGTCTGTTGGCCAACACTGGTTAAAGGTGCTATGCCTGACAATAAATGGGGGTGGGATGTGTTGGAAAGCACAATGAAAGTCACCTAGCAGTAAATGACTGCCATGCTAACCCACAGACACATCAAATTATTTATATAATCCTGGCGTTTCAGCTTTAAAACAGTGAAATAATAATTATCACAGGTTTGGTAGGTAAACATCAACCCTCTGTGACCATATAATTATTTGACTTCAAGTGACTAGCTTTTTTTCCCTAAAATATTTAAACATAGATTCCTATTATAACATACACTAACAGAATTTTCCTTTAAAAACCAAGCATGTATAATATAACCTCCTTTATTAATAGCTATATTCCAAAGGAAATAACACAAACTTTTAAAGCCTGGCTATCTCACAGTTCCAGGTCAAAAATAGAATACATTAGTTAAAACAAAACTTTTAATACTTCAGAAAGATCCTAGCCCTTATTAGCATACAGATATTGATAATACTTTTCCTTTGTACAAAATCTATATAGTGTCATGTAAATATTCAGTAAACCTTTTCTTGTCTGCATATTAAAGCAATGTTATAATCACTTTAACATATATTAACCCATTTAGTTATAGCAACAGTGTGATGAATTAGTTGCTGTTTTTGTTCCCATATTTAGTAAGACAACTGTAAGAGGCAGAGAAAGAAGTGCTTAATATTCTTTAACACCAACATCAACAGTTTCACATTTGTCAAATATTCTTCATTAGAGTGCTAACTGAGATTTATGGCTTCTGTGTTTTCCTTTGTTTTTCTAATCATGTTTGAATTAAAGAATCTAGGCCTTCTAATTTTCTGTTTTCACAAACATACATTATATATATTTACTTTTACATAATAAGATGACAAATATTGCATATACTACCTTTTTTATATCCCTCAATTTTGGATTATTGAATAGAATGTGATTAACTAGTGCGCTGTTGACAGTCAATTGAGTATTTTCCCCATTGATTCAATTGCAAATATGTTCCATGAATAGCTTAGGCAAAGCATATGTGGATTTCTTTACCAAAATCTCCAAAATTGCTGAACTAACTTATACTTCCCACAAGTCTGTGTGTACCTTTTCCTTCCTTTTTTTTTTTTTTGAAATACAACATTGCCAACATGTGGTATTATGTAATAGAGAAAAGTAGTACATACAGTTGTTCACTTATGAGTGGACATCAACAGACTCTATACATCTTTTTTTAGTAAACTTTTTTGTCTTATATGAAGTTGTCATTTTTGTTTTTTTCAGTATTTTTTATTTAAATTCAATTAGCCAACGTATAGTACATCGTTAGTTTCAGATTTAGTTTTCAATAATTCATCAGGAGTATATAATACTCAGTGTTCATCACATCTGTTTCTTATTGCTACAGAGGAGTCCTTTGTATATATGGTATGCAAAAAAATCACCACCACCCCACCACTGCCAAAGATGTCTGCATCCTAAGCCTCAGAATCTGTAAATGTGTTACCTCACATGGCAAAAGAGACTTTGCAGGTGCAATTAAATTAAAGATCATAGAAAAATTCTATTGGATCATCTAGAAGGGCCCATTATTATCACCAAAGTCATAGAAAGGAAGGCAAGAGTCAGAGAAGAAAATAGGATGACAGAAGCAGAGGTCTGAGTGAAACAGAGCTATAAACCAAGGAATGTGGGCAGCTTCTAGAAGCTCAAAAAAGGCAATGAATGAATTCTCCCCTAGAACTTCCAGAAGGAATGCAGCCTGACATTTTGGCACCTTGACTTTAGCCTGTAAAATCCATATTTGGGCTTAATGCCAAAAACATAAAATGAATAACTTGTGTTGTTTTAAACCACCAAGTTTGTGGTAATTTGTCTTGCAGCAATAAGAAACTACTACAAAATATTAAGGCAGTTGATCCTATGCCAGTTGACATATGTAATTACTTTAAATGTCCTTTAGTCCTTGTTTCTAATGTTGGGTTTTGGGGGATTTTGCTCCAGTATATTTTAAAAGTACTCAACATTGATACCCGAAGTTTTTCAAGGAATTTTACAGTTTTGTACTTGTTTGTACTTGTTTGATCTATCAATTTATTTTGATGATACAGTTAAGGTGGGAATCTAATGTTACTATTTTTCTCCAAAACAAATGACAAGAGATCACAATCTCCTAAGCATGGGCTATATGTTTTATAACTGTGATTACTCCAGAAGTCTATTTCTTGAACCAAACTCACACTCAAAAAAAAAAAAAAAAAAAAAAAAAAAAGTACATAGCAGTGCAAGGGAGATGTGAATATATGCACAGAAACCAGGTTGAGTGAGCTTTCCTCAATCCTTCATTTTTTGATGTTTCGAAAAAGAGCATAAACTGAAAATCAAAATTTGTCCCTCTAATTCATATATGAAATATTCAGAGTAGAATAATAATGGCTTGAGTGTCAGGAAAGTAAGTGATTGATTTGGTAGCTTAATTCACTAGGTACCATATCACTTGAGGCAACAAAGGTAAAACTAGACTAACTGATTATTTTTGTCACTTCTAACTCAGTGGATTCCTGGAGAGTCCTCTGGAGAAAAGATGCCCAAATGATGAATAGGGATTTCTAGCGCCTGGATCGTACACATGGATTTTAGTTTTCTAGCCATCTCTAATTATTTCCTTTCTATTCTGTGTTCATTTATAAATCTCTAAGAAAGATATAAAGAGACAGTCTCCTTGGTGAACATTAAAAAAAAATAAGGAAACCAACACAAAGCAGGTACCACTAGCTTTTTATTAAGCTGCTGAAAATAAAAGAACAGGTGGAAAGCTTTATAGCCTCTTCATCAAGCTACAAAGAAGCGTATTGAACTCTAGGCATGATAGTGACTTGGAATTAATGTGTTTAGTGCAATATCAATAGAATTAAAGGAGAGAAATGCAAAATGTGAAAATGCTAGTTTCTGTTTCTCAAACTATTTCCCCACAGTTAAGAGAAAGTGGTTAGTAAAAAATCCTCATCGTTAGTATTTAAAAGTTCTCTTTTTTTTTTTTTTTTACAATTAATTACATTGTTTTCACAAGTTACTGTGAACTTCTTTCCAATAAAACAGATATTCACTGGGAGTTTTGTTTTTTTTTTTTTTAAGGAAAACAGTATTTTCTGATAAATACTTGGAAACATTAGAATGACAGAAATTCTGGTATCTAATTAATTTATGAATTCAAACTAGCATGTGTAAAACCAAATAAATTGGTTTTAAGCAAGATGCATACTTTGCCTGTATCAGTAATGGTCAATGAAAGTTAACATTAAATACATTGTTCAGGTTTGAGATATCAGTGTGTTTGGTGATCTGGATCTATTTCTGGAATAGGAATTAACACTGCTAGCTAAGGAACTTTCAGTGCCTCCAAAAACCAGTTATACCCTATCTCTTCCACTGTTTACAACTAAACTCTGAACAAAATACAAAACCACCTCTCAAGGACTCTGAACTGTTAACAATAGTAGGCAGATTTGTGAGGAGAACCACATCTTGAAGAAAAACCTGTAACCAGACTGAGGGTTTTTTTCTCTCTCTCTTTTTTATCTCTCAGCTTTATTGGAGGGTATACCTAGTGTGGGACTACTAAGCAAGTATGGGAAGAGAAATTCTTCTGGGAAAGACAGGAACCCCTGTCTTTCAGGCCAGAAGATAGGGATAAGGAACCTCTGCAAGCTGTCACCAGTAGTAGGGGTAGGGTCACTGTGTTTTCTTCATATTTTCCTCTTCCAGCTGGGCAGCAAGGGGAGTCTCAGCCGTAGACTGACAATGTAGTAGTAGCAGCAGATCTAAAACCCTGAAAGAAAACCCAGACTTTAAAACAACCATTGAGGTAGTTTAAACTCCATTGAAATTAGTGAAAAATTAATATTTCTCAACAGAAAAATAGAGGTTACATTAAGAACTAAATGGAAATATTCCAAGTGAAAAAGTAAAATATCTGAAATATAAAAATTCACTAGATGTGCATCATAGCAGAATAGAGATTACAGAAGAAAGATTCAAAGAACTTAAAGACAGATAAACAGAAATAATTCATCTGTAGAGAAGACAGAAAAAACGTATTGAATAAAATAAATTTCAGGGACCTATGACAATATCAAATTTGGGAAGTCTTGTTCATTATATATAAATTAAAAAAAAATCCTCTCCTTTTACGAATCCAGTGACACAAGAATTAGACTTTTTGATATTGTATTTTGATTTTTATTTTACAATTTGTTTCATGAATTCACAGGGCTTTAAATGTTATGTAAATATAAAAGTTCATTTTGAGGCCATTATAACTTTTCTTATAACTCAAGAAATCCAACTGAATCATTTTAATGAATAGAATTTGAAATCTTCTTAGGTCGTAAGCAATTAGTCTTACAGAAAGAAAATATAAAAACAGAGTTTAGTTTCTGGCAGTGGCATCTCAGATATTTTGGAGAAAAAAAAAAAACACCCTCTAGGAATTCTGGATAAAAATAAAGTTCCTTTCAAATGCACTGTTGCTTGTATTGAATTAAGGAAATCTCTAGGGTTTGAAAAAAAATTGTTGCTTAAAATAAGAGTGCTTTGTTAGTCATACTGAATGAATTTGCCAACCTTGGTCATAATGGACCTTCAATATTAACAATTGATTATTATGAAATGTTCATTACAAACCCAGGGATAGCAGTAAAGACCTTGGGCAGCATGAACTGAAGAGTTGGAACAACTGCTCAATGTTGGTATCCTCCAATAATGAGACACTAAATTAGGAAAAAAAAAAAATTCACAATCATGAACAAAGATAACAATTTTTGTTTTGTTTTTGTTTTTATTTTTCTGTCTCAAATTGAACTCCAGCTGAGAAACAATATTGACTCTTTGAAAACCAAAACCACAGACCTGCTGTCATACACTATTGGAAATCTAAATTTACACTACCAAAAATCTTATAGTAAGTTAAAATTTACCAAATCTCTTATAGTAACTTTCCCCTGCTATCTGGCAGACAAAAAAAAGAAGATTAAATTTTATGTTGAGAAATTTACTTTCAATTAATGCATTATGAGATTCTGATATATGAAGTTCCACCAAACTTTAGTAAGCAATCCAAAATTATAAAGACATATGAGGAAATATTATAGGGATTGTCAGTATAAATTAAAGAGAGAAACATTAAACAGCAAGACACAGGAAGTAGTAAATGAGGCACCTGATTTAAGAAGCATACAAGATGCCAAATTTGATTCTAACAAATAAACCTATACCACATTGTAGTGATTCAGTAGAACACTAAAGACAAAGCAAAGATCTTAAAAGAACCAGAAAAAAAAAAAGAAAAAAAAAGAATACTGTGACAAAGAATGTCAGTTAGACTGAGGATAGAATTTCAGCAAAACAAAAGTATTCTAAAAAAATTGAGAAAAATAACTGAAAATGCATGATTTTCTATCAAGGTAAAATATTATCCAAAGAAGATATAGAAATAGACATTTTTAGATAATCAGAATTCAGAGAGATTATTGCTAGCATTATCAAACTGAAGAAGCTTCCCACAGATCTCCCCAAAAGAGAAAAAAATTTAAATAACATAAAATGATGGTTAAGTGGTAATCAGATTAAATCATCAGAAGATTAGGGCACTATGTATCATTTCCAGATCATCTGATAAAAAAGAAGAAAAACCTCTCTATCAATCTAAAGCAATATACAAAAAGGTGAAAAAAGACAAAAAAATCAAAGTAAATGAAAATCACAAATATATGTTGTAGAAACAAATCCATCCATTTAGTGACCATAATGAAATAAAGTTGCCTGTATAAATGACAGTTGTTGTCAGAATGTATTTGTGAAAAAGAAAGCTTCCATCCATGAGTTGTTTATAGATATACCTAAAACACAATGGGAAAGAGAATTTGAAAGTATGGAAAAATATGTACTAGGTATATAATAACCAAAATAAAACCTGTGTATTTCTATTAATGTCAGATAGAAATCTTAAGCACCTTAGATATTAATAAACATGATAAGGAACAACAAGATCATAGACTATCTACACAATGGGATGCTATATAGCAGTGGAAAGAAATGAACTAGAGCTAGAAGTTGAATAACAATATAAATTACTAAATAATTTAAATTCTTTTTAAAGAATTAATTACTAAATTACTTACTTAAAGAATTACTAAAATTACTAAATATAAATATTTTATAATTAAAATATTGTAACAATATAAATTACTAAATATCATACTTATGTATGATATTATATGTTTGTATGTGTGTGTAAAACATTAAAAATAAATTTAATATGGTATAATGGGACATAAATAGTTGCTTTAATAAGTTCTTTAACTAATGAGTACCCAGGCAGTTGTTATGTACTTTATTTATTTATTTTTGTATGCCTATGAAAGGTCAGAACAATAAAATAATACAAAGAAATAAGAAAAACGTAGATTCTATAGTGCTAAGAGTTCCTCTGACTTGTATAAGCCTTTTCCTGGGAATGATAATATTATCTGGCTTTCATTGTATAATGAAAACATAAATCATTAGAGTCATCTCAAGATTGATTTGGCAACAGTTTTTTTTTTTTTCCTTCAACTCCAACTGCCTGAACTGTGTCTAATTTGTAAATCCCAGGATGTATTGCTGTCCTTTTGAAGAAGTCACATTATTTATTTTATACAGACATTAATTTTATTCCAGTTTCTTTTCTGTGGGCAATTAGAGTATTTTCAAGTCCAACCCATTATTCATTTGGGGGTTGACAAATTCTTCTGTAGCTTGCACTGCCTTTCTAGATTTGAATCTGCTTTTAATGCTCTTTAGTCTCCCTTCCACCCTGACTCTCAGGACATGTAGTTGGAAAAAAGCACGAATCTTTTTTGTCCCAAACTACATATCCCAGTTTTATTAGCATATCCATAATCAGAATGATTCTGATAATATACAAAATACAAAAGTGGTGCATATTATATGTGTCTATATACAGATACATATATATGTAATATGTATTATTCTATGTGCATATAATTATATGTGTGTGTATGTACGTATAATCATGACTGAGGTTTAGTTCAGTTGTGCATTGTTTTAGTTGTACTTCACTATGGTGATATTATAGGCTAAGTTTGAGATTCTAGAAACCATCTCCCCTTTAGCTCTGACCTTCCTGCCCCACCTCAATACCCCTTATAGATTTTTACTTTAATATTACAATGATTGATGAATATAGTGGATATATCACTTTGTGTGTGTGTGTGCGTGTGTGTGTGTCTTTGTTTATGCTTTTTTTTTTTCTGATATTAATTTGATTCTTTCCTTTGGTAAATTTACTGTGATGTTAATTTGTCAGGTCTGTCTCCAGGTCCCTGGCTGCAAATGGGTGAACAAAAGAACCTCATCATCCTCATTGATTATTTGTTGTTAATATTTTATTTAAATTCAATTTGCCAACATGTAGTATAACACCTAGTGCTCATCCCATCAAATGCCCTCCTTAGTGCCTGTCACCCAGTTACCCCATCTGGTTTGCCTTCCTCTCTAATTTTTTCCCACTCAGTTCACTTCCTTTCCCTTATAGTCCCTTTCACTATTTCTTATATATCACATATAAATGAAACTATATGATAAATGTCTTTCTCCAATTGACTTATTTCACTCAGCATAATACCCTCCAATTCCATCCACGTCAAAGCAAATAGTAGGTGTTCATCCATTCTGATGGCAGAGTAATATTCCATTGTGTATATGCCACATCTTCTTTATCCATTCATCTGTCAAAGGACATCTTGGCTCCTTCTCAGCATTGACATTTTCACAATATTAATTCTTCCAATCCATGAGCATGGAATATTTTTCCATCTCTTTGTGTCTCAGTTTCTTTCAGAAGTGTTCTGTAGTTTTTAGGGTAAGATCCTTTACCTCTTTGGTTAGGTTTATTCCTAGGTATCTCATGCTTTTGGGTGCAATTGTACGTGGGATTGACTCCTTAATTTCTTTCTTCAGTCTCATTGCTAATGTAGAGAAATGCCACTGATTTCCGGGCATTGATTTTGTATCCTGCCACACTGCTGAATTGCTGTATGAGTTCTAGCAATCTTGGGGTGGAGTCTTTTGGGTTTTCTATGTACAGTAACATGTCATCTGCAAAGAGGGAGAGTTTGACTTCTTCTTTGTCAATTTGAATGGATTTTGTTTCTTTTTGTTGTTTGATTGCTGAGGCTAGGACTTCCAGTACTATGTTGAATAGCAGTGGTGAGAGTGGACATCCCTGTCGTGTTCCTGATCTTAGGGGAAAGGCTCCCAGTGTTTCCCCACTGAGAATGATATTTGCTGTGGGCTTTTCATAGATGACTTTTATGATATTGAAAAATGTTCCCCCTAACCCTACACTTTAAAGAGTTTTGATCAGGAATGGATGCTGTATTTTGTCAAATTATTTCTCTGCATCATATGGGATCATATGGTTCTTTTCGCTTATTGATGTGATCTATCACATTGATTGTTTTATGAATGCTCAACTACCCTTGCATCTCAGAGATAAATCCCACTTGGTCATAGTGGATAATCTTTTTAATGTACTCTTGGATCCTATTGGCTAGTACCTTGATGAGAATTTTTGCATCCATGTTCATCAGGGATATTGGTCTGTAATTCACCTTTTTTGGTGAATTGGTCTGGTTTTGGGATCAAGATAATACTGGCCTCACAGAATGAGTTTTGAAATATTCTCTTCATTTCTAACCTTTGAAATAGCTTTAGTAGGATAGGTACTATTTCTTCTCTAAATGTTTGGTAGAATTCCCCCGGGAAGCCATCTGTCCCTGGACTTTTGTGTCTTGGGAGGTTTTTGATGACGGCTTCAATTTCCTTACTGGTTATTGGCCTGTTCAGGTTTTCTATTTCTTCCAGTTTCAGTTTTGGTAATTTCTAGGTTTCCAGGAATACATCCATTTCTTCCAGATTGCCTAATTTGTTGGCAATACAAATTAGTTGCTCATAATACATTTTCAAAATTGTTTGTGTTTCTTTGGTATTTTGGTTGTGATCTCTTTCGTTCATGATTTTATTTGAGTTTTCGCTCTTTTCTTTTTAATAAGGCTGGCTAGAGGTTTATCTATCTTATTAATTCTTTCAAAGAGCCAGTTCCTGGTTTCGTTAGTTTCCATGAATCTTTTTAATTCCTCTCTAATTCCCTGGTTGACCCATTCATCTTTTAGTAGGATGCTCTTTAACCTTCCATGTGTTTTGAGTTTCTTCCAAAATTTTTTTTTTTTGTGTGTGTGTGTGATTGATTGAGTTCTAGTTTCAAAGAATTGTGGTCTGAAAATATGCAGGGAATAATTCCAATCTTTCGGTATTGGTTGAGACCTG
Source organism: Canis lupus baileyi (assembly GCF_048164855.1). NCBI lineage: Eukaryota > Metazoa > Chordata > Mammalia > Carnivora > Canidae > Canis > Canis lupus. Next base: position 11,194,696 of record NC_132855.1, on the reverse strand, counting down.
ATTTGTGACCCAGTATGTGGTCTGTTCTGGAGAAAGTTCCATGTGTACTTTAGAAGAATGGGTATTCAATTGCTGGCTGGGATCCTCCTGGGGTCAGGTGTGGGGACACTGACTCGTACAAATTAGAGGGTGCCCGGCCGCAGGAGAGCTTTTGCCATCTTGTGGACTCTAGTTCTGCCTCTCCTGGAGGGAATAGAGGGTAGCCTGCTTCTGTATGCTGCAGGGCCCTGGGATAGAAAGTGCTGAGCCACTGGACTATGAATCCAGTCCACCTCTCCCAGATGCCCCAGAGGGTTGCTGCGTTCCAGTCCTTTACCAGGACCTAGGATGGCATTGGTTCCACTACCCAACCGCATTTTGTAGTTTATGGCATAAGTTGAGCTTTCTCCCAGGTGCCCCTGTCCTTACTGTGTCTCCAGGAATATTGAGACTTCACTGCCCCGCCTGCAATTTTGCCCTATTTCCCCACTGAACACTTTTCAGGCAGGGATAATCCTCTGAGGAGCAGATTTCTAAAGGCCCTGATTGTGCACTGTACCGCTTTCATGCAGCAGCTTAGCAACGTTCCCCCTAACCTTTTGTCTTCCAATATATCCCCTCCTTTTCTCTTCTCTTCTGCACACTCCCACCTTGCAAGAAGTGATCACTTTCCTTCCTCTCTGTCGCATCCCACCTGTTCTCTCTTTACATCTCAGGTTGAATTCATAGGTCTTCAGGATGGTTTGAAAACTATCTAGGTAACTCAGGAAACCAGATGAAACAAGGACCTCTACTCTTCCGCCATCTTGCCTCTCTCCCTCATTGATTATTTCAATGACATACGTGACTAAAGCTAGTCTTTGTTGTGATTTACCAGACAAATAACAAAATAGACAATCTCTCTCACCCAAAGTATTTAAATTTGTGTTCTATAAATATGGGGCCACTGACAGCCATCTGGGCTGCTAAGATAAGAGAAGTCATTTAAGGAATAGAGAGAGAAAGAAAAAGAGAAGAGAAAGATAGAAGGCACCGGTGACAACATTCTAGCACCTGGACCCAGGAAGTAGACTTCAAGAATCTAGAAATACAGAGCCTGGACAATGCCATTTGGTCCAGATTTGTCTGAACCCAGCTATGCCCTAGGACTTCACAACCATGTGAGTAATTGTTCTCTATGTAGGATTGGATTTCTATTATTTGCTATGAAAGGGTTCAGAATAGTGCTGATTTCTAAAACATTTTTGTTGAAATAGAGCATACATACATATGTAATTAAACATACAGGGGATCCCTGGGTGGCTCAGCGGTTTGGCGCCTGCCTTTGGCCCAGGGCGCGATCCTGGAGTCCCGGGATCGAGTCCCACGTCGGGCTCCCGGTATGGAGCCTGCTTCTCCCTCCTGCTGTGTCTCTGCCTCTCTCTCTCTCTGTCTATCATAAATAAATAAATAAATCTTAAAAAAAAAAAAAAAAACACCTCCAACTAAAAAAAAAAAAAAAAAAAAAAGCATACATATTCAGTTTGCTAGGTTTTCACAAAGTAAACTCCTCTAGTAATGGGCAACTAGACCAAGAAACAGAATACTCCTAGTATTCACCAAGTCCTCTTGTGCCTCTTCCAGTCAATGTCTTTTCTAAACACAACTACAATGCCATTTTTAATTTTTTCAACATTGTATTATGAAAATTTTCAAACATATAGAAACTTTGGAAACGTTTTACAGTAGGCACTTAAATAACCATCATATACATTCTATAATTAACATTTTACTGTAGTTGCTTGATTGCATATTTAGCCATTTATTCATATTTCCTCCAGTCTTTTAATCCATCTCACTTTTACAATGCATTCAAGGTAAGCTGCTGACATCACTATACTTCCTTGTAAGTTCTTCATCACAAATAGCTTTCAGTAAGAATCTTTATCTTCCTTTTAGGAAAACTTATATAAAATGAAACTCACAGTCAATTCTAGTCAATCTTTGAACTCTCTCAGAAGCAAACGTGTTTATGTTCTGTTTTCATGGTAATTGGGAGGGTTGTCTAAAATAAAAAAAACATGAAGTCAGACGGGTGATATGTTTACTGTAGTTTGACTAGATTTTCTAATCTAATCACTATTTCATGTAATGATTATACTGTCTTTTTTCTTCTTTGAATAATCCAGAAAGTGTGTAAGAATGTATAATACTTATATTATTACCCAATCATATTTGTGTTAGGTATAGACTAAGCTGACCTGAATCTTCCATTTTTAGGCAATAGTTGGAAGCCTTCCCTGGGTGACTAATGTCAAAGTGAGGACCTAACATGCTCAGCAATCAGTCTTCATTCTATCAATGGTTCTACCTTCTGCTGATATCAGTTCACTCCAAAGATGACCAGGAAAGTAATAAGTCTTTTGAAAAGTTAAAAATACATTCTACAGTCCTTGGTGTAATATTTAGAAGGAGTCAGAAAAACCAGTATCCCATACATTAAACCAGCCTTTAATTTATTGAGTTAATGATTAGAGCTCAAATTATTTATGTGTTTATTCTCACTTCATATTTCTAATGGGTTCAATATATTTCTAACAGGAATGTTTTGAAAACAGATGTGTTGATAAATGCAGCATTTTTTGAAACCAGGTAATAACCTATTTCACTTATGTCATCAGTAAAAAGTGTATCAGTTGTTAAACATTAGAACCTATATTTATGTCTCATGCTTTTTTCCTATTTTTGATTGAGACACCAGTGAAGGGTAGGGCGGCTGTGCTCTCATTCTCTAATGTACCTGACAGGATTCTTAAAGATGAAACCGGGTACCATTTCCTAATGATATTGTACCATTGAGTGCACAGAATGGAATCTATTACACCATAGAATCCATGTTCTCTGTGAGCCACTTTGCATTTCCAACCTCTTATTGTACTTCCATTGCACCTTCTGCCTCTAAGCAGGGTGGTTTCTCGAGTCTCTAACTTTCACCATCTTCAGGCCCCATAATGCTTGTTTGTTATGTACTGCAGAATATGATTGTTTGTGCTTGCATTCTTGTTTTGCCTATATGCAATCTTTAATAGTACTTAACTCTTCTTATTGGGATTACATTTATTACTTAGGGACTAAAGTGAGATTTCACCAACAAATGAGTATAAAGAAATATAATTTTCAAGGGAGAATTAAACTATAATATCTATTCATAATGAAAATAGCCCAAATAATTCAAAGTTATAATAAAAAAAAACAACTGATGATTGACTGGCTCCAAAGCCAGCAAATTTCGATTATAATGCTTTTGAATTCATTCACTCATTTATTTACTCAGTGACTCATTTATTCAGTCAACAAATCTTATTAAGCACCTTCTATGTGTTCAGCATTATTTAGAGTACTGAGAATACAGAAATGGAAATGAGACAAAAGTCTTTGCCCTCATGGAACCCAGATAGAAAGAAAGAACTGCTAGAATAAAAAGCCCAGGAATAGAATGAGCCTGGCACATTTATGGAGCATTAAAAAAGCCAGTGTCATGCAAGTTTAGTGAACAAATGGGAAAATGAGAGATGAGAAAAATGACTCTTCCTGGGCCCCATGGGCATAGTGTTTTATGGACTGCATGTTTATGTCATCCCACAATTTATGTTAAAATTCTAATCCCCAGTGCAATGGAATTTGGAGATGTGGCCTTTGGGAGGTAATTAGTACATGAGGGTGGAGCCCTCAGGATTGGATTACTGTCTTTAGGAAAAAATAGGAGGGACGCCTGGGTGGTGCAGTCCATTACAAATCTGACTCTTGATTTCCCCTCAGACTGTGATTTCAGGGTTTTGAGATCAAGCCCAGTGTTGGGCTCTGCAGCCAGCATGGAGTCTGCCTAAGATTCTCCCCTCTGGCCCTACCCCCCAATGTGATATCTCTCTCTCACACTCTCTCTCTGTTTCAAATAAATAAGTATATCTTGAAAAGATAGGAAAGTGTGCATGTCTCTGTGTTCTCTGTCATACAAGGACACAGCAAGAAGGTTGCTGAGAAGTCTAAATCTCAGAGTGCTGGCATGATGGTATTGCAGTGAGAACTCACTTCTTGGCTTGTAAACAGCCATCTTCTTGCTGTTTGTCAGAAATAAATGTTTGTTGTTTAAGTAAACTAGTCTTGTTACAGCAGCCTACGCAGACTAAGGTATGTAAGAAGTATTTTGAATTGAACTTAAGATATGATAAGCCATTGGGCAATTTAATCAGGGGAGTAACAAATTGATCCAATTGGTCTTAACTACCCCCTCAACTTGATCAAACCTAGACAGGCCCCTGGTCTCCCTTTTCTTAGAGCTTTCCTTTGAAAACTTGTGATTGTAATTTCTTTCTCTCCACTTTGAGATGTAAATCTTTTTAAAAGCCTCTTGCTAGTTTTACAGCCCAGGAATGCCTTTCTAACAGGTAATTAATTTTCAGGTGATTGTATATGTGGGTGGCTGGCTCCTACAAAATCTAAGGTACCCCTATGACAAAAGAAATCATAGCCATTGAGGGAAAAGGAGACATTCAGTGAGGCTGGAGCCCCACAGAAAGGAGGAGCAAAGTGCAATGTGAAATGGGAGTATCAAGTAGGGACCAGCCCGTGCAAAATGTTATGGGGTACCTTAAATGTTTTCATTTATCCAAAACAAATGAAGCCATCAAAGTGTCTGGGCAAAGAGAAAGGTGGGTCTTGACATGGTTCGATTTCTTTGGGGAAAAACATAACAATCTAGTGGTGATGTGGAAATTAAATAGAGAAGAATAGAGTATATGTGAGGGTTTAGTTAGTAGGCCAGTATGGTAATTTAGATAAGACAGGAACTGGTCAGAAGGTAGTGGAGATGAAAAGGAGTGAACATAACTTCAACTATTTATGAAGCAAAGTAGACAACTTGGGGAGAAGTTAAATGGAGAAGATGAGAGAGAAAAAGTAAAGATGACTATTAGTTTTGGAACTGAAGAAACAGACCCATTCACTGAGAAACAGAATATGCAACAGCGCCAGTGTTGGGCAGGAAGAGGGGCTGAGTTGGGAGAAGTATATATAAAGAATACCACAGTCAAAAGGGAAGTCACTATGTCATGAAGTTACAGGAAGAAAGTCAGAGAGGCATGTGTAGGGATAAAAAAGAATTTTCTCTCTGCTCTTCTAGGTTTTTGGTTGAGACACCCATTAATAAAAAACAGATTAACAAGAGAATAACAAAGCAGGAGTTTAATAACCTGTATACCTCCTGCACACATTGAAGATTGAGTAACTCCCTGAAATGGGCTGAGCTATCATCTCAAGTACTATCTCCAGCTAAAGATAAAAGATGATAGGGGGTGGGGTGTTGTGCCCAAGATTGCAAATCCGAGAAACCACCAAGGAGCTGACACTGATGCAAGCGTACAAGGGTTTATTAGCAAGCTCGAGCTTGGGTCCAAGTATACCTGACACAGCGGAGCAGGGACTTGGACCCCGAAGTGGGTTACAGCTGGGTTTTTTTATGGGCTGGTCTAGGGGATCTTCAGAAGGGGTGGAGGAATTTCTCAAGTTCTGTTTACATTCTGATATGGGACTTTCAAGGGCATTGAGCTCTGTTCTCATTCTAATATGGGACTTTCTACCACGGGCGTGGGCTCTGTTGTCTTTCTGATATGGGATTCTGTGCCAAGGACATTCTGGAGTTTTTCCTGTAAGGTTCAGCTCTAATTCACAGGAGCCTAAGATGGCTGTACTTGTTGTGCTAATGCTAAACTTGAGGTGGAATGGCCTTAATGTTTCTCGGCCTCCACATGGGGCAGTAATGGGAGTAATACCTTTTTTTCAGGCAAAGTATGGTCAATGTTCCATTGACCTTCATAAACCAACACAGAAAGAATTTCTAGAGTTTAGTCATCCTTCCTGGTACAGAGAAGGAGACACCTTTGCAAATGGAGATTTCCCTTACAAATGTAAATGTCTCTCACAAAAGAGTGACTTGTAGTAGATTTTCAGAGATTTTTCTATGTCTGATGCTTAAAAATAACCAGCTCAAGATAATCTTTATACCAAAGAGACGTATTATGGGGATAGCAAATTCTGCTCCCCTTCAAGTGTATTGACAATGACTTTGAAAATTACTTTTCAGGGAAAGGTATCCTATTCAGAAGTAGGATACCTTTCATTACCTGACTGATGGGGAATCCATGTGGCAAAATAAAACAAAAAACAAACCACAACAGGAAGCAGATTACTTTAGTGTCTTTCATTCATTCATTCATTCATTCATTTATTCACTCAAGAAAAAAAGTTTATTGTGTAATAACTAAGTGGCAGGAAGCTTAAGTCTAGATTTAGGGTCACCTAATACTACCTTCTGATACCATGCTTACTCACTCTCTTTTTATTCATAATTTGGATTTTATGTAGCTTTCACATGGAGAAAAATGGGCCAACCAAAGAACATGAGTTGGAAAGAGCCATTTTGGCATTTAAATTTCCACTGCAATATATTTAATTTGCATTCAAGTTTTATATATCAGTATCCTCAGTTTAGAATATGTGAATTAATCCCAGATATATGGGGCTACTCTGAATAGGCTAACAAACTACTGAGTTCTCTGAGCCTGAAAGACTAAGATTAGGATACACTCAGGGGTTTTTATCACTCAGAAATGTACGGAAGATCCTTTCCATTGGCCAGATTGACAAAATGATCACATACACATTAAGTGTAATGTCTTGAATGGGAAGCCAGCTCAAATGAGAAATAAAACTATAGTGTCTTGATAAATATCCTCAAGGAAGCATTTTTGAACCATTCCAAACCTGAGTTATTTTTAAAGTGTTAGGTGTAGTTCACTTATCCCATGAATACCATTTAACATTATTTGAATTAACACTCACCCTTTCAGATCTTACAGCTACTAGCATTTACCTACCTTGTTGATTGGTTAATTCATCTTCCACTAATGTTTCCAGCGTGCAGACTTGACAGATTATTACCCTACTTGTAAATGGATTATTTGGTGTTTTTAAAGTTGGATGTGATTTGACATAACATGACTTACAACTAAATAAACAACTTAAAAGCCATATGCCAACTCACTTTGCTATTATATTGATTTTTAGTTGGTGCCTAGTGACATGTAAAAGAATTTTTTAAAAGTAGCCACTTTTACCACACTGAGGAGTGATACGGTGTGAATAACATGGAAAATATTTTGAAGTGTGACAGACCATGGATTGAATCACTGCCAGCCCCTGTCAGCATTACTGTATGTCTCTCCTAGTTTCCTATGCCACACAGTTATTAGGCATAATGTTTGTAAAATATCCGTAAGGTTAATTAGCCGAAAGAAAGGGCCTTAGAAATATGTAATGAGAAATAGTAAAGTTATTGTTACAATTATCATTGTCATTTTCAGCCATAGAAGCTTCTGAAATCTTTTTCAGGAAAAGCACCATTTATTTGGTATTTGGGAGAGATCCAGGTTTTCTGTAGGGTCAAAAGCTTATAAAATTGTGGGTGTTTTCTTTAAAAAAAGGATTACAAAAAAACCCAGAAAATTTGGTGCAGAGCCTTAAAAGGGGCTAGGTTTGTTAAGGAGCCCTGAAGCTTAAGCTTTATTAATAAAGGGCAACAAAATACATAACCCCAAAATACGCCACTTTGGCATGTAGATTGCTTTGGGCTGAAGCAATAAAGACCCAGTAGATTCAAGAAAAAACTTTTACCTCTCCTTTAGCTATCCAAAAGAATTTAGATCGATAGTCTGGCCCAGAAAGAGAGATATTACCAGAGATAACTTTTTATTTGAAAGACCTCTCTGTATGGCAGGGCAAACATCCAATTACCAAACATCTGATCTTCATATAGTCCTATGAATTACCCTGCTCCCTTTTGAAGCCTCAAGCCCTTATCCCATTCCTTACCTCCGGATGGCATAGAAGCCTCAATTACGTGACTTCTCCCTGGGTCTCATATTCTTACAGCGCTCCCATACCTATGTAATTAAATTTGTTTTTCTCCTGTTAATCTGTTTTATGTCAATTTAATTAATAGACCAGCCCAAATAACCTAGGAGTGCAGAGAAAAAATTTTCCCTCCCCAACATTAACTTCACAGTAAATAAACCTCAAACAAAAGCAGACTAGGGTTTATAATCTGGAAAATCTGTAACATCACAGTAATTAATATTTTCCCTCCCAAGAGTAAAATAGAACTCCAATTCAGTGATGCACATCTCTCCAGGGATTGTCCAGGCTCTTTTCTATATGCCTTTATTTAAATTTTGAACATGACATCAGGATAGAGCACATTTGTTACCTAATGTCCCACTGATACAAATGAAGATATGCCTACATATACCTTCTGGGACTTTAGTAACAGATATTTACCAATAAAGTTTGTAGAGAAATCAGAGAGGAAAAAATGCTGAGAATTAGAAGTTGAGGCCTGGACCTGCAGTTAGATGGATGGGGCAGTTTCAAATGTCAATTCAACTCAATTTAACAAGCATCATTTACTTTGAAGCAAATAAACCCAACCAAGATCTGAGAAGGCTTCACGAAGAAAGTGACTTGACTTTGGCATTAAAAGATGATTTGGATCCATCAAATTACTTTTTCTCTTGTTATCCTCATTCCCTAATTTGGCTCTTAACTCTCTTGAAGGGATTGCTGTGCAGACCCATCTCTAACATGCATCATAACAGAGAATCTTTCTTTTTCCTCTACACTACTATCTACAGCTTAATATTATGAAATATAGGCACTGTTGAAATGATATTAAATCATTTACAGCATTTTTAAAAGCTCAAGAGAACCATGCCATGAACTGGAGTGGCTGTGCCTATGTATAAGATGAGGAAATTGAGGTTCAGGTGCCCATGCTCCTTATATAAGTGGCAGAGACAGAAGTCAAATCCAGGTTTCCTCAGATCCCTGTTTCCAGAGCACCTATTCTTTCCATCCTTCAATGCACTTCTGTGTCCTTCTGGACTACTCGGCTCCTGTCTTACCTGTTGAATATAATAAATTGCTGTTCTTTTTGTGCACAGGTATTTAGAAAGTTATAGTCTTTGTTATTTTAGGATTTTTAGAGGTACATATCTCACTCATATTCAAGAACCTGATTCTCTATGGTACATGTGAAAACCAACCTCATTATTTAAGGTCTTGTGATACAAATTAAGATACCCAGATTCAAATTATTCCTTTTGCAAAGCAAGTAAGTTATCTGCAAGCTGCTGCATTAGTTACCGTTCTGTAAGGAAAAGTTGACTCAGTAAAAATGTATTTGTAAAAACTATTTGATTAGTGCAATACACTTAAAAATTTTAAGATTGTTAGTCACCCTTTACCAATTTATATTTGACTTTTGATGCATGTGACCTCTTAATATAAAATCTAGTTTACTGGGTCTTTAAATGGAGGCTCAGTGAGTTAAGCAACTGACACTTGATTTCCATTCAGGTCATGATCTCAGAGTCATGAGATCCAGCTATGCATGCGGCTCTACCCTCAGCAGATTCTGCTTGGGACTCCCTCCTTCTGCTTCTCCCCACCTCATGTGCTTGAGCTCTCTAAGTAAGTAAGTAAATAAATAAAGTAACAATTAGGATTCTAATTTTTAAAAATATTTTATTAATTTATTTATTCATAAGAGATATACACACAGAGAGAAGGCAGAGATATAGGCAGAGGGAGGAGCAGGCTCCATGCAGGGAGCCCAATATGGGACTCCATCTGGGGACTCCAGGATCACGTCCTGGGCCGAAGGCAGGTGCTCAACCACTGAGCCACCCAGGTATCCCTAGGATTCTAATTTAATGCAATTTTTTCATGGGAAAGTGAAGCAAACTTCACTACTATGCTCTACCCAGATTCATGAAGTAAGTCCTTAGGAGTTACTTTACTACTTTACTACATTCCACACACTTCTGTTTTCCATTTCTCCCAGTGAAAAGGGGAAGGGGCTTAATCTTTACTTGGGGGAGGGGGGATGTCTGACAAAAGTAGGAGGAAATTTTCATATATTTTTAAAAAAATCAACTCTGTTTCCCAGGGGGAATCATTGAAAAAAGAAGAGGATATGTGCAAATGAAGAGAAAAATCTGTTCATCTGGAATATTTCATTAAAATTTTGAGATTCCAGGAGGAGCTCAGAAATGGCTGCGTGCTGAACATCCCCAATAACTGCAAAGAAGAGTCACCTTCCAGTGTGCCAGAAGTCTCTCTGAAGAGAAACCTCTGGGGAGCTGGCCAAGAGGCAAGTGGGAAAAGAGAAGAGACCAAATCACCAAAGCAGACACTAAACATTTTTCTTTGCTTTGGTAACTGTTTCAGGAGAGATGCAGCTGAAAACTTCACATTTTGTTTTACCTCACACAAGTCTTAGAGTAAAGAAAAATAGGTAATGGGGAACATGATGAAAGTAAGGCTATCACGAAATTTTGCAGAAACCTTTTCCTGAGAGAATATAAAATCCTCACAGAAAAATGTCTAATTGACCCTGTCAGCATCAGCTTATGGACCAAGGAGCTCACAACCCAGCACGTACAAATGAAGAATTAAAAGACTCCGTGCCTTACCAACAGCTCCAATGCTATTATGGATGTGTCAGTTCACTAATCCAGCCACTAGAGTTCACTGGCGGATGCCAATGCGGGAGCTCTGGCCCAGACAATCAAGATGGAAATGTTGTGTAGCATGGCTCACCCAGTGGAATACCCAGAGCCTTACTATGTTTATTAAATTCTCTGCTTATTCTAGCAGTTAAGTAGCTTTTTATTCTGAGTCAAAAATGCAATATAGTGAAAGCTCATTAATTTGGATTTCAGTGGCTTCTATTCTTTCATAATCTTGAAGGAAGTTATACAGAATTTCCTTTAGAATATCTCTAAAGAAACATTCAGTAAGCAAATTAATAGCAAGCGTAGGTGGTTTTGGGGAGGGGCTTTCTTAAAATGCTTCACAGATGGAACTTTTCGTTCACCATCAAATAATTTATACTCTCCCACTTTCTTGCTAAGGCAATCATGTTTTAGTTAGAAATCATTCTTACATCTTCATTGAAAAATTTTCTCTAAGAAAATCTCCCAAAAAAGATTTGCTTGACTGATCCCAGTTACTTTAATACAGTGAATGCAAATTTCCTATCATTCAGATTTATTTATTTTTAAAGAGAATAGCAGTTTATTAGGGTACAGCCCAAAGTTTGTAGCATGATTTACAAGACTAAACCTGCATAAATGTACTTTTTAAATTCTCTTGCTACCTCCCACCTCCACTAAACACACACACATACACACACAGGCACTATAAACTGCTAGGCTGATCTATTTTCAGTTTCTTCTCCAACATTGCATGAATTGTCTCCTTCTGAAACATTCTTTTCACATCCTTTTCACCTAGAATATTTATATTTCAAATTTTATAATAGATATCTTTTTTTTTTTTTTTCATGAAAGCCTTCTGTAGCTTGAACAGAATCCTGTATTTCCTCCAAATTCTTGCACAGTATAATGAGCGTCTGATCCCTTAGGCTGCAAACCTTTGTTTAGCACCGGACTCAGCTCAGTGCCTAAGCCTGTACAGGTTGAATAAACAAATGAATAAGTTAATGTAAGTTGGTATATTATTTTTCTATTGCTAAGCAACAAAATTACCACAAACTCGTCAGCTTTAAACAACATATACTTTAAAAGATAAAAGTAATGGCCTAATTAGATAGTCAAAGCTATAAACTGAACACTTTATTTTACTTTTTAGGGTAAAATGAGTGCATGTGTATTAAAGATGAGAGTGATAATTAGTAAAGCCTCCTTTCCAAAATTCACAATTTGAAAAATAGTAAAATATTGTCACTTTTTGACAAAAAAATATATATATATAACCAAAAACTTATTCCCAGGAATTGATTGGAGATATGAAAAAATACTTGGATCCACAATCAGAATATTATTCATAATTACAGCATTATTTTTAGCTGGGAAAAAAAAACAGAAAAAACTAAGAGATTGAGTAACAAATTGGAGTATATGTAAATGGTACAATATTGTATGGTACTTTTATCTTTTTTAAAGATTAATTTATTTTCTTTATTTTTTATTTTTTAATACTTAGAGGTTTTTTAAATTTAATTAAATTCAGTTAATTAACATATAATGTATTACTGGTTTCAGAGAGAGAAGTCACTAATTCATCAGTCTCATATACAGTCAGTGCTCATTACATCACATGACTTCCTTATTGTCCATCACCCAGTTACCACAACCCCCACCCCTCCAATTTGTTTCCTATGATTGAGAGTCTCTTATGGTTTGTCTCCCTCTCTGATTTTGTCTTGTTTTATGTTTTCCTCTCTTCCCAAGTTCACCTGTTTTGTTTCTTAAATTCTACATATGAGTGAGATCATATATTTGCCTTTCTCTGATTGACCTATTTCGCTTAGCATAATATCCTCTAGTTCCATCCACGTTATTGCAAAATGCCAAGATTTCATTTTTGATGGCTTAGTTCTATTCCCTTGTACATATATACCACATCTTCTTTATCCATTCCTCTGTCGATGGACATCTGGGCTCTTTCCACAGTCTGGCTACTGTGGACATCGCTGTTGTAAACACTGGGGTACAGGTGCCCCTTCAGATCACTATATTTGTATCTTTGGGGTAAATCTCCCCAAAAAGATTTGTTTGCCCGATTCCTTGTACTTCATTTACAGTAAGTGCAAATTTCCGAACATTATTTTCAAAAATCCAATTGTTTTTTTCCTCAAAGATCCCATTATAAAGATTTTTTTTCCATAATCAGCCTCTACTTAAATTTTTTGCATCTCATTTTGTCCTATCATACCTTTCCCTGAATCTGCCCTTCTTCTAAGACTATCTTGGAGAGAATTCTTTGTTTTGGCTTCTTTTAACCTGTCCTCATTATCTTTTTTTTATCTAATGTGTTCTGCACCTTTAGATTGCTGACTGGTTGCCGTTACTCTTGTCTGGTGCTTGGGTTGCATTTCATGAAACATTTTTGTATCACCACCCCCTATCAAAACCAGTGACTCATTTCCAAAAGTGTACCCTTTCTGCTAAGAAGATGTGCCTACTGCTTCAGTCTGATGTTTGCCAGCCTTAAGCAACCAGGTTTATTAAGTCAATTAAAAAGCAGATGCTTTCAGAACTTTTGAACAATAATATGGTGATCCTTGAACACCTTGAGATGCATGGTTTTGGTTAGGTCATCCTTGTAATCACCACCAAATTACTATGGATGTGACTGCCTGTTTTGCTGAAACAAAGATGCCTTTTGGAATTGGGGACACTACTTTACTAATCCTTCCAGCAATTCCTTCTGCCATATTTTACTTTGAATGGTCTGTCAGGCCTTTGCCACTTGTGAAAGTTTTAAGAAATAGAGCACTAAAGGGAGTCAAACAGAAATGTGCTCTTTTCTTTAAAATTCAGACCACTCAATAACTTAATACTTTCAGTATTGTAATTTACAGATTTTATAAGCTGACAGGAAAATATTTAGCATTTTTTCAAAGTCATTTTCAAGCAAAAAGAAAAAAAAATTAGAAATGTAAAACCACCAGTGTCTTTATGACTTCTTTGAGTTCCGTCATCTGTAAAATGCACATAATACATTTTATATCACAGAATTGTTCTGAGCGAGTCTATCATGCTTGGAATAGATACATTGCTCATTGTACGTTGGTTCTCTTCTCACCGCTTAACATAAACGTGCATGTGTACACACATGTAGTTAGGAAATTGTCTACACTTGCATTTACTTGGAGATGTTTGTTTAATGTAAATAGTGTTTCCTATTATATTCTTTCATTTAAATTTGTCCTCATGAGGATTATAGCATTCTTCCTTCCTGTTTTGTGAGAAAGACCATATATACTTCTGTTGCTTTTTTTTTGCTTATATTCTTTTTTTAAAAAAGATTTTATTTATTTATACATGAGAGACACACATACACAGAGGCAGAGGGATAAGCAGACTCCCTATAGGGAGCCCAATGTGAGACTCTATCCAAAGATCCTGGGATCATGACCTGAGCCAAAGGTAGATGCTCAACCACTGAGCCACCCAGGTGCCCCTTTTGCTTATATTCTTAATCTCAAAAAGAGGTCCTCATCATTTTAATCCATCTTGAATAATGCTGTTTGTGTTTACATAACCACAATACCAAAATGTGTAGATGTGAATGTGTGGCTGTGTGAAAACAGAGGTCTTTCTCACATATACCCCAAATTTCTTAATCAAGTTTCTTTGAGGCACTGAAAACCCTCCTAAAACCTAAGAGGACAGGAACTTTGGGAACTCTGGCTTTTATTTAATTTGTGATGAATTCCTATTGATAATTTCTGTTTTAGAAATAGTACATCATAGGTTTTTGATAAATATTTCTAAGGGAAGAAGGAATACAAGGCTGAGTGAAGAGAGAAAAAATGTCCTACATCTAATAGAACAAATGCAACTTTTAAAAATAAGTTTTGACAATTAGCAGTACCTTGTCACTTAATGTCTCTTAATATTTGAATTTTCCCAGCCTGTTGTGTGCTTATATACATGACTATGCATAAGCACACACACACTCACACACACACACACACACACACTTCACTGTCTCACTGACCTACTGTTAACTGGAGAGGATAGCTATTTATGCTAACTTTGATTCCATTAAGGTTGTTTGTTTACTTTTTGTATTGGTTGTTATATCTCCTTCTTGCAATATTGTTGACACTTGTGCAGGATTGACAAAAACAGAGCAGATGAGTAGGCTGGACTTCAATTTTCTGGCGATTGACTCTCCTCTGTGCAAATGAGTTGATACAGACTTTGTTCACTGGTCAGAGAATTGCAAGCTGTTAAAAATCTTTATTTAGCTTTTATCTCATCTATCTTTTACTTTTGGGTAATGCATAAAATATATTTTATTATCATTACTAATAGCATCAAGGTGTGGAGACTTCCAGAAATCAGAGTACTCCAGTACACAATTAGTTGGGACTGAAACTCAGTCTCATTTTTCTCCCATACATAAGATGATGTGCCTGAGGGATCCTTTCCCTTTAATAGACCTCTGAAAGTCCAGGAGTCTAAACTGCTATTTTAGATGCATCCCCTCATGATAGTTCCTGGCATGTCTGGACCTTTGCTGTTTCCAAACTACCCTTGGGTCAGCCCCACCACTCCTTGGGCCCATCCTTGGGCTAGCAGTGCTCAACCTCTTAAGCCCCAACCACTATTTCATCTTTCTTTCTTTTTTCTTTCTTCCTTCCTTCTCTTTCTTCCTTCCTTCTCTTTCTTTCTTTCTTTCTTTCTTTCTTTCTTTCTTTCTTTCTTTCTCTCTCTCTCTTTCTTTCTTTCTTTCTTTTCTTTCTAGATTTATTTATTTCAGAGAGACAGCACAAGTAGGAGGGGGAGAGGGAGAAAGAATCTTTGAGTCCTGAATATGGAGACTGAGGCAGGGCTCCATCCCTTAATCCTAAGATCATGACTTGAGCCAAAACCAAGAGCCCTTCGCCAAACTGGTTGGGCCACCCAGGTGCCCTAATAGACTTTTTACTCCAACCTACTGCTATTCACCACCTGCTCTTGTGTTTTCTTTTGTTATCTTTCCTTTGATTTCTCTCTTTTCCTTGCTAAGGAGAGGTATTTGGTAACTGCTTTATTTACTTTGGCTGCCAAACACCCAAGCTATTCTCTTGCAAATGATTTACCAAAATATTTTTCTTAAAAAAAGAAGATATATTTTTTTAAAAAAAGACATTTTCTATACCCATAAGACACATGCTGTGTCCAACTTCTAAAATGCTAAATTTTCACTCTAAATGTTTAAAACAATATTTAGCTCTAAAATGAAACACAAATTTACAAATTTTAAATTCACAAATTTTAAGCTTCATTGTAAGGACAGGATCCCTCCCCCCCAAAAAATAAAGGTCATAAGGTGGGGGGCGGGGCAAGATGGCTGAGGAGTAGGGTCCCCAAGTCATCTGGCCCCATCAACTTACCTAGATAACTTTCAAATCATCCTGAAAACCTGAGAACTCGACCTGAGATTTAAAAAGAGAATAGCTGGAACACTATGGAGAGAAAGGATAGGAAGGCGGGAAAAAATAAAAAAGCATCCAGTGGGGGAGGGGTCCCAAGAGGAGCTGGCTGAGGGGGGTGGCGGGAGCCTCGGGAAGGAAAGCCCTGCCCTGGAGAAGCTGGAACTTTAATAATCTGCTCCGGATTCTTCCCGGATGGAAAGGGGCTCACATGGAACTTGGGGAGGGTCCCAGGGGTGGCAGGGAGCCCCCAGGTTCCCGGGGTCACTAACAGAGGAGGTGCACCGGGGAGGGTGCTGCACACCGGGGGCTGAGTGGGAAAGGGCTGGAGCGCGGGCTGGCGGGGCCTGGGGAGCAGCTCCTGGGAGGCTCCGCAGAGGGGGATGCGCGCCCCGGCAGCCCGGGTCCAGGCACAAGCCCCGGAGCCCAGGGCGCTGGGGGACACAGCCCAGGATCTGATGTTCCCCTTGGGACAGGCTGAGGCGTGGAGAGCAAAAGACAGCGACGATGCTCCTGCCCTGGGTGCCCCCGAGGTGTCCAGGTCAGCGCCCCCCACCCCTGGAGCATCCAGGCCCCTGCAGACTGGGAGCTGCGGTGGTTACTGCGGGACCTGACTCCAGAGCTGGAGAGCTGGCCGCGGCCACTGTTGTTGTTCTTCCTGGTGTCGCCTTGTACCTGGGACTGAGCAGGGGCCTCACAGGATAAACAGCTCCCACTGAGCCCTGCCCCAGGCAGAGGGCGGGGCAGCTTCCCCAGGTGCACACACCTGAGACTCAGCACAGCAGGCCCCTCCTCCTGAGAGACCAGCTAGGACAGGGGAAGAGCAAGTTCTTGACGGAGCAGCGCTGGAAAGCTCCAGGAGAAGTCGAGGGACTTACAGTATATAGAATCAGAGGATGCCCCTCCTTGATTTTTTTGTCTTCCTTTTTCCAGTACAACTCGTTTTTATATCAGACTGTAAATCTCCAATGTTTTTTCTCTTTTCCCACCTTAACTACAATATTGTACGACCTTTTCATTTTTAAGATTCTTCATTTTTGACTACAATTATGGGTCCTATATATATTTTCCACTTCTAGATTCCCTTCAACATACTCAACTTAATTTTGGGAGATATACAAGATGTTTTTGTTGTTGTTTTGTGTTTTTTGTTTTCTCTGCCTCATTTTGCTCTACAATGGCAGAAGTTAATACCTTCTAAAACATGACCAGTATGCACCCGGAACCAAGTGGCATATCATGCTGGTTCATTCTGTGAGATTCCTCATTCCCATTCTGCCCCCTTCTTTTATCTCATTTATGTTTTGGGGATCAATGTTGGGGCCCTCTACAAGTATTTCTGGTTTATATAAATGTGGGACTGAGCATCTTCTAACATACAGAAATTAATATATTCAGAAACAATAGGATCACCATCTAGAACCCCTCAGATTGGACTACAGTCTCCCTTCACTACAACTTCTTCACCACCACCAAATCCCAGCCCCCCCTTCTTTCTTCTCCTTTTTTTCCTTTTTTTGTTTTCTTTTCTTTTCTTTTTTTTTTTTTCCTCTTCTTCTTTAGGATTACTGGCCTTTTATTTCTTACTACTTTGTTTTAAAATTTGTTTTTCACCTTAGTGGTCCTTTTGTTTTATTTCATTCTCATCTGTTTTCAATTCCTGGTCTCTGACCTCAACAGAATCATCTAAGGTGAAATTTACTTAGGTCATGGTTGATATTCTTCATGCACCCCACTCACACAGCCACTCTGCACTGAGCAAAATGACTAGAAAGAAGAACCCACCACAAAAGAAAGAATCAGAAACAGTACTCTCTCCCACAGAGTTACAGAATTTGGATTACAATTTGATGTCAGAAAGCCAATTCAGAAGCACAATTATAAACTACTGGTGGCTCTGGAAAAAAAGCATAAAGGATTCAAGAGACTTCATGACTGCAGAACTTAGATCTAATCAGGCTGAAATTAAAAATCGAATAAAAGAGATGCAATCCAAACTGGAGGTCCTAATGACAAGGGTTAATGAGGTAGAAGAAAGAGTGAGTGACCTAGAAGAAAATTAATGGCAAGGAAGGAAGCTGAGGAAAAAAAGAGAAAAACAAAACACCATGAGGAAAGGCTAAGGGAAATAAATGACAGCCTCAGAAGGAAAAATCTATGGATAATTGGGGTTCCAGAGGGTGCCTAGAGGGATGAAGGACCAGAAAGCATATTTAAAAAAATCATAGCTAAAAAAAAATAAAAAATAAAAAATAAAAAAAATAAAAAAATCATAGCTGAGAACTTCCCCAATTTGAGAAAAAGGCATTCAGATCCAGGAGATAAAGGGGTCTCCCCCTAAAATCAATAAAAATCATTTAACACCTCGACATTTATAGTGAAACTTGTAAATTCCAAAGGAATGAATGGATTACATTCATTTATAGTGAAACTTGTAAATTCCAAAGATAAAGAGAATATCCTTAAAGCAACAAGAGACAAGAGATCCCTAAATATATGGGGTGAAATATTAATTTAACAGCAGACCTCTCCACAGAGACAAAGCAGGCCAGAAGGGCTGGCAGGGTATATTCAGGGTCCTAGTGAGAAGAACATGTAGCCAAGAATACTTTATCCAGCAAGGCTCTCATTCAGAATAGAAGGAAAGATAAAGAGCTTCCAAGATATGCAGAACCTGAAAGAATCTGTGATCACCAAACCAGCTCTGCAAGAGATATTAAGGGGGACTCTGTAAAAGAAAGAGGAAGCCCAAAGAAATAATCCACAAAAACAGGGACTGAATAGATATTATGATGACACTAAATTCATATCTTTCAATAGTAACTCTGAACATGAATGGGCTTAATGATCCTATCAAAAGGCACAGGGTTTCAGACTGGATACAAAATCAAAACCCATCTATTTGCTGTCTACAAGACACTCGTTTTAGACCTAAGGACATCTACAGCTTGAAAATGAGACAGGAGAACCATTTACCATTCAAATGTTCCTCAAAAGAAAGCAGGGGTAGCCATCCTCATGTCAGATAAATTAAAGTTTATCCCAAAGACGGTAGTAAGAGATGAAGAGGGTAAAGGATCTATCCAACAAGAGGCCCTAACAATCATGAACATTTATGCCCCTAATGTGGGAGCTGCCAAGTATATCAATCAATTAATAACCAAAGTTAAGACATACTTAGATAATAATACACTAATGCTGGGAGACTTGAACATGGCACTTTCTGCAATTGATAGATCTAAGTACAACATCTCCAAAGAAACAAGAGCTTTAAATGATACAGTGGACCAGATGGATTTCACAGATATTTACAGAACTTTACATCTGAATGCAACTGAATACGCATTCTTCTCAAGTGCACATGGAACTTTCTCCAGAATAGACCACGTACTGAGTCATAAATCAGGTCTCAACTGATACCAAAAGACTGGAATTGTCCCCTGCATATTTTCAGACCATATTGCTTTGAAACTTAACTCAATCACAAGAAGAAATTTGGAAGAAACTCAAACATGTGGAGGTTAAAGACCATCCTGCTAAAAGAAGAAAGCGGCAACCAGGAAATTAAAGAAGAATTAAAAAGATTCATGGAAACTAATGAGAATGAAGATACAAGTTCAAAATCTTTGGGATACAGCAAACGTAGTCCTGGGAGAGAAATACATCGCAAAACAATCTAACCTCAAAAAACTGGAAAAAACTCAAATACACAAGCTAACCTTGCACATAAAAGAACTGGAGAAAGAACAGAAAATAAAACCTACACCCAGGAGAAGAAGAAAGTTAATAAAAATTCAAGCAGAACTCAATGAAATAGAGACCAGAAGAATGGTAGAAGAGATCAACAAAACCAGGAGTTGGTTCTTTGAAAGATTTCTTTTGAAAGATAAGATAGATAAACCATTAGCCAGCCTTATTAAAACAAAAGAGAAAAGACTCTAATTAATAAAATCATGAATGAAAAAGGAGAGATCACAACCAATAACAAGGAAATACAAATGATTTTAAAAACTTACTTTGAGCAGCTATATATCACTAAGTTAGGTAATCTAGAAGAAATGGACACATTTCTGGAAAACCGCAAACTACCAAAACTGGAACAAGAAGAAAGAGAAAACATGAACAGGCTGGTAACCACGGAGGAAATTGAAGCAGTGTTCAAAAAACTCCCAAGACACAAAAGTCCAGGGCCAGATGGCTTCCCACGGGAATTCTATCAAACGTTTAAAGAAGAAACAATACCTATTCTACTAAAGCTGTTCCGGAAGATAGAAAGGGATGGAGTACTTCCAAACTCATTTTATGAGGCCAGTATCACCTTAATTCAAAAACCAGACAGACCCCACCAAAGAGGAGAATAATACACCAATATCCCTAATGAACACAGATGCAAAAGTTCTCAACAAGATACTAGCCAATAGGATCCAACAGTACATTAAGAAGATTATCCACCATGACCAAGTGGGATTTATCCCTGGGATGCAAGGCTGGTTCAACACTCATAAAGCAATCAATGTGATAGATCATATCAACAAGAGAAAAAACAAGAAACATATGATCCTCTCAGTAGATGCAGAGAAAGCATTTGACAAAATACAGCATCCATTCCTGATCAAAACTCTTCAGAGTGTAGACATGGAACATTCATCAACATCTTAAAAGCCATCCATGAAAAGCCCACAGTAAATATCACTCTCAATGGGGAAACACTGGGAGCCTTTCCCCTAAGATCAGGAACACGACAGGGATGTCCACTCTCACCACTGCTATTCAACATAGTACTAGAAATTCTCACCTCAGCCATCAGGCAATAAAAAGAAATAAAAGGCCTTCAAATTGGCAAAGAAGAAATCAAACTCTCCCTCTTTGCAGATGACATGATACTGTACATAGAAAACCCAAAAGACTCCACCCCAAGATTGCTAGAACTCCTACAGCAATTCGGCAGTGTGGCAGGATACAAAATCAATGCCCAGAAATCAGTGGCATTTATATACACTAACAATGAGACTGAAGAAAGAGAAATTAACGAGCCAATCCCATTTCCAATTGCACCCAAAACCATAAGTTACCTTATAGTACCTAGGAATAAACCTAACCAAAGAGATAAAGGAACTATATTCTAAAAAACCACAGAACACTTCTGAAAGGAATTGAGGAAGACACAAAGAGATGAAAAAATATTCTATGCTCATGGATTGGAAGAATCACTATTGTGAAAATGTCAATGCTACCCAGGGCAATTTACACATTTAATGCAATCCCTATCAAAATACCATGGACTTTCTTCAGAGAGTTGGAACAAAGGATCTTAAGATTTGTGTGGAATCAGAAGAGACCCCGAATTGTCAGGGGAATATTTAAAAAGAAAACCAGAGCTGGTGGCATCATAATGGGAGATTTCAGGTTGTACTACAAAGCTGGGATCAGCAAGACAGTGTGGTACTGGCACAAAAACAGACACATAGATCAGTGGAACAGAATAGAGACTTCAGAAATGGGTCCTCAACTTTATGGTCAACTAATATTCGACAAAGCAGGAAAGACTATCCACTGGAAAAAAGACAGTCTCTTCAATAAATGCTGCTGGGAAAATTGGGCATCCACATGCAGAAGAATGAAACTGGACCATTCTCTTACACCATACACAAAGATAAACTCAAAATGGATGAAAGATCTAAATGTGAGACAAGAATCCATCAAAATGCTAGAGGAGAACACAGGCAACACCCTTTTCGAACTTGGCCACAGCAACTTCTTGCAAGATACATCTATGAAGGCAAGGGAAACAAAAGCAAAAGTGAATTATTGAGACTTTATCAAGATAAAAAGCTTCCGCACAGCAAAAGAAACAGTCAACAAAACTAAAAGACAACCTACAGAATGGGAGAAGATCTTTGCAAATGACCTATCAGATAAAGGGCTAGTATCCAAGAGCTATAAAGAACTTATTAAACTCAACACCCAAGAAACAAACAATCTAATCATGAAATGGGCAGAAGACATGAACAGAAATTTCTCCAAAGAAGACATAGACATGGCCAACAAGCACTTGAGAAAATGCTCTGCAGACTTTGCCATCTGGGAAATACAAATCAAAACCACAATGAGATACCACCTCACACCAGTGAGAATGGGGAAAATTGACAATACCGGAAACAACAAATGTTGGAGAGGAGGTGGAGAAAGGGGAACCCTCTTGCACTGTTGGTGGGAATGTGAACTGGTGCAGCCACTCTGGAAAACTGTGTGGAGGTTTCAGAGAGTTAAAAATAGACTCTTTAACCCAACAATTGCACTACTGGGGATTTACCCCACAGACACAGATGCAGTGAAACGCTGGGACACCTGCACCCCAATGTTTCTAGCAGCAATGTCCACCATATCCAAACTGTGGAAGGAGTCGGTGTCCATTGAAAAATGAATGGATAAAGAAGATGTGGTTTATGTATACAATGGAATATTCCTCAGCCATTAGAAACGACTAATACCCACCATTTGCTTCAACGTGGATGGAACTGGAGGGTATTATGCTGAGTGAAGTAAGTCCATTGGAGAAGGACAAACATTATATGGTCTCATTCATTTGGGGAATATAAAAAATAGTGAAAGGGAATAAAGGGGAAAAGAGTGAAAATGAGTGGGAAATATCAATGAGGGTGACAACACATGAGAGACACCTAACTCTGGGAAACGAACATGGGGTGGTGGAAGGGGAGGTTCGGGGGGTTGGGGTGACTGGGTGACAAGCACTGAGGAGCCTACTTGATGGGATGAGCACTGGGTGTTATGGTGTATGTTGGCAAATCAAACTCCATTTAAAAAACAAACAAACAAAGAAATAAATAAATAGAAGATCACCTCTCCTCCCCCGTCATCAGTTATTGATTCAGCTCCTCAGAAATTACACTCAAAAAAATATTCTCTATCTCTGCATTTACTTAGGTCTTTTATTTTTAAGATTTTATTTATTTATTTATTTATTTATTTATTTATTTATTTATTTATTTATTTATTTATGGATTCTGGTCCACAGTCCACTTTTGGCAAACTGTACTGGTGTGCGATGACTTAACATGTCTTCTTCCAGTCAGCTTTTTGAGCTTTCTTATTTGTTCCACCTATCTTTTTAAATTAAAATGATTCCTAATTCCTTTTCCGTTGCCATTGTGAATGAGATGATTCCCTTTTATATTTTCCTGTGTGTGTGTGTGTGTGTGTGTGTGTGTGTCTGAATCCAATTGTCAACGAACACCAGAGCTGGACAATAGTTAAAGTAGTAAAAGCAGATTGAATTCAGGACCCTTGCAATAAGCTAAAGAGACCTTCGTTAGAATTGGGCTCAAATCTGAACCCAGGATGGACAAGAAGAAATTTATAACCAGGAACCAAAGCAGGGGTCAGTGGATAGAAAATTACTAAGAGGAAACATGAGGAGAAAAGGAGGATTCTGGATAAACCCACATAATGGGACTCTGTAGAAGAAAGTCCCCAATGGTCAGACATCACACGGGGATGGCAGAGGATAAAGGAATCTGAGCAAATATCAAGGGTAATCTGATATCGAGGGTAGAGGTTCAGGTTAAAATGATTTAGCAGGGTTTTTGCTAAAACTGGATTTTACGTGGGAATGCTAAAATATGCCTAGGAGAAGGTTCAGGAACTTGACTAAAGTTTGTCAAGCAAAGAATTTTTGTCACTATATCACTCTAAAGATGTCTTCAAAATATTAATGGATTGGGGTGTTTTAAAAGATTTATTTATATGGTCTTCAGATTAAGGAGTATTATCTCTATCTTTCCAACACATGGTTATTCTTGCTCTATTTAAATATTAATTTTTAATTATTTAACTTAATAATTACTGTTACTTTATTTTTTATACTTTCTGTTAACATTAATATATGTACATAGTAAAAAGAAAAAAAAAGAAGCCTCCAAGTGTATACATTTACAGTACAAAAGTAAATTACCTTGATCTCTGTCCTCCAAAGAAGCTGCAACAATATATATATACATATACTCTGAGAAGCCTTGAGAGTACCTCTTACTAGAATATTTCACATTGTATAATCAATGTTTTTAATCTCTATGGGAATGGTAAATAAAACAAGGTGTGATTGGTATTTCAGTTTACACTTTTCTAAGCTTCAGTGATTTAGCATATTTTACATATGATTAAAAACATGCATATTTCTATTTTTGTATGCTATCTCTTCCTGTCCTTCATACGTAACTAATATATGAATAATCACTACTATAAAAGTGAAATATTACAGATAAAGCATATTTCTCCTCAGGTCACCAACCACGAACGATCCTGTGTTTTTTACTGCCTATCTTCTAATACATACACATATACAAACATAACCACACATGCAGAAAAAATGCTATGATTTGTGTATGGTTCGTGTTTTTCATAAATATTATTTTTTATGAATTGTCCTGCAACTTACCTTTTGCTTGTGACAATATCTTGAAGTTTTACTGATGTACAGACAAGCAGATCTACCTCTTGTTTTTAACTGTTGCATATTATTCCAATGTATAAGTGTACATGTTGGCTAGCCTTTTCCCTAATGATGGTAATTTGGGTTGTTTAAAATTAATATCCATATACTTGCTTCTTTGAGCATATAAGTGAGTGTTTCTCTGGAGTAGAAAAAAATTGAAAGAAAGTGTTGCATCATAAAATATGCATATTAAAAATGTTTAAACATTGCCAGACTGCCCTTCAAAGTGACTGCATAAATTTACATAGCCACCGGTAGTGTATGATTGTATCTGTTTCTCTACATACTTACCTATAGTTTATATTCTCATGTTTTATGAGTTTTGCCGACATGAAAGATTAGAGATTATTTTATAGATATTTTATTTGCATATTCATTTTGCCTAGTTAGGTTGAGCAACTTTTCATGTTTGTTTTCTTTATAGGCAAATTACTTGTTTTTATTTCTCAGCAGGTTTTCTATTTGTTTGCTTATTTATTTTTTTATTTTTTTATTTTTTTATTTTTTTATTGGTGTTCAATTTACTAACATACAGAATAATACCCAGTGCCCGTCACCCATTCACTCCCACCCCCCGCCCTCCTCCCCTTCTACCACCCCTAGTTGAATAAATAAATTGTGGATTAAAGTTTATTGTCTTCTGAATCTATAGCTAATATTTGTTTACTGTGTTGGGGCACCTGGGGGACTCACTCAGTTAAATGTCTGTGTCTGCGTTTGGCTTGGCTCAGGTCATGATCCAGCTTCCAGTCGGGCTCCTGGCTCAGCTCAGGCAGGGAGTCTGCTTCTCCCTCTTCCTCTGACCCTCTTCCCCACCCCAGTCGTGCTCGCTCTCTCTCTCTCAAATAAATAAATGAAGTCTTGTAATGTTTGTTTATAGTGCTTTTTTATATAAAGGACTTGTATTAAATTCTGATGTAGCTAAATTTATCATTATTCTTAGATTTTGCTTTTTCAGTCTTATTTTTTTTAAGTATCCTACCTCATGTCTTACAGATATTATTTTCTATTTGCCTCTAATACTTTGTGGTGTTGTTCTTTATATTTAGAATCTGAATTTATCTGGCAAAAGTGTCTCAGCATGATTTTTTTAATACTGTTTTTTCTCTATCAGAAAGGGAGACAGAACATAAAGACTCCTAACTCTGGGAAACGAACTAGGGGTGGTGGAAAGGGAGGAGGGTGGGGGGTGGGGGTGAATGGGTGACGGGCACTGAGGGGGGCACTTGACGGGATGAGCACTGGATGTTATTCTGAATGTTGGTAAATTGAACACCAATAAAAAATAAATTTATTAAAAAAATACTGTTTTTTCTCAAATGAAGTGTAACACTTAAATAATAAATTTCTGTATATATATATATACATATATATATGAGCTATCTCCCTAATATACATAGATACCTTTGTATTTCAATTATTGAAATCTCATAATAAATTTTGTTTTATCACTTTTTCAAATAACTTGCTGTTTTTGTATACATTTTCCTATATGAAATTTAGCTTATTTTTGTTCGCATCACTAAATAAAAAATTGTGAATAGAGATACATTGAATGCAGAGATTAATTACAATATTAGAGGGATAATTACTTATATTACTCATAAAATAAAGTATAATTATTTATAATATTAAGTACCCATATTCATGAACATGCTATATTTCTACATCTGTTTGAGTCTTATACACCTTTCATTTGTTTTATTTCTTTGTAGATTTTTTCCACTTCATTGTTGCACATTTTTTTCTTATTATCAATGTCTATATCTTTTTGTGGCTACTGTGAGTGAGATATTTTAAATTTTATTTTCTATTGACAGTGGTGAGTAGGAAGCTTTACAGGTCTGATGTTCTTAAATTCAGTAATATTCTCTCCACTTAGCAAAAGGATTCTCTTGTTTGGGTAGGTGATAATCTATTATTTACATTATTATTTCCTTATTTTCACACCATTTATTTCTGCATTATGTTTTGCTAAATAATGATAGGATCTTATTGATTTTAATTAAAGTTGTTATTTCTTAAGAATATTATATAATAAGAAATATTATATTTTAAGGAAATTATATCTATCACACATATTTTTAATTATTGTCATCTTTCCTTTTTCTATTTTCTATCTTATTGATTGACAAAAGCATCTTTATTTAGTGACCTGTTCAGAATTACTATCTTTGCACTCCAGGGAAAGACCAATCTAATCTCTTAGAAGGCAGAGATATATTAAAACTGGAAGTAAGAAAAAAAAAATCTTAGTGAAAGATTTAATTAAAAAAAATCTTAGTACTCCACTTTTAATAAAACATCGCTATTGCTTTCATGGGGTTTTATTTTTTTCTTATGCTTTTAACATATTAAAATTATTGTGTGATGTGCATACCACCATGTCAAGCCAAATAATGATGGGTTGATAAATCAAAATGTTGCAGCCAAATGAAAAATGATTCTTTTTGGCCATGAATAGGGTTTTGTGATGCTCAGTCTTAACAGAACAGGTGAATTTGATAA
The DNA here is from genome assembly GCF_048164855.1 of Canis lupus baileyi. Taxonomy (NCBI): domain Eukaryota; kingdom Metazoa; phylum Chordata; class Mammalia; order Carnivora; family Canidae; genus Canis; species Canis lupus. The sequence continues at coordinate 11,167,652 of NC_132855.1, read as the reverse complement.
GAATCTTTTTCCTTAATAACTGAAAGATAGTTTTTACCTTAAGAGTGCCATATCTTATATTCAAAATATTACAGATGCTGTTACATTTTCTCTTAGCATTGTTGTTAAGGAGAAATCATAAGCCAATTTTTTTCTCATTCTTTTTCTCTTGTTGATTTCTTTTCTTTTCTAAATAAAATGCTATTTTAGGATATGTGCTACATACTTTCCTAAATCATTAATTCAAATATTCAAATATTCAAATATTCTCCTGTGATGACTGTTTTATTGTTTTGTTTATTCATTACTTAACAATTCACAGTGTATTTAAGTGACTGTTCTTCCCAGCTAACTTCTACAGTTTGTACTTTCTTTAGCTATTCTACAATCACCACTTTTATTCCGCCCCCCCCCCAAAGGGCTCTGGTTCCCCTTAGAAACAGATCTGAGAACTTTATGCTCATTGCTGCTGTGATATTTTTTGTTTCTAGGTTGTTGGAGAAGGTAGAGCTAAGAAAAATATACATCTGTTAGTTTTCTATTTATCCATCTACCATCATCTCTTAAACCATGAGCTCCTACTGATTTCAGGTTAACACCCCAGAGTTCATTTCTATGGCTATATTAGTAACTTTCTTCTCCAGTTGTGAGAAACCTCGCTTACATGATTTTCAATACACAATAAATGATGCTTCAATGAATTGTCTTGGGCAATTGTATTTTCTTAGTAATCTTTGGGGTGAATCTTTAGAGCAAATGCCTAGGAAATAAATTGATGGATCAAAAGATAATTTCAAATTCCCCTTAAAGCTTGTACCATGTTATGTTACCATCAGTAATATGTGACAGGTCTCCTTTCCCCACAGCAGGAGATATTTTCAATTTGTTTTTTCAATTTTGTTTTTGTTTTTTGTTAGTCTTGTTGAGAAAATACTGGAATCTCAGTGTGATTTTAATTTGTATTGTCTTATTATGAGTGAAGGTGAATATATTTTATGTTTATGGGTGATGTTAATATATGTTTCTTAAAATTATGTGTTAATTTCATTTGCCCATTATTTTCTAAAGGATTTTTATACTTATCCTTTAATTTAAAAAAAAATGCATATTATGTGTAGTAGTCCTTTCCTGTGATGTGAGTTGTAAATATTTTTTTCCAAAGTTGTCAGTTTGACTCTCAGTTTGGCCTGGACTGATTTTTCTTTTCAATGTAAAGATATTTTTTATTTATTAATTTAGTCCAGTGTTTGGATCTTTGGTTGGTCCACCTAGATTTAAGGTCATAGTTAGAAGCCTTTCCAAGTACCTGAGTTATAGAGGAATCCACCTATATTTTCTTCTAGGAACTGTATGGTTTCATTTGTTACATTTAAATCTGTGACCTATTTGGAGCATATTCTTGATAAGTTGTGAGACAGGGATTTTAATTTGCTCTTTTCTTAAGCGGCTATTGGGTTGCCTTGGTGCCACTTATTAAAAGACTCATCTTTTCCCTTGTGATCTCTGATAACTTCTTTATCATTATTAAATGTGCGTATATATGTGGTCACTTTATAGATTTTATTTTATTTCACTGGCCTGTCTATTCACGTATCAGTACCACTCTGTATTACCTGTTAAGGATTTAAATGCTAAATATCTGGCAGGATTAGGTTCTCCTATCCCTTTTCATAGCTTTTCTTTCATTGTTTTTCTAGTTATTTTTGTGTGCTTTGCTTTCTGTAATAACTGTAGCATTAATGTCTGCCTTTTTTTAAAAAAAATGCTATTTCTATTGAGATTGTCTAAAATATTATAAGTTAGCTTGGGAAGAACTGACCCTTTTGTGATAGGGAGTCATCTTATCCAAGAACTAAGTAATATTTTCCTGTTTATTTACATTTTTATGCATTTCATAAGTATCTTAAAGCTGTCCTTACATAGGTTTTGATCACTTATTAAATTTGTTCCTAAATATTTCAGCTTCTTTGGTAATATTGTAAACAATACTTTTGCTATAATTATATATTTTTGTTTGTGTATATGGAGGCCTTTGATTTCTGGTGTATCATACGAATTGATTTCCTATTAAGAACTAACCTTCAATTACTAAAATAAATTTCTTATTATCAGAGTGTATTTCTTGCTGTGACATTTTATATATATATATACTTAGAATGAATATTCATGTATGATATTGGCCTATTATTCTATTATTTTTTTGGTGCTATCATAATTTCATTTTATTTCACCCAGTTAAAAAAATTTCTAAGTTTCTCTTCACTTTCTGTTATCTGGAACAATTTCTGTAGTGTTGCAATAATCTGGTTTTGGTGGAATAGCATAATTTCCTTCTGAATCTATTTGGGTCTGATGTTTTATATAAATAGTTCCTTAATGAAGTTTTGTTCAGTGGAAATTGGTCTGTTTGAACTAACTCTAACAAAGTAGATTTTGACAAATAGTGTATCTTTCTTTTAAATCATCCCTTTAATCTAGAATTTTCTATTTCATTGCAAAGAGGTCTGCAAAGTAGTGTCATAGTTTAATTCCTGGTGTATTTTAAAGATCACCCATGTACATCTTTGCCTTCTCACTTTTTTTATTGATTAGGTTAGCCACATGGTTTGCCTATTTTGTCAGTTTCTAAAAATAAGGAGGATTCGGCTTATTTAAAAGTATATGTAGTGTTTCCTACCTTATGAATTTCTACTTTTTTCCAGAAAAATTAAATTTCTGGAGAAAAAAAAAAACTGAAGGAAAAAACTCAAAACTCCCAAAAAACTCAAGGATATTACTTCATTCTGTATGAAAGAGTCATAAGCATATACTCTTTTTTTCTTCACATCCTGTGGTTTTTGGTAGTTACTGCCTCTGAACAGACAAAAAAGATAAAAGTGAGTTAATTTGTCATCATTGGCAATGAACATTTATATAGTGTGATTTTATATGGTTCAAACTTTGGATGATAAAAATCACTTTTGCACATATGCTCTTGCTGCCTCAAAAATCAGTTTTCACACATCATAGAAAGGGTTGCCCTTTTGGTTTGTTGTTTGAAATTTTTGTTCTGTGAGTCAGAGGAGAAAGAAAGACAAAGGAGGAGGATCAGAGTGTTCTATTTAGATTTTTTTCCCCTGAAGAACTGTTTTTTTTTAATATGGAAGCTGTGTACATCAAGAAAAAAATTATGATTACATTTTGAAGATTATTTTCTCAATCCAAATTCATATGCCTAAGTGTCAAGTCCTCCAATATTCAAGACAATATCTGTTCTTTCATATTATATTTTTTTAATATTTGGTTTTTATAGGGATTTATTAGCAAGTTGAGAGAAGCTGTATTTAACTTGTGTCTGCTGGCCTGACAAAAGGGAAATTGTTGTCACTTATAAGAAAAAGGCACTACAGTCATTTTAGCAATTGCATATCTAGACCTGCTGGTATTCATAGAAAAAAAATCATATGGAATTTTATAGAAAAAGAAGAATTTTCCACAAAAAGCTCTGGGTCCTGGCATGATAAATTTGGCTGACTGCCTCATTCAAAATATCTAAGAAGGCCTCCATCTTCCATCTTCCTTTGCTATGTAATAGTATATTAGTGTGCTTTGGGCAGTTATAACCAGGAACTTGGAAGGAAACTTCCTTCTTTTGGAGGCATGATCCATATTGATGTTATTTGAGATTTTCAAAAAGTTGTTTAGACAACAATCTTAGCACAAAATATTATTTTTATTTGTAATACATTCATCATCATCTAAAGAGAAAGGTAGCCATTTGTAGATGATCAGTGATGTGACATTTACTTTTTCTTATACCACCTTGAGTTTCTGAATTATTGTAGTACTAGTACATATTGATACACAATTTAATGACATTGGAAATTAAATTTATTTATATGCATTAAGTTCCAAGTAACAAACATCTATCTTTCAAATATAAAATTGGTGGGGAGCATATTAAAAAATCTATGAAATACAGAAGTGTGTCTATCTAGGAAATTTTATTTGACCCAAAACTAGTATCAATCTAGAAATATGTTTTATAGTATATCTATATAATTATATTTTGCTGCTATTTCATAGTTGGTCAGTGTTGAGGTAATGAAGGTATTTTGCTTTTTATGGCTCCAGAGAAACATTTTGAAAATGGAATTGACTCTTTCAAATGAAGAGTTCTTTTAAAATGAAATAGCAGAAAAGTATAGAAATTCGGAACACAGGAAGCAAACTCATAAAGTCCCATTTTATTTAGAAAGCTCTACATTTTATTTTCAAAGTCTCTTTCTTTCCTCTAAATAAAAAGAAGTAATTTACAATACTCGATTTAATGTAGTGTTCTAAATGGCCAAGTGTCACAGACAATACTCTACCTCATAAACAAAAGTGCACAGTAATTGTCCTTGGAAGCTGGAAGTGAAATGCACCATAACAAAGGAAAATTCATTATCTTTTCCACAGGCTTGATAATGTTAATGTGTCTCAATTGTGTTTAAACCATAAATAAAGTACAATTTTACCGGGTTAACTTCCTTATGTTTGACTAAGTGATTCAGGAAGAAAACAACTTGAATTTGATTAAGCAATTTGTTTAGATTACACAATGTAATATAACTGTGATGATATATATTTTTAAACTAAAAGTTTATATTGACATGATAGAAAAACTAGTCTTAGTATAAAAGAAAGGTAAAATGAGTGAGGTGAAAGCAAAAGTTAAAAATAAAGGGAAAAAAAGAATGATAATACCAAATATAGTATAAAATATTTTCTAGATATCACACATATTTTCCCTTTCCAATTTTTGGAGGATGCATAATAGTTCAATCTTTTTTAAACAACCCAAACTGCTACTCCATTATGTAATTATATCCTTCTCTTTTTTCATTGTTGTCTCAGATAATTTTCCATGTTTTCCAATTTTCAAATTTAATAAGTCCTCTATATAGGTAAAACAAAATAACTGAAGATAATAGTATTAACACTACACATGAAAGAAAGTTATTGGAGGCATGGAATAGTGCACCAGGGCATGGAAAATAGATAATTTCTCACTTTCCTGAAAAGACAAAGTCCTCGCCAATAAGCTTCAAACAGTGTAAATGGTGTTTAAGAAAAGTTGGTCATTAAGGTTTTCTGTGGTTAGTATGTGAAATCTCATCCATATAGAGACATTTTGGTGACAATGCAAAAAATGGTAAAAATAACCATAAAAGCAACATATTATCATAATCATCAACTGTGCTTCAAATTACTGGCTTTAGGATATACTGAAAAATCATTTGATGGGAAGGTTTCGTTGAGGTCTCATTTCTTCACAGTAATTTAGTACAGAGTTACTGAGTTCATCCTAGTCCACTGCCTTCAATTCCCTCTTTTTCTTTCTGTGTGTTTTCTTCTCTAGTGGAGAAGTAGAGACCCCAAGATAGGTCACAGAGATTATTATTGCAGAGGGAAATGTTTGTTAAATGATGGCATTTGCGTTGATTTTATAAATGTAGTAATAACTAAAATGTGGAAAACAATTTCTCTCTTAAATTTATATTGATATTTTAAAAATATACTTAATTCTGGGGCACCAGGTGGCTCAGTCAGTTAAGCTCAGGTCTTGATCTCCTAGTTGCGAGTTCAAACCCCACGATGGGGTCCACACTGGACATGGAACCGACTTAAAAAAAAAATAGAAGCGGGCGGCCTGGGTGGCTCAGCAGTTTAGTGCCACCTTCAGCCCAGGGCATGATCCTGGGAGACCCAGGATCGAGTCCCATGTCAGGCTCCCTTCATGGAGCCTGTTTCTTCCTCTGCCTGTGTCTCTGCCTCTCTCTGTGTGTGTCTCTCATGAATAAATAAATAAAATCTTAAAAAAAAATAAAAAATAAAAGAAATAAATAAGTAAATAAATAATAAAAACACATTTTATTCTGAAGCCACTAGGAATCATATTGCAAAGGTACTACTTTTTATAAAAAATATGTTTTAATTTTTTGTGTCAGATAGTAATGTGCAACTGACATTATTGCTCACTGAATAAGATAACCATCTACTTCTGAAAGGGATTCATTAGGTAAGTCAACATTCCAGGTAGCCCATAGAATGAGCTTTACAGGTATCCCTCTACAAACCAATTATACCTTTTCTGCTATAAAATATGTGACTATGGAATGTGATGACTCAGTTGAATTTACAATAAATTGTATTCCACATTCTGTTGGCTTCAGGGAAACTAGGTGATTTTAATTTCTGTTTTATCCCTCTCTATACTAATGTGAAAATAATGGTATTTCATATGGGTATTGTGAGGTTTAGTTAAAATTTATGGAGTGTTTTATATCTAAGTCTATAAAGTTATGCATGGGAGTCTTGTTTGTTTATAGTGCTGATATGTTGTCCAAATAGGTAAGGAGAAAAAAAATAGGTAAGGAGAATCAGGACATCATACTTCACACAGGAAACTGTGGTTTTAGAAAAAAAAATTTTTTTTAACAAATTAGGGGTCTTGGAAGTGAGTCCTTATAATCTTATGAGTTGAGCCATGGAACCTGCTTAGCAAGTTTTGAAATCCAACCTAGAACCACAGTTTTTCTTTTATAAAGCTAATAAAGCAGCATTGACATGGTTTCTATAAATCACAAATGTGTTAGTGTTTATAAATTAAATATTAAATGGCTATTTTTAAAAAATATTTTATTTATTTATTCATGAGAGACAGACAGACAGAAAGAGAGAGAGAGAGAGAGAGAGAGAGAGAGAGGTAGAGACACAGGCTCCATACAAGGAGCCTGACATGGGACTCGATCCCGGGACTCCAGGATCAGCCCTGGGCCGAAGGCAGGCTCCAAACCACTGAGCCACCAGTGTATCCCCTTAAATGGCTATTAAGATGTTGAAATATTGTGTTAGGTGGGATCCCAGAGTTGAGGAATATACAGGAGTCCAATCCAAAGGAGGATGGTGTGATGGCTTGACGGCAATGCATGCATATACTATGAAAGCAGTGTGGTCTATGACCAATAATCTGATTTACAAGAAAATGAGAAGGGTTAAGAATGTGGGCTTGTGTCAGAACCACAGAAATTGCCTAGATTTTTGCAACTCAAAGAACAGTCCACAGATCAGCAGCATCAGCAATAATTGGAAACTTGTTAGATTTTCAGACTTTTATGCCCCCATCTCTGACATAATGAATCAGAATCTGCATTTTAACAAAATGCTGAAGTGATTCATGTGTACATTAAAATTTTAGAAGTATTAGCCTTGACATTGTGATATAGCCTAGGATTGCCTGCTCTTGATAGAACCCCTTGAAATTAATAACCAAATACATCCAGGAGGACTGGGCCAATTAAGACTTTGTAGTGTTTTAGAACTTTATTGTCACTTCTATCTTTAAATTTTCTGAATGGCAAATCTTCCCAAGCACAGATCCTTCACTGGCCCCTAATAAGCAGTATAGCTAGATAACTAAGTCAATTTAAGGATTTAGGTTCTTTATGAAAACAGGGATCTCAAATAAGACATTTGTGGCCCCATCGCCTTTTTTTTTTTTTTTTTTTTTTAATTCTCATGCAGGGAAACCAGCCATTTTAGTTGCCGCCTTACAACTAGTCACAAAGACATTTAAGTCTCAGAGAAGGCATTGGAGATACTTGCCAGACCAGGGCTTATTTTTACTACATAAGAAACTTATAAGATACAAAATTCCAAGGCCCCAACACCTAAAGGCTGATTCCCCAGGAATCTGCATTTTTTTTAAAGATTTATTTATTTATTTATTCAGAAAGAGTGAAAGAGAGGCAGAGATACAGGCAGAGAGAGAAGCAGGCTCCATGCAGGGAGCCCGACGTGGGACTCGATCCCGGGTCTCCAGGATCACACCCCGGGCTGCAGGCAGCACTAAACCGCTGCGCCACTGGGGATGCTTGGAATCTGCATTTTTTAAAAAATATTTTATTTATTTGAGAGAGAGAGAGAGAGAGAGAGAGAACGCACAAGCAGGGGGAAGAACAGAGGGAGAGGCAGAGAGACAATATCCAAGCTGACTCCTGCTGAGCGTGGAGCCCAACATGGGGATCCATCTCACAACTCAATCTTACAGTTTTGGCTGTTCATTACCTGAGCCAAAAACCGAGAGTTGGACACTTAACTGAGTCACTCAGGTGCCCCTTCAGGAATCTGCATTTTAACATGAACTGTAATTTGTTCTTTTATAGATACCTTCATATTCAAATCTGTAATTTTGCTTATCTAGGAATTGACTGAATAGGAATTGACTGTTATGAGAAATTCACCTCACTATAAGTATGCATTAAAGACTACTATTTAGGACAGAGGGTTTTTTTTTTTTTTTAAGATTTTATTTATTCATGAGAGAGAGCGAGAGAGAAAGGCAGAGAGATAGGCAGAGGGAAAAGCAGGTTCCTTGCTGGGAGCCTGATGCTGGACTCGATCCCCGGATCTGGGATCATGTCCTGAGCCTCAGGCAGACACTCCACTGCTGAGCCACCCAGGCGTCCCTAGGATAGTGTTTTTTATTCACGTCTATCAAACACTCGCATCAGAGATACCTGGCATGCTTGTCACAATTTCACATTCTTGCCCATAACCAACAAACTAGAAATACTAGAGGGACTCAGCATTGTTTCTTACTCTTCAGGAATGTCTGATTCACAGCTCAGTCTGGAAACCACTTTTCTAGTCTTAGTTCCTAACCCTAGGTGTGTATTTGAATCAGGTGAAGACATTTTCAAATATCCCCCTACTTGTGTCCCGAAGCCAGTGCTTCATATTTAATTGGTGACAGGGGAAGGGATGGGTAGCCATCAGAATGGAATGTCTTACTGTGACTTAATCAGTGTTCTAGCTATATAGCCTGCAGCTGGTGATCACAAAATAAATGTCCTTTCATGAAAAATGTTAGGGTCAATAATAGTCTTTGCCATTGGAGGGATTCAGAACAAGCTTCCCCAAAAGTGTGCCACTTTGGCACGTGGATTACTTTAAGCTGAAATCAATGAAGTCCCAAAAGTCTCAGGGTAAAAGCCCAAAAGAGCTTTTACCTCACCCTCAACTGCCTGAAAGAATTGAAATGGAGGGCCTAGTCCATGAAAAGAGTTATCACCAGAGATAACTACAAAGAATATGGACCAGGTGTGGTAAGCTGGGGGGATGCTCAGCAGGACCTAGATATCAAATTCCTCTCTGTGTCCCATTATCTCTGTAAGGTGTAGCAAACATATGTTTACCAAACATTTGTTTTTTCCATCTTCCTGTGAACTGTCTTCCTCTCCTTTGAAGTCTCTGACCTCTACTTCCTTCTTATTGCTCAGTATGGTATATAAGTCTCAATTACCTGACTGCCTGTGGGTCTCATATTTTTATGGGGCTCCCATACATACAAGATTAGTTTTTCCTGTTAATCTGTCTTATACTAATTTAATTAACAGACCAGCAAAAAGAACCTAGAAGAGCAGAAGAAATTTTTTTTTTTTCCTCTACACCATCCAGAGTAAGGACACTTTCTACACCTGAAAACCTTTTCTGATGTTCACCTACTACCTCCCTCTCTGCCTCTCAAAATCTAAATAGAATCTATCATTACAATTGCAGACTAGTGAAAAAGTCCACATTCAAATCAGAAAGAGAAAAATTCCCAGATATATTCTCACATATCTTGCTTTTGGATTCATTATCCTTAGCCACTGTTCCCTGTCTTCACAGGATTGTTACTGTATTTCATTCAGGGGAAATGGAGCATATTCCAAGCGGAGGAAATGGTGCAGTAAGTGTAGTCTTCAGCAAAATGTCATAAGTGACTCCTTTTAATTCATGAAGCAGGTCATGAATAATAGCAGGAAGATATGAGAATCTTATTCTATTTCTTTCCAGGTCATTTTAGCAATCATATCATGCAGCTTCTTTGTCAAGAGAAAACAGGCAGAATTATCATTGTAACTAGAACAGGTGTGCTTTGATGGATAGCTATATATAAGAGCAAAAAAAAAATGTCTAAATCACAAAGATTTTAAATAAAGTAAGGGCTATACTGGAGGTTGACATAAAAAGGAACTCCATAGTTCATCCTTTTGTTGTAAATTTGTAAAGTTATATTGTTGGTATACAAAGAAAGATATTTACTTAGCCCCAATAATTTCACCTAATATGTTAACCAAGAGAGCACTTGGAAATATTATAGCACTCATTTATTTGCTTACATATGAGAAGACAAATACTATGAGATATTCCATGACCCCCCCTTTTTTTTTTTTTTACACTGTAGTGAGAGGAGAGTTCAGAACAGGAATTCCAAGTGTCTTGACTTCTAGCCAGTGTTTTTCCCTCTCCTACACCCAGCTTAGTCTTTGAAGGGATAGATGAACTTTAAGTGTAAGAAGTTGAACATTTAGAATCATATCATGAAATCAGATTTTTTAAAGGCATGACTGATTTCTCAGGTGCAAAAGATCACTAATGCATGAGCATTTAAATATCTAAATTGGATGTAATAATACTTTTTATGGAAGATTTAAAATGGCCTATGCTTTTAATGTTAATAGTTTTCAAATATCTACTAATAGGTAAGCCAATTAATGCAGAATGAATACTTAGCATCATCATTTAAATAATGTATAAGTCAAATGTGCTTATCATCAGGTTTTTCCTCTGCTCTATTTTTTAAAGATTTATGTACTTATGTATTTGTTTATATATTTATTTACTTGAGAAAGAGAGAGAGGCAGGGGTAGGGGAAGAGCAGTAACTGAGCACTGGACTCAATCTCAGTCAAGAACCAAGAGCCAGGTGCTTAACCGACTGAGCCACCAAGGCATCCCTCCCACTTCATTCTCAAACTCTCAAACTAAGAGGTTTGCATCCAGTAACTTTTCCTAGTCACATGTTGCTTTTGTAGCTCGGTGTGAAACACAGCAGCAGGATTTGAAGCCAAGTTTATCTCAAAAAGTAAAATCTGTGGTCAAAAGAAAATGCAAGGTTGGTAGAAGGCAAACATGGAGGCTTGGCAAAATACTGAAGCTCCTTTCTCATTTACTAATTTGCTACCTCATTGATTGTGTTGTTGAGATTTTATTAGGCACTTCCTAAAAGCTCAAAAAGAGAATGTGGTACATAAGAGGCTAGATTCTTAGGACATATTAGATTTTTCCTCTTCTCATTCCCTTTTTAAAAGAAAATTTTGGGTAAAGACTCAATATTTACATTTTAAAGATCCATTCAAATTATCAAGGGTGAATTTTGTAGGTATTGCTTTTGAGGTGTTTTTTGAAGAAAAAGAAACATAGCATCTCGACTAATCTGGTAGAGTAAGATCAAAAAGTTATTGATAAACATAATTACATCACAGTAATTTTTTTTATTCTACATGAAATTTTATCAATAATCACTTAATCTTGACATTCTACATATAAGTAAGTAAAACCTTGTTTGAAATAAAACCTAAGGAAAGGTAAAATGCTTTCTCATGGAAGTTGGACATTTGTGATGAACTAGATAAGAAAATTGAGTCTGATTGAGAATACTACTTGTGAAAGGCTGGGAAATTTTATAGATGCCTATGGACCAAATGTCACAAAAGCAGGCCAAGACTCAAAAAGAAGGCAATGTACTCAGAAATATAGTCTACAATTTGTTATCCTGTGGAAAGATATAAAAATAATAACCTCATTGGTCTTAGTAGACTAATACTTCTACCTTTGCACACTTGAAGATTTAACCTTTCCCCCTATTATTTGTGACAAACACATTTAGAAACTGAGTAAACCTAGCTATCTGCCCAACAACTGAAATGCCACATAGCTGTTTGTTCTGTATGCTTTATTTTATTGCTATAAGGTTTAGGTGATTTTAAAACAAAACAAATTTTAAATTCTTCACCTTTTAAAAAGTATACCCTTTAACCAAGTAGTGCTGGAAAGCTCCAGGGGAAGTTGAGGGACTTACAGTATATAGAATCAGAGGATACTCCTCCTTATTTTTTGTTATTTGTTTGTTTGTTCCCCCTCCTTTATTTTCTTCCCTTTTTCCTTCCTTTTTCCAGTACAACTTGTTTTTAGCCACTCTGCACTGAGCAAAATGACTAGAAGGAAGAACTCACCACAAAAGAAAGAATCAGAAACAGTACTCTCTGCCACAGAATTACAGAATTTGGATTACAATTCTATGTCAGAAAGCCAATTCAGAAGCACAATTATAAAGCTACTGGTGGCTCTGGAAAAAAAAAGCATAAAGGATTCAAGAGACTTCATGACTGCAGAATTTAGATCTAATCAGGCCAGAATTAAAAATCAATTAAATGACATACAATCCAAACTGGAGGTCCTAACGCTGAGGGTTAATGAGGTAGAAGAACAAGTGAGTGACTTAGAAGACAAGTTGATGGCAAGGAAGGAAGATGAGGAAAAAAGAGAAAAACAATTAAAGATCATGAAGAAAGGCTAAGGGAAATAAATGACAGTCTCAGAGGGAAAAATCTAGATTTAATTGGGGTTTCAGAGGGCACGGAAAGGGACAGAGGACCAGAAAGTGTATTTGAACAAATCATAGCTGAGAACTTCCCTAACTTGGGAAGGGAAACAGGCATTCATATCCAGAGGATAGACAGTCCCCTCTAAAATCAATAAAAACCATTCAACACCCTGACATTTCATAGTGAAGCTTGCAAATTTCAAAATAAGGAGAAGATCCTTAAAGCAGCAAGAGATAAGAAATCCCTAAACTTTATGGAGAGAAGTATTAGGTTAACAGCAGACCCCTCCACAGAGACTTGGCAGGCCAGAAAGGGCTGGCAGGATTTATTCAGGTCCTAATGAGAAGAACATACAGCCAAGAATACTCTATCCAGCAAGGCTCTCATTAAGAATAGAAGAGATAGGGATCCCTGGGTGGTGCAGCGGTTTGGTGCCTGCCTTTGGCCCAGGGCGCGATCCTGGAGACCCGGGATCGAATCCCATGTCGGGCTCCCGGTGCATGGAGCCTGCTTCTCCCTCTGCCTGTGTCTCTGCCTCTCTCTCTCTCTGTGACTATCATAAGTAAATAAAAATTAAAAAAAAAAAAAGAATAGAAGAGATAAAGAGCTTCTAAGATAGGCAGAAACTGAAAGAATATGTGATCACCAAACCAGTTGTGCTGAAATATTAAGAGGGACTCTGTAAAAGAAAGAGGAAGTCCAAGGAAATAATCCACAAAAACAGGGACTGAATAGGTATTATGATGAGACTAAATTCATATCTTTCAGTAGTAACTCTGAACGTGAATGGGCTTAATGATCCCATCAAAAGGCATAGGGTTTCAGACAAGATAAAAAATCAAGACCCATCTATTTGCTGTCTACAAGAGACTCGTTTTAGACCTACGGACACCTACAGCCTGAAAATGAAAGACAGGAGAACCATTTACCATTCAAATGTTCCTCAAAAGAAAGCAGGGGTAGCCATCCTCATATCAGATAAATTAAAGTTTAATCCAAAGACTGTAGGAAGAGATGAAGAGGGTAAAGGATCTATCCAACAAGAGGCCCTAACAATCATAAATATGAATGCCTCTAATGTGGGAGCTGCCAAGTATATCAATCAATTAATAACCAAAGTTAAAACACACTTGGATAATAATACACTAATACTGGGAGACTTCAATATGGCACTTTCTGCAATTGATAGATCTAAGCACAACATCTCCAAAGAAACAAGAGCTTTAAATGATACACTGGACCAGATGGATTTCACAGATATTTACAGAACTTTACATCCAAATGCAACTGAATACACATTCTTCTCAAGTGCACATGGAACGTTCTCCAGAATAGACTACATACTGGGTCACAACTCAGGTCTCAATCAACACCAAAAGACTGGGTTTGTCCCCTGCATATTTTCAGACCATATTGCTTTGAAACTTGAACTCAATCACAAAAAGAAATTTGGAAGAAACTCAAACACGTGGAGGTTAAAGACCATCTTGCTAGAAGAAGAAAGCGTCAACCAGGAAATTAGAGAAGAATTTTAAAAATTCATGGAACTAATGCAAATGAAGATACAACCATTCAAAATCTTTAGGATACAGCAAAAGCAGTCCTGAGAGGGAAATACATAGCAAAACAAGCTAACCTCAAAAAACTGGAAAAAACTCAAATACACAAGCTAACCTTGCACATAAAGGAACTGGAGAAAGAACAGAAAATAAAAACTACACCTAGCAGAAGAAGAGAGTTAATAAAAATTCAAGGAGAACTCAATGAAATAGAGACCAGAAGAACTGTGGAACAGATCAACACAACCAGGAGTTGGTTCTTTGAAAGAATTAATAAGATAGATAAACCATTAGCCAGCCTTATTAAAAATAAGAGAGAAAAAACTCAAATTAATAAAATCATTAATGAAAAGGAGAGATCACAACCAATACCAAGGAAATACAAATTATTTTAAAAACTTATTATAAGCAGCTATACACCAATAAATTAGGCAATCTAGAAGAAATGGACACATTGCTGGATAACCACAAACAACCAAAACTGGAACAAGAAGAAAGAGAAAAATGAACAGGCTGGTAAACACGGAGGAAATTGAAGCAGTCTTCAAAAACCTCGAGACACAGAAGTCCAGGGCCAGATGGCTTCCCAGGGGAATGCTATCAAACCTTTAAAGAAGAAAGAATACCTATTCTACTAAAACTGTTCCAAAAGATAGAAAGAGATGGAATACTTCCAAACTCATTTTATGAGGCCAGCATCACCTTAATTCCAAAACCAAAGACCCCACCAAAAGGGAGAATTATAGACCAATATCCCTGATGAATACAGATGCAAAAATTCTCAACAAGATACTAGCCAATAGGATCCAACAATACATTAAGAAGATTATCCACCATGACCAAGTGGGATTTATCCCTGGGATGCAAGGCTGGTTCAACACTCATAAAGCAATCAATGTGATAGATCATATCAACAAGAGAAAAACAAGAACCATAGGATCCTCTCAATAGATGCAGAGAAAGCATTTGACAAAATACATCATCCATTCCTGATCAAAACTCTTCAGAGTGTAGACATACAGGGAACATTCATCAGCATCTTAAAAGCCATCTAGGAAAAGCCCACAGTAAATATCACTCTCAATGGGGAAACACTGGGAGCCTTTTCCCTAAGATCAGGAACATGACAGGGATGTCCACTCTCACCACTGCTATTCAACATAGTACTAGAAATTCTCACCTCAGCCATCAGGCAATAAAAATAAATAAAAGGCATTTGAATTGACAAAGAAGTCAAACTCTCCCTCTTTCCAGATGACATGATACTGTACATAGAAAACCCAAAAGACTCCACCCCAAGATTGCTAGAATTCCTACAGCAATTCAGCAGTGTGGCAGGATACAAAATCAATGCCCAGAAATCAGTGGCATTTCTCTACACTAACAATGAGACTGAAGAAAGAGAAATTAACGAGCCAATCCCATTTCCAATTGCATCCAAATGCATAAGATAACTAGGAGTAAGCCTAATCAAAGAGACAAAGGAACTATACCTTAAAAACTACAGAACACTTTTGAAAGAAATTGAGGAAGACACAAAGAGATGGAAAAATATTCCATGTTCATGGATTGGAAGAATTGATATTGTCAAAATGTCAATGTTACCCAGGGCAATTTACACATTTAATGCAATCCCTATCAAAATACCATGGGCTTTTTTCAGAGAGTTGGAACAAATGATCTTAAAATTTGTGTGGAATCAGAAAAGATTCCAAATAGCCAGGGGAATATTAAAAAAGAAAACCAGAGCTGGGGGCATCACATAGCTAGATTTCAGGTTGAACTACAAAGCTGGGATTTACAAGTCAGCGTGGTACTGGCACAAAAACAGACACATAGATCAATGGAACAGAATAGAGAATTCAGAAATGGGTCCTCAACTTTATGGTCAACTAATATTCGACAAAGCAGGAAAGACTATCCACTGGAAAAAAGACAGTCTCTTCAATAAATGCTGCTGGGGAAATTGGACATCCACATGTAGAATAATGGAACTAAATCATTTTCTTACACCATACACAAAGATAAACTCAAAATGGATGAAAGATCTAAATGTGAGACAAGAATCCATCAAAATGCTAGAGGAGAACACAGGCAACACCCTCTTTGAACCTGGCCACGGTAACTTCTTGCAATATACATCTATCAACGCAAGGGAAACAAAAGCAAAAATGAATTATTGGGACTTTATCAAGATAAAAGGCTTCTGCACAGCAAAAGAAACAGTCAACAAAACTAAAAGACAACCTACAGAATGGGAGAAGATCTTTGCAAATGTCCTATCAGATAAAGGGCTAGTATCCAAGAGCTATAAAGAACTTACTAAACTCAACAGCAAAGAAACAAACAGTCCAATCATGAAATGAGCAGAAGACATGAACAGAAATTTCTCCAAAGAAGACATAGACAAGGCCCACAAGCACATGAGAAAATGTTTTGCAGGCCTTGCTATCAGGGAAATACAAATCAAAACCACAATGAGATATCTCCTCACACCAATGAGAAGGGTGAAAAATAACAATACCAGAAACAACAAATGTTGGAGAGGAGGTGGAGGAAGGGGACCCCTCTTGCATTGTTAGTGGGAATGTGAACCGGTATAGCCACTGGAAAACTGGAAAAGTGTGGATATTCCTCAATGAATTAAAAATAGAACTGCCCTATGACCCAGCAATTGCCCTGCTGGGGATTTACCCCAAAGATACAGATGCAGTGAAATGCCGGGACACCTGTGCCCCAATGTTTCTAGCAGCAATGTCCACAATAGCCAAACTGTGGAAGGAGCCTCGGTGTCCATCGAAAGATGAATGGATAAAGAAGATGTGGTCTGTATATACAATGGAATATTACTCAGCCATTAGAAACAACAAATACCCACCATTTGTTTCAATGTGGATGGAACTGGAGGGTATTATTTTGAGTGAAACAAGTCAATCGGAGAAGGACAAACATTATATGGTCTCATTCATTTGGGGAATATAAAAAATAGTGTAAGGGAATAAAGAAGAAAGGAGAGAAAATGAGTGGGAAATATCAATGAGGGTGACAACACATGAGAGACACCTAACTCTAGGAAATGAACAAGGGTTAGTGCAAAGGGAGTTTGGCGGGGGGGTTGGGGTGACTGGGTGATGGGCACGGAGGGGGGCACTTGTCAGGATGAGCACCGATATTATGCTATATGTTGGCAAATTGAACTCCAATTAAAAAACTAAAAAAAAAAATACTCAAAAGAAATATATCTCACATTGAGGTGAGGAGTAAAAATAACACTAAGAGTTCTAAGAAACTGTTAGCCAGTCAATATGCCAAATGGCAAATATTCACTAATCTAGAGATTTGCAAAGGTGGCCCTTGTTTATATATATTTTGGGGTCCACATCCCTCTCCATGCTCTGGATCCTCCATGGGGTAGGAGACCTGGTCTCCCCTGGATGTCTCCATAGAGAGAAAATCCCTTTTGGTCATCATACAACATCTCTAAATAAGCAGGGCAAACACATATAGGTAGATGGGTGGGACCAAAGGAAAGAGCCAGCCAGAGTCTTAGTAACAACCTCCCCACCCTCCAGGGCCCCAACTCAGGTGCCACTGAGAGATTCCGCCTAGATGGGAAGGAGGCCACAGGCCCTAAGGATGTCAGCAAGTGGACCGCGGATGAGGTCTGCAGCTTTGTTGGGGCCTGTTTGGCTGTGGACCAAATGCACTGGTATGTGGGGGCATATGTCCCTGGACAGAGCTGGGATACCTGCCCAAGATGGTTCTGATCTCTTCCTGGAAAGGAGGGGATGGACAGACAGGGCAGCACCATTGCTCAGTGCCTCTCCACACCTGAAATCTCTTCTCCTTAAAGACTACATGGGGAGATGGAGGGAAAGTCTGTATGCATATGCTCAACACAAAGATCCTTCTTTCATTGGAAAATTGTTCCTGCAGGCTGCACAATCAGCATTTCTTGGCCCTGCGTGCGCGCTCTCTCTCTCTCTGGAAAGCCTTGAACCACCTGAGGACACTCAGCCCTTGATGGACAGAAGGGATCCAGCAGAGTGAGCTGGCGCTACTCCTTTAGACCCTTGGCCCCAGGAAGTAACAAAGGAACACTTCCTGACCCCCATGGGGCTGAAGCTAGGGCCTACACTCAAGATCTGGGCCTAGGTGAATGCCAGCTGGAGGCAGTGGCCTGCAAACAATGGAAGGGGCAGCACTGAGCCTCTTTGTGACTTTGGGCCAGCAGTTGGGCAAACCACCATGCAGGCCTGTCTCCACGGGTAGCCAAGCACCTGCGTCACATCTTCCACGTGGCCAACTTCCCAGCGGCTATGTCGTTGAAGCCACCAATGCCAGAGGCACTAGAGAGCAGTTTACCTTGGGAAGCAGTCCCCATCCCCAGCAGGGCCACTTCCCCTTATGGGGAAGGGCACTCCCTCCTGGCTGAGCCTCCCCCAAGCAAGAGATTGGAACCATGGGTCTGCTTTTAGGTACAACAGACTCCTCCCAGCCTCTACTAAGCTGGTGGGTAGGCAGCTCAGATCCCTGAACCCCTTCAGTGCTGGCCACTCAGATGCAAAAGTCCCCCCTCCCCTTTTGGTTTTGGATGCAAAACATATTTTAAAAAGAAAACCTGTAACTGAAGAGAAAAGGAACAAGTTTCCAAAGATTTTCTGGGGTTCACTTTAGAGAAGCCTGTTGTAGACGGCCCGGGTGACCCAAACTTGGGCCCAGGCCCAGGGGCTCTGCATCCTGAGCAGAAAGCAATGAGACAGGAGGCAGCACCAGGCTGTCTTTGGCCATGCCCACCCTCTCTCTCTGGAAGGGGGACTGCTCTTTGCAAGGTTTTCAGCATCCTGACATCTGACAAGGTGTCAGGGTAGAGCCCCATTCTGGGTCGCTTCCCTCACAAAGTTGGTATCTTAGCCCACCGCTATGGGATGCAGCCTTAGGCAGAGTCCACGTGATAATTTCCACCTCAAGGCAGTTGCTCCAAGGATCGGCAAAGCTCTTCCTACTTTCTGATCTTTTATGCTGTAAAAATAAAGCCCTGTCCACCGTCTACTGCCCTTCCTCTATTTTATGGTTTTGACTTCAGGGCCTCTGGGCAGAGCACAGGCAAGGAAGATACTTGCCGGCCTACCTCAAGGTGGAAACACTGCACAGCAGCTCCTGCAGGCCCCCAGCAGGCAGCTTTCCCGCCTCTGAGAGAAGTAGATCCCCTCCTTGTCTTTGGGCCGTGGGTCAACCTGCCTTAGCCTCTGGGCCTCTATCCTCTGAGTAGCTGACTTTTTCCTCTGAGCAGCTACCCCCGCATCCTCCTGCTACTTCCTCCTCCTCCAGCCACTGCTGAGGTCTCAGAGACCCAGCTGTCCCTCTCTTTCTGGAGAAGTCCCTAGTGTCCTTGCCACTTTCCAGGTCAGAGAATTCCTTGAATTCCCTCCCATCCCCCACCTTCTATTTTATTTCTGGGAAGTTCAAGTCTTCTAGCCACTATTTGCCATTGATCTCCACGGGGGGGAGGGGGGATCTCCTGGGCCCTCCACATTCGCCCC
This sequence comes from Canis lupus baileyi, assembly GCF_048164855.1. Taxonomy (NCBI): domain Eukaryota; kingdom Metazoa; phylum Chordata; class Mammalia; order Carnivora; family Canidae; genus Canis; species Canis lupus. Next base: position 11,148,114 of record NC_132855.1, on the reverse strand, counting down.
TGACTGTAGTGCTTGGCTGGTGGGGTCCCCAGCTGGCTTGCTGGTAGGTGACACGGGTGTCCAGGATGAGCAGCTCCATGTAGTCGATGAGGGGCAGGGCGCTGGGGGCAGGGAACCGCAGTTCGTCCTTAGCTGATACACATTTGCTCGAGGACCGAGCTCAGGGCAGCGTCCTTCTTGTGCGCACCGACTGGCGAGAACCAGGGAGTCCAGCGCTCGCAGCGTCCTCCTGAGCAGCACGTGGCACCGCTTGGGGAAGGTCAGAGAGTGGAGACCGAGCCGCTGACATGCGGGGAGACAGCCGCCACCTCTGTCCCCTCTGCCGTGCAGGCCACCAGCCTATGACCGACTCCAGTGAGCCCTGAGGACAGGCCGCTGCCCGTCGGGGCCTTTCGCATCAGCAGCTTCTGAAGGCAGCCAGAGGCCTCTGACGTAGACGGCGTCAGCGCTGGACCCAGCCGTGCTGGGGGCCTGGCATTAGGTGGCCTCAGCACCTCTCTGGTCTCCGGGTGCTCAGAACGTCCGCAGGACCTCGCGGGCAGCTCTGGAGTAAGGCGTAGCTTCGTACGACCGCGGCGAGGGGCACGCAGGCCAGAAGCATTCTTATGCCCCTTTGGTCCCCTGGGCACCCGGTCCTCCTCCTCCTCTTCGTCTTCCTCCTCCTCGTCCTCTTCATCTTCCTCCTCCTCATCCTCTTCGTCTTCCTCCTCCTCCTCTTCATCTTCCTCCTCACCCTCTTCATCTTCCTCCTTGTCCTCTTCATCTTCCTCCTCCTCATCCTCTTCATCTTCCTCCTCCTGTTCATCTTCCTCACCTTCCTCCTTGTCCTCTTCATCTTCCTCCTTGTCCTCTTCATCTTCCTCCTCCTCTTCGTCTTCCTCCTCACCCTCTTCATCTTCCTCCTCATCCTCTTCATCTTCCTCCTCCTCATCCTCTTCATCTTCCTCCTCCTCTTCCTACTCTTCATTTTCCTCCTCCTCCTCTTCATCTTCCTCCTCCTGTTCATCTTCCTCATCTTCCTCCTTGTCCTCTTCATCTTCCTCCTCCTCCTCCTCACGGGCTCCCTCCAGCAAGTCTGGCAGGGAATGGAACGGCCCAGTCATCAGGCTCGGAGCTGTCCAGGCGGCTGAGGCGGAGCAGGCTGCGGTCCTCCTGCAGGCACTTGTGGAACCGGGGACCTTTCCCTTCTGCCAAGAGAACTAACTGGTGCTTCTGCTCAGAGGCACCGCGTCAGCCACCACGGCCGCCCGCCGCCGCCCCGCGGGTCTCCCCTGCGGGGGCTCCTTCCGGCCCCCACAGCCCGTCCGCGGCTACTGCGGCTGCGCGGTGCCACTGCGCGGTGCCGCCGGACTTCCGGCCGCCCGCACTTCCGGTGCTCCTGCCTCAGGGCGGAAGGAAGGACGTCGGGGGGCAGGTCGTGCTCCTCTTTCCTCTTCCTTTGGGAAGGTCGGGAAATATGTGCTTTTTACTTGTTTTGTCGTTTGCTGTTTTATTCTCCTAATCCCAGAAGTCTCTGAGATACCATTGCCGATTCCGTTCTGTAACAACAAACGATGCGGTGGTGGTTCGCCCTCTTTTAGGAAAATAATTTTATGCTGTATTCGGTGTTCTTATATGATTGTACAAATCTTAGAAAACAGGAATAGCAGAAAAATATAAAAAATTCATAGTCATCTACCCAAAGAAAATGACAGTAAGCCATTTGATGTGTTTTTTTCAATATTTTCTCCTCATTTTTTTAAACTCTGATTTCCTCTCCCTTTAGTAACATTCACACACATACTTTTTTCTTTCTAAAAGGGCAGTGCTATTTATTTTGATAATTTTAAACATGAAATTAATAAACATTAATTGTGTGATGATAGGAGAATTTACTTAGTTATTCCACTGTTGTTAGATTTTTAGGTAATCTTCAAATTCTTCTTGTTACAGGCGATGGTGTTCACGATTTTTTACTAATTCATGTTTCTCTGCATGTGCATCAATTGATGCTTTTATTTTTATCGATACAGTAGTTTTAAAATTAATTTAATCCAGGAGGACTTTCTTTGAGAAAGAGCTTGATGGAGGTGAGGGTGATGGAAATGAGGGAAGAGAAAAATGCATCTTACAAATCCACAGTCGTGCAGGTCAGTAGTTGATCTGGTCAAGAAACACATGTTATCTGATTTGTTTACCTGTCTGTGGATTCTGTCTTCAGATCCTCTGCCTGCTTACCATTCAGATCTTACTTATTTCTTGCTGGATTTTAAGATTTATAACATGTGTCTTGTCCTTTATATTTACTACAAATAAAATGTTTATACTTTTTCTCCTTGCCTATTGATTATTTAAAAAGTTTGTGTGTGTGTTTGTTTGTTTGCTTTTTTTTTTTCAGTTACAGCTGAGACTTGCTTCCCTGTCTCACAAGTGTTAGGCACTGAATCATTAATTTAAAATAACATTTTTTATTTTTAAAAGAGTTTATTTATTTATTCATGAGAGGCACAGAGAGAGAGAGAGAGAAAGAGGCAGAGACACAGGCAGAAGGAGAAGCAGGCTCCATGCAGGGAGCCCCATGTGGGACTCGATCCCAGGACCTCAGGATCATGCCCTGGGCTGAGGGTGGTGCTAAACCACCGTGCCTCCTGGGCTGCCCTAAAATAACTATTTTGAAAGCAAAGCAACCTTTTGCTCCCTTCTGAACTCTAGTTAGAGCTTTTTCAGTCTCTGGTTTTATCTGTTTGTTTCTTTCTTATTTATTAATGCTTAAATAATGAAGGCATTTTGGACAGTTTATTTCTTTTTGTTGTTGTTGGCAGTGATGTAAGGAATGTGAAAAATCGTAATTATATAAGCCTCAGTTTTACTTCAGTTCACATTATTGTTTTCATAGAAAATGGAATAGAATCATGTATAAACATGATTTTCATAGTGGCATATGACGAGGTGTATTTTTTATGAATGCTTAGTATGTAAATGCCATGTGAATTTGTAAATGTTGTACCTACTCACTGTTATTTTATAATATTTTATTATTTCAGCAAAACAATATGCCACGATATCTATGGGACAGCATGCCAGCTTCCTTCACTGAAGGGTTTTCTGGAGATTAAGGTACACTAACGTTGTTTTATCTACTATATTGTATCCCATTAATAAATCATCATCCAAATTATGAAAGAGTTATAGGTGCTATTTTCAGTTAGATGATTATAGAAATTGAGGAAATACAGGAAAGTTAAAAAGGAATGAAAGACAAAGATTAAAACAACCTCTTGCTGTAATTATTTTAATTCTTTTTAAAAAATAAAATACTGAATCTTTATTTTTTTAGGCAGAATGACTATTTCTATTTTCCAGATGTTGAAATATAATTTTAAAAATTAAATATATTTTGAAGGAAATTCTTCTAACTATATCATAATCCCCTTTGTCTTGTACAGAAAGTACAAGTGTGTGTTTTTAAAGATGTTTATGTGGATGTGTTTAAATTTTAACATTGAAATATTATATATATTAATAATAGATTTTTCCTGAAATACATCATTTTGTTCCCTTCAACATACATCAAAATAGTAATTTCTGGTCCTTAGGGATCTGGGGACAGTATCCATAAATTGACATTTCCAATCTCTAAAATCTTTTCATGTGCAGAAAAGAATAGTTTTGTATGTAGTACTGCTTTACTTAATAAGTACACAATTGGTAGTGGTTTCTGTCTGTGTGTAGGTATATCACTCATGTCTACAGATAATGCAGGTCATTATTCTTTTTGGTGCCAAACTTAATCAGATAACCTGAGCTTTGCTTTTTAGAGATGAAATATTACATTAGCCATAGGACATTAACAAGAAAAACAATGCAGCTGTAGACTGAAATGCCCCTGATAACTCGATTTTTTAATGTATTATGCTAATACTGCCAAGCAGATGTTACAGCTTTGTGGCTGTTTTATATGAGCTGCTGAAGGAAATGCAGAGGATGGTTTTTAAATCAATAAAGCATATAATAGTGATGATGAGAGAATAGCCATTCCATTCCAGTAACTTTTAAGTGATATTCCCATTGGCAATGGCTGTTTTGGGATATCTGTTAGGAAGATGTTTTTACTTTTACGTTAACCAACAAAGATTCTTTCTCATCCAACAAGAAGCTGGGCATGATTTTTATTCTTTGAAAAACTCCAGGGGCAGTGATATGAAGGTTTGAGCACTTCACAAATTATTACACACATTTGGTAAAACCAATTCTCACTTAGTTTAGTGTTAAGAAGGAAAGTATTGCTCTGGGCACATCTAATGATCTTCCCACTGTAGACAAGGATGGCTACTCTGTGCACAGGATATAATTGGATAAAAGGATTCAGACTCTTGAACCCCCTCATCATGACCTTGTTTTATAGATCCTGAGAGTCACCGCTTCAACAAAGTGTCAGGTTTTCTCAGTTAGTGGCTGATAGTGTAAAATCACTCCAGACACATTTCCTGGGGTTTTGTTTGTTTGTTTGTTTCTTATTGTTGTAGTTGTCTTTAAGTATTTTGACCTGTGATTTCGTAAAAGATATTTAAATTTTTCCATGTGATCTTGATTTCATAGTAATGCTAGTGGCTGTCTTATGTGCTATACATTTCTCAAGCAGTTACTACATGATTAGATAGTATGATAATTGGTGAGAGGATGTGAGAAATTAAAGACGATTTTCAAATTTCTTGCACTGCTGTCTTAAAATGCTCCTTACAGTAAAATATCAATTTAGGCAGGTGGAAACAGGAAATTAAAATATTAGCATTTGGCATCACAATAATATTTATTTATTTATTTATTTATTTATTTATTTATTTATTTATTATTTTACAATAATAATTGTTCAGATAAGAGTTATCAATAGCTACTAAGTTGAGAGGATGGAAGTTTTGTAAGAAACATAAATAGCCAATACTTCCCCATATGCATTAATTACAGACACAAAACTCTGTAGTGTAGAAACCTGGTAACCTGGTGATCAAAATGATCTTTACCCGTAGTAGTAAATAGGTATCATGTGTCTCCTAAAGAATGATTAACCAAAAGTACATGTCTTCTTCGGTGTCCTGAACAAAATATGTAAGTTGAATTTTGAGACTACATTAGAGAAAGTTGAATTTATTCAACTAAATAAAGTAGATGAATTCTTTCAAATGTCAAAGACATGATTAAAAAAAGGAAGACCAATGAACTGTTCTAGATTAAAGACTAACAAGGGATGACAACTAAATGCAACGTGTGATGCTGGCTTGGATCCTGGGCCAGAAATTTGTGTCTTTGCCTATAAAAAATATTAGTGGGACCATTGAAATCTGAATAAGCAATGTAAATTAGATAATAGTGCCATTTTAATGTGAATTTCCTGACTTGGATCATTATATTGTGGTTATATTCATGACTTTTAGAAACTCTACCCTGAAGTACTTAAGGGGTAAAGGGGCATCATGTATGAGTGCAACTTACTGTCAGATGATACGTCTGTATGTATGGATAAAGAAATAGGAAGAGTGATAATACAAATGTCTACATTTCTATAGCTATTCTTTTTGTCCTTGCTACTCAAAGTGTGCTCTGTGGACCAGCAGTATGAATACTAGCTGAAGTTAGTAGACATGCAAGTCCTACTGTTTGAAAATCTGCTTTTCAATAAGATCATCAGGTAAATGGTATATCATGAACTTTTGAGAAGCACTGCTGTATTTCACCTTCATTATACGTATAATACGGCTTGAGTCACAGGGGTGAAGTAGAGCTGGAGTCTTAAGCTGGATGGCATCATCCTTGGAATATGTGTGTAATGCCAGGTCTTACTATTATCATTATCCACTTAAATGTTAAAAATGAGAAGACCCCCAAACCCTTTAGAATCAGAATTTTTGTGCTTTCCTTCTCTTGAATTAGAATTTTCAACTGGAATCTACAATTAGTGGGTTGTATAATCAGTGTAGAAAGTTATGATCACTATTCTTATAAATGAAATAGTATGAAAGGGAATAGAAAATTAAAAAAAAAAATTCTTCACCTATAGTAAATTAGATAAATGCTGTGGTCACCCTGAAGAAGTGGAATGGCCCCTGAGTTTGGTTTAGATGTGGAGACATGATGCCACACATGCACCAAGAAGGTGACAAAAATAATTACTCACAAGATAGGATTTCTGAGAGAGCAGAGCAGCTCCTACACAGGTTAAAAATGACTTGAGAGAGTTGCAAAAGGAGAATCTCAAGGGGATTTTATGATGTTTAGAGTGTGGGGATGTGGAAAAGATTCCCACAAGTAGCCTGGGACTTGAGGGCTTTGAAATCTCACACCTCTTGGCTCCAAAGGGAGCTTTCTTATTTGCCCAGGTGGAGGTAACAGATAAAAAGTGGGCATGATGGGACTTGAAAGCAGCCAGTAGTGAAGCATCAAAAGCAGAATCATACTCTATCACAGTAAGCAGTACTTCATGAAACCTGTCTTCAGTATCATGTGTGCAAGTGTTATGAACTGTGTTCTGCAAAAACAATGTTTTTGGTTTGTGGTCAGAAAAGTTTGAAAGTTTGAAAGCTGGAAACTGAAAAGTTATTGAACAGGTTACACTAAATTATAGCTTGACTTAAGGAATATACATTCAGAGACTCCCTTCCATACCCCCAAGCTCATCACCAAATTAACTGCAGAAATGAATTTTAATGGTTTTACCCAGGCTTTAACTGTCTCAATATTATTTTATTCAGGGAATTTAGAGACCGGGAAATTTAAAGATCAATTGTTAACACTCTCACTGCCTGCCAGGCCATTTGTTTCACCTGGACTACAATAATAAAAGTTTCTTCTTTTAATATTAACTTTGACATAATCAGTCTCTGTGCTCTAATCTCATCATAGATTTGGCTTTCCAAACAATCTTATGGTATAAAAACTTGAACCTCTCAGTCATTATATTAATCTTTTGCATAGAATGTTACTTGGATACTTCTTTCTTTTCTATAGTTCTGCAAGTTTGGGAGTAGATTTTCTGAACTTTCAAAATCCCTAAAAACAGAAATTCAAAACAATCTCTTTGGTCTAGCCAGCAGAGTTCCTACTATTTAGCTTACCCAGATAGTGGTAAAATTTCTATAATATATTTTCTTATCAACCAGAATTTAACACAAACATATTTTATTTTGGCCGGCCTACAAATATATTAAGAACTTGTTTTACTGCATGACAACTCCTGCTGATTCCTCTTCCCAACTCTTACCCAGATTATAGCGTTACATGATGTTCTATGCATGAAAGTATATTGGCTTTTGTCTAATTAATGTAATTCTTTCATTTTTCACAGTTATGGCTATGAGTATGGTCATATGACTAGGATTTTCAAAGATATTCCAATATTCTGACAAAAGAGTTATTTAAATTATTTTTTATTCTTGAGTTAAGTGTATTTTTGAAATGTATATGATTTTAGTTTTTTGTTTTTGCTTTTTAAGCAATGCAATGAGATTATGCCAACTGTACAAACATATATGTGTGTGTGTATCTATATATATATTTGTATAGACACACAGCCATATCCCTTTGATAGACAGATGGAAAATGTTGATTAAAATGATACCACTTTTCAATGTTAATTGAACTGTGATCTCACTGTATAATAAGCTTCCATTTTCAAAAAGTATGCAGTGTGAGGTGTTTTTGGACACTGCATTTTAGATTAGAACATGATTGAATATATAGTCTGCTGCCTTAAAAAGCACAATTACCACCCTTTAAAAAAACAATATAAGTTGCTGGATAATCTGACATGTGAGTGCCTTGTGATGTTCATCTAGAAGCAGGGTCTCAGGTGTGTGATTTGGATGTGATACAAAAAGAAACGGAGAGCAAAGACACATTTCTGTTTTGTTTCTTCTCTTGGTACTTCTAATTTTTATCAATAAATTGGACATTTTCCTTTTCATGCCTTCCTTTCTATGCTTTTTCTCTTATTGTCACTTCTGCCTTTTAAATATATTTTTGTAATAACTTTTCTCTTTCTTTTGCTTATCTCTAACATTCATTAAATTCTATAAAATCCAAAGATATGCATGGTCTCATGGAATAATGTTAATTAAATAAGAGAAAACAAGGGTGGCCCTTTTTTCCACCTAAAAATCTGTTTCAGTATAAAGTATCATTATGTCAGTTTTCAAAAATGCCTAAGATTTGTCTGAACATATAATTGGAGTCAGAGAATGTGCTTAGTCTTGCTCACAGCAGAGCAATAAAAATAAATTAACTAGCTTTGGTGGTCTGTATGCCATATGGTCTTTAACGTGCTAGAGTAAGATCACCTTTGAAAAAACACCTTACTGATGAAAGGGAAAAGTATCATCTATTACTGTTGGTTTATCCTTGACAGAACTGTGTCACATGGCATTCCAGTGCACCATGTACCTTAAATTCCAGAAGGAATATGTTTCATTAAAATACCTGGCTCATTTTCAATTTTCATTTTTATTAATCTTGATTGTTATACCACCAAACATTTGGATTTGTTGCTGTATAATTGAGCTAAACCTTTTATTTCCAGAATGTTTGAGAAATATAGGCTGTCTATTCATATAGATTAATCAAATAATAACGTGTGTGAAACTAATCAGTCAACAGTTGCTGTTTAAGGTAATTTTCTATTCAACGTTGTAAGTTTCAAAGATCAAGGACAAAACAACAAATGATGAAAAATGAAGTTTAATTGGTAATTTAGTTGTGAAGCAAGTTACAGGTTATATAAAACTATATTAATATATTAATGTAGCATTTGCACATTTCATGTATTTTCACCTAAATCATCAATTAAAACATTGAATAGGAGAGAATATTAAAATATTCCATGGGTGACTTCCCTCTATACTGACATAATTAATAACTAAATTTTTTCATAATAAAATTCAATTAAATATCTCATACCACTGTTTTTCACCCCATAAATTAAGCCTAATCTGAAAATTGATAACAAAGAAATTACTAAATGCCTTACTAATCTTATGATATAACTATAACTGTTTTTATTGGCAGTGAATTATATTTAGATCAATATGTATGAACACATTTGTATTTGTTAATAGTAAACAATTTAATTCCTCATTCTCATTTTTTTATTGCCTAAATATTAATCAAAGTATGTCTGCTAATCCACTGTAGCAATTCCAGAAATCAATATAACTCTTACCACTTAGCTTTAGTTTCCAGAAGGTTCATTTTTTTTCTTAATTATGATATTTACTAATCTTAATTTTTTAAAGATTTTATTTATTTATTCAGACACAGAGAGGGAGGCAGAGACACAGGCAGAGGAAGAAGAGGCTCCATGCAGGGAGCCCAATGTGGGACTCGATCCCGGGTCTCCACGATTACACCCTGGGCTGAAGGTGGCACTAAACTGCTGAGCCACCCCAGCTGCCCTACTAATCTTAATTCTTTCGGCTACTTTCTATTCACCATATTCTTTCAAAGACCATCCACCTCATCACTGTAAGACTGCTTCAACACCTCTCTCTTCAGCCCCCGGGATAATTTTTAACAAAACAGTAAGTTGAAAGAGACCAAATATCATTGTGAGTGGTTCCAACATAGAAATTTTCAAAGTAAGTTTTGCAACCTTAAAGTTATCATTCAAGTTTTTGAGTTTAAGAAGCATGGGTTTAGAAAGAAGATTTCTTTGGAGATAGCTGTACTCTGAGACCTGTAGAATAAGGGTGAAATAATCAAGCCTGGTGAGAAGACTTTTAACAAAACTGTTGAGAAAGTTTAATAATGCAGTCAGCAGTGTTGACTGGTGGTTATCTGTCTAACTTCCTCCTGAAAAATATAAAGGTAATACATGATCTAGGCAGTGGCTGGTAGGTGAGCTGAACAAAAGGTGTATGTACTTTCAGAATTCATTGGAGAAAAGATACATGATTATTTCCCAAAAGGAGTGGTGTGCTACAAGGGGGTGAGGGTTAGTGTGGTAGCATTTTAAGCTGTAAGGGTCTGTATAGGAGAGCGTGGATGAACAAGAAAACAAGGTGAAGTGAGGAGTGGAATTGATAGGAAAATACATCTGTCTACTTCATGGGCCGTGCAGTAGACATTCCCAGTGGGACCTCCAAAAAGCCCATAAAAGTACCTTATAAGAGCAGGTTTTAAGGGATCCCTTGGTGGCGCAGCGGTTTGGCGCCTGCCTTTGGCCCAGGGTGCGATCCTGGAGATCTGGGATCGAATCCCACATCGGGCTCCCGGTGCATGGAGCCTGCTTCTCCCTCTGCCTATGTCTCTGCCTCTCTCTCTCTCTCTCTCTGTGACTATCATAAATAAAAATTTTTTAAAAATTAAAAAAAAAATTAAACCCAGCATTAGGGACTGCAAAATCATGTAAATACTGCATCAGTTAAATAAGAATTTTCCTGTTCTGTCTTACCTTCTTTCATCGCTAAACTCAAACCTGAGGGAGGTCAGAATGGTCTTGAGCAAATGGACACATGAAAAAGAAAAGGAAAAACCTCACAATACCACCCTAACCTTAATTGCTGGCTTCTTGCCTGTGGATTGTCATAACTAGAGACAAATATTTAATTTTATAATATAAGAATTTTATCATTATATGGATCTTAGAATTATAATTTCTGAATTGAGTTGGTATTTCTTGACTTAAAGTGATCATTTACTTTTTATTACCTAGAAGTAGTCAGAGAAGTCAATGTATTGAATTAGTTTTCGTCTATATGTGAGGAAATGTTTTGGCTGCTGAATTGATTTTTTAAAATTCTTTATTATGGAAAATTTCAAATGTATACATAGTGCAATGAACTACCATGCATCAATGACCAATTAAAATAGTTATCAACTCATGACCAGCTTGTTTCAGTTATGCTATTACCCTTGGATTTGTTGAAGTACATCTCAGATATCCTATCACTAACTGAGTTCATTTTAAAGAGAGAAAGGAGAGGCAGGGATACTTTAAGATTATACTTCAAGAGCCTTTTGTGGAGCTAAAGACATATGTGTGTTTCTGTGTGCCATGTCAGGGATAGAGGTGGCCTGGATTTAAAATCATGCTCAGAGAGGGCTGGATTTATCAGATCCAAGAATATCGAATGAATTTAAAGTGATTTGAGACTGCTGTCTCCTAACCCATTTTGGGCTTCTGGGCAGTAATTCATTCTCTGTCTTAGAATTTATTATGAAACATTTTATTCATAAATGGGAATGTTTTAATACCTTTATAAAGCATAAGTATTAATATATAGGTAATATAGGTAATAATACAACCTAAGTAATTGAATTATTAGTACTGGGGAAACCTGTGTACTCCTCTCTGACCCTCATTCTTCTTTCCCTCTGTGTGATAATCATGATCCCCACTCTTGTATTTATCATGCCGTTGCTTTTTTGTAAAGAGTTGCTTTGTGTGTGTGTATCCTTAAAATATACATTATTTAGTTTTGCATGTTTTTTAACTTGATGTGCGAAATATTGACGATGGACATTTGGAATATTCCTAGTTTTTTGGACATTATAAATAATGCTGCTATGAGCATTCTTTTATATGACTCCTTGGGCATCTGGGCAAGAATTTCTCTAGGGTATATGCGTAGGAATGAACTTGCTGGGCCATTAGGCTCATATCATCAACTTCTGTGGTTGAATTTAAATTTATCTATGAAGTGGTTTGCCAATTTACATTCTTGCTAGCTCTGTGTAATAATTCCCAATGTACCATATCTAAAAGAAACACATGAAATAGGCAAAATATTTACAATTTTGTCACTTATTAATTTGAAATGGAAATTTGATATTGTTTTGATTTGTATTACCGATAGCCAATAAAGTGGAGTATATTTTCATATTTTATATGTCATGTGTGCCTCTCTCATCTAAAATGCATGGTCTTTTTTGGCCTAATTTTTAATTTGATTGAATTTTTCCCCTCGTTTGTAAGAGTAATTGACTTAATCTGCATATAAATCCCTTGCCAGTCTTATATGTTAAAAATTTGTGGCTTTTAATTACCTTTTTAAAATGGTGCCTTTGATGAAGGCTTTACATATATAAATCTTTTCCTTATGAACTATACTTTTTATATCTTGTGTAATAAATTCTCCTATATTTATTTATAAAAGCTTTAAAGTTCTCTTTTCACATTTTCAGATTTTTGTCATCTGGACTTGATTTTTGCATACAGTGTAAAGTATATCCAGACTTACCATTTGTCAAATAGATAACCAGTTGTTCAACTATTCTTCATTGAATTGCCCATTCGTTCCCCAGTTGATATTCAGAAGCAATTTGGATTATATTAAGAATAGCAGAACTGGGGAGTCTGTTTCTGGACTCTTAATATTATTCTGTTGGCTATTTGCCTATCCATGCACTAGTGCTACTCTTTAGTTATTATTTAATTTTATAATTATTTCTGGTAGGGTAGAGGTAATGTCCTTTTACATTCTTATTAAGAAAAGTATTTTCTTGGGTGCTTGGGTGGCTCAGTGGTTAAGTGTCTGCCTTTGGCTCAGGTTGTGATCCCGGTTGTGAGTCCTGCATTAGGTTCCCTGCTCTGTGGGAGACCTCTGCCTCTGCCTCTCCATCTCTCATGAATGAATAAATAAATAAAATTTTTAAAAAAGAAGAAAAAAAGAAAAAATAAGTCTTTTCTTGGAGTGTCTGGGAGGCTCAGCTGGTTAAGTGTTACACTCTTGATTTTGGCTCAGGTCATGATCCCAGGGTCATGACATTGAGCCCCACGTGTGGCACTACAAACAGTGGTGAGTCTACTTGGGATTCCCTCTCTTCCTCTGCTCTGCTCCCCTGTGCTTGCTCTCTCTCTCTCTAAAATAAATCTTTAAAAAAGAAAAAGTATTTTCTTGAAACTTGTAGACTTTATTGTGTTTTTTTTGTTTTTTTTGTTTTTTTGTTTGTTTTTGTTTTTTTAGAGAGAGAGGAAGTGAAAAAAGGCAGGGGGAGAGAGATTCTTAAGCAGACTCTACACCCAGTGAAGTCAACACAGGGCTCAGTCTTCCAATCCTGAGATCATGACCTGAGCCAAAATCAAGAGCTGAAGCAAACTGACTGAGCCACCCAGGTACCCTGAAACTTCGTAGACTTTAGAATTACCTTGTGTTGGATTTCAGTTGGAACAGAAATGAGTGTATAAAATTAGTATTGAGAGAAATGTCAAATTCATAACATTGTTCTTCATGTATATATTTAGTTGAACCATGTGAAATTGCTGATGTTTGACCATTTTGACCAACCAAAATAGCAGTTTCATCTAGTTGAACTTAATAGTTCATCTCTCAATTTATTTGTGCTTCGTTAATGCCTTCCATTAAAATTTTATTATTTTCTTCATGAATTTACATGCATTATTCGTTAAATTTAACCCTAAACACATATTTTTATTTTAATTTATTATTGTGAAACAAAACCTTTTTAAAAATCACTTTTCTGTTTTGCTTTATGAAGAAGTAATTTACTTGCATTCATTTTTTCTCTTTTAACTTTAATTTCCTCAACTAGATGGTATTTATATGAGCAATGATTGGCAATATCTTTGCCTCATTCAGTTCTTGATTTTAAAGGCTTCTGTAGTTCACTATTAAAGTATAGTGTTTGCTTGAGATTTTTTGGTCAATAACCTTAAGATATTTAGGAATGATTTTTTAAAATCCTAGTTCATAAATAGGCTTTAATTTATCATGAATAAAGGTTGAATATTATCAACATATTTTTCTGCAGTTATTGATAGGAACTTGTGGATTTTCTTCATTTAACTAATGGATTATGGTGCAGTATGTTGATAAGCTTTTGTGGAGAAGTGTATATGGTTTTCCCCATTTTTATTTTTTATATTTAAAAAATTAGATACATCCTTACAAAAAAGTGAATTAATATGTAGGTATTTTACCAAATAATATAAAACTAACACCTGTTTGCTTTCTCCAGCTTATGCAGTAGAAAACTATCAGTAGCCAAAAGGCTACCCCAGAATAAATACAAAAAAAGATTTTGTTTAAAAAAATGACCTGTATTATTCTGGATAGCAAACAGTCGTGCCTTTTATTCCTAGGGAGACACTGTCTCTATCTTCCCAACTTGTTTGCTAAACATACATTCTTGACCATTTGGAACAAAGCTGAAGCAAGATGTATGGCAATATGAAAGATTCCCATAGAGAATTGTCTGTCAGTAATCCTGGACTTTGAACTCATGTTGTGACTGTGGAATTTGGAGTTTTCTATTTTAGGGATAGCTAGATGCACCTTCTCTGCAAAAAAGGGCGTTAACAGATACTTACAACAGAGGCAGAGGCAGATTGTAACAAACACATAAATGCCCAGTGATATCCATTCTTTGTCTTCATCCTGCACTTACCACTAAACTACATTTTTAGACCCCTTGCAACTATGTGGAGCTAGGAAATTCTCATCAGAGGATTATGAGCTGAAATAATGTATGTTAACACTTGATAGAGTTATTAATAAGCAATATGCCTTCCACATGTTTTTTTTTCTTTTGTGTGACAGCTAGGTGCAAAGAATCCAACATCTTTGAAAATGAGAGAGAAACACAATGAAGAGTCTACATTCCTGAGTGACTAGAAAGAGCAAGAGCCTCTCTTCTGACTTTCATTAGTCAGACAAACATACATGCACACACACTATTATTTCTTTTGTTGTATGTATTTATATATTAAAAACCACAAGTTCATATCAACACCTACAATTCTAATCCAATACCACATAGTTTGTTCTGCTTTTCTCCCTTTCCAAATTTGTTAGTCCCTTTTTCTTTATTGAGAAGAGGAGCAGAGCTCAGAGATACTTTCTGTTGTGTACCATCAACTACTTTTGCATGATTGTCTTGCTCTCCATACTCAGGCTGCAGCACCCAGCACTCTGACAACCCACACTGGGATATCCCTCCATATGGGTTCTCTTCTCATTCTACGTCAGCTCTAACACCTCCTACATGATCATCCCTACTCAGTAGCATGGATTCTCTCCTTACCCTGTTCTAATTCTAACACTCTACCCCGGGCTGTCTCTTGGGGGGACATGCTCTTTACCCTGCCCACTAGGGCATATGCAGTTTTCCTTATGAAACATGTTTTAAAGCATAGAAAGTAGATCTGTGAAGAATATTAAAAGTTACTGAAGGAGAAGGGATCAACAAATTTGGAAAGGGAGAAAAGTAGAATAAACTATGTGTTATTGAATTAGAATTGACAATGTTGGAATAAATTTTTTTAATATATAGATATGGAAATGCCTATTTTCTCTGCCCTGCCCAATGATGTTCAGTCCAAATTGTTCAGGAATAGAGGAAAAGAAGAAGAAAAGCCAAAACTATGATTTAAATTATTTAAAAAAAATTTAATTCCTGCATAATTAATATACAGTGTTATATTAGTTTCAAGTGTAAAATATAGTGATTCAGCAATTCTATACATTGCTCAATGCACCTCATGGTAAATGTGCTCCTCTTAATCTCCTTTACATGTTTTACCCATTCTTCCACCTACCTCCTCTCAGGTAACCATCAGTATATTCTCATAGAATTAAGAGTCTGTAATAGTGCACAAGGGTTCCTTTTTCTCCACATCCTCACCAACATTTATTGTTTCTTGTGGCTTTGATTTTAGCTATTCTGACAGATGTGAGGTAATATCTCACTGTAGTTTGATTTGCATTTCCCTGGTAATGAGTGATTCTGAGTGTCTTTTCATGTGGCTGTTAGCCATCTGTATGTCTTCTTTGGACAAATGTGTGTTCATATCTTCTATTCATTTTGGATTATTTGTTTTTTGGGTGTTGAATTATATAAGTTCTTTATATATTTTTGGGTATTAACCCCTTATTGAATATATCACTTGTAAATATCTTCTCCCATTCAGTAGGTTGTCTTTTATTTTGATTGTTTGCTGTGTAGGGCCTTTTCATTTTGATGTAGTCCCAATAGTTTAATTTTGCTTTTTTTTCTCCTTGATTCAGGAAAAATGCTGCTATTAATATACTCAAAGAAATGACTGCCTATGCTCTCATTTAGGACTTATATGGTTTCAGGTCTCACTTTTAGGTCATTAATCCTTTTTTTTTTTTTTTTTGGTTTGGTGTAAGAAAGTGGTCCAGTTTCTTTTCTTTCACATGTAGTTGTACAGTTTTCCCACCATCATTTGTTGAAGTGATTGCTTTTTTTTTCCTATTGCACATTCTTGCCTCCTTTGTTGAAGATTAATTGACTGTATAATTGTAGGTTTATCTATGGGTGCCCTATTTTGTTCATTTGATCTATGTATCTATTTTTGTGCCAGTTGCATACTGTTTTGATTACTACAGCTTCATAGTATATCTTGAAATCTGGAATGGTGATAACTACAGTTTTGTTCTTTTTCAAGATTGCTTTAGCTATTCAGGGTCTTTTGGGTTACCCAGAAATTTAGGATTGTTCTAGTTCTCTGAAAAATGCTGTTGTTTTTTTGATAGGGATTGCATTAAATCTGTAGATTTTGGGGCGGTAATATGGACATTTTAACAGTATTTGTTCTTCCAATCCATGAGCATGGAATATCTTTCCATTTGTTTATGTCATCTTCAGTTTCTTTCGATCAATATATTATTGCTTTCAGAGAGTATATACAGTTCAGTCTCACTGCCTCAGTTAAGTTTATTCCTAGGTATTATTTTGCTGCAATTGTAAATGGAATTGTTTTTTTTAATTTCTTTCTGCTACTTCATTATGAGTGTATAGAAATGCAAAAGATTTGTCTATATTGATTTTGTATTCTGCAACTTTACTAATTCGGTTGTTAGTTCTGGTAGTTTTTTAGGGTTTATATATGCTGTCATGTCATCTGCAAGTAGTAAAATTTTACTTATTCCTTATGACCTTGAATGGCTTTTATTACTTTTTCTTATCTTATTGCCATGGCTAAGACTTTAGTACTCTCTTGGGTAAAAGTTGTGAAAGTGGACATCCTTGTCTTGTTCCTGATCTTAAGCGAAAAACTTTTAGTTATTACCCATTGAGGTTGATGTCAGCTGTGGATTTTTCATAGATGGCTTTTATCATGTTGACATATGTTTCCACTAAACATATACTGTTGATGTTTTATCATGAGTGAATGTTATATATTATCAAATGCTTTTTCTGCATCTGTTGAAGTGATCATAAAGGATTTTTATCCTTTCTCTTGTTGATGTTATGTATCATCTTGATTTATGTCTGAATGATGAACCACCCTTCCATCAAAAAATAAATTCCACTTGGTCATGGTGGTCTTACCTGGTTTTGGTATCAGGATAAATCTGGCCTTATAGAATGAATTTTGAGGCTTGGCTTCTTCTATTATTTTTTTGAAATAGTTTGAAAAGAGTAGGTATTAACTCTTTAAATGTTTTTAGAATTTACCTGTGAAACCATCTGGTCCTTGATTTTTGTTTGATTTTTTTGATTAATGAGTCAGTTTCATTGCTGGTAATCAGTCTGTTCAAAATTTCTATTTCTTCCTGATTCAGTTTTGAGAGGCTATATATTTCTGGTAATGTATCCATTTTTTCTAGGTTGTTCAATTTGTTGGCATATTATTTTTCATAATACCCTCTTAATAACCCTTGTATTTTTGTGTGTTGGTTATTCTCTTACATTTCCAATTCTGTTTGAGTCCTTTCTCTCTCTCTCTCTCTCTCTCTCTCTCTCTCTCTCTTTTTCTCTCATCTGTCCAAAGGTTTATCAATTTTTTTTAATCTTTCCAAAGGACCAGCTTTTGGTTGCATTATCTTTTCTATTGATTTTTTGATACTATTTTTCTTGTTTCTGCTCTAATCTTTATTATTTCCTTCTATCTACTGGTTTGGAGTTTTGTTTGTTCTTTTCTAATTTCTTTAGGTGTAAAGTGGTTGTTTATTTGAGATTGTTCTTGCTTCTTGTTGTAGGCCTATATTACTATGAACTTCCCTCTTAGAATTTGCTGCATCCTGAAGATTTTGGACTGTTGCGTTTTCATTTTCATTTATTTCCATATAATTTTAAATTTCCTCTTGATTTCCTGGTTGACCCATTTGATGTTTAGTAACATGATATTTAAACTCAATGTATTTGTGTTCCCTCCAGATATTTCTTGTGGTTTATAGCATTATGGTTGGAAAAGATGCATGATATGACTTAAGTCTTTTTGAATTTGTTGAGACTTGTTTTGTGATTTAACATATGATCTATTTTAGAGAATATTCTATGTGCCCTTGATAAGAATGCGTATTCTGCTATTTTAGGGTGGGATGTTCTAAATATATCTGTTAAATCCTTTTGGTCCAGTGTGTCATTCAAATCCTTGTTGAATTTCTTTTTTGGATGATTAGTCCATTGATGTAAGTGGGGTGTTAAAGTCCCCTGTTATTATTATATGACTATAGATTACTTCCTTTGTATTTGTAATAAATTGTTTTATATGTCTGGGGCTGATTTTTATACATATACTTAATTTTACTGATTTATACTGCCTGCTTTTCTTACTTCCACTCATAGTCTTTGCTTTCCACTCAGAGTCCCCTTTAATGTTTCTTGTGGAATTGGTTTAGTGGTCATGAATTCCTTTGACTTTTTTTTAACCTAGAAATCATTTCTCCTTCTATTCTGAATGATAGCCTTGTTGGATAGAGTATTCTGATTGCAGTTTTTTTTTTTTTTTTTCCTATCAGCACTTTAAAATATCATGACACTCCTTGTTGTCTTCAGTGTTTCTGCAGAAAAATCAACTGATAGTTTTATGGGGTTTCCCTTGTATGTAACTATTCTCTTTTCTCTTGCTGCTTTTAAAATTCTCTCTTTATCAGTACTTTTTGTCATTTTAATTACAATCTGTCTTGGTGTGGACTTGCTTGGGTTGCTTTTGGAAGTTCTCTGTGACTCCTGGATATGTCTTTCTGTTTTCTTTCCCAGATTTGGGAAGTTTTCAGCTCTTATTCTTTCAAATAATTTTTTATCCCCTTTTCTCTCTCTTCTTCTGGGTTCCCTATAATGTAGATGTCATTACAACTTATGGTGTCACTGATTTCCCTGTCTATTTTCATTTTTCCCCCTCTCACTTGTTCAGCTCTATTGCTTTCCAGTATTGTTCTCTAGGTCACTGATTCATTTTTCTGCTTGTTCTAGGATATTTATTCCATCTAGTATGTTTATTTTTCTTCTCTTTTTTTTTAGGATTTTATTTGTTTCTTCATGAGAAACACACAGAGACAGGCAGAGACATAGGCAGAGGTAAAAGCAGGCTCCCTGTGGGTAGCCTGATGTGGGACTCGATCCCAGGACTCCAGGATCATGACCTGAGCCTAAAGGCAGATGCTCAATCACTGAGCCACCCAGGTATCTCCATCTAGGATGATTTTTATCCATTATTGAGTTCCTCATTTCTGGTTGGTTCTTTTTTGTTTTCTCGGTCTTTTTAAAGGATCTCTCCACTCTTTTCCCAAGTCCAATGAGTATATTTATGACCATTACTTTAAATTTGTTATAAGGCATATTACTTACATATGTTTTGTTTAGCTGTCATGCTGTGATATTGTCCTGTTCTTTCATTTGGGACATATTCCTCTTTTTACTCATTATTTCTAACTCTCTGTACCAGCGTCTCTGTGTTAGGAAAGTCAGCTACATTTCCTGCTCTTAAGAGTAGAGGCCTTATAAAGAGGAGGTCCTGTAGTGCCCTGCAGTGCGATATCTCCTGTTGACCAGAACCTTCAGGGATGTCTTCCATGTGTGCTATATGATCCCTACTGAGCTACATTTGCCTTGAGTCCCATCATCTACAGAGGCTCTCTGCCTGTTGTGGAAAGGATTTGGTCTCTCTATTGCTAGTGGGCCAGTCTGGGGCCACCTTTGGCTTGAGACCAGGCATTCGCAAGAGAATGAACTACAGGACACTCTCTCTGTGTTGTCCATTGAGAAGCTTTTATGTGAACAGAGCCTGGAATCAGAACAGATGTCTGCCTCCAACCTACTTCCAGGACTGTAGTCAGAATGATGTGCATGTGGTTATCTTCCCTTCCCCCAGGACAGGAGTCACTTTGTAGTGCTGCTGTCCCATCAGGACTCATTGTATACCACCAGACTGGTGCCACCACTTTGGATGGGCTCTGGATAGGAGTGTGTTGGAAGGGGCAGGTCTACAGGAAAATGCAGGGTGTGGCATGTGGTGTTTGCAAGGTTTGTGCATTTCTGCTCTGAGAGGGGACCTAGAGCTGAGGCTGGTGGGGGAGGATTTGCAGAAGTGTGAGGGGCCCAGGTGTGCTGTTAGCATGCTGGTTAGTGTTGCACTGTGCTGATTCCTACACATGTCCATCTATCTAGGCTGGGGGGCGGGGTGGTAGGGGAGGGCAATAGAGTTCACCAGTTTTTTTGTTCTTAGAGAAATCTCTCAAGGATCCCTGCTGTCTCTAGCACACACACTGAGTTTAGAAAACAAATCTGTTTCCCATATACTTCAGTCCCTTTTCAAATTTCTGCTGTATATTACTGGGACTGTTAGTTGTGCTATTTCTTGAAGGATGGAGACTCATTTTCCTGTTGCCCTTCTGGCTCTCCCAGAGCTGAATCACTAATTTTTAAAGTTCTAGGTGTTAAGCCCTGCTGATTGTAAGAACTCATGAAATTATGCCCCGCTGGTCTTCTGAGCCAGATGTTGTGGGGCTTCATCTTCCCCATGGGTTCCCTGAGCCTTTGGTGCTTGATATGAGGATCTGGTCCTCTCCCTCTCTATGGCCTCTGTGTCCCTCCCTCCTATGGACATTTTTGTGGGTCTCTTTAGCTCCTGATTGAGTCTCTGCCATTGCTACCCTCTTCAGTGTGATCTCTTATCTACATTTACATATGGAAAGTCTGTTCTGCCAGTTTTAGATCATTTCTTGTTTTATTTACATGGATGTGGCTGTTTTCTAGTTGTATCCATGGGACAAGGTGAGCTTAGGATCCTCTTACGCCACCATCTCCCCTGGAAGTCTCAAAATTACAATTTTTCATGGTTGCATTTTCTCTGTTTCATGATTTTTAAATTGACTTTTCTACTTTTGGATGTCTTAACAGTCTTAATATTTCTTTATGTGATGCTATAATAACTTTTGGAACCCCAGATTATTAAAGAAGATTGCTACAAGTAAAATTACTAGATTACAGTATGTAAAATTCTGGAACCTTTATAGAAAAAAAAACCTCATTGTTCTAATCCCCATTTCCTTAGTTAGCAACAATTTTGCACCTTTTGTTATTTCCCATTTTTCCTGTGAATTCTTTTTTCATGTTTACTGACCTTATTTTTTGTAGTGCTTTGTTGATTAGTTTTAAAATGCTATTTACATTAATCATTGTAATACTTTGTCATATTTATTGCAAACATGCTTAGTAATTTTTCATATAAGTTTTGTGGTATATTTTTAATGTAATATAATTTAAAACATTTTTCATATTATTGAATAGTTTCTATGGCATATTTAGAAAAATTCTATCTCAGTGATATTTTAACCATTTACAGCTTTCTTCTACAGCTATTATGGTTTCATCTTTCATATATAGCTCTTTAATATATTCCTTAAAATATTTATTTTGTGTGGTTTCTAGCAAAGATTTTAATTATTTCTTTTCTAAATATAGTACAGTTTCCGTAACATTTTTCTTAAATATTAATATTTTCTTAAATATTTAGTTATAGATGTTAATATCCATTTCAGGGGAATTTATTTCATTATGTCCACTTTTCAAGTCTTATACCAATACCACAGTGTTTTAATTCCTGTGTATTTAGTCATTAGACCAAAAAATTCCTTCCATACCTCATCCTATTCACAACTTGAACTATTCTGAGTGTTTTTGCAAATGGTCTTAGAATCTTCTTCCTTGTTTTTCTCCAACAACCTATTATATTTTATCATTTATCCAAATCTATGATGTCTCTTTTTATTCAGTCCTTTTGTCTCTTGGTAAAGTTTTCATCTTTCCTTCTTATACCTATTCCTATATTTTTTATATATTTTGTTGTAACTATGAATGAGTTCATATTTTTTCTTATAAATTCTACTGTCTTTCTGTTATCTGGGGAAATTACTGATTTTTATGCATTTATCTTATATCAAGCTATTTTACTATAGTCGTTTATACTATAAATATGTTATTTTTCTTGGTATTTTAGGAATACATTGATATTGTCTTAAAATCTCATATATGTCTTTCATCAAATATACTGTATTAAAGTAAATTTATCAGCAAATTGTGAAAGCTAAACTTTCACAGCTACAGTGTCTTTTAGAATAACAGATTTATAGTAGCATTATTTTGTCAGAAGACATACCTCTGTCTGGGTTTTGGAAAATTAGATATATTCCAAAACTCATGTCTGTAAGGGGGGATATAAATGGCTACTTAAATATAAATTTTTACTGATATAAATATATCAGTATATATATATATATATATATAGCCACAATGTGACATAAATAATTCATTTTGATTATAGGTCCAGTCTTCATATGTGTTTTCTAACTATATTTTTTCTTCTTTTCATTTGTATATGATTATTTGTAGACTGTTTTTAAGTCTAGTTTCTAATTGTAATGAATTGTATTTCAAAGTCATTCTGTATTATACTGATACACAACCATTATGAAATATACAGTGCTTTAGGAAACCCCAATCCTTAACTTCATGAGAAAGTCATACAGATATATCAAGAATCTCTATAGTATATCTTTAACAGGGAGTTTTACAAAGATGTTTAATGACTGAACCTAAAATGAAAAAAAGAAACTTTTTTCATAGACATTAACTTAGAGATCAGTCAGTATAGGTGGAAGCTCTATGCCATTTAGTGAGGTTCACTAAAGATATGACCTTCCATCTTCTCTGCTACTTTCTCATTTCTACTGACTTTCCTCTATGTTTGCTTCACTACTCTGTCATAGGCCAAAAATAGTAAGTGGTGAAGCATTACCAAGAATTATTTTGATTTTTGTAACTTAAAGGGAAAATAAGTCACAAAATGTGTTTTTTCTTTTTAAGTCATGTGCTGTCATAAGGGGGTGGTTTTGTTTTCTCTTGCCTAAAAATTCCAAGCCTCATAACCTGGTAGGTCTCTTAATTCCATGAGAAGTAGCTGTAACTTATCCTTGTAAAGTTATCAATATCGGAGTATTTATGCCACCTCAGTATAAAATCCTAATGCCATTTTCATCAAGATAAATATCTATACCCATATTCTCTGATTTTATATATTCAGTAAACGTTTCATTAGTTCATATTTTGCTTCCCCAAATATGTAGAGAAGCTCACTAATTATCTCGGAACTTCAGACTGCATAGAAAACCTGGTGCAAATTTCTGTGGGAAGTATCATTTTTCAAAATGTTTCCAAGGATGTGGGAAGGGCTGGAATTGTAATTTACCTGTTTAATGGCTACCTGGAGTAAGCTGATACGCACTACTCATTCCCCAGATATTCTTCTCTTCACCTTCAGCAAGATGTTAAATGCTTTTAAATAGCTATTCTGTACTGTTTTATTGGTGTTAACAGAACTGTTATGGCTGTTACTGACCATCTTTATAGCCCTTTGCTGCTTCACTTCCACAGCATGCATGTCTGGCTACCAAAAATGTCATTGATCATAGTTTTAAGCATCATCCTTAGATGATAAAATTGTTGATATCATTGAATGACAGATTCAAAAGTATCATAAAAATTCTCTCCAACAGATGGCAAATATACCACTGTTTACATTTTTTAAATGAATGCTACAGATGGTAAGAAATTATTCCTCCATGTTTAATAGGAAAATTCTACAGCATTTCTACAAAGGCACTTTTCTTTTTACTGCAAGGAAATATATTCAGTAATTTAGCTCCCAACCACTCTTTTGACTTCCAAATTGTATGTTGGAAGCATATGGGAAAGATACCTAAAAAGCCAGTATTCATTTTTTCTTTATGTGTCCTTAAATTTATTGAGTTGTAAAAATAAATAGTAATGAGAAAGGTATATGGATGTGTTCATTTTTAGGGAAAAAGTGGTAATTCCTAAAAGCATTTTTAGGTAGTTTACTCATTCAATTACGACATGTTTCATGATTAAAATTCCTTGGCTATAAAGAAGACATTTAAATATCACATAACATCTTAATATCATTTACTGATGTTTGTATTGTATACTAATTTTATGCTTATCTTATGAAAAGATATGACAATGTTTTGAGTGAGCAATAATTTGATAAATAGGCATTTGAAAACAAGAATTTAAATTTTCTATTTGATTATGATTATAGTTCTAGTAGCAGAATAGTAGAGATCATTACACTTTACATAAACAGAAGGTTCATACCTTAAAATATTTTGTTCTATTCTCTCAGTAGTGTATACATATTGCATGGACGCTGATAAGGAAATCATTTTCTCCATAATTAAATCATTTTATGCCCATGTTTTAAAAAATAAAAATTTAATTCTGACATCAGGGTCCCTTTGTAGAATGTCAGTACCATTCTCAACTTTCTTTCTTTTGAACACTTACTGTAACGGTCTTGTTTTTCAAATGTACATTTAACTTAAACATAAATTTGATTTCTTTGAAAATATACATTATTAGATATTCCCGCTTCGAATAGCCTCTTGACATATTTCTCACTTGTGAGTATAAGGGCTAGTAGTAGAGTTAGTTTCTGGTTGTATCACATAGAAAAGAAAGTTATATTTAAGTATTCAGAGTTGAGGTACAGTACTCCTTGCTGTTGTTTGCTCCCATTATTTCTTTATATAGTCCTTTAATAAACATTAGAAGGCATTGTTAAAATTCAAATTCTGTAATTTTTTTAAATCAAAAGAGATTAAATTAATGAGAGGTGGATTTAGCAACTAATATTTATATGTCAACATTCTAACATTGCATGGCACATCTGTTTTGTGACAAGATAGTACATAGTGGCCTTCCAAAGGCAGGACATAGACATTGCCTCAGTATACTAAAGCCAAGGCCACATAAGACATCACTGTTAGAAATTCTTTTATAGTCTTGAATTCTCTTTTTTAAAATGGTTCACAGACATTATATCATAATCACTGTGGAAGTTGATTAAAACAAAGATTGCTGTGTCCCAGACCTAGAGTTTCAGATCCAGCAAGTCTGAGGTGGGGCCAGAAAATCTGCATTTCTAACAAGTTCTCAGGTGATTTTGATGCTGCCGGTCTGGAGACCACACTTTGAGAACTACTACTTTAGCATTAAGACAAAGGAAAAAAGTTCTAACGTTCTAAATTAAGTTTTGCCATTAGCTATGTGATCTTGGAAATGGCACTTACTGTTGCAGGTTTACTCTTTTATCTTTCTTCAAATGAGAGTGTTCATCTAGGTGTTTACTCATTTCCTTGTGTTTCACCCAAAGATCTATGAATATAAATCAAGAGCCACAAAAGAGCATATAGTGCCTTTAACTAGGGTGATTCAAAGGTCTTACAAAGCGCAGAGCTCTGAAAATTCTTTTTAAATTACACAGGAACTCTGCCCTTCATCCCTTTGCTTCCTCTGCAAAGGTTACTACGCTTAAGGATAACCAGACTTATGGGTATCATTTTTTAATGTATAAAAATATCAATCACTATGATGTATGCCTGAACCTGGTAGGATCTTGTATGTTAATTATACTTAAATGTAAAAAATTTCTCTGCTTGAGCTATACAAAAAACAAACAGAACAAAAAATGTTATCTAATGGATACGTGTTTCTATATTTAATCTTTATCACATTACAAAATTAGTGTGGAGGCTCCCACAACAATGTTATCAGAGATTTCTCTGTCTCAGGCTGCTCTTTGGGCTCAATGCTATGGAAGCCAGTGCCTTAGTGTTGTTTACTGATTTAAAATTCAAAGGTTTCTAGAGCATCTTACAAAACCCTTGTATGGTCAGCTTTTTAGTAAGTACTAGTTTCTGTAAATTATAATAGTGGCCTTTCCCATCCCTCTATTTCAGAGACTTATAAACCTCTGAGTTAGAAAGGCTGGGGCTAGGGGCAGCCCCAGTGGCGTAGCGGTTTAGTGCTGCCTGCAACCCAGGGCCTGATCCTGGAGACCCTAGGATCGAGTCCCACGTCAGGCTCTCTGCATGGAGCCTGCTTCTCCCTCTGCCTGTGTCTCTGCCTCTCTCTCTCTCTCTCTGTCTCTATGAATAAATAAATAAATAAAATCTTAAAAAAAAAAGGCTGGGGCTTAGAGACATACATGTTCTCTCCATGATTAATCTGATTGGGTTTTACTTAGGTTGAACTTACCTAGGTCCATTCAACCTTTCTTGAATTACATTACTCTATTTCAGTTATAGGTGAGACCATTTTAGTCATTGATAAAAGCAGACTGGAAAGATTATTGACTATTCAGAATCAGTATAGGGCATGAGTGGTTTGTTTTGATGGAGCACTGAATGTTAAAAAAAATGGTTTTCAAATCTATATCATTGACAGTCCCCAAAAATTTACCACAAGGGCTATGAAAGTATTAACTTTACTTATTTAAAGTTTTTTTTTTTAAGATTTTATTTATTTATTCATGAGAGACATAGAGAGAGAGAGGCAGAGACACAGGCAGAAGGAGAAGCAGGCTCCCTGAAGGGAGCCGGATGTGGGACTTGATCCTGGATCTCCGGGATCATGCCCCTGCCGAAAGCAGGCACCAAACTGCTGAGCCACTCAGGGATTCTGCCCCCCGCCCTTTTTTTTCAAATTTTATTTATTTATTCATGAGAGACACACACACAGAGAGAGAGGCAGAGACACAACTTTTTTTTTTAAGTTTTAAAGAAGTCAGATATATTCTTAAATTTTATTTGGAGTCTGTTCTGTTATAAAATTGTTCAACCTAAAAACATGTCTGCCTTGTAGGTTCTCCTTTCCCATCTCCCCCTTTAGCAGTGATCCTTAAAAAAAAGGCAAATGGCTAGGTCAAAACTCACATCAGTACCTGGCCTACTCTGTAAATATGTCCAGAATGACAAATTAAGGAATGTTTCCATAATAGCTTCAAGCAAGTCATCTACAATCATTTCATTGAAGTTTTTTTCAAATCACTTATACTTTACAAAAATAGTATTTATTGGAATTCATAATATATTTTGCTATTTTAGATAAGCTAATAATTTTAATAAAGAGTCAATCTAAAAGATGTAGGTGGGCAAGATGGTGGAAGAGTTAGGGTCCCCAAGTCACCTGGCCCCACCAACTTACCTAGATAACTTTCAAATCATCCTGAAAACCTACGAATCTCGGCCTGAGATTTAAAGAGAGAACAGATGGAATGCTACAGAGAGAAGAGTTTGTGCTTCTAACAAGGTATGAAGATGGAAAAAATAAATTAAATTAATTAAGTGGCGGAGGGGCACCCAGCGAGGAGTAGGGCTAAGGCCTGGCGGCAATAGCCTCCAGGACAGGAAAGCCCAGTCCTGGAGAAGCAGGAACTTTTAAAAATCTGCAACATATTCTTCTGGGATAGAAAGGCACTCGCAGGGAACTCAGGCAGGATCCCCGGAGGGGCAGTGGAGCCCCCAGGTTCCCGGGGTCACTAACAGAGGAGGTGCAATGGGAGAGTGCGCCACACATGGGGGCTGAGCGGGAAAGGGCTGGAGCGCATGCCCGGCGGGGCCTTGGGAGCAGCTCAGGTGGCCGCTCTGCAAGGAGGGGGCCGTGTGGCCCCGGGAGCACGTTTCCAGCGGCGCAGACCCCGGATCCCGAGGTGCCAGGGAACACAGCTCAGGATCGGCCCTCCCGGGGACACGCGAGGCTGAGCGGGCCCAGGACAGCGAGGACGCTCCTGCCCCTGGGCGGCCCCAAGCTGTGCAGGTCAGTGCTCCCCACCCCCAGAGCATCCAGGCCCCTGCGGACTGGGAGCTGCGGAAGTTACTGCGGGAGCTGACTCCAGGGCTGGGGGGCTGGCCGCCGCCAGTGGGGTTGTTCCTCCTGGTGTCACCCTGTGCCTGGGACGGAGTGGGGCCAACAGCTCCCACCTGGCAGGGGGCGGGACAGCTCCCCCAGGTGCACACACCTGAGAATCAGCACAGCAGGCCCTTCCCCCCGGGAGGCCAGCTGGAAGGACAGGGGAAGAGTAAGTTCTTGACCAAGCAGCACTGGAAAGCTCCAGGGGAAGTCGAGGGACTTACAGTATATAGAATCAGAGGATGCCCCACCTTTTTTGTTGTTGTTGTTGTTTTGTTTTTGTTTTTGGTGGTTTTTTTTGTTTGTTTGTTTCTTTTTTCTTTCTCCTTTTTTTCCTTTTTTCCAATACAACTCGTTTTTAGCCACTCTACACTGAGCAAAATGACTAGAACGAACTCACCACAAAAGAATCAGAAACAGCCCTCTCTGCCACAGAGTTACAGAATTTGGATTACAATTCGATGTCAGAAAGCCAATTCAGAAGCACAATTATAAAGCTACTGGTGGCTCTGGAAAAAAAGCATAAAGGTTTCAAGAGACTTCATGACTGCAGAATTTAGATCTAATCAGGCCGAAATTAAAAATCAAGTATATGAGATGCAATCCAAACTGGAGGTCCTAACGATGAGAGTTAATGAGGTAGAAAAACAAGTGAGTGACCTAGAAGACAAGTTGATGGCAAAGAAGGAAGCTGAGGAAAAGGAGAAAAACAATTAAAAGACCATGAGGATAGGTTAAGGGAAATAAATGACAGCCTCAGAAGGAAAAGTCTATGCTTAATTGGGGTTCCAGAGAGCGCCAAAAGGGGCAGAGGACCAGAAAGCATATTTGAACAAATCATAGATGAGAATTTCCCTAACCTGAGGAGGGGATAAAGGCATTCAGATCCAGGAGATAGAGAGATTCCCTCCCCCACCCCCCAAATCAATAAAATCCATTCAACACCTTGACATCTATTAGTGAAACTTGCAAATTCAAAAGATATTTCAAAAGAGAAAATATTTCAAATTCAAAAGATATTTCAAATTCAAAAGAGAAAATCTTTTTTTTTTTTTTTTTTAAGAGAAAATCTTTAAAGCAGCAAGAGACAAGAGATCCCTAACCTTTATGGGGAGAAGTATTAGGTTAACAGCAGAGCTCTCCACAGAGACCTGGCAGGCCAGAAAGGGCTGGCAGGATTTATTCAGGGTCCTAAATGAGAAGAACATGCAGCCAAGAATACTCTATCCAGCAAGGCTCTCATTCAAATAGAAGGAAAGATAAAGAGCTTCCAAGATAGGCAGAAACTGAAAGAATATGTGATCATCAAACCAGTTGTGCTAGAAATATTAAGGGGGTCTCTGTAAAAGAAAGAGGAAGCCCAAAGAAATAATCCACAAAAACAGGGACTGAATAGGTATTATGATGACACTAATTTCATATCTTTCAATAGTAACTCTGAACGTGAATGGGCTTAATGATCCCATTAAAGGAACAGGGTTTCAGACTGGATAAAAAAGCAAGCAAGACCCATCTATTTGCTGTCTACAAGAGACTCATTTTAGACCTAAGGACACCTACAGCCTGAAAATGAAAGGTTGGAAAACCATTTACCATTTAAATGTTCCTCAAAAGAAAGCAGGGATAGCAATCCTCATATCAGATAAATTAAAGTATATCCCAAAGACTGTAGTAAGAGATGAAGAGGGACACTATATCATACTTAAAAGATCTTTGCAAATGACATAGCAGATAAAGGGCTAGTTTCCAAGATCTATAAAGAACTTATTAAACTCAACACCAAAGAAACAAACAATCCAATCATGAAATGGGCAAAAGACATGAAGAGAAATCTCACAGAGGAAGACATAGACATGGCCAACATGCACATGAGAAAATGCTCCGCATCACTGGCCCTGAGGGAAATAAATCAAAACCACAATGAGATGCCACCTCACACCAGTGAGAATGGGGCAAATTAACAAGGCAGGAAACAACAAATGTTGGAGAGGATGCAGAGAAAAGGGACCCTTCTTACACTGTTGGTGGGAATGTGAACTGGTGCAGCCACTCTGGAAAACTGTGTGGAGGTTCCTCAAAGAGTTAAAAATAGACCTGCCCTATGACCCAGCAATTGCACTGCTGGGGATTTACCCCAAAGATACAGATGGAATGAAACGCCAGGACACCTGCACCCCGATGTTTCTAGCAGCAATGGCCACAATAGCCAAACTGCAAAAGGAGCCTCGGTGTCCATCGAAAGATGAGTGGATAAAGAAGATGTGGTTTATGTATACAATGGAATATTACTCAGCTATTAGAAATGACAAATACCCACCATTTGCTTCAACGTGGATGGAACTGGAGGGTATTATGCTGAGTGAAGTAAGTCAGTCGGAGAAGGACAAACATTATATGGTCTCATTCATTTGGGGAATATAAATAATAGTGAAAGGGAATATAAGGGAAGGGAGAAGAAATATGTGGGAAATATCAGAAAGGGAGACAGAACGTAAAGACTGCTAACTCTGGGAAACGAACTAGGGGTGGTAGAAGGGGAGGAGGGTGGGGGGTGGGAGTGATGGGTGACGGGCACTGGGGGTTATTCTGTATGTTGGTAAATTGAACACCAATAAAAAAAATTAAAAAAAAGATCTATCCAACAAGAAGACCTAACAATCATGAATATTTATGCCTCTAATGTGGGAGTTGCCAAGTATATCAATCAATTAAACCAAAGTTAAGACATACTTAGATAATAATACACTTATACTGGGAGACTTTAACATTGCACTTTCTACAGTAATGGATCTTCTAAACATATCTCCAAAGAAACAAGAGCTTTAAATGATACACTGGACCAGATGGATTTCACAGATATTTACAGAACTTTACATCCAAACGCAACTGAATACACGTTCTTCTCAAGTGCACATGGAACTTTCTCCAGAATAGACCACATACTGAGTCATAACTCAGGTCTCAACCAATACCAAAAGATTGGGATTGCCCCCTGCATATTTTCAGATCATATTGCTTTGAAACTTGAACTCAATCACAAGAAGAAATTTGGAAGAAACTCAAAGATGTGGAGGTTAAAGAGCATCCTGCTAAAAGATGAAAGGGTCAACTAGGAAATTAGAGAAGAATTAAAAAGATTCATGGAAACTAATGAGAATGAAGATACAACCATTAAAATCTATAGGATACAGCAAAAGCAGTCCTGAGAGGGAAATAGATTGTAATACAAGCATTCCTCAAAAAACTCAAATACACAAGCTAACCTTGCACCTAAAGACTGAAGAAAGAACATCAAATAAAACCTACACCCAGCAGAAGAAGAGAGTTAATAAAGATTCGAGCAGAACTCAATGAAATAGAGACCAGAAGAACTGTAGAACAGATCAGCAAAACCAGGAGTTGCTTCTTTGAAGGAATTAATAAGATAGATAAACCATTAACCAGCCTTATTAAAAACACGAGAGAAAAGACTCTAATTAATAAAATCATGAATGAAAAAGGAGAGATCACCACCAATACCAAGGAAATACAAACGATTTTAAAAACTTATTATGAGTAGCTATAGGCCAATAAATTAGGCAATCTAGAAGAAGTGGACACATTTCTGGAAAACCACAAACTACCAAAGCTGGAACAAGAAGAAAGAGAAAAACCTGAACAGGCCGATAACCGGAGGAAATTGAAGCAGTCTTCAAAAACCTCGAAGACACAGAAGTCCAGGGCCAGATGGCTTCCCAGGGGAAATCTATCAAACGTTTAAAGAAGAAAAAATACCTATTCTACTAAAACTATTCTGAAAGATAGAAAGGGATAGAATACTTCCAAACTCATTTTATGCGGCCAGCATCACCTTAATTCCAAAACCAGACAAAGACCCCACGAAAAAGGAGAATTATACACCAATATCCCTGATGAACACAGATGTAAAAATTCTCAACAAGATACTAGCCAGTAGGATCCAAAAGTATATTAAGAAGTTTATTCACCTTGGCCAAGTGGGGTTTATCCCTAGGATGCAAGGCTGGTTCAACACTCGTAAAGCAATCAATGTGATAGATCATATTAACAAGAGAAAAAAACAAGAACCATAGGATCCTCTCAATAGATGCAGAGAAAGCATTTGACAAAATACAGCATCCATTCCTGATCAAAACTCTTCAAAGTGTAGGATAGAACATCCCTCAGTATTTTAAAAGCCATCCATGAAAAGCCCACAGTAAATATCATTCTCAGTGGAAAACACTGGGAGCCTTTTCCCTAAGATCAGGAACATGACAGGGATGTCCACTCTCACCACTGCTATTCAACATAGTACTGGAAGTCCTAGCCTCACAATGGGGCAACAAAAAGAAATAAAAGGCATTCAAATTGGCAAAGAAGAAGTCAAACTCTCCCTCTTCAGAGATGACATGATACTGTACATAGAAAACCCCAAAGACTCCACCCTAAGATTACAAGAACTCATACAGCAATTCGGCAGTGTGGCAGGATACAAAATCAATGACTAGAAATCAGTGGCATTTTTATATACTAACAGTGAAACTGAAGAAAGAAAAATTAAGGAATCAATCCCATTTACAATTGCACCCAAAAGCATAAGATACCTAGGAATACACCTAACCAAAAAGGTAAAGGATCTATACCCTAAAAACTACAGAACACTTCTGAAAGAAATTGAGGAAGACACAAAGAGATGGAAAAATGTTCCATGCTCATGGACTGGAAGAATCACTATTGTGAAAATGTCAATGCTACCCAAGGCAATTTATACATTTAATGCAATCCCTATCAAAATACCATGGACTTTGTTCAGAGAGTTGGAACAAATGATCTTATGATTTGTGTGGAATCAGAAAAGACCCCAAATTGTCAGGGGAATATTAAAAAAGAAAATCAGAGCTGGGGGCATCACAATGGCAATTTCAGGTTGTACTACAAAGCTGGGATCAGCAAGACAGTGTGGTACTGGCACAAAAACAGACACATAGATCAGTGGAACAGAATAGAGACTTCAGAAATGGGTCCTCAACTCTATAGTCAACTAATATTCGACAAAGCAGGAAAGACTATCCTATCCACTGGAAAAAGGACAGTCTCTTCAATAAATGTTGCTGGGAAAATTAGCCACATGCAGAAGAATGAAACTAAACCATTTTCTTACACCATACACAAAGATAAACTCAAAATGGATGAAAGATCTAAATGTGAGACAAGAATCCATCAAAATGCTAGAGGAGAACACAGGCAACACCCTTTTCGAACTTGGCCACAGCAACTTCTTGCAAGATACATCTATGAAGGCAAGGGAAACAAAAGCAAAAATGCACTATTGGGACTTCATCAAGATAAAAAGCTTCTGCACAGCAAAAGGAACAGTCAACAAAACTAAAAGACAACCTACAGAATGGGAGAAAATCTTTGCAAATGACCTATCAGATAAAGGGCTAGTATCCAAGATCTATAAAGAACTTATTAAACTCCACAGCAAAGAAACAAACAGTCCGATCATGAAATGGTCAAAAGACATGAACAGAAATTTCGCAGAGGAAGATACAGACATGGCCAACAAACACATGAGAAAATGCTCTGCAGACCTTGCCATCAGGGAAATACAAATCAAAACCACAATGTGATACCACTTCACAGCAGGGAGAAGGGTGAAAATTTACAAGACAGGAAACAACAGATGTTGGACAGGATGTGGAGAAGGGGGAACCCTCTTGCACTGTTAGTGGGAATGTGAACTGGTGCAGCCACTCTGGAATACTGTGTGGAGGTTCCTCAGAGTTAAAAAAAAAATAGAACTGCCTTATGACCCAGCAATTGCACTGCTTGGGATTTACCCCAAGGATACAGATGCAGTGAAATGCCGGGACACCTGTGCCCCAATGTTTATAGCAGCAATGTCCGTAATAGCTAAACTGTGGAAGGAGCCTCAGTGTCCATCGAAAGATGAATGGATAAGAAGATGTGGTCTTTATATACAGTGGAATATTACTCAGCCATTAGAAACGACAAATACCCACCATTTGCTTCGATGTGGATGGAACTGGAGGGTATCATGCTGAGTGAAGTAAGTCAATTGGAGAAGGACAGACATTATATGGTCTCATTCATTTGGGGAATATAAAAAGTAGTGAAAGGGGATATAGGGGAAAGGAGAGAAAATGAGTGAAACTATTAGGGTGAGAAAACATGAGAGACATTTAACACTGGGAAACAAACAAGGGTTAGTGGAAAGGGAGGTGGGCAGGGGGTTGGGGTGATTAAAGAAAAAAAAAGATCTGTAGAGCCTTCTGTTACAGGAAATTAAAATTTAAAAATAATTATCTATTGAGAATAAGATGTTCATTAATGATAAGTAGAAAACCTTCAGGTATAAAATCGTTATTAAGTTAGGATAAATTAGTGTTGCAGAATTAGAATGAGAATAAAAGTTCAGAGATGAAATTAATGGTATAAAATTTCCTACTATTAAAAAATAGCTTATTTTTGTGTTTATAAAGGAATGACAATGATACTAATTTATTGTGATATCTTTGTTTCAACTCTTTGTACTTAAGATTTAAAATTTAGGTATCATTTTAAAATTTGTGGGTAGAATGGTTTTTAACACTTCTTTTTGGAGTAACATTAATGTCTGTACACCTGTTTTTCAGTATTGAATAAAGTATAAAATGGACAACTCTAGTTATAATAGTAATAATTCAAATACTGATAAACCTGGTTTAAAAGCATTTCTGAAATTGAACTGAAATCTTCATATAATATTGTAGGCTTGTTTATCTCCTCTTTAGAGATGAGGAAACTGACCATTGGAGTAATACGGGCAAGTTGCTTGCTCAACGTGAACATAATGTGAAAGGTGCATCAGGGCAGAATTTGATCCAGTGATTTGAATATCTCTTCTTTCTACTAACTTCTGCCTCAATGTAAAAAAGTGAACATAGACAATAATGTACCAAGTTCACTTTGTTTATCTATATATCTATCATTGGGTCTGAAAAACTTTAGAAGAACTTGTTTGGTTTTCACCAAAATAGTCCCAGTTTATAATTTTTTAACGATAACTATATTGTAATATCATGAGTTTCCTTCCTAGAACATTAATATTTTATTTTGAACCATTCTTCTTTTATAATTAGTGTTGGTCACTCTCCCAGCTTCTGTTAAAATATTAGTGAAGCACTAGTGGAGTCAATGTCGTCAAATCCAATGGAGTTAAATTATCACTTCTGACTGCTAATTCTCAAGAGTAAATTATCTCTGAATTATTTAAGGAGATTAGCACTTGTAATTACCTTTATTTTAAAAAAAAGTCAAAATTAGTTCAACCAAGAAAAGTGATAAAATACTGTTTTTATTTGACAAAAATGATGCTATTGGCTATAATTAAAGAAAATGAGTGCCTGAACTGCCAAGAATATTATCTTGCACCTACCTAGTGCTAATATTTCTTTCTATTAAAATGTGTTAGGCTCAGCTTTTATTTTGATAACTAGGTATTCTCAAAGCTCAGATCAACATTGGCATCCAAAAATGTTGCTAATCATTTTGACTCGAAAGTAAAATCTTGAGCATTCCGAGGCCAAATACTACCCCACATTTTGCCCCCAAATACTTATTATAATGTATTACTGACTGTTAATCTAAAATTTTTTGGGAAAAGAAATATAACCTATGCTGAATTTCATTACATGAATTCACTGATTTAATGTAATCTAACACATTAGTTACAGTACTTCAAATATACACCCCTTCTGAGTACCTGAAAATGTCTTTGGGCTACATGATGGTTATAGTTCACCCCTTACAGGGAAAGACAGTTCTTTGTTTCTTCCTGGACATTTCCAGTATTTATATATGTGGCACAAGGTGTTATACTTGGGAAATGTCTCAAAAAGCTTTCTTCTGCCTCACCAGAAATACATGCTTAAAATTTACTGTATATCCACTGGTCAGAAAATAGAATTTTAAAAACATTATTGTTAATTTCCCCAGTGCTATCTAATTTTATCTGTGCTGAGCAACCTTGACTCATACCTGAAAAACAACATCATAATGAGGCTTATGTTTAAATATGTCATGTATAATCTATTAGTGAGGAAGCTTGCATTTTTGAAGGATATGTTTTTTTAAAAAAATTGAGTCCTCTTTTAAGTATAGAATCATGTGTCATAGAAACTGAAGAATATATATATTTAAAGTTACACAGCAGTTATTAACCACTTACATAGTATCCCTAAAAAGTAATTTAGATGGTAATGATAGCACATGTTTATAAAAAAGAAATGGATAAGAATTGAAGAAAGCTTTAACTTAAAAGTTTGTCGTTTCTGAGTGAACCTGGTGACAGACATGTATTACAAGATTGATGAAGGGAAAAGTATTCTCCAGAATGGATATAGGGAATTTTTCTCTACTTTTTAATCAGAGTAATGTTCATGACATTTCTTAGCCTGAGAAGAGTAGAAATTCATAATAGATCCAGTCACACTTTTACATAATTATGCAGTCAGAGGGTGCCAAAATGAAGGCATTTTATAAAAGTTCAGAACAGAGTAAAATTCACTTTCTAAATATTGTATAACCATATTTGAATATCAAAATAGTCTTTTCCAAGTTATCAGAATAAAAGCATTTCTTTCATTAACTTTACTTGGTAAAATGTGTTTATAAGACAGGTTCATATGTTTTATACAAATACAATTCATCTAAAGCTCATAGCAGTGCTAGTAAAGTCAATTACTTTTTTCTTGGTCACACATTATTTGGCAGGAAGTCTATTGTTGCTCCAACATTTAGGTTTTACAAGCAGTTCTGTTTTATAGGAAGCAGTGGTAGTATTTTTTAAAGAGAAGCTATATAATGCATTTTACAGTCTCTGAGGTGAAGATTTATTGTATTCAGTGGTGCCAAGAATAGATAGCATGGGCTGGCAATATACAAACATGTCCATGGTCATGATACAGTAGTCCAGCATTGACATACAAAATGTCTCCTATTTCAGCCCCTGACATCTCAATGGAGATTGGCAGCTCAATCTTGTACTAACTTGTCCAAACATGAGGCAGAGTTCTAAAATATGAACCTCTATGTGCAAGTAAAAACTCTAAATATATTTACTGATATATGACTTTTTTTTCTCTATAGAAATTGCCTAGTATTTTAAGTTTAAATATGTAAATAGGATTTACCCTCAAAATGATTTTAATTCTCAGAATTTATTAAACCAGCTAGGTACCATGTGTAACATATTTATTCAAGTAATATTTATAAACATTTTAGAATTTGTTATCTAAATTACTGGAAAACTACTGGAAAACTCTGAGCTCTCATGAGTAACTCACCTCTATTGTCAGAAGTAATTTGATCAAAGGGCAAAATATGGTATGTTTCCAGACAGAGATATTAATGTCTGCAATGAACATGCACTTGAGAATCATGAACAGTAAGTTTAAGTATTTTAATAAGTAATCTATTTGCCTTATTGTATAGTAAAACAACTTTAGTAGTAATGAGACATATCAAGGCAGATCAGATTGACTTGTTTCTTATTGCCTTTGCTTAGAGAAATGAGTGTATTTGCGATTGTAATAGAGTCTTTGGCTTAGGGAAGAGTGTGCATTTCCACCCCCCTGTATAAAATGTAATATCATGAAGATATTAAGTTATGCATTTAAGCATAACTGATATTATAAATTGCTTGTTGTACTAGTGACCCCATTAATCGACGTAGTAAAAGTATAGAATCCCCCATGTGTCTTTAACCAATAATATGACAGGGCCCTATGGAAACTGGAATTTATATTCCAGGATGTTATCCATTTTTCTGCCTGTGTGAGATATGCTACTTTTATAGAAGGGATATACAAGGAAGGAAGGAAATAAACTAGAAAACAAATAAGTTTACAACTTGATTAAAATTACATTTTGAACTTCTGCTGCAATTATAGCTTTCATGTCCTCTTTTCCCTTGGACATTTAGTAATTCCCAGCATAGATTCATATAACTCTCACCAAAAATAGTGTCACTTTACATAGCAAACACCTGTCATCCAATTTCATATGAAACTTTGCTTCAAATCAATGAACTTTTGAATTAACAACATACTGGCACATTAACTGCTGAGTTATGTGTTTGAAGTTCATTCTTAATGCAACTTTTATTGATTAACCTCTCATAATACCAGTTTATTTAGTTTCAGAATTGTGAACTATATTGACTAAAAAACAATGAAAGGTGAAGTGTTGTATTAGGTTTTACTGTTTCCAAGGAACAATAAGTGATTGTTACTAACCCCAAAGATACTGATGTAGTGAAACTCTGGGATACCTGCACCCCAATGTTCATAGCAGCAGTGTCCACAATAGCCAAACTGTGGAAGAAGCCTCAATGTCCTTCGGCAGATGAATGGATAAAGATGTGGTATATACACAATGGAGTATTACTCAGCCATCAGCAAGGACGAATACCCACCATTTGCTTCAACGTAGATGGAACTGGAGGGTATTATGCTGAGGGAAGTAAGTCAATTAGAGAAGGGCAGTCATATGGTTTCACTCATACAGGGATTATAAGAAATAGTGAAAGAGACTATAAGGGAAAGGAGGGGAACTGAGTCATTTTGAATTTCTAATTTTCTTCCCCCATGCACTGATGTTTAATCTCTTAGAAAATATCTAGCACTGATACAGTATACTCAGAATAGTGTTAAATACAGAGCATTTGCCTGCCTAACATTATGTCAGGTTTTTTTAATGTGATATGGCAAATATTTCAAAGCCTTAACCAGTTCTGGATACTGTTAGGAAAGTATAGTATTATTTCTATATGATCCATACAAAAGAAAATGACACACTTTAGAAGGAATTTTTTTTATATGAGGTCATGCCAATAGATTCTTTAGTATCATATAGGGAATGAAGAAAATGGTTAACAGATTCTAAATTAAAAAAAAAAGTAATATAGATAGATGCCTATTTTTTTCTATTATTATACTAACTAAATTGAAATGGGTAGCTTAAAGGGGATGAAGGAATTTTTTCAAAGTTTTAAAATTTGAGAGCAAGTGTAATAAATAATATTTTATAAATAAATAATAGTAGGAATTTTTTAAAATATTTTATTTATTCATGAGAGACACACACAGAGAGAGAGAGAGAGAGGCAGAGACAGAGGCAGAGAAAGAAGCAGGCTCCATACAGGGAGCCCAATGTGGGACTCAATCCTGGGTCTCCAGGATCACACCCTGGGCTGAAGGCAGGCGCTAAACTACTGAGCCACCCAGGCATCCCCAATAGTAGGAAATCCTAAAAAGAAAATGTGAGAATAGGGGTACTTGACAAAACATTAGAGGCAATCAAGGAAGGGTATTAGCAAAGAGAAAGTAGTACCAAATTACCTTTTAGAAACAACAAAAGACAAAAGAAAAGGAGGCTTTTTTTTTTTTTTTAAATCAAGAATCAATTCAGAGCAAAAGCCACTGATAAAGGTATGTAGAAGGGTCAGTAGAAGGCCCTTGATAATAACATTGAGGTACACTGGTGGTGAAACGCGAAGGAGGAGACCAAATTCAGATAGGATCAGATAAGCCAGACAGAACTTCAGGAGTGAAATGCATTTCTATACATGTATGATTGGTGATTGAAATTCATTGGAAGGTTTACTCAGTATATTAAACTCAAGTGAGGAAAATGTAAATTCATTCAAGGATAGATACAAATAACTTATCAGCATACAGCTAGTCAGGGAACACGTGGAATCATTCACATACACGGAAGGGGAAGTGTCAACATAGATGTGATTGGAGTTTCAGTAACATTTGATTTTATATGTTGGATTTCACATATTGTTGGTGAATCTGCAAATTGGTAACCATATTGGAAACAATTTGGCATTCATTATAAATTTAAACGTGTATCATCAGTTTCCAACAATCCAACTCCTAGATATATAACCTAGAGGAATCATTTCACATTCATCAGGGAACATACAGAAGCAATAGCAAAAACAGCCCAAATCTTCATTGGTTATTGTAAATAATAGATGACAATATGCACAAGTAATAGAATATTATATAGCATTGGAAGTGAATGAGTAAGCTACGTAAAATAAAAAGATTGAAATTCAGAAACACATTAAGCAGAAAGAAAAGCCTTGGAAAAATACACGTTATTATTCCATATATAGAAATTATGTATAGGCAACATTAAGTAATATACTATTTATGGCTACATATTTATGTGGCAAATCTATAAAAAGCAAAGAAATTACCCTAACATTTAGGATAGGAGTTATCTTTAGAAGAGAAGAGATGCCATGGGGTGGAGGGAGAATACAGTGGCTTGGATTTGGATGATGTAGTACCTCAGGAACATAAATGTAGATACAAAATTCTAATCAAAATAGTAGAAAATGGAATCTGGAATCATATTAAAAGATTCATGACCAAGTAGATTTTATACTAGAAATTCAAGTTTAATTTAATATCTGAAACTCAATATAATTTACCACATTAATAGGATAGAGAGAAAATATCATATAATCATCGTAATAAGAGTAATAATGCTTGTAATAATTCAGTACTCATTCATGACCAAAAGAACTTGTTAATAGGAAGGAATTTATTCAACCTGATTAAGAGCATTTCTGGAAATCCCCAAGGAGAGGATTTTCACCTAAAAGCAAAGATGTCTGCTCACAGACTTCTATTCAACTTTGTATTGGGTGTGCCAGGTAGTTCTATAAGGCTGGATAAATACTGTGTAAGGCAGATTCTTGGATTATTAATTTTACTAATGGAGCGCCTGAATAATTGACCTTGATAAACACTGTCAAAAAAATATGAGCAGCCATTTAAACACATATCTTAAGGAATAAAAGTGAATTTCAAATAGTATGGTGATTTGAGATTTACATAATTTTTAGATTGAACACTTTAAAGACTGGCACCTTATCTTTCATTTGTTTCAGTGTTTATCATTATATCCATTGGAAATAATACATACTCCTGCTGGTTCTCTTCAACCAGAGAATAGTACCACTAAGAAATACGTGTTAAGAGATTTATTTCAAAGCATTGGTTCATGCTGTTGTAGGGCTGCCTAGGCAAGTACAAAATCCATATAGCGACCATGAGAAAGCTCAGGCTGGAACTCTGTCACAAATTGAAGCATCTAATCCCAGGCAGAATTTCTCCTGTCTCAGG
This sequence comes from Canis lupus baileyi, assembly GCF_048164855.1. Classification (NCBI taxonomy): domain Eukaryota; kingdom Metazoa; phylum Chordata; class Mammalia; order Carnivora; family Canidae; genus Canis; species Canis lupus. The sequence continues at coordinate 11,106,958 of NC_132855.1, read as the reverse complement.
GAAGCCTCAGTTCTGCTCTTAAGAACTTGCAATGAATTGAATCAGACCCATCCAGATATCTACGATAATTTCCCATACTTCAAGATGTTCTTTAACCACATCTGTATAGCTCCTTCATAGAAATCATGAAATTGACGTTTGACTAAATAACCTGAAGACTGTAACCTAACCAAGTTTACACAAAAAACTGGCATTCACAGTCCAACCCTTGGCAACTTGGCACCCATACAAAAATCTTAAATGATATTAATCCCTAAATAAAGATAATGATACTTCTATCTTCCCTGATATAGCTATCTTGCATACAACTAAAGACATACTGATCCTTTCTCCATAAGAGGATGCAAAGACATTGCATAATACTCACTATTCTCCACTGATATTTAGTACCTTCAGTTCTATGATTATAAAATTAGCTACTGTTCATGGTATCTTATGTTAAATTATAAGGGAAGAAGGAGGAGAAGAAAATAAAAATATTGTGTTGATATATATAACTAGATATATTTAAACAAAATAAGGAAGAAATATAACAGAAAAAAATGAAATACTCATAAGGTATTAGGGTTCTCCAGAGAAGAGAGATAGGGAGAGGGAGGGAGGTAAGGAGAGGGAGAGGGAGACACCGAAACAAGAAGGAGAGTGAAAGAGAGGTTGATTGGGATTTATTTTAAGGAATTGACTCACATGATTGTGGAGGCTTGGTGAGTCCCAAATCTGGTGGAATAGACTGGCAGATGAGAGATTCAGGAAAGAGTTGAAGTTCTAGTTTGAAAGTAGTATACTGGTTGCATTACTTCTTGCATAGGGAAGGTCTTTGTTCTATTAAGGCCTTCAACTAATTGGATGAGGCTGATCCATGTTGCTTTACTCAAAATCCACCAATTTAAATGTTAACCTCATCAAAAATCACCTACACAGAACTGTCTAAAATAATGCCTAACCAAATATCTGAGCCCTATGGCCCAGTCAGGTTGACATATAAAATTAGCCATTGCATCTAAGTATTAATTCTCATTTTGCAACTGGTCATGTGATATAGTTGGTATTTATACCTACCTTCTACTACTATTGATACCATATTCCCTTTACCTTCAGTAGGACCTCAGCTGGTTGTAGTTCTTTGCCTGGTGGATGACTCACATCTTCATTCCTGAAGGTTCTGGACCATTGGAAGTCCAGCCTGAACTGAGTTGTAGTTTTCCATTGACTTTAGTCACAGGATGTGATACCACTATAAGTCACCTTATGGGATATCTTGTATTCCTGACATACCCTTCCTTATTTCCGCTGTATGACAGCAATCCAGTTTCCCCTTGGTAGAATCAACTGTTCAGCCAGTTTAGTAATTCAACACTCTTCTTTGCTTTTTGGTTCAGAGGCTTGCAGGAGCTCAGAGTGGTTGAATGGCAGTTGCAGCTTCCCATTTAGTAGTTATAGTTGTGTTTCCTGGTAATAGCAAGACTCTCTGTAACTAAGACCCGTAGACCATCAGATGCCCAAGGTAGTAGGAAAGGAAGCAAAGATTTTGCTGGTAAATCAGTAGGGCTAAAAATTCATGGAGCCACTCCTATTTCAGCCACTTGATTCCTGGACTCATAGATCCTGAATATGAGAGAAAAAACACTGTTATGCTAATTTAGAACACACAAAGTATCCTGAAGAACATTGCCCCAGCCCTGCAAATTATTGCCAGCTAGATGGTGCTGTAACTGATCTTCAGAGGCCATTTTATCATTTTATCAAAACAGCTGCTTCTGAATAATGGGGAACATGGTGAAACTAGTGAATTCCATGAACGTGGGCCCATTGCTACACTTCATTTACTGTGAAGTAAGTTCTTTCATCAGAAATAATGTGTTGAAAGGGCACCTGGGTAACTCAGTCAATTAAGCATCTGACTCTTGGTTTTGGCTCAGGTCATAAGTCGTAGGATCAAGCCCTGCTTAGAGCTCTGCACTCTGCTTGAAGATTCTTTCCTTCTGCCCCTCCCCCCACCATGCAGCTCTCTCGCTCTCTCTCTGTCTCTCTGTCTCTCTGTCTCTCTCTCTCTTTCTCTCTCTCTCTCTCTCTATATATATATATATATTTTTTTTTTTAAAGAATGTGTTGAGTACCATGAGTACCCTAATGGTGGATAAGGCATTCTGTAAGCCCAGGATAGTAGTTTTAGCAGAAGCATTGCATGCGAGAAAGAGAGATTCCTTTCCAGAATAAATGTCCCTTCCTGGGAAGAACAAAAAAATGTCCTTTCCATATTGGAAGGATACCAGTTAACTGGTTGATTATCTTGGACAGTGGTGCCATACCATGCACCCAGTGTTTGCCTCTGTTGCTGGTAGATTGGGCATCATAGATAGGTGGGCCTTGGTGAGTGAAAGTCTGTGTTATTACTTCTAGAGAATAAATGTAAAAATAAAAACTTAAGGGTAGAATTTTTCACAATAAATATCTAACTAAGTAATTAATAGTCTACATTGTAAAAAGTTACCAGGATTTATTCAATTTCATAAGACTTTGAAAGTATGCCAAAAGCAAGGCAGAGGGCAGGGTAATCTTTTATTCATTTCTACCATTACAAGTACCTAAGCACGTATGATAATATGACATTTATCCACAAGGATATGTGTACTTGTAACTTACTCTTAACACTGCTTGTTGTGCCGTGAGATGAGAGAATTCCATTGTTTGTGAACTGTAACTACTTTATTCCCCCATCCACAAGATATCAATACACCTACACCTGTCACTCTTGCCAACGGGTTAACATTTATTCATGAAGTAATAATAGATTTGGTTGTCAGACATATTTGCAAACCCTATTTTAACCACTGAGCTGGATTTCATAGACTAGAATTCTTAATGATTTCCTTGTTGTCACTATTCTGGTTAGAGAGTTGCATCTTCCAGCATAATTGGCTCATGCTTTGACTTCTGAGGAAAGTTTACCTGTTTTCTGGGCAAACAAACCTCCACTAACAATGTTTGAATTCTCAACCAAACTGAAGGTTATTTCAAGTTATACAAAATAGATTTTTCTTTTCTACAAGTGATGCACTATATGAATTAGATGCACTTTCTAAATGCCATCAAGCTTTTCTGTAGATACCCAAGTGTGAAAAGAGAGCAGACAAAACAAGGCAGTTTTGTAGATACTTTGATAAAGTTTCCTTCTTTGAAAGGATTTTGAAAAATAATGACATACCTGAATGTTCAGTCATGAAAAGGAATAATTCAATATATAACATAAATCATGCATATATCTTGTATACATTTGAAGACATTACTTCTATAAAGCAACAGTCATATATCAGCAATTTCATATACAATCTAAATATTGTATAGTTATCTTCTTTGTGTAGTCACACTTTTAATTTTTAAAAAGATTTTATTTATTTGTTTAAAAAAGAGAGGGAGAGGGAGCATGAACAGGGGTGAGGGGAGGCAGAGGGAGAAGCAGACTCCCTGCTGAGCAGGGAGACCAATGCGAGGCTCAATCCTAGAGGCCTCTCAGGATCATGAATGACTAGAAGCCTGAGACAAAGGAAGATGCTTAACCAACTGAGCAACTCAGGCACCCCCTGTTTAAATTTATTGATACTTATTTTTACTTCATGGAATTTGTGTTTGTAGTAATAGGTATTAAAATTATTACATTTGTTGTTTTAGAGAAACATTGTTGGGGAGGAAGAAAGTTTATATTTGGATGTTCTTCTGGCTGGTCTAAGAATTAGCTTGACTTGACATGGGTTAACAAGAGAAAGTCAAATTTAATTGTGTATGTATAGGGAAGCCACATAAACATGAGAGATTCCAAAGACAAGTCAGGTAAAATGAGGCATATATGTCATCCTGAACCAAAGAAAAGGTATAAGGGTCCAGGACTTGGAAGGAAAGCAGCTAATACGAGGATGAAATACTTGTTTGTCAAATATTTGCTGGTCCTCATAGAAAGTTTGACATAGGCATTTTAACACATAGACTTTGCTGAATTCCTCTCTGTCTACCCCTTCCTATTTCATATTATAATGTATATATTTTTGGTGATAGCTCCCTTCCTGGAGCAGGTCCTTTACCTGAATTGTTTCAGGCAGTTAGAGGGAAGGTTAGTTTCTTCCTGAGGCTTTTGGGCCTTGATTGTTTTCAGCTTGAAATAATCCACATCCCAAAGTGGCACATCTTGGGGCAATTTGTTTTGGACTCCCCTACAATGTTGAAACTTAAATCACTTTTAATGACCGAAGTTTTTCTCTTCTTGGCTCTGATGACTATTTTTTGCTTATATTGCACACAATACAGGAATTCCATATAGCATGTAACAACAACAACAAAAAATCTGGCTGACCAGAATCCACTGAAGCTCCATATTATTCCTGCAGATATAAAGAGTAGTAAACATGAAACAGTGATGAGACAGACATGAAAATGCAATGTGCTACTTTTCAAGGGGTTTTCTAGAAGACTGCTTCTCAAAATATTTAATCCTATGTAAATATTTCAGCCATATTCCCACACAAACTAAGATTTTTATGCAACTTACACTGCTTAAAGAAGAGCAGACACTCAAATTGATATTCAGCTTTGTTTTCCCTTATCCCTTTTGAAGCTCAGTGGATACCCAGGAAGGAGGAAGGAAACAAAATGAAACACAAAACTAAGAATAGATAATTCACAGGACAGACCTGCAAACAAGCTTGTGTGACTTCAGTTCAGGAGCCCTGCCATCAAAATACATCTGTGATGTTGCATTTGTTTTCACCAATGAGGAGTTTTTAAGGGGACAAGTGGGAAGAAGGGTATCACTTTCATAGATTTTTTTTTAATCTTTTGTTTTCAACTCAGCCTTTGTCCTTGATACTCTCCTATGAAAGTACATAGTGAATAACCTTTAAAAAAAGTAATTTATTGATGTGTCTATTAATATCTATCTTTAGCTTTGTGTGACAAGCCCTGTCAAAGTGACGTGCAGTGGACATAGTGATGCTCCCGTGCTGTAGCAACTCACGATAGAGGTTTATTTTGTCATTTGATCTTTATATCTGATGGGTCCCCACTGAACCTGAATGAGTGACTGAACATGACAGGAAGAGCCAGTCAGTGCCTTGCATCTCAATGGTAGGTTGCACAGCTCCTCAATCAAGAGTCTTTGTGCTGGGATGAATTTTGATGCTGTGTTGGCACAAACCTGCCACAACATGTGCTTGCTTTTCTTCGATATGGTTTTCAAATTCCTGATTTATCACTTTGACATTTGAGAAAGCAAAGGAAAAAAATAAAAAGCAAAATTCAGTGACAACTAACAACTTTCTCTTCCCTCAAAGATTTTGTAGGTTTGCCTGAGGAGAGTTGAATCTCAACTATTTGGTTGTTAATTAGAACTGCTATGTGAACACTACAAATCAAAACACATATAATCTGGTTTGTGTCATCTTATATTTGTGACAATAGGGCAAAACTGTCAGTTTATTGCAATTAATGAATAACTGCCTCAGGGACTGTGGATGTGACTGGCCTCAAAGAAAATTTTAAATGTATTGTAATGCTAGATTTTTTATTTCATACTACAGAGTAGTAATAAATTTAAACACATACAGATATGTAAAACTCAGGTAGCCTTCTTTAAAATTGGTTTAGACAGAATGCCATTTATTGAAAGTTAAGTATGGAAATTATATTCGATGTTTGGTTTGCTGACATTAGATAAATACTTGAGTATTTCGGATGTTAATCTGAAGAACTTGACACCATTTTTAAAAAATTTCCTACATCTTTTGTTGAACAGATCATTATGGAAATGGTGTGTCTACATTCACACTTTAAATACAGACATAATGCCATAGGAGAAGCTGCAAAAACTTAATTGGAGGTTATTAAGTTATATGGAAGACAGTGAAAAAGATGTATCACACCACTAGATACCACATCCCTTAAAGTTTTCAATAATTTTATCTTACCTACTTGTTAGTTTAGAAGTAGATGTATTTAGCTTTGTTAATGGTTCATAAAACAGTAAATTTAATTAAACATCTGCCTTTTTTTTTCGTAATTATATTTTTCATTTCTCAATTATTTTACTACTTTACTTTCAGATAGTCAAGTATGTTACCTTTTAATCAAAAGGTAATCAAATAAAAAATGTTACCTTTTAATCATTGATTTTTTAGCATTGATCACTTAGTGTGTATAAGGAAGCATTATGAGATTCTATCCTTAGAGATGTATTATTTGTCTCTCTGATTTACACTATTCTCAATCACTCACTATAATTCCTCAGTATTTTAATTTAACATATATTGTGAATTTTTCTTCAGAATTTCCATTTTATCTTTGTCCTGTTTTTTAGCTTCTCTAATAGTGATAGCCATGATTTTCTGAAACACTTTAAGTGCTCTATATTCCCAATTTCCTTTCATTCTTCTAACAGTCTTGGAAGGTAGATACCATTTTTGGCTCTGTTTCATTGAATAGGCACAGAGAGGTTAAATTACATAACCAAGATTACATACCTAAATAACACAAAATTGTTCATCAAAGTTTACAAACTAAAGAGATAAGACATTTGCATACACAGGAGCCTCCTAAAAACAGTTACTTGGCTTAGCAAATGACTCTAATGGAAATAATTCAGGTAGGTCCTTGAAAAAAGTTTATTATGTACATGGAAACTTTTGAGAAAATAGATTATGATGGCAACTGCTTACTTCACTTTTGTACTGGAAACATGCAGAATTCATCTCTCTCTCTCTCTCTTCCCCCGTCCCTTGATTTAGCCAAGATATTAATAGAAAAAATATTTCTTGCTTCAGATATTTAGAGACAAATACAAATATTCAGATTCAAAAGGTCAGTTTATGCTATTTATATGTTATTTGTAAAAGTGAAATAGATATATGTATGCAAGATGAAAGGGATAAACATACTAAATAAGGATTATGTATTTTTTTAAAGATTTTATTTATTTATTCATGAAAGACACAGATTGAAAGAGAGAGAGAGAGAGAGAGGAAGAGACATAGGCAGAAGAAGAAGCAGACTCCATCTAGGAAGCCCAATGCGGGACTGGATCCTGGGACTCCAGGATCACACCCTGGGCCGAAGGCAGGTGCTAAACCACTGAGCCACCCAGACGTCCAAGGATTATGTATGCTTCTGTTGTCTGTTCTCCTCACTCTATATCCCTCTTCAATATCATTGTTCCCTTTTTTCTCACTTGAAATGCCACAACTCTAGTGTCTTAGTGTGATGTGTTGATCTATCAGTATCTCATCTTCTCTTGAGCTGTGTACTCTTATTGCTATAAAATCTTCAAATTAATATTTTGAAATAGGTTCCCACCCCTCCTATTTTCTCTTCTATTTTCACCTACTCCTCCCTGCCCTTGTTTGTTATCTTTCACCTTAATTCTCCCTATTGACTTTCTGCTTGTAGCCACTTAGACCATCAATCAGTTATTAATCACAGTAAGTACAAATTACCTTTCCAAACACCAGATGTCATCCTATCACTCATCCACTCAGAATCAAATCCAGACTCCTTAGCAATGAATATAGTTATTCTCGCTAGTTTTTCCTTAATTCTTTCATACTTACCAAGATTACATCAAAGTATACCACTGACTTGGTTGCATTGAATTAATATATTTTTAAAACAAGATTATTAGAGAGTGAGAGAGAACACATGTGAGCAAGGGGGAGAGGCAGAGAGAGGGAGGGAGGGAAAGAGGGTGAGAGAAAGAATATCTCAGGCAGACTCCCCACTGACAATGGAGCTCACCTAATGTAAGTATCTCATGACCCTAAGATCATAATCTGAGTTAAAACCAAGAATCAGATGTTCAACAAACTAAGCCAGCCATGCGCCCTTGGATTAATATATATTTTAAAGTCATAGTAGTGTATATGTACTTTCCCTTCTCATAAAGACTACACAAATATTTGGTTGTAGAATACCTGACATAGCTCCCTTATTTACCATTTCTTTTTATGTGGAATCCTAGTTTTTTACGAAAATTTGCTTCTTTTGAAATGTGGGGAATATGTTCACAAAAAGTTTAAAGTGCAAAAGGAAGAGTATATGCAAAATAAGAATGGAAAAAGAAGGAGATTCATGGAATGTATTAAGTTACAGGACATAATTTATACAGCAGATCTAGGGTCTTTCAAAAACAACTGCAAATTCTAGTACAAAATGAAAAATAGAAAAACCACAATATAGTGTTTATAAAAACAGCAACCACATAGAAATTTCAGGGTTCTTCCTTCCCCCAAGTGGCAGCAGCAGAGTGCAGGGTACTTCTGTGTGGCTCCATGAGCTGTTCTGAAACAGCAAAGAGGTTCTGAATGAGTAGAAGTTGCATTTAAACCTACCAGTTTCCAGATGGTCCAAGATAAGATGGTTAAAGGTCTGAATCTTCACTGACACCAGTTTACCAAAGAAATGCATAATGGCACAATGGCAGTTACAGTTTTCCTAATAGTATATTTGAAATATATAAAGAAAGCTAGACATTTTAATGTCAGTAGAAAACAGTCATTTTATGGTATAAATAATTGTGCCTCCTTTTACTTATGCATGATTTATATGTTTAGTGCTAGCTTATAAGAATTCCCTACACAAGCATTTATGTTAATAATTGAAGTAAATAATTCTCATTTGATAAATCTGAACAAAGATCCTTTGAAGTTGGTTTTATGAATGTCCAAATTAATTATTATAATTAGCTGTGAAGAAAATAAAGATAAGCACATTAATACAGTTGAAAGACAGTAAAAATCTGGAGGGAGATAAAACTTATTGTGGAATTTGTTTAAATTCATTTTTTTAATCCTTCCTATTAAGATTAAATTCTTAAACTTCCCATGCTTCACCATAGCAAAAAGAAAGGGTAATAATTACTTTATGTCTCAAGTTCAAACCTGTATTTCTTGACTCTTCATTGTACATTATCTTTATATACTAGCATTTTTTACATATTTGGGACTGAAGAAATATAATGATGATTTTTTCATGCCTGTATCTTTCTACTGCTAAAGATGGTAATCACATTTATATTTTTTCCTTTGTATATTCAGACTGTTCTAGACATGCATTTTCTTTCTTATACAGGGTGAAATAATTGACTCCACAGGGATATGTGTGTGTGTGTGTGTGTGTGTGTGTGAGAGAGAGAGAGAGAGAGATCTAGGAAAATAAGGGCCATAATTAGCTCTTAAGGAATTTGGTTTTAGAAAATTTTAAATTATGTGTTAATGCCATCTATTGAAATGATTGTTTTATATTTAAGGAAAAGTTGAGATCATTTTTGCTGTATTATTCATTAATGTTGAATTTTTTGAATTTCTCATCTTCATTTATTTATCGACAACATTTAGAAAAGAGTTTCATGTTAAGAGATTATTTTTGCTTTTAATTTTTTTTTTTTTTATATTTTAGCCTTTGAACCTTTTTTAGCCCTAAACTGTCCCTAATCTAGTGGAACCACCTGAAGGCAATTTTGTCAGTACATTGCTGGATCCGTCCACACCTTGTTAGAGAGGTGTATCTACCATCAAGCAAAGTAGACACATGAAAGTTTTCATATGATCAAAAGATTATTTATCCTCTTTGCAAAATTATTTTGGAAATTACCTTGGAAATTACCTTGCACAATTTCTTTATGTATACTGCCATGCTGTTGAGTTTAAGAGATTATTTTATTGCAGATCATTTTCTTTCACACTTTCTCAGGAAATTATCCACTGTAAATTTAACAAGTGGTATACCTAAAAGTAGCTATTCATTCACACATAATTATACTGATGAAGCTCCCAGGGTATAATTTTGCAAAGTTGATAGGTGCCCTGATATCTACATTTAATTTGCTATAGACAGCTAAAATTTGATTCTTAACTCTTTTTGACCACACTAAAATTGAATACTGCAATAAAGAAGAACATAGCAGTGGTGTCTTAAAAATTATTTTTGGCATTTTGCAGTTGGAACAGTGAGAATAAAGTAATTTGCATCTCTCTGAGGCCTGTTTATGGTCCCATTCTCTTCATTCAACTATTTTTTTTTCTTTCTTGTCAGTCTTTATATTGCAACTTACAGTTATCGGCAATCAATTTAATAGATGTTTATTGTGTACCAGCTATGCATTATGCATTAATCTAGGGACAGGATTTACAAAAATAAGCCTGGATTGAAGGAATTACATAGGTGAGCAGATATGCAAGTAAAAGGTAATTATAATACAGTGTGATAAAAGCAATCATTACAGTATGAATAGAATGATATGGGAGTACAAAAGAGGGATTGAGTTATTACTCTGGCTCGAGTTGTTTCAGAATGCTTTATGGGAAAGATGATGTTGAATTAGTTTTTGGCATGTAAATAATTTGTCATTCCTGTTTTTTGTGTTTTTTTCCCCTCAGTTTTTATTTTTTATTTTATTTATTTATTTATTTTATTATTTATTTATGTTAGTCACAGAGAGAGAGAGAGAGAGAGAGAGACAGAGAGACAGAGACACAGGCAGAGGGAGATGCAGGCTCCATGCACCGGGAGCCCGATGTGGGACTCGATCCCGGGTCTACAGGATCACGCCCTGGGCCAAAGGCAGGCGCCAAACCGCTGCGCCACCCAGGGATCCCCCCTCAGTTTTTTTTTTATTGTGGTGAAATACACATAATAAAAATTTACCGTTTTAACCATTTTTAAGTGTACCCTTCAGTGGTATTAAATACAAACTATCATTGTGCAACCATCACCATCATTCATCTTCATGTCTCTTTGTATTTTATAAAACTGAAACTTTGTAGCCATTAAACAACAACCACTCATTTTATTTCCCCACCACTTGCACCCCCAGACCCTGGCAACCATCATTCTACTGTTTTTCTCTGTGATTTTTGACTACCCTGAATACCTCATATACATAGGATCATAGAGTATTTGTCTTTATGTGACTGACTTCTTTCACTTAGGATAATGTCCTCAGAATTCATCCATGTTGTAGCAAATGTCAGAATTTTCTTCTTTTTTAAGGACTGAAAAATATTCCATTGTATGTATATATACTACATTTTGCTTATCCACTTATCTGTCCATGGACAGTTGGGTTGCTTCTACATATTAGCTATTGTGAATAATGCTGATATGAACATGGATATACAAATATCTCTTTGAAACTTTGTTTTCAATTCTTTTGGGTATATATCCAAAAGTGGAATTGCTGGATCATATGGTAGTTCTGTTTAATCTTTTTGAGGAACTACCATGTGTTTTCCACAGCAGCTGTACCATTTTATGTTCCCATCAATAATACAAATGTTTCAGTTTCTTCATATCCTTGTCAACACTTAGAATTTTCTGTTTTTTCCTGATACTACCCATCCTAATGGGTATTAGGAGGTATCTCATTGTATTTTTCATTTGTGTTTGTTTTTAGTTTGATTTTTTTATTAACTTTCCTTAGACCAGAGTTTCTCAGAGTGTGTTCCAAGGATCAGATGATCAAAGTCAACCAGAATGTTTATTAGCAATGTAATTTTTTATGCTCCCAAACTTTTATTCAGTACTTATGGAGTTGTATGGAATATGTACACTTTTATAACTCCTGAGGTGATTTTTTTAGCACAATAAATTTTGCCATCAAATCAAGTGAAAATTATTTTTTCTTTCAATAAGATTACTATCATCTTTCTAATCATATAGTTTACTACCATCATGTTCAAATTGTGTTAACATGAGCATATATTTATATTTCACTGATGTTTTGAAAAAAGCATGGTTTTCTCGGAGATAGGTTAGTAAGCCACCGATTCTGGGATTGGTGGGTATTTTATAGGTCAAAGTAGTTTAAGCCCCCTTTTAATCTTCAGATTCTTTCTGTACTATCCTACTAAGTCACCTAGCTTGTGCCATGTCTTTGAATCTGCCGATTCCTCTCTCTGGAATATATTTTAGCCCACACTCTCTACAGATGTTTGCTCATATTTCACGTCTACCCCAAGTGCCTCCCTTGGAAGCCATCCATAGATGACTTAGGCCAGGCAGAGCTGATGTTGCCTTCTGTCATGGCATCACCAGACATACCTCTGCTGTTGTACTGTATCACAAATCTTGTTGCCAAGGCTGCCTTAAACTCCTTGAGGATAAAAACTGTTCATTTTTTAAAAAAGATTTTATTTATTTATTCATGAGAGACACAGGGAGAGAGAGAGAGGCAGAGACACAAGCAGAGGGAGAAGCAGGCTCCATTCAGGGAGCCCAATGTGGGACTCGATCCTGGGTCTCCAGGATCACATCCTGGGCTGCAGGCGGTGCTAAACCGCTATGCCACCAGGGCTGCCCTAAAAACTGTTCTTAATTAATATTATTATTTTTTTTGCCTACAGCAGTACCATATACCTCCTATATAAAAATATGTTCTTTAATTCATTTAAAATGGAATTTTAATACATTTTAAAAAGTAAGGTAACCAAGGAACATTGATATGTTGATACTGATGATAATTTTATCCACAGAAAGGACTAAAGTTCAAAATTTACATAGGTCTTTTTCAGATTGAAAATATTAAAACTTGAATTTTGTGAATAAAACAGAAAAAGTCTATAGTGATAAAGAAAATATAACAAGAATCTATGTAAGAAAAATGTATTTTTTTCAGAATTCTTTTGCAGTGAGAAATAGGTAAATTCTTTTAATAGGTGGAAAATACGAATATAAAGTTTTCCCTTTGACATATCATGCAGAATTTTAGTTTTCAAATACAATAAGGATAATTAAGTCCTGGAAAATATTCTTTTTTTTTTTTTCCTGGAAAATATTCTGTAGATATTAATACAGATCCTTTGTAGTGTACAATGTATAATTTTAAGAGATACTAAATTAATGGGGGTTTGTTTGAAAGTTTTTCAATTATTTAATACTAATGGAATTTGTTTGAGGAACCCCTTTTAAGCAGTAAATTTAAAAAAGTAAATATGGAATACATCTTTCCTAGAGCCAATCCTAGAGCCCATGGAATCTCCTACAGATAACATACACTAATTCTGCAAACAACTCTGAACTGCTTTAACCTGTATTCCTTTTTTGGTCTCTCAGGTAATTAATTGTAGGTAAAATGAATAGTTTCCTCAATACAGGGTTTACCATTGCAATGATAATAAAATAATCATTTTCATTATATTTTTAAAACTATCCTTCGGGTATGTTAGCTCAAAAACAAGATAATCAGAAGAATAGGATTTGAAAATAATAATCTGAAATGAAAAACAAAAGAACCTCATAGTCTATAGTGCCCATGAAAAAAAAACCACATAATTTATAGTGCCCATTTAAAAGTGAAAGTTTCATGCATGGCTATAAATAATAAACCATACATTACTGAGTTAGTATTAACATTCAAAATATTAGTTGCATGTTCTGAAGACTTGTGACAATCTGATGGCAGGCAAGTGATTGCAGTAAGCTAACAGTTGACCAGGTACTTCAAAATAATGAACCAAACCTTTTCCAGAAAGCCTAGGGAAAACACAGGTCAAGCCAACCCAGAGAAGCTGACAGTGAGGCAGTGAAATGCCTGTGAGGGCAGTAAACTAATCTTCATCTGATTCATTATCCAGGTGGAAAAATCCCTGTGAGAAGCCCTGTTAAAAATCAATGCATATTGGCCTTTTATCCCAAAATCTTCCTCCTGAAAAACAACTGAAGGCTTTTCAATTTGAGATTATAAAAAAGAAAAGGAAAAGAAAGCAATTTTTTAAAGATTTATTGACTTATTAGAGAGAGTGTATGCCCAAGCAGGAGTAGGGACAGAGAGAGAATCCTCAGGCAGACTCCCCGCTGAGCATGGAGCCCGAGGTTGGGGCTTAATCCCAGGACTCTGAGATCATGACCAATCAAACTCAAGAGTCACATACTGCACTGACTAAGCCACCCAGACACCCCCAAAACGTTTTTAAGTAAAACAAAGTTGTCATAGGGATGAAACTCTCTTTATCTTCTCTTTTGCTCACCCTCATTATCCCTGAACTTCTATTTAGTACATAGTACTCTAGGGATGCTCCCAATTTTTCTCTTCTGAGTATGATACATAGAAAAAGAGAAGGAAAATGAAATTACTCTAACTTTACCAATGTATTGAAAGGTGATGGGTTAAAACGGTCTGTCAGACCATTCTGTAGACTTCAAATGTCAAATTGAGAGGTTAGCAATTCTAAAGTTTCACTTTATTAACTATTTTTTCTGAGAAAGTGCCAGAAAATTTTGTTCCCTAGGGTTAATCCTCCATCAGAGAGCACTGCCAACCCCCTTTAATCGGCCAAAGTTGTTCTGAATGTTCTTCCTTCATAAGCCAGCAAGTGAGTGGTGGATGATTGTCAGTTTTGATCTATTAAACATTTTGATTGTCCTCCCCTCAGTGACATCAGTTGTCTGCCCAAGATTGTGCAGCCATTCTCTGCACTCACAGGGTGACTTCCTTTGACAGATGGACAGGCAGGGGCTGAAGGTAGCTTGACAGCACCTGCGATTCTATTGTGCATCAGAATCAACCTGCAGATTGGCACCAGATGAAGGCAAATGTGGGAAACATCTCACCCACTAGAGTGTCCTGATATCACTCTGCTTTGGTTCATTTGTTGTTTCATTTCACTTGCTGGCTTTGGTTGTTTCTAATTTTGACATGCTGTGACTTGAGTGCAGGGAGGAGGCCTGTCTCTTGGGCCCTGAAATCTTAAAGGGACTGAGCTCAATAGGACTGTGGGAAGCCAATCATGTAGGCATTCAGGAGATACGTGTGACTCACTTTACACAGTGTTTATGTCTATCAGAATTTTTTACTTAGTTAGATTCCATTATGAAACTTAAAACAGCCACTGGCTGATAACCAAACATACCATGCTTGAAATGAGGATAACATTTATGAATATGATAATTATGAATATAATAATATTGTCATTATAATATAGTGAATAATCATAATAATGATATGAATAATCATAATGTTATGAATATAGTAATTTTAAGGAAACAAGTAGGTACCATCTGCTGGTTCTAAAGCTGGGTAAAGGACTCTGGATGTTTGGAGTTATAGAGGCACGATGCAGATGAGTTCTGCTCCCACATCTGTGCCCATCCCCTGTGCTCACAAATTGCTCCCTAGAAAGAACTTCATACTGAATTCAAGGCATTGTGAAAAGTTCTGTGGCATGTTAAGATCTAAAGAGAATACAACCTCACTTACATGGGCTGGAAGTCGAGAGGAGAAGAGCAGGGAGGGCACAGGGTCCCCCATCTTTCAGTGCCCTGCAGGCAGTGTGCTTGCACCACAGAAGAGTTAGACATACTGTGCTTTACTACGGTTTGTACAGGGTGTGGTAGTGAACACTGCAGGTACTCCATCCAGATCTTTATCTCAAATATGAATTACAAGTTCAGTGCTCCCCATTGCCAGCTTTAAAGTTCATTTGGCCTGTATTTGAGACCTCCCTTCATCACACAGCCCTAGAGGCTTCTAGAGTTGTTTTGCATAATCACAAATTGCAAAGCACAACTGGCAGGTTACACTTTCACTGCTCCTCAACCAGGGTACCCTTAGCTAATGATGAACAGCTGTGAGACTATGAAAGCATGAAAGCCCACCTCTCTTGCCTTTGTTTTCTGTTTTGTTTTCTTTGAAGATATTTATTTATTTATTTATTTATTTATTTATTTATTTATTTATTTATTTATTTATTGTGCAAGCTGGGGGGAAGGGCAGATGGCGAGAATTTCTATCAGACTGTGCTGAGCAAGAGCTTGATGCAGGAGCTCAGTCTTATGACCCTGAGATCATCATCTGAGCCAAAACCTAGAGTCAGCTGCTTAACTGACTGCACCCCACCGGCTCCTCTCACCTCTCTTCCCTTTATGCTGGACAGATGTGAAGAGTAACATATACTCCTGGGTTCCTTTGTGGGAACAAGCTAAAGCTGCTCTTCTCCAATCTTTCCCTGGAATCGTGTCTTGGCTAGTCTTCATCTGCCCTAACCAGTTTCCCTGACTCCTTTACATGCTTCTCCAGGAGGACTTCTTTAGTAAATCCTTAGCTCAGGTCAAGCTCTGATTCCAGTTAAGACAACTTTACCAAAAACTTGTGTCAAATATGAAAGCTGCCTTATACTAACAGATTTATTTGGTTACTAGTCTATCTGGATTTAGTGTCAGTGATTTTCAGTTATGAGATAGGAGCTGTTGAGCACTTGGATACTTGGGGAACTCATGGAAGGTTAGGGGAATGCATTAATTATCTATTACTGGAAGAAATTACTTCAAAGCTTGATTGTTTAAATAATATACATTTATAATTTCACAGCTTTTGTGTGCCAGGAATTATGGTGACAGCCAAACTTGGGCTGCTTCTTCAGGATCTCTCATCTATAATTCAAATATCAACTAGGTTGGAGTCATCTCAAGGCTTAAATAGGGTGAATCCACTTCCAGGCTCACTCAGTGGTTGTTGGCAAGATTCAGTCCATTGTGAGCTGTTGGCCTTATTTTTTTGCTAGTTGTTGGGTGCAGTTGCACCCTCAGCTCCTTACTACATGAGCCTTTTCAGCATGGCAACTTGTTTCAGCAAAGTGAAAAAAAAAAAAAAAAAGAAGAAGAAAAAAGGCAAGGGAGAGAAGGAGTTTCAGCAAGGGAGAGAGAGAGAGAGATAGAAAGAGGAGAGTCATAGTCTTTTGTAACCTAATCATGGAAGTGATAGTTCCTCACTCTTGTCATT
Source organism: Canis lupus baileyi (assembly GCF_048164855.1). Classification (NCBI taxonomy): domain Eukaryota; kingdom Metazoa; phylum Chordata; class Mammalia; order Carnivora; family Canidae; genus Canis; species Canis lupus. The sequence goes on along the minus strand of NC_132855.1, from coordinate 11,090,208 downwards.
ATTCTCTTGGTTAGAAGCAAGTCACTATATGTAGACCACACTTAGGGGAAGGAGATTGCAAAAGGGCATGTGGACAGGGAAGTAGGACTCTCCCTCTATAGCCTACATCATTCTAAGCAACCTGACAAAACTCTCTGGGGTCATCTTTGCAGATTCTTGCTTGTCGCCCCAGTTTCCTTTCATTAAAACTTTATACCTCAGTGATCATATTCACAACTAAATTCTATGGAATTCATTATTTTATAGAAAGAAGCAGCACATATTTACACATAAATATCCCTTAAATGTCAGCATAAGGGAGAAATACTTGGAATACCTTATAAAAAATAAAATGGTTAAAATTCTGTCATGACAAATCATGCAGTTTAGAAACTCAAAAATCTCTGCTGCCACTCAGTTGGCATTTCTTTTGACACTTTCTGAAATGATGCTTAGATAATTTGCTTCTTTGCTCAATCTGGCTTGACAACTGAAAGGTATTTTATGCTGGTCTTCCATGAAAAGCTCTATGTCCACTTCAATGGCTCCAAAATGAATCAGCTCAACTCTTGGATATGAATGATTCATTGGATCTTATCTCCCTTGTGCTGGCTGCCTTGGCTCTCAATTTGCTAATATAATGATTTCTAAATACTGAGTCCAGATGTTCTCCTTGGATAAGCAGGGCAGAGGAATACAGGCATGTGACAAGACAAAATTTGTTTTTATTTTGAGTTTTTAATTTCAAATAATTGTAGTATGGCTGATAGACTGTACTAAAGCCTTTAATGCAATGGCATAGACAATCTCTTATCTTTCTACCTGGATGACTATGTGCATATATATCCATATGCATTTGTATCTCTGCATTATATAGGTAATAAATAAGGTCGGGTCAGCAGAATTGCCAAGAGAGCCATTATTTTGAAGTTGGCCTTACATCTGTCTAAAATTTCAGAAAAGATAGAGAAGTCCATGCCTCTACTAGTTAATGAGAAAACCAAGTGGCATTAAATGAAAAGTAGTGCTCTTGTGCCAGATCAAGTGGCCTTTTATGCTCATGGACTTTGGACTGAGCTATAACTACTGACAGCGGCCTGTGACCTTGTTTTAATATCACATAAGCATGAAGGTTATCTCTTTGGTTTCCAGAAATCTTTATTTGGTACATAATTAATTTTAAGATGAATCATCATTGCAGTTAATCATTAATTAAAAATATGTGTGTGTATGTGTGTGTATTTAAAAACCCTAATGGCTAAGAAAAAGCCATGCTTTGTGCCAGAATATTTAAAAAGCACTAAAATCCCAGAGCACCCTCAGCCAGACAGCCACTCAGATAGCTGAACAAAACGACAGAGCTGTGCAATTCATATAAATACACACAGATGTGATGTTGGAAATCCATTATTTTTCTTGCGGGTTACTTTCTGTCTCAACAGTAATAAAATTTATACAATTGTTAAATCAAACAGATGTAGCTTACATTGTGTCTAAAGGCCACCAAATCTGGATTCTGCAAGAATTAGATAAGAGAGAAAGCTCTTGTGTCAAAACTGTAAGCCCTACACTGGTTCCACGGCCCTTTATGCAACTATGAAGAGATAAATAGAAGGTGAAAGTCAGATCTCTATCTATAGTTAAAACTTTCCCAAATGAAATGATGTGTTTTCTGAGTAAGAAACATGTTAACGCCTCTTACCCCAGTTAAGAAATTCTCAGGACTATGGACAGGAGACAGAGATTTTGGTAGTTGGGATACTAAGATACTCCCATGTGTATATACACATACATGCATACATACATAGACACATTAAATCTTTTTGAAAAGAAAAGCTGTACATATTTTTTGTAAACTTTTTTAAATCTTAAAATATATCATGAATACCTTGCAGATTATGGTAGAAATTGTTAGTTACCTAAACCTAGTTACCTAACAGTCATTCCCTTTTTTTTCTACTAAATAGGATGTAGGGTGAAGCAACAGTGTATATATAAAATTTAAGGGGCTAGATGGGAATTGGTTCAAGGCATTTACAATGATCCTATTCTCTAATTTTCTGGCTTCCCTACCATGTAAGGTAAGCACATGATCAGTTCAGACCAGTAATATTTGAGAGAAGAGGGTTGGAGGGGTTCTAGAAAACTTTTGATTTTCTGAGTAAGATAGATGCAATTAGCTTGGTTCTTTATCTCCCCCTATCTTCTTCTGACTTGCCTCTAGATGTGAAGGCTGATGATGTAGTAGCCACCTCAGAGGCATGAGAGAAAGACAAAGAGGATCATGGAAATAATATCCCTGAACCTAGGCCAGCATTGCCTATCTCTAGATTCCTTAATTTATTTTATTTTTATTTAGAGAAAAATAAACAGAAAGTATTAAAGCCACTGTGAATTTTCTGTATGCCAAAATATGTCTTTATAATATGTCTCAGTTTTTCCTTAAACATGGGATGCATACTGCTGATGTTGTGATTACAAAATCTCGTTCATTTTGTTTTTGGACAAGGTATTAAATAATATTAAATCTACAGCAAAAACTTTATTCTACTTTCTGTATTATTTCAATCATTCTGATCATTCTGATAATACAAAGAGGGTCTTAGTCTGACTTAAATAACTAATTTATGATAGTTACCTTTTCATAAGACGTATTAACAGGTTTATCTAGTTCAAAATTCATAATACTGTTATATTATATGTAATATATTAATATATATATTATATATAATATATATATATAATATATATATTTTTTACCATTACTCTTAATTACATTAAGCTATAGATGCTTCTACTTTTGATATTTAACGGACTTAAGGAAATATATTAAGAAAATAATAATTCAAGTGGCATATACATAGGCAAAAATCTTCAGCGTGAACTAGCACATAACTAAAGTTGGAAAACCCCATTCTACTGTGTTACTTTTAATGGTTGTATATTATATTCTTTTTTTTTTTTTTTTTTTATTTATTTATGATAGTCACACAGAGAGAGAGAGAGAGAGGCAGAGACACAGGCAGAGGGAGAAGCAGGCTCCATGCACCGAGAGCCCGATGTGGGATTCGATCCCGGGTCTCCAGGATCGCGCCCTGGGCCAAAGGCAGGCGCCAAACCGCTGCGCCACCCAGGGATCCTCTGTATATTATATTCTAAAAGGTCATATTCAGGGATAATATTTAAAACATTTAATACCTTGCATGTTGTGGGCACTAACCATCAAACAATGGCCATAAAACAAATAACAGAAAAAAAATGGCAGCATTAACACCTGGGAATGGTGGAGTGTCAGCTGCCTGTCAGTCTTGGTGTCATCAACAGTGCATATAATCAGTTAACCTCTTAGTAAATATTGAACTTGTGACAAGCCTAAATTGTTGCTAAATTTATTTGACAAATAAATGTTTGAATTATTTCCTTAGGATAAATGACTACAAGTTACATTTTTGAGAAATGAGCATACATATTTTTAAGCCTTTTTATATCTTTTTGCCTAATTATTCCTCAAATGCTTATACCAATTACATTCCCACGAATACTGTAGAAGAGTGGAATGTTTTTTTCAATCTCTCTGTCATGTTTTTTGTGTCACTCAGAGATATAATAATAATAATAATAATAAATAATAATAATCCAAATTAACATCTATGTTAAACACACATAATTCTCTCATTTTTTTTTAACATTTTATTTGTTTATTCATAAGAGACACAGAGAGAGAGAGAAGCAGAGACACAGGCAGGGGGAGAAGCAGGCTCCATGCAGGGAGCCCGACGTGGGACTTGATCCTGGGTCTCCAGGATCCCGCCCTGAGCCAAAGGCGGCATTAAACTGCTGAGCCACCCAGGGATCCCCATCATTTGGTTTTTAAATAGGCCTTGTTTGTTCATAGCACTCTTCATTTTGCTTTATTCATATGATGTGTCATAGCAGTCTTCCAGTTTAATATAATTGATCTAGCCAATTATTTCATACTTTCAGTCTGTTTTAAATTGTAAAAGTCATATAGTACTTTCTAACAAGGCAAATTCTATTGAGATATAAAAGGAAAATGGTGAAAGTGTCAACCCCCCTCCAAATATGGCTTCCTTGAATTTATCTTTACTAGTGTAGATATCCCATAACTTTCTTCATTTTAAAGACAAGTGTGCCTATACAAAGGCATATATAGGGACTTTAATTACTACTATCTAAGAAAAATAGGATTTTACAAGTACACAGTGTATTTTTTTCTTTAGTATGTCATTTATATCCTTTCATGTCAATAGTAATTTAAATAGCTCATTTTTAGTAGCTGGGCAATATTTCATGATGTTAATATTTTATAACTAATTCAGATATTACTCTATTGGCATATATGCATCTTGTTTTAAAATATTTTACTACTACTATGTTTTAAAAAGTCCCTGTAGTCATACACTTTTCTATTTGTGTTTAATTGGTTTGTCTTTGCTTATAGAAATGGCTTCCCCAGTCACCAAAATAGGATTATTAAGTTTGGTTGTGTGTATTTTTAACTCACAGTTATTATAGAATATGTGAAATCACATTTCCTCACAAAATGCTCCAGTATACACATTTCCCCATTTAATACTGGATATCATTAATCTTTTAAAATTTTGCTAATCTGGTATGTTAATAAAAAAAAATGGCATTTTACTGTTATTTATCTACCATGAGATTGAGAATACTTTTTCTTCCTTGTCTTCTTCTTCTCCTCCCTCTTTTCCTCCTCCTCTTTCTCTTCCTCCTTATTATTTTTCATTTTTGGTTATCTTCTGAAGTTTTATTCTGGTTCTTAATTTATACAGCTTTTTTGTATGTATGTATATCTGAGGAATATTAACTTTTGTTTTCAATACTTCAAATTGTTTCCTAGCCTATTCTCTTTTAGCTTTTCTTAGGGTATATTTTCATTTTAGTCTGCTAGAATTTTTCATGCATTAGAATATGGGTATTTTTCATGTATTCTTAAACAATAGAGATTTGATTTTTTTATGTAAAATGTGTTAAGTATTTAACTGTATTTCCTTTAAATTGCAAAGGTTATCTTTCTGGCTCCATTTATTAAGCAAATACGATTTTCCAGCTGACTTGAAATAACACCCTTGCCAGTGGTGGGCTGCAGACACCAGTTGTTTAATTTTCAGGGATTTTGCATGCTGATTGTCATGACATTGGTACCTTAAAATTGACCATGGTAGGATTATTCTTGTATCATATTCTTTTTTACTGATATCCTTGGGCCCATCTATAGATTCAGTATTTTGATTCGTTCCATTCAGTTTGCATAATGATACACAAATAATATACTTTTTATTTGTAGTGGATTTTCTCAGAATCTGGTATAGTAAGAAAACTTTCTTTTATTCTTTTGCAAATATCTCTTGTCATTTCTCAAACATTTACAAGGTATTTCAAATTAATTTTGACAAGTTATCATGCTCAATTTGTCCAAAACCAAAATTTTTGTTGTGATCAAAAGTGTGTTATATCAATATATTCATTTGGTAATAATAGATCTTTTCATAATTTAAATTCTCCCACTCAAGAAATGTGCTTATCCTTTTATGTAGGGTGTCAGCAATTTTTTTTAAAGATGTTACTTATTTATTCATGAGAGACACAGAGAGAGGCAGAGACATAGGCAGAAAGAGAAGCAGGCTCTATGCGGGGAGCCCCATATGGGACTAGATCCTGGGACCCTGGGATCACGCCCTGAGCAGAAGGCAGATGCTCAACCACTGAGCCACCCAGGTGTCCCATTTTTAAAGGTGTCAGCATTTTTAAAGGAACATTTTTTATCTCTTTAGGCTCATTGTAATAGGTCTACTTCCTGCGTTTGTTTTATTTATTTATTTATTTATTTATTTATTTATTTATTTATTTATCATTTATTTATTTATTTATTTATTTTTTACCTGAGTGCTTTAATTTAAATTGTGAAATAGAAAAGAATCCATTCCTATTTTCAAATGGCAGAGCAGGTGAAAATCTAGTGGAAATGAGTCTCCTTTTTTATGAGACACTTCTCTTAATGTAATCAATTCATTGGAAGGCAATTGTGAAGTAGATTATCTGTCTGCCTTTCCGCCTTTCTATTTATTTAAATTCTGTCATTAATATGGCACATACTTGGACAAAATAATTGGCAGCCTGATTCTCCAACCATCACACGGTCCAAGCTATTAGCCCTCATGGTAGTTCTCAAACACCCAGCTGATCCTGTTTGTTTCCTAAGTCACACAGCTTGTAGCTCTCTGTGCTATCAGTAATGTGAGACTGAAACTTCAGAGATTTTCACCTCTATTCAGTACAGTGTATGCAGAGAAGAGGAACTCCCTCCTTTGGAGGAAATGGGGATGTTTTTATCATGCTTTTGAAAACCTGCAAGGACAGAATTATACTTGCCTTGAGAAATAGAGCCTAAATCCCTGTGTCTCAGTTTGCTGTGAATACATATGTAAGGAAAATAACATGTGAATCCTAGAGGAAGGATAAAAGTACATGGGGAAATTCTTTTGACCTCTCTGGCACTAACTTTTTTGATAAAATATTGTAGGGAGAGATAATCCAGAAGTTTGGTATAGATTTGAATCATTAAAATTTAAGGAGAAGAAAGATAAAGAAATATGGAAAGTAGCTATAGATATATGCATAAGAAATGAAAATGTTTCAGAAATATCTTTGTTCTTTATATAGCAGATATCGTAAGTGCTAATAAAACCAGAAAAGCTGATGATGGGCTTGGTTCTCCTAAACGGGTTTTAGGTTATCATCAAGATTTAGTCATTTTCATTTGCTGTTCTCTGTAAATCAGGAAAAAAGAGCACAAGTGACTGACAACTGAAAGTTTTGGACACAAATAATATGAATGTAGTTGATAATAAAAAAAATGAGATCCTTTCCCAAGATTTTTATAAAGATTAATTTGTGTGTGTATCTGCCTAATAAAATTGAAATCAAACCTTTTGTTAATCTTAGCTTTAGAGCCTATTTGAACTTGTCTTAGTATTAGATTCTTTTTTATTTTTAAGATTTTATTTATTCATTCATGAGAGAGAGGCAGAGACATAGACAGGGAGAGAAGCAGGCTCCATGCAGGGAGCCCAATGTGGGACTCGATTCCAGGACTCCAGGATCACACCCTGGGCTGAAGGCAGGTGCTCAACCACCAAGTCACCCAGGCACCCTTTAGTATTAGATTCTTAACCTGCCTAAGAGATATTGGGGTTGAGTCTTGGTGCGGCCTAGCCCCGGGTGGCTGAATTCTTATACCTAATGAATATGTAACACCAATTAGTCCATCTTTCCTAGTATATTACTTCATAATGTGTATTTGAATTTATGAGGGTGTATGTGCCTTTGTTGTAGAGAATTAACAACCATTTTTTCCATTGGAAACTAATGAGATTATTATTTCTATAATTTGTAATAGTAGTAGTAGCAGTATTAGTAGTAGAAATAGCAAATTATATATTGGTATAATCTTCTCTAAGGAACACATGCTATTTTGCTTATTCAGAAATTCTTAATTGGCTTCTAAAGAAGACTGGGCTGATGGTCTAAGGGAATTTATGCTCCGAAGTTAAATTCTGTCGTGAGTTGACATGTACCTCAGGACCTAACTGGGAGTTCTATTGACCTACAGATACAGACTCTTCCAAGAATACAGAGGATCTGAATTTCTATAAATATTTTGCAAAATGGAGACACCTTTTTCTAAGCAGAGAGATAGTATCAGGTGAACAGTAAATATAGGGACTCTAGAGCCTAACTGGCTCGGTTCAAATCCACATTCCCCGCTATCTTCTCTGGCTTCCCACTCTGCTACTTATCTGACATGATCTCCTACCTCTCTCTGAGGATCACTGCACTTTAGTAATGCTGACCTTCTCTTGATGCCTTTAATGTACCAAGACAGTTGGACAGACTCCCAATCCAGAAACTTTGAACTTGCTATTTAATATTCTGGGATGTTATTTCCCTAGCTATTCATAGGACTCACATTGTTGAGGTCTCTGTTGATGGCACCTCCTCTGGGAGGCTTTATTTGAGCACTCTGGGTAAATATTACCCCATAATTTTCTTTTCTTTTTTTTTTTTTTCTTTTTTTTTTAACCCTTCACCAATTCTTGACACTTCATTAGAAAAGAAAACAAAATAAATGAAGAGAGCTTTTTCTTGCCTGGATCTTAGTGAGTACTCAGTAATTTTTGTTGTTTAATAAATATTTATTGAATGAGTCTGTAACTCTTAATACTCGGTTTCCTCCTCTACTCTCTCCCCATCCTCCAGGTTGAGACAAGAAAAAGCAGGTTGAGAAAATGTAGCTTGTTTGAGTTGCGGATGACACAATCCCATAATCCTATTTCTGTTCTTCATTTCTCAGTAACGACTCTTCTCACACCACCTGCTTTTCCTGGAAAATACTAAGTTTTAAATATCACATTTTGCTGGTAGTGCCTAGCCTTGTCTTTAGTTTCAGATATGCTGTACAACTTCCCTGGATATTGTTTCTACCTGGATGTTACATAGGCTGCCCTAATTCACATGGCTTTAACTGAGATAGTTATATTCCCCAGCCATCTGCTCTTTTTTCAGGTGTTTCCTAACTCACTTGGAAATGAAGGCACACTTCCATTCAACCACCCTAGCCAGAAACCTGAGGGACAGATTAGATCATTTATCTTAAGAAAGAGCAAGAGGGAGGACAGAGAGGAGAGAGACAGACAGAGACAGAGAAAGAGAGTGAAAGAAAGAAAACCCATGCAAAGAAAAGATAAAAACTTACACAGGGAGTTTTAAAAATAATAATAAAATGACCATCTGTATATTCACAACTCAAGCAAGCAAAGGTATAGAATATTCCTTATTCAGAAGTTTATCCGGAAGTAACCATTCTACTTAATTCAGCTTAAATCATTCTTTTGCTTTTGACTGTAATCAACACCTGTCTACGTCTCCCAAAAAGCAAATTATTAAATTTTGTCTGTGCTAAATATAGCTATATACTCTTCTGTGTTTATTTTTCCTTTCTATGTTATGTTTTTAGGACCCACACATGTAAATCTATGGTTAATCCAATTTCAATGCTGTTGAATATACAATGGCAAGAATAAACTATGACTTAGTTATCAATTATATTGTTATTAATGGATATTTGAGTTGTTCCCCATTTCTCTACTTTGCTATTAAGTAAACAATGTTGCTTACAAACATTCTTATCTGTGTTCTGTGGTCATTGTCCCATGACGCCCATGTGTAAGAGTTTCTTCAGTGTGTATATCTAGTAGCAGAGTTGTTGGCCTGCAGAACAAACACATATTCAGCTTTTTTATGAATTGCCAAAATGATTTCTAAAATGTTCTGTCAATATACACTTGTACCTGCAGAGGAAAGTTATGATTGTTTCAATTTCTTGCCAAAAGCTAATAATATCTAATTTTTCAGTTATTGCTAATTTGTTGAATGCGAAATGATTATCTCAGTGTGGATTTAAAATAGGTATTTATTTGATTGTTAATTGGCTGGAACACATTTTTATATGCGATAAAAAATTCTAAATTTGTCTTTTCACTATCTTTTTATGTCTTCTGATAAAGAAAAAAGCTTTCTCAAAGTGAAGGGCATTTAGGTTGTATGCAGCTGTTAGCAGTTATGAATATTGTGTGAACATAAATTTTCATTTCTGTGGAATGAATACTCAGCAGTGGGGTTGTTGGGTCTTATAGTAAGGACATGTTTAACTTCGTGAGGAACTGTTGAACAGTTTTCTATGGTAGCTGCGCTAGTTTACATTCCTACCACCAATGTATGAGTGCTCCAGTCTCTGCATATATTTTTCAGCACTTGGAATTGTCTGTTGTGTTTTGTGTATGTGTGGTTAGCCATTCTAGAAATGAATAGTGGCATGTCTGATTTTAATTTTAATTTTCCTAATGATTAATGATGTTCAACATCCTCTTACATGCTTATTTACCATCCATATATGATTTTGTTTTGTTATTACAGTGGCTGCAAATCTTTTGCTATTCTTAAAAATTGGTGCTTTTTTTTATACTTATTACAGATTTTTGAAAGTTCTTCATATATTCTGGATACAAGTCCTTTCTTAGATAACATAGTTTGCAAATAGTTTCTCCTAATCTGTAGCTTGTTCTTTAATCTTTTTAAAGTATTTTTCAAAGAGCAGAGATCTTTATTTTGATGAAGCCTAATTTATCTCTTTTTTGTCTTTTATAGATCATGCATACATACAAGGAGTATCTACAAAAACCTTGTCTAAGCCAATATCAAGTATTTCCTTCAATGTTTTCTTGTAGAAAGTTTTATTAGTATACATTTGTAATTAGATCTATGATCCATTTTGAGTTAATTGTTGTATAAGGAATGAAAAAATGAGCTGAGATTGAGTTTATTCGTATAAATTAGTGCATAGTATTTACTTACTTACCTTTTAACATTTTGATCTCCCATTTTTCTTTCCTGATATTGGTAATGTGTTTCTGTTCTTTTTTACTTAGTCAGTAGGTTAAATATTTACCGAATTCATAGATCTTTTCAAAGAGTCAGTTGTGGTTTCATTGATTTTTATCAATAGCCTTTTCTCTTTTCAATTTTATTCCTGCATTTACTCTTTCTTTCTTTTTAAATGCTCAAGATCGAAATCTCTTTTTTTTTGTAATTCTCAAAGTAGAAGCTTATTTCATTGATCTGACTTGTGTATTTTCTTTTCTTTTTTCTTTAATTTTTATTTATTTAGATAATCACACACAGAGAGAGAGAGAGAGAGAGAGAGAGGCAGAGACACAGGCAGAGGAAGAAACAGGCTCCATGCACCGGGAGCCGGACGTGGGATTCGATCCCGGGTCTCCAGGATCGCGCCCTGGGCCAAAGGCAGGCACTAAACCGCTGCGCCACCCAGGGTTCCCTGTATTTTCTGTTCTAAAATTAGAATTTAATACTGTAACTTACTTCTAGGTACTGCTTTAGCTGATCAGTTTTGCAATGTTGTGTTTTCATTTTCATTCCATAATGTTTTTAAAAAATTTCCCCAGTAACAGCCTCTTTAACCATTGGGTTATTTATGAGTGTGTCATTAGATTTCAAATATTTGAGGATTTTTAGTTGTTTTTGTTAACAAATTTTAGTTTAATGCAATATGTTCACAGATCATACTTCGTATAATTTCATTTTCTAAAAATGTATTAGATTTGTTTTATGCCCAGAAAATGATTTATTTTGATGGATGTTCTATGTGCACTTGAAAAGAAAGTCTATTATACTTTGCTGGGTGGAATGTTCTATGTCAGGTGTTGTTCAGTTCTTCTGTATCATTCCTTATCTTACCTATAATTGTTCCATTGATTACTGTGAAAGAAAAGTTGAAATATTCAGCAGTAATTATGCATTAGACTTTTTCTTCTATTAGTTCTTCCAGTTTTTGCATTATGATTTTGATGTTCTGTTTTTAGGTACATGAAAATTTACATTGTTTTATCTTCTTAGGGAATTTATCCTTTTTATCATTAAGTAATGTCCCTCTTCATCTCTGATTATATTCCTTTTTTGTTGTTGAAATCTACTTAATCTGATATTAATATAACCTTTAAGCTTTCTTTTGATTTGTGTTATTAATAATTTATCTCATTTAGGATTTGCTTAACTTCTTGATTCTACAAATTCATATTGTTTATCTTAGTCATAGTGGTAGTATATGTGTGTGGGTTTTTTTCTGTTCTACTGTTCCTTTGGTTTATTCTTATGCCAGTACCAATTTGTTTTAATTACTTAGTAAGCTTTGCTATCTGGTAGTGTAAGTTTTATAAATTTATTCCTTTTATTTATTTTTTTAAAAGATTATTTATTTATTTATTCATGAGAGACACAGAGGAAGAGAGAGGCAGAGACACAGGCAGAGGGAGAAGCAGACTCCCCACACAGAGCCCGATGTGGGACTCCATCCTGGATCCTGAGATCAGGACCTGAGTTGAAGGCAAATGCTCAACCGCTGAGCCATCCAGGCATCCCAAATTTCTTCCTTTTAAAGATAAAGCTATTCTAGGGCACCTGGATGGCTCAGTAGGTTAAGTGTCTGCCTTTGGCTCAAGTCATGATCTCGGGGTCCCAGAATTATACCCCACATCTGCCTTCCTGCTTGGCAGAGAGCCTGCTTCCCCCTCCCGGTACCCCTCCCCCAGCTTGTTCTCTTTTTCCCTCATTCTTGCACACATTCTCCCTCAAATAAATAAAATCTTTAAAAAAATAAAGATAAAGCTATTCTTGGCTCTTCATATTATATGTGTGTGTGATTATATATACATGCATACGAATATGTCTATATAATATATAATACATATGTAATTTCGCAAACACAGTAATGAACAAAATTTTCTAAAATAGTTAGATCTTTTAGTTTATTCTTTGCCATGTGTTATTTGTTGAACAGTCAGTGAAAGGTTGAAAATAAATTGTGATAGAAGAGTAAGTTTCTGATGTTGATAAAACCCAGTTATTCGTATTTTCTCTTTGTGTTCATACTCTTTGGTTCCTGTATATAAAGAGTCCTTGTCTGTCTCTCATCATGAAGGTATTCTCTTAAATGTTTCTCTAAAATTTTATGTTTGGGATTTTATGTTTACATTTAAATCCATTTCAAATTAGAGTCTTTGTAAGGCAGTAGTTCTCAATGGGGATGATTTTGCTCCCTGGAGACATTTGGCAAAATCTGGAGACTTGGAGTTGTTATACCTGGGGAGAGGATGTTGTAGGAATCTACTTGATAGAGGCCAGACAAACATCTTAAAATTTATAGGAAAAACTCTCTACAGCAAAGAATATCTATCTGATCTTAAATGACAAGTGACAAGATTGGTAAACCCTTGTATATGTGTGAGGTAAAGGTTGATGATTCCTTTGTTTTTCATACAAATATCCACATATGCAAAGATCCTTTCTGAACTCCTTTATTGGGTTTCATTGATATAAATTCCTATCTTTTTACTGTGGGACCCAGGAAATTGAACAAAACCCCCTACCCCTGGACAAGCAGAGCAGGACTGACTATTTTGGGCTGCACCCGCCTTGTGCTGACCTGCTTATTACTTAGGGCACTGCCCCTCCCTAGTCAGAGACCAGGGCACACCCTAACCGGAAATCTGGCTCAGGGGACCAGCATGACTGTGCAACTTTCTGCGTATCCCATTGGCCACTGGCCCCTATAAAGCTGCTACGCCTCTTAGTCTCGGGGTCCAAGTCCCTGCTCCACTGCTTTGGGTATACTTGGCCCCAGGCTCGAGCTTGTAAATAAACCCTCGTGTGATTGCATCGGTGTCGGCTCCTTGGCGGTTCCTCGGATTCACGATCTTGGGCACAACATTTACAGTCTTGAGTACTATGGCTGTGTTATTTCTTGAAATCATGTAGTGTAAGCACTTTGATTTTGTTGTTGCTGTTGTTTTATTGACTTTGGCTATTCAGAGTTCTTTGAAATTTTATACACACTTAGAATCAAATCAGCTCATCAGTTTCTCCAAAATAGCATGTTAGAATTTTTATCTTGATTTTATTGAATCTAAAAATCTATGTGGAGAAAATTGACGTCTTAAAAATATTGTGCCTCTGATCTGTAAACATTATTTACGTGTCCTTTAATTTCTCGAACCTGTGCCAGGGGTTAGAGTAGAACTTTTGTTTGTCTTAAGTTAAATTTATTCCTAAGTATTCCATGTTTTTAATACTTTTATATATATTTTTTTGGTTTTAATATCTTCTTTAATGAGACATTACAGCACACAACTGAGCCCCAAGTGTGTCAGATAAACATGGGATGCAGATCCATAGGAAGTAAAATGGAAACAAATAAAATCTTTAACCCCATTCCTTTTGGCAATTAATGGAAACACAGAATACAACGGGCCAATTCCCTCTCAGTGTCTCAGATTTTATAGTCTTTGAAGACACCATAACAGTTTTATGATGAACTTTGCTGTGATCTGTTAAAGAATCTTCAAATTAAATAATGAGGATGCTTCAGAATTATAGTTTTCAGTGTTTCATTTTAAAATTGTTTCTGGTATATGTACATAATATGACAATAGTTTTTGTAATTTAACCTTTCCTCATGTACCTTGCTAAATTCACTTAAGAGTTTCTGTAATTTTTTGGTAGATTCCTTGGGATTTTCTATGTGAACATTCACATTTGCTGAACATGGAAGATCTGTGTCTCCATTTCCCATATGTATAGCTTTTCTTTATTTTTTTATTTTTGTAAGAGCTATGTTCTCCCCATCCCCCTCTTGCATAAAATAGTGAATGGGAGTGGTGAGAACAAGCTTCCTTACCTCATTGTCAATTAAGAGGATAAGCATTCAGTATTTTGCCATTAAAAGTAAGGCTACTTGTAGGATTCTTGCAAGTTGCCTTTTTCAGCTTTTAAGTGAGTGTTACATTTTATCAAATGTTTTTTAAATGACCATTGGATTTTTCTCCCTTATTCCATTAGTATTGTGAAGCATATTGATTGTCTTTTAAATGGAAACCATCTTTGTATTCTCCAGATAAACCCCATTCTGCCAAGCTGCATTCTTTTTTATGTGTTCCTGGAATTATTTTGCTAATCTTTTGTTAAAACAATTTGTAGTTATGTTCACATACAGACAAAATTGGTCTTTGTGGTTTGTAGTATATTTGAAATGTTGAACTTGAAATGTGATACAATATTTCCTTCTCTAGGAATGAATGTTTTATAGTTTTCTGTGTAAATTTATTTATTTATTTATTTATTTATTTATTTATTTATTTATTATTTTATATATTTATTCATGAGAGACACAGAGAGAGGCAGAGACATAGGCAGAGGGAGAAGCAGGCTCCCTGAGCGGGAGCCCAATGTAGGACTCAGTCCTGGGACCCCAGAATCATGCCCTGAGCTGAAGGCAGATGCTCAACCACTGAGCCACCTAGGTGTTCTGTTTTCTCTGTAAATTTAATGATTATTTTTCTCCATATTTTTTCCTGGACTTCCAATTTTTTGACATTTCTGAATTCAGCTATCAATTCTTATACAATTTACCTATAAATTCTTGGGGTTTTCTTCACATACTATCAAGCCATTTTTAAGTAATGACAGTTTTATTCCTTATTTTTTTGTTATTGGTTCATTTTTAGGATTCAGAAAAATGTTGTATAGAAATGGTGCTGGCCAGCACCATTTTTTTTTCTTGCCTTATAATGATTATTCTCAGTGTTTCAAAATAAGTATAATTATTGATACTGTTATTTTTTCCCAATACCGTTGTTATAGTTTAAGGAAGTTCCTGGTTCATTCTAATATTAAGAACTTAATGAACATAGAGTAATTTCATCTATATTAAATTTTCATCTGTCTACATAGTGATATTGTTTCTACTGGAAACTTAGGGCAGAAAAATGACTGATTTTCTAATGTTAAATAAACCTTGCACAACTATGAGCTGTCTGAAGAGATTAGCATATTCTCTCCCTCCATATTATCTAAATTTTTCATTTTTCAACACAAAATGAAGAGACATGGGAAGAAAAAAGAAATTGAGACCCAGACTCAGAAGAAAAAAAAAAAAAAGCAAACAATAGAAATTGACTTTGAGTAGGCCCAGATGTTAGTTTAGCAAACAAATATTCTAGTGTAGCTATAATGAAAAGGTTTTAAGAATTCTAGGACTATACAGAACAATGTCTTAAAAATAAGAATCTTATTAAATACAAGCTATAAAAGAATTAAATGAAAAATTTAGAGTTGAAAATATAATAACCAAAATTAAAAATTCACTAGATGACAAGGATGTGGAGCAACAGGAACTCTTATTCATTGCTGGTAGGAATGCAGATTGGTACAGCCACTTTGGAAGACAGTTTGATAGTCTCTTACAAAACTAAACATACTGTTACCATATGATCTAGCAATCATTCTCCTCAGTATTTACCCAATTGAATTGAAAACTTATGTCCACACACAAACCTGCATATGGATGTTTGTAGCAGCTTTATTCATTATTGCCAAAACTTGGAAGCAACCAAGATATCCTTCCAGTAGGAGAGTGGGTAAATGAACTATGGTACATTCTTACAGTGGGACATTATTTAGCACAAAGAAGAAATGAGCTATCAAGCCAGGAAAAGGCATAAAAGAAACTTAAATACATATTGTTAAGTGAAAGAAGCCAAATCTACTGTATGATCCAACTTTATGACATTCTGGAAAAGGCAAAACTTTGGAGACAGTAAAAAAAGATCAGTAGATGCCAGGTTTTAGGCAGGATGGAGAAATGAATAAACAGATCAGATAATTTTTAGGGCAGTGAAAATACCCCATATGCTACCACAATGATGGATACATGTCATTAACATTTGAAAGCTCTGAGTGTACAACAGTAAGGTGAATCTTAATTCCTAATCCAAGGTGAATCCTAATCATTGTAGGTTCATCAGTTGTAACAAATGTACTGCTCTTTTGCCAGAGTAGTGGGGGAGGTTGTGCATGTGTGGGAGCTGGGGGTATATGGGAACCCTCTGTACTTTCTGCTCAGGTTTTTTTTATAAACCCAACTCCTCTAGAAAATAAAGTTATTTATTAAAATAAAACTTATTAAAAGTAAAAAGAATTCATTAACTGAACTCAAAATTATATTTAAGATGGTTAGAAGAATCAATAAAGATAGATCAATAGGAATTACTCAGTTGCAGAACAGAGAGAAAACAAAATTTTATACATGTGTATATGTATATATACACACACATAAAATACATATATGTGTGTCTGTGTATAAAATAACAATAATAGTACTAAGGAAGGAGGAAAAATATAGTTTTATTAGAGAAGATTTTCTATATTTTACCTGAAGTAGATTGGGATGAATTAAGATACATATTGTATTACCTATAGCAACCACTACAAAAATTTGTGTCTATTCAGCTCAACCATGTTTCTAGCTGGTTGCCAGCAGTGGGAAAGGAATGTGTGGTACGAGCTTTCCTCTGCCTCTACCTTGAGTTTCCATTCCTCTCTCTTCTTTATGTTCTCTTAGGCTCCTTCAAAGCAGAGGCTGCCTAGCACACTTATGGTGGTCTACCAGGAGTACTCTCCTGGCTTGACAGATGTTTAAACTGATTTTTTTCTCTTTGGGGCCCTTTTCTTGGATGCTTTGAAAACAAGCTCTCTTGTCTTTGGAGGACTCCAAACTGAACTTTCAGTTTGTGCAAATAAATCTTTTCTTGATCCTTCTTCATCCCTGTATATACTTCTAGATTCTTTCTTTTCTGGTCTTTCCCCTCCAGGCAGTATTCTTGGACAAATCTAAAAGCACTTTATAACCAGACTTCATCTTCACGTTTTGTAGTATAAGTAGTTAGAACTGTTATCCTGAGAATTGTACCCAAACTGAGATAACGAAGCTCCCATTTAGGCATTTTGTTGTATTAGTCTTGCCAAACTGAACTTGATCTCAAACTTTCTTCGGGTACATATTTATATATTAGTACATAATGTACATAATGTTAAATAATCTTAGTAGTAATTTAATTCTCTTGATGTGTGCCTTTGATATATGGTAATCTATACAAAACATTTCATTACTAAGCCTCCATTAATAGGCAGTATGCAATGACTTAGCTTTACAAGAAAAAATTGTTGGTCGTTCTTCCCTTTCTCCTCCTTTTTTCCATTCCTGTATTTACTTCTGACCTCTAATTTCTACTTCCATTTGGGGCCCCACTCTCATCTTTGGCTAGTGAGATATGTGGCTTTTTTTTTTTTTCTTTTACCACTTTTAGATACTTTTTGCAAAGCTGGATTTCCCACCAATTCTCTGTCTCTACTGGCTTCAGATATAGTTGGGAAATTGCCCTACCTGCTTCTACATTTGCATGCTACAAGTCTAATGCCAGTTTGGCTTTGTTTTGGTATTCTCAGACATGCCCTAGGCTCATGGACAGATACAGATAAAACTGAGTTAGTCATCTAAAACTTGGCACAATCGGAGTATCTACTCACTGACCTGAAACCTCAGTGATCATTTTTACAGTTGATAATGATAGACTCAGAGAAAAAGCTGTTGATTAGGTTATAAATTTCAGTAGCATAAGAATTAGAAGATGGTCTGCTTTAATGGAATTAAATGTTGTTGGCCCTCAAACAGCATGGGTTTGAACTGCCTGAGTCTGCTTATATGTGTGGGGATGAATAAATATAGTACAGTACTGTAAATGTATTTTCTCTTAATGATTTTTTAGCATTTTCTTTTCTCTAACTTATTTTGCTGTAAGAATGCAATATATAATTCGTATAACATCACAGTTTATGTGTTAATTGACTGTTTATGTTGGTAAGGCTTATGGGCAACAATATGCTACTAGTAGTTAAGTTTTGGAGGAGTCAAATATACAAGGATTTTTTACTGCATAAGGGTCAGCATCCATAACTCTTGTTTTGTTCGAGTCAACAATATTAAGAAATAATTGTAGAGAGCAGCGCCTGGGTGGCTCAGTCAGGAAGTGTCCGAGTTCAGCTCAGGTCATGATCTTGGGGTCCTGGGATCAGCGGGGAGTCTGCTTCTCCTTTCTCTGCCCCTCCCACAACTCATGCTCTATCTCTCAAATATATAAATAAAATCTTTTAAAAAAATTGGGGATTAAAAAGGCAGATAAAAATTATATACCTATGCATCCGTATTCTGAGCATGCAGTATTTCCTCTGATTGAAAAGAAAGTCAACTTATTAATATATGACTAATTATCAAATCCTTATGGACCTGTGTCAGGCATTTAGCATATATGGCAAATTGTATGAATTATCTATAATACATTGAAACTATGAATGTTTCCCTATGCTACTGATTTCTCATATTTGCCATTTATTTTTTAAAAATTACTAAATAACCTGATGGCAAACTATTAAAGTAAAATATGGGTATTGGGAAAATATTCATAGTGCATTCATAGCTCTTCAATGCTATAAGTTTAAAATTAATACATTTATCCAAATACACCAAAAATATTTAGATTCTACAGAATTCCGTATGACTTACTTAGTTGCATTTTTTCCTTTTTTTTTTTTTTTTTGTTTTTGATTTTGTTTTTCATATGTCGCGTAGCTAGACTCGGAGTGCTTTAGTTCAATTGTTGGTCAAGGAGCACAGAAAACTTCATAAGTCATGTAAGCACTTATCAGTTTATAGCATCAAAAGTTTACAAGTATCTCTCTAACATGTTTAAATAAGGAGAATTCATTATATATATATTTTCTTTCTGATTAGCATTGAAACTTGTTGCAGTAGTCCTCTCTGTTGTCATACATTAATCTTATCAGTTTGTCAAGTGCCAGACAGTATGTTCCCCTCCACCACTTGATAGTACTGTAGATTTCACCGCAAACTAATGGGCATGATCATCGACACATTCAGAGAAGCTACAAACATCATCCTACTTCTTCCAGTGCATTTGTAGAAACAAACTACAAATGCAATACTTCATTCCAGTTTGTCAGCTCTTCAGAATTAATTTATCAATTAGAGCATTTGAAGTAGGAACTATAACTATTGTTATCATGCCTAACAGAATGATGGCTTTGATAGATGATTGATAAGTGTCTGTTTAATTGATATCATAGTGTGCATTATAGACTTGGCCAAAGGGACAGATGAGATCAGTGACTTCTCTCAAAATGCAATTATTGTCTTATTTTTCAAGCATCTATAATCTTCTCATTCAATGAAAATCATCTCAATATTTCCATTATATATGCACTTTCTTGAAGATAAAAGTTAGAAACAAATACTAATAGGTTTTACTCAATATGTAAGATAATAATCAGCCCAACTAAAACAACTAAATAAGTTTTGAATAACTTTGATTTAATAGGTTGATATAATTGGACTGTGGATATAATGATGATTAATATAGCCGATTTCTGATAAAACCTTTATTAATTAGAAACAAGCTAAACTCTTAATTAAATATTTTAGGAATATTTTAAGCCCTCTTTTAATTGTGTTTGGAGAAAGGAACAAAAGACAAAAATTCCTAAGCAAACCAGAAGTGGAGATTTTGAATTAAAGATACTTCTTTTTTTTTTTTCCAAAGATTTTATTTATTTATTCATGATAGTCACAGAGAGAGAGAGAGAGGCAGAGACACAGGCAGAGGGAGAAGCAGGCAGAGGGAGAAGCAGGCTCCATGCAGGGAGCCCGACGTGGGATTCGATCCCGAGTCTCCAGGATCGCGCCCTGGGCCAAAGGCAGGCGCCAAACCGCTGCGCCACCCAGGGATCCCAAATTAAAGATACTTCTAAGAAACTTACAGCCCTCCTATGGAATTATCTTATGCTAATTTCCACTACAGTCTTTTCTAAAATGATGAGCTTTAGAAAGAGAATGACAATATTCAAATAATAAAACAAATAGTCATTGAGTACTTACTATGTTCCAGTCACTGTGTTAAAAACTTTCTAAGCATTATCTAATAGTAATAGAATACAAGAACAAAGCTATGAAACCTACAGAGAAATTAGGCAAATTTTCCAAGGCTGACAGTTGGTAAGTTTTGGAGTCAGTACTAGCCTGATACTAAAGCTGCAATCCTAATGACTATATAATAGTGTAGTTTCAAAGGAAACATAAAACATAATCACTCTAGTCTACACACCAAGGCAAAGGTGAATGAGTCCTCATTAGATATATTTTTAACCAGGGATAATTTTCATTCCAAGTAAGCAATTAAACAGACAAGCTTTTTGCCAGAGCATGATGGCTAAATGTGTTTTCTTATTTACCATCTTTCATGTTCAAAAGCAAGTCTACTAATGGTGCTGGTAACTGTGGGTATAAATGTGACTAAAGATTCCGGTTAGCAATAGTGTCCTCCTGAAGTCCTTTCTTGGAGGTTAGTATTCACAGTGCCTATTCACTGACCTTTGAAAGTAATTATCTAACAGTGAAAAGGAAGGAAACAAAAGCAAATGATAGAACTATCCAAAATTAAATCCACCTATTATCCCTGCATAAATAACTGTGTCTAAGACCCAGAAAGTGGGGATATTTTATGATTAGACAGAAAATAAAATATATTATTAGCCTTTATATTTAAAGAAATTCAGTTAGATTAGGCTGGCACATTCTAGAAACAAAAATTCTAGATAAAAAATAATTTATATGTTAGGTAAAACAACCTGTTAGAAATTTATTTAAGACTTCTGATGCAGAAAAGATAATATAGACCCATTTCCCCTGCTCTTCTCTGCTAAGCACAACTGTAAATCTTGAAAATATTAGGGACAACCAAAGGAGAACTCTGCAGTGTGATAAGAAGAAGGTGAGTTGCTTTGGGATCCTAGGACTAGAGGAAACAGCACAGCAGTGGGATGTCTTGCATATGACCACCCAACAGAACAAGGCCACGCAGACCTGACACTTTTTGACCTTTACTTGATCAACAGAAGACAACTCAGGTAGGCTCATTTCTTCCATTGACCAGACAGGTATTGCTTATAGTTTCAGGAGGGCCCAACACCACTATCAAGCAGGATCATTTAGAAGTCCCACTAAAAATGTGAAGCCATGGGAAGCATTTTCTATTTTCATCAGGCCCCAGACTTCTCTTTTCTACTAACAGACTGAGACAGCCAGGCAGAACCAACAAGAGGGACTCACTCAAAGCAAGCAGCCCAGGCCAGATGCTTCTTTCTCCCTAAATCTTTTCTACTCTGCCATAGACAAATGGGGCAAGGGTAAGAAGGAATAAAACTGGCAAAAAGAGGACAGTGGGGAAACATGTGAACATAGAGGCAAAGATTAGAGTAATATGCCTACAAGTCAACAAATGCCAAAGATTTCTATCAAACCATCAGAAATTAGGAGAAAGACTTGAATAAACTCTCCCTCACAGCCTCAGAAGGAATCAACTCTGCCAATGCCTTCGCCTCAGACTTTTAGTCTTCAAAATTGTGAAAAGTAAATTTCTGCTGTTTAAATCATCTAGTTTGTGGTACCTGTTACAGCAAACTAATTAGTAGCAAACTAATATACTAGCTGATACTCAAGATAATGATAAGTGAATAATATAAAAAGGCTTAAGTGGAAATGAGTTTTCCACACTTCATTCAAAGTAGTAAAATACTAAATTAAATATGTATGTCATAATATCCAGAGCAACCACAAAAAATACTATACAAAGAGATGCACTTAAAAACACTGTATGATGGAATCCTGTGAAATATTGAAGTAAAAGATAAAAGAAAAAGAGAAATGAGAATCAGAGGAAACAAATAGAAAACAAATAGTAGAATGGAAAACTTAATTGCAAACATAAAAATATTTGTCCTAAATGGTCTTAATACACCAATCAGAAGTTGAAGGTTAGCAGTCAATAAAAAAAAAAAAAATCACCCACCTATCTGCTGTACAAAAAATTCACTTCCAATTCAGTGATATAATACAGTTGAAAACAAAAGTATGACAAAATTTTGCCATGCAAACATCAATAAATAATAAAGAAGAGGAGCTGTCTTAGTATTTAATAAACCATACTTCAGAGTGAAGAAAATGATCAGAGTCAAAGAGTGACAATACATGATGAAAGAATCCATGGGGAAGATACAGTGATCCTAAATGTATACATGGCACGCAACAAAGTCTCAGAATATATGAAATGAAAACCATTAGAGCCAAAGGAAGAAATAAATTCATCCACACTTACAGTTGTAGACTTAATACCTCCCTCTGTGAATTGTGATAAATACTAATTCACAGTCTTTATTAAATAAGGATCTTTTAAAAATTAGAAAATGTAAGTAGAAAGAATTTGCTTATATATATCATGAAAACTATAGCATTTTTTCATCTTCTTTGAATTAAATTGGTCAAAATTCAAAAAGAGACAAGTTGAGTGCATGGGTGCTGCGCCTAGTTAAATGTTTTTGTGAAGTTGAGGCAATGGAATGACACTCAATCATCAGATATTTCACTCTGTCAGATATACATATTATAAACTATATTTTAGTTATTTCCAAATTATGACCCCTTCACAATAAGCCACTATTATCAAACAAGTTCATCAGATCAACAGATTATTCTGAGTAAGGCACCACCAGTTATTAACTCAGGACATGTTTTTCAGAAATAACTTAGAAACTTCTCTCAAATGCAATTCAAACTTTTAATCTAAGTACAAAGTGGTTTGAATTTTTCACCTACTTTGACAAAATAAGTAAGTAAATATCTAGTCATCTGCCAAAATATTTACATTTACACACTATTAACAAGGAAATAGCCAGTCAGTAAATATGAAGTTAGTGTCATCCATGTCTAAACGTATAGATTGGTACTCCTCTAAGTATTTTCATGGAAACAATATAATGGCTCTTTTAAAATTATGATTTATTGTTATCATCATTTATTTAAAGATAATATATAGACCTAAGCAGACCAAAAAGGGGAAAAAATCACCTTGAAATAAATAATAGTTTCTTTGGACTTACATGATTTGTGCAGATAATAGCTTTAGTGAATTACTGATGTGCAAGGGTGCTTTTGGTTATTGAATTTTTTTTAATGACACTCTGTTTTAGCAGGTACCTCTAGGCACTCAACAAATATTTAATTTTTTAAAAGATTTATCTGAGGGAGAGCGAGATCGAGCCTAAGCAGAGGGAGGGAGAGGGTATCCCTGAGCATACTCCTTGCTGCTGAATGTAGAGCCCGATGTGAGGCTGGATTCCAGGACCCTGGGATATGACCTGAGCTGAAATCAAGTGGTAGATGCTTAACCAACTGAGCCACCCAGCAGCCCCTCAATAAATACTGATTGACTGGCCAAGTCACACAGTAGAAGTCACTCAAGAAGAACATTCGTTCTCCTATTAGAATATATTTGGTTCTTTTCCCCATCTTATCTGAAATCTTTTAAAGTCATTCTCAGTTCCTCATTGTTCTTCCTAAAAAAAATCAAATGTAGGCTTACCATGTGCATATGCAGATATTTAAAAGACTTACAGAAGAAAAATAAAAAAGTGGACATTTGGACCAGAGTTATTGAAATAGGTTCATTACCAAGATTCTGTCACTAATATATCAATAAAAAAGGAAGATTTTATTTAGCTCTCCATCACTCTGACAACTTTTTATTGTTTTAAATATAGTTCCCATATACTTTTTATCTTTATCTTTAAAAATATATGCACTTAAAAATAATAAAAAATAATAAACCTTCTCACCTTAGGGAAAAAGTCACTGAAATTTAAAGGCCCACACTTGTCTTCTGCTTGAGGACAGTCTTTATAATATTTAATTATGGATATAATATGATATTCAAGATTACTGTTTTACATGCCCTTAGATAAGCTGAAATTTATGGTTCAGTGGACATAGTACATTTCACTATTGGTTTCATGGAGTTTTATTTTACCATCTCACAATGAAGGTTTACTGTCTTAATACCAAGTCACTTCAATAATATCAGAGTCTTTAATTTTTGTTTTTACCAATGGTGGGGGGGCGGGGCATGAAGAAGTTTCCAGAGTAGAGCAACTCAAAAGCACCTGGCTCTCAAAAGCACCTGGCTTTTATAGTCTTCCAAGTCAAAGGACTGTATTCTAGTCCTAGATGTTTAACAGGCTTGTAAGTCAATATGAAGACTATCAGTCTTTCTCATAGTAGGAAATTCCTTGGGCCTGAATAGAGAGAATGAGCATCATATCTACTAAGAAGACTAGAAAGTAAGGAACAGAGTAGTTTCTGAACAGGGTTATCATTCTTATAAGGACTGCTGAGGCCTATCTCAAAGTTGAAGAAGTGGGAGAGATTGCAAACCTTGGCCTATTTGTGTAGTTTAGATTTCCAGTAAGTCAGGGATGGCTGTGATGTCATTCATGGTGAGGATTGGTACCCAACATGCCTCACAAGTTATTTTGGGTAGCATTGAAGATATGGATTCTGCTAGTTAATGCTTTCTTCTGAATAACACTGATTTTTGTTTTAGCGAGCAATTTTAGTGGTTTGATTCCAAACTCTTTTGTCATTGTCAGCACTGAAATTTCTTGCCAACATCCACCTGTTGCTTTCACTGGGTACCTTGGAATTCTTCCTTGTACAAGCACAGTTCTGTGATCATCCAAAGATTTGGAGGAATTTATACACCAATTTTGGAGCTTTCTCTTCTGAGACTCCCTCCTTTCTAAGATTAATCCCTTCATTTTCCAAATACTCCTGAAGCCTTTATCACAAAGCTCCAACTTCCTCAGCCAGTAAAATGGTGGATTTCATTTTAAATTCCAATTTCCTTCAAGTGAAAACCCTTGGAACTCCATTTGTCCCCAGTGGAGTTTTTGTTCTTTTAAAGTATTGAATTTTGTTAATGCTTTATCTGAGATTTATATTTTTTTATGTTTGGATGGCTAGTCTTGTTTCTTTTACTGAACTTCTAATATGCTAAAATATTACTAAACCTTCCTGAGTTTTGGTCATGACAGAGACATGATTTATAGTGTTTGATAAACTATTACTTCACTGATATATTTTAATTACGTATCTTTTTAAAACATTTTTATTTGCAAATTCTTGAAAGCTTATTCTTTTGAAAATATGTTAATAGACACTTCAAAATTATTCCTGAATTTATTTCCCTGCTCCCTACTTCTAGTCATGTATATCTTTTTCCTGTGGCTCTCTGATGCAAGTAGCATTACAAAACAGATTACTCAAAGTCTTACTAACTGAAACGTAGTCTATGGATCAAACATAGTCTAAGTGATCAGTCACTTCTATTTTTTTTATAGATATAATTTTTTAAACAGAAATTTTAGGTTTACAGCAAAATTGAAAGGAAGGTACAGAGATTTCCATATTCACTCTGCCCCCCCCAAATGCATAGTCTTCTCCATTATCATATCAGATAATGGAGTATCATTATCATATCCATATCAGAGCAGTACCTTTGTTGAAATTGATGAACTTGACACATTGTAATCACACAAACTTTATAGTTTAGGGTTTACTCTTAGTGTTGTACTTTCTATGGGTTTGCATATATATCTACCCACCATTGTAGTATCATACAAATATTAAAAATCTTTTGTGCTTCTCCTATTCATCCATCCCTTCCCCCATTCTTTGGCAAATACTGACTTTTTAATATCTCCATAGTTTTGCCTTTTCCAGAATGTCATGTAGTTGGAATCATATAGCACATATCCTTTTCAGATTGGCTTTTTTCACTTGGTAGTATGGTAAATGCAGTTTTCCCATTAAAAAGTGGATAAATGGGAAGTAGAGGATTGATAATTCAGTTGCCAAGCTGTACTCTTGAACTGAGAAGGTGAATTACTCAGAAGAGCCAGTTACATCACACAATTCTCATCTGTTTCATTCTTCTCTTCTGTTAGTGTCTAATTCCAGATTTCAACCCAAATCTCTGAAATTCATAAGGCTTGCACTAAGAATGGAGCTGTAACCTTCTAACTCTTCTCAGAGTTATCTTGCTTTTTTTAAAATTTTTTTTTAATTTTTATTTATTTATGACAGTCCAGAGAGAGAGAGAGAGAGAGAGGCAGAGACACAGGCAGAGGGAGAAGCAGGCTCCATGCACCGGGAGCCCGACGTGGGATTCGATCCCGGGTCTCCAGGATCGTGCCCCGGGCCAAAGGCAGGCGCCAAACCGCTGCGCCACCCAGGGATCCCAGTTATCCTGCTTTTAAATAGATGCAAAATAGTTGTCTCTTTAAAAAAACTTAAACATTTCCATTACTTCAAAAAAAGAAAAAACCCTTTACCCATTAAGCACTTTCTTCCCATTTCTCTCTCTTCCCACCATAGTCTTTTGGCAATCACCAATCTGCTGCCTCTATAAACTTACCTATTTTGGATATTTCTTATAAACAGACTTTTATGATACGTGAGCTTTTTTTGTCTGTTTTCTTTGAATTAGTGTAATATTTTTGAGGTTCATTTCTATTGCATCATGTATCACTACTTAATTTTTTATGGTTGAATAATATATCTGTATAAACACAATTTGTTTATCCATTCATCTGTTGCTGGACATTTGGGCTGTTTCTTCCTTTTGGGTATTGTGAGTAGTGCTGCTGTGAATATATAAATACATGTTCTTATTTGTATATTCAGTTTTGCTTCTTTTGGATATATATATCTAAATGGAATTGGGGTTCATATTATAATTCTACTTTTAACTATTTGAGGAACCAACAAATTTTCCAAAGTGAATAACCTTTTTATCTTTCAGCAGCGTAGTCATTCTAGTGGATATAATGTAATACCTGGTTGTGGTTTTGATTTGCATTTCTCTAATGACCAAAGATGTTGGACATTTTTCTAATGTACTTCCTGGTCACTTGTGTGTATTCTTTTGAGGAACATGTATTCAAGACCTTTGCCCATTTTTTAATTGAGCTGTCCTTTTGTGGTTCAGTAGTCAGAGTTCTTTATATGTTCTGAATACTAGACTTTTTTCAATTACATGATTTCCATATATTTTCTCCTAGTTTGTGGTTGTCTTTCTACTTTCTTGATGATGTCCTTTATTTTTTTTTATTTTTTATTTTTTTTAAAGATTTTATTTATTTATTCATGATAGTCACACACAGAGAGAGAGAGAGAGAGGGGAAGAGACACAGGCAGAGAGAGAAGCAGGCTCCATGCACCGGGAGCCTGACGTGGGATTCGATCCTGGGTCACTAGGATCGCGCCCTGGGCCAAAGGCAGGCGCCAAACCGCTGTGCCACCCAGGGATCCCGATGATGTCCTTTAATGCACAGTTTGTTTGTTTGTTTTTTTCATGAAGTCCAGTTTACCTGATTTTTTGTTTGTTTATACTTTGGGTATCTAAGAATATCTAAGAATTCACTACTAAATCCAAAGTAATGCAGATTTACCCCTATGTTCTCTTCTAAGAATGTTATATAGTATTAGCTCTTACATTTAAGTTATTGATCCATTTTGAGTTATTATTATTTTTTAATATTGTGAGTGTAGGCATCCAACTTTTCATTCTTTTCATATGCTCCCCCTGAGGATATCTAGTTTCAGTAATATATGTTAAAGAGACTCTTTCTTTCTATAGTCCTTTGGCATTATGGTAATGCTGGCCTCAAATATTTAGGAAGTGTTCTTTCTTTTTATTTTTTCTTCTTCTTTTTCTTTTTCTTCTTCTTTATTTGAAGAGTTTGAGAAGAATTGCTGATAATTCTTTAAATATTTGGTGTATTTCACTAATGAAGCCATCTGATCCTCCATTTTTTTCTTGAGTGGTTTTGATTACTGATTTTAATGTTTTCCTTGTTATAAGTGTGTTGAGATTTTCGATTTTTCTTGAGTTAGTTTGGGCAATTTTTGTTTCTAGAACTGTGTTTCATCTAGATTAATTTGTTGGCTAGTAATTATTCATAGGATTCTCTTATAATCTTTTTTGTTTTTGTTTTAATTTTTATTTATTTATGATAGTCACACAGAGAGAGACAGAGAGAGGCAGAGACACAGGCAGAGGGAGAAGCAGGCTCCATGCACCAGGAGCTCGACGTGGGATTCGATCCTGGGTCTCCAGGATTGCGCCCTGGGCCAAAGGCAGGCGCTAAACCGCTGCGCCACCCAGGGATCCCTGTTTTTGTTTTTGTAAGGCTGGTAGTAACATTTCCACTTCCATTGTATTAGTAGATGCCCTACATGAAATGCTACAGAGAGCCCTTTATTTGAAATGAAAGGACACTAGATGGTAACTCAAACCGATATGAAGAAATAAAAATCTTCCTCTTCCTCCGCCTGCCACTCCCCATGCTTGTGTTCTCTCTCTCGCTCTGTCAAATAAACAAATGAAATCTTTAAAAAAGGGGACGCCTGGATGGCTCAGTCAGTTAAACGTCTGTCTTCGGCTTAGGTCATGATCCTAGGGTCCTGGGATCTAGCCCCACATGGGGCTCACCACTCAGCGAGAAGCCTTCTTCCTCTCGCTCTGCCAGCCACTCCCCCTGCTTCTGCTCTGTCAAATAAATAAATAAATAAAATCTTAAAAAAATTACTAGTAAAAGTAATTAGATAGGAAATATAAAAGCTAGTCAATTATTTCATTTTTAGTTTGTATTTCTACTTTATATTTTCTATATGATTTAAAGATATGCATAAAATCATTTTAAATCTATGTTATTGGATACACAATATAATATAATTTGTGGTAACAGCTATATTAAGGCAGAGGGAACAAAACTATATAGGAGCAGAGTTTTTGAATATTGTAGAAGCTAGGTTGGTATCAAGACAAACTAGATTCTTATAAATTTAGGATGTTCATTGTAATCCTATGGTAACCAATGAAAAAATGTCTTACAAATATGCAATAAAGAAAATTAGTTCATAAAATTAGAATGAACTAACAATAGCACTACAAAAAACCAAAAAAGCAAAAGCAGAAAAACATAACACAACAAAACACAAAAGATGAAAATAATGGAGGAAATAAATTATGTGGGACATAAAAATTTAAAAATAGCAGAAATATGTCCTTTCTTTATAAGCAGTTACATCAAATGTAAATGAATTAAACATTCCATGCAAAAGGCAGAGTTTGGCAGAGTGGATAAAAAGATATGATCCAAGTATATGCTCTTGACAGAGGATATATGAAATCCAAATATGCAAGTAGGTTAAAGGTGAAAGGGCAGAAATAGATATCCATGCAAATAGTAAGCAAAAGAGAGGTGGGATGATTATACTAAAATGGACAAAATAGATTTTAATTGAAAAAAAAAAGGACGAAGACAGGCATTAAATATTGATTAAAGTGTTAATTCATCAAGGAGATAAAATGATCGTACACATATATACACCAAACAACAGAGTCCCTAAAATGTAATAAACATTTACAGAATTAAATAGAAAAATAGTTCTGTAATATCAGTTGAATACTTCAATAACCCATTTTTAGCAGTGGATTGGATATCTAGACAGAAGACCAATAAGGAAATAAAGGACTTGAACAACACTATAAACCAACTACAATACTGTATTATAATATTGCAAGTTACTAAGAGAGTAGATTTTAAAAGTTCTTACCAAACACAAAAAATGTTTAACTGTGTGAGATAATAAATGTATTACTTCATTGTCATAATAATTTCAGAATATTTACATATATCAAATCATTACATTGTATATCTTAAACTTACACCATGTTTTATATCAATTATATCTCCATACATCTGAGGGAAAAAAATAAAGATCCAACTGGATCTAAAAGACATAAACAGAACACTCCACCCAACAAGAGTAGAACAATATATGAAATGCACAAAGAACCTTCTCTGGGTTAAACTATTTTAGGCCACAAAACAAGTCTAAGTAAATTTGAAAAAATTGAAATTATATAAAGTTATCTTCTGTGACCATAAAGGTAGAATATTGAATGAAGCTAGAAATCAATAACACAAGGAAAACTTAAAAATTCATTAATATATGGAAATCAAAAGTCATACCCTTAAATAACCAATGAGTCAAAGAGGAAATCACAAAAGAAATTTGAAAATACTTAGAGAAGGGGATCCCTGGGTGGCGCAGCGGTTTAGCGCCTGCCTTTGGCCCAGGGCGCGATCCTGGAGACCTGGGATGGAATCCCACGTTGGGCTCCTGGTGCATGGAGCCTGCTTCTCCCTCTGCCTGTGTGTCTGCCTCTCTCTCTCTCTCTGTGACTATCATAAATAAATAAAAAAAAAAAAAAGAAAATACTTAGAGAATAAAAATTAGAATATAGCATACTGAAATTTATGGTATGCAGTGAAGGTAGTGCTTAAAGGGGGATTTATAGGGGTAAATTTATCTTAAAAAAGACAAAAGATCTCCAATAAATAACCTAACTTTTTACCTTAATTAGAAGAAGAAGAGCAATCTAAACCTAAAGGTACCAAAAGGAAGGAAACAGTAGATTAGAGAGGAGATAAATAAAATAGAAAATAGAAAACAATAGGGAGAATCAATGAAAACAAAAATTCTTTGAAAAGATAAACAAAATTTGTATACTTTTGGCTAGACTGACTAGAAAAAAAGAGGAAACAGGATCCCTGGGTGGCGCAGCGGTTTGGCGCCTGCCTTTGGCCCAGGGTGCGATCCTGGAGACCCGGGATCGAATCCCACGTCGGGCTCCCGGTGCATGGAGCCTGCTTCTCCCTCTGCCTGTGTCTCTGCCTCTCTCTCTCTCTCTCTCTCTCTCTCTCTGTGTGACTATCATAAATAAATAAAAATTAAAAAAAAAGAAAAAAGAGGAAACAAAATATTGTTAATATTCTATCTTATATTTGCATAGGTGACAGATATGAAAAGAAATAGGGGGAAAAACTCATTCTAGTTATCTATTGTTTTAACATTGTACTCTGTTATTCTATCTCAAGGTATAATATTTAACAATATATCTTAAAGGTTTTGAATTACTTCTGTAGTGTTAAGGAAATGTGTCCCTCAGGAAGGAAATATTTCTTCTTTTAGTTTTTCTATGTATATAAAAGAAAAAAAAGTATATAGCACAAAATCTTTCACAAGTTACCAGCATGTCATTTTGATATGTGCACATCTTCCTGTTTCTTTCTTCTATAAATAAAGATTAGAGAATGAATTTATATAAAGGAATTTACATTTTGATTCTTATTCTGATTCAGTTGTTTTCCTTCTTTATTATATATGTCACATGTGCAAAACTTAAGGCAAGAGAGAAGCTTACCTATTAAAGATGCAGGAGACTTGGGCCTATTCTTTAGGAGTCATTCATTTTTCATTCTTTTTGTTTGGGGGATGGACACAACCAACAAAGCCCACCAATTACAAGAGCCTGAAGAAAAGAGAATAGCAATGTAGACTGTTCCCTGTGATAAGTTGCCTTAGTTTATTCCCTATTCAGAGTCTTGTATACATAGTCTAAAATAATTTAAAGTACATGTAGTCATAAAAAAATAAAAACTGCTTCTCTTATTTTAGAGGCAAAGTTGGACAAACATAATAGTGTTTTTGGACAGTTTTCCTTGATTTGCATTCTACCTAATATGGAATAAAGCCTCTTGTGCTCCAATATATAAAAAATTAATTATAAAACTTATTAAATCTTGATCTGACATTCTTCTTTTAACAGTGCACAGTGTTTCACTATAGAAGGGTCAATATTATACTTGTAACTTCCTCAAAATATTATAAATGTTTTTTGAGTAATGATTTTTTAAAATATTTATATGATAGCTATGGCTCTTATTAATTAGAATCATATTCCCTTTTTAAAAACCTAATACATTAGAAAGTCTTAATGGCTTAGAGAGTAAAAGTTATATATACTATTAATGTTATCAAAAACATATTTTAATGTGGGAATCTACCCTCCATGTTTTATTTTTTTATTTATTTTGTTTTATTTTATTTTATTTTTTTATTTTATTTATTTATTTTAAGATTTTATTTATTTATTTATTCATGAGAAACACAAAGAGGAGAGAGAGAGAGGCCGAAAGACAGGCAGAGGGAGAAGCAGGCTCCAAGCAGAGAGCCTGACTTGGGACTCCATCCCTGGTCTCTGGGATCACACCCTGGGCTGAAGGTGGTGCTAAACTGCTGAGCCACTGGGGCTGCCTCCACCCTCCATGTTTTAAATCCCAGAATAGGAATTTTGACTCAACAACTCTAATAACCCTAAGTATCATAGAGCTCTATAATCTTTAAAACATTGTTGGATGAATTCCTTTTTGTACCTAATAATTTCTCAAAGTAATAATGATGTGGAGAAAGGCAAAATAAAAAGAATTAAACTTCATTATAACTTAACGGCCCATTCATTGACAAGTACTTGAAACAGGCAGAGTGACCTTCGCCAAGGAGTTCAGCTGCTTCCATGTTAACACTTTGCTAGAGGCAAAAGGACAACACTAGCTTGACATTAGCCTGATCTCCAGGATCTTGTAAACTCCCTTTGGAAACTTCCTTTACTCTACCCCCCAAGATATGTGTTAGCAATTATCCTCCAAGCATATGGCCCATGGATATATATCTGAAGGATCTGCTCATTAAAGTTTTACTAGACAGTAATAAATGACCTTTCCTTAACAATAGCTAGCTCCTTAAGGTCCTGGAAACTTTGCTTCCAAATTCCTTAGAGACTTAGGCTATTCCCTAAACCCCTCCGATTTGAAAGTATATAAACACTCCTCACGATCCCAGTGTAGTTCTTTCTGCCCATGAGTTCTGTCCCTGTGCTTTAATAATAAAACCACCCTTTTGGTACTGAAGATGCCTGAAGAATTCTTTCTTGACCATTTGCTCTGAACCCCTACATTTTCACATCAGTGAGTTCAAATTACAGTATGTAAAGTAGGCTTTATTTTATTTTTTTGCCTTAAAAAGTCTCCTCTCACAATGTATTTGAAAATGACTGATTTTAACTTGAGTTATGAGATCTCCCAAGATCCTGCTTCTTCAAATCTATAATGAGAATTCCACATATCTTTCAGTTGGGAAAAGAATATAAGGTAAAGAATGTTAAAGTGCTTTGTATGTTATAATGCACTCTCTGCCCATAACGTCATGCTCAAGGGAGATTCTGAAATTTGGTAAACATGACTAGTTGTTTGTGACTTTACAGAAATAAATCACATTCTTTTAGCTTTCCTATTTCCAAACTGAAAAACTGGGTTTTTAGACTGTACTTTTAGAAATATCGGTCATACCAAGATTTATTAGCGCCCACTATCTGCTAGTGGGAGTATGAACTTCATTGCCTGTTTATAATGCACAGATGAACACAGCAGGATTCTTTGCTTCACTCTTTGTCACTTATTTAGTGCTTCTTAAATTGTTCAGCTGAAATTCTGCTCTTGGTTGAGTATTGTGAATATGGGCCTAGGGGAGAAACAATGGGAACAGGCATGCCCCAGTTTCAGGAGAAGATAAATAGTCCATCTCTTACTGACCTTCAAAAAAGCAATGAATAGAACTGCCCACAGTATATTACATGTGATTGTCCATTATAAGGAGAAGATTCTATTTCTAAATATTTTATCCGATACTCTTCCCTTGGGCTTTTCGTGGTACCTTTTTTTCTTACTGAAGTACAATGAACAAATTTCTGCTCAAATAAATTAGCTTTCCAGTTTTGACTCTTAGCTGAGTTGAGTCGATGAGTTAATGCACTAACATGAAAACATGAGGAATAAAAATATCACGAATGGATGAAAACTGAGTGTATAGGAAAATAATTTTTTTGGATATGAGTACAGCACTAGAAACATCACAACTCCCACTACCATCCCTCACCAAGGGACTGTTTTCACTATTTGTCACCCAGCGTTTTATATAGCCTTTTGGCTACATAGATATACTGGTAAGATCTCACCCTCTATAGTAACTAGAAGCACATGTTCAGCCTCTTATAAATATAGTGAAGCTACAAAATGATATGTAGATCAGATGAACTATTCAGTATGCCTGTATCACCAGCAATGTGGGGTTTCTTTAAGCATGCATACTTGAAGGTGGTTTAAGTGAATGATTAATTTATCTCTTATCAAAAAGCTTGGATGATATGACAATTTGAATAGGGGTCTGAAAAGAGATGATCTAAATCATCTGGAAATCCATATTAGTGGTTAACTACTTTCTCATAATTTATCACAATCACTAAGAATATGCTGAATATAAAAACACTGATAGGAACTTTATTATGTAGTTCTCAAATTTATGAAATTATTTTTGGTCTGTTGAGAAAGAGATAACTTACTATAGCTGACCTTGCCATCTTGGTTCCTCTTTGGTTTGCTCCATTCTGCATTCTTCATAGATTCCCTTATAGTTTAGTAGGTATGAGCATGGAGAATAGATGTAAATCTTAAATTTCTTATCCATACCTGTGACAAGTTTGTCCAAAAAGTGAGTTGCCTAACAATTTAGTTGTCTCGACATCTATATTAGGTTGTTAAAATTGTTTCTAATCCTCAACAGTTTAAAAAAAGGATGAAATATTCAACTTCATGAAATGCTCACATATTTTGTTCCCTCCATTTCTTTGCATTTGTTGCTTTTGACATTCAACTTCAAGTAGCGGAAACCATTTCTTCCTTGGCCAAATCATTTTTAAAAGAAAAGGCAGTATTATAAAATCAACGAGTAACTCTAATTTGAATGAGTAGTGTGACAGTACAAGTCAAGATTGCTAACATAAAATGCATCATTTGAAATAAAAGAAATTTAGGTCATGGCATTCTTTTCCTCTCCCATTTCCAGGAATAGGTCACAAACTCTTGAACCTCTACAGAGTTTGTGCATTTACTTTATCCAAACAAAACAAACAAAAAGTAAATAAATAGGATTTAGCATTCTTTGTAACTCTGTTGGGAAAAAAGTGGATAGATGAATGGGTCCAGATTTTCAAAAGATAACCTCTGTTGAATTCGAAGGCATTTCAGTTTCTTGGTTTTCAGCCTATTTCTTCTGGAATTCTTTAAATATAAGCCTATAGAGTATTATAAAATAATTACATTAACACTCATTCATTTTTTTGTGTGGGTTACTAGCAAATTTGGATGTGTTAGAGAAACTCAGCATATGAAATTCCTATTAATGAACTCTGACATCTTTTTCAGGCATTTTAATTCAAATCCCTCCTACCTGCCTAATCACCAGGTGGCAGTGTAGTAGCACTCATCCATATCTGTCTGCAAAGCCTCAATAAAAGTGGCATTGCAAAGATATTTTCACATTGCACAAACAGAATTGCTGGGGTTTATTGTTTTTTTTTTTTTTTTTAAGTGAGCTCTATGCTGAATGTGGAGCTTGAACTCACGACCCCGAACATTGCATGCTCTACCAACTGAGCCAGCCAGGGTTTCAATTTTTTGTGTATGTTACTCTCTCTCAATATTAAAATAGCCCTGCATACATTTTTCCCAAATTGCCTTCTTTCTCTGAGTACTATGTAGATAGTTTCCTTCTCTAATTTTCTAAACTGGAAAAACTGAATTTATATCATCTAACTATTCTTTGTTGTCTTACAGTTTTAAGTAAGAACCTTTTATATATCATAGTAGGAAATAAATTATGTATTTTTTTAACAGCAGTTTCAATGATTGGATTAAGGCAGGGTTGCCCACAGCTTCAACAGAACCATATGCCAGCGTACTACAAACTCCTAAGACAAGAATTCTGACATTTTATTTTTCCTTATCTAAACTTCTCCAGCTGTCATTATGCCATCTGAGACAAGTTTTCAGTCTACAGTACTATTCCACTGTATCAGTTCTTTTGTATTTGCACAATGTCCATTCAGCATTTCACTGGGACAAAAGAACCAATTTTAACATTTGGTTTCAGATATGCAGAATTTATTAGGTGTTTAAAAGTATGCCTGGATTCTTCTTTTTTGCCAATGGAAATTCAGACATCCCAGTTATGTCATCTGATCCATGTCAACTAGTAAGTACAAAGCCTACAACTTACAACATTTATGTTTTCTGACTTTAGTGTCCTGTCATCCCCAAACACTATTGATGGACTGGAAAAAAGGAATCTAGGAATGTCTCCCAAACTCTGCATGTAATTTTCTCCTATATTTAGAGCCAGTGGCAGTGGAGATTGTCTTTACCTTTATTTTTTTTTATTTTTTTAATTTATTTTTATTGGTGTTCAATTTACTAACATACAGAATAACCCCCAGTGCCCGTCACCCATTCACTCCAACCCCCCGCCCTCCTCCCCTTCTACCACCCCTAGTTCGTTTCCCAGAGTTAGCAGTCTTTACGTTCTGTCTCCCTTTCTGATATTTCCCACACATTTCTTCTCCCTTCCCTTATATTCCCTTTCACTATTATTTATATTCCCCAAATGAATGAGAACATATAATGTTTGTCCTTCTCCGATTGACTTACTTCACTCAGCATAATACCCTCCAGTTCCATCCACATTGAAGCAAATGGTGGGTATTTGTCATTTCTAATAGCTGAGTAATATTCCATTGTATACATACACCACATCTTCTTTATCCACTCATCTTTCGATGGACACCGAGGCTCCTTCCACAGTTTGGCTATTGTGGCCATTACTGCTATAAACATCGGGGTACAGGTGTCCCGGCGTTTCATTGCATCTGTATCTTTGGGGTAAATCCCCAGCAGTGCAATTGCTGGGTCGTAGGGCAGGTCTATTTTTAACTCTTTGAGGAACCTCCACACAGTTTTCCAGAGTGGCTGCACCAGTTCACATTCCCACCAACAGTGTAAGAGGGGTCCCTTTTCTCCACATCCTCTCCAACATTTGTTGTTTCCTGCCTTGTTAATTTTCCCCATTCTCACTGGTGTGAGGTGGTATCTCATTGTGGTTTTGATTTGTATTTCCCTGATGGCAAGTGATGCAGAGCATTTTCCTTTAGAGGAACTCTGCAGATACTATTTGGGAAGCAGAGGAAAGGACCTTTATTCTGTAGAATCTGAGGTTAACTACAAATACATTTTTTTAAAAGTTGACTACACAAAACCTTTCGAAAATAAAAAGGGAACTACTACATGATCTGAAGAGTCGGTGGCAGTCATAGAAGACAAATTGAAAAATATTCAGCAACTACTTTTTACTTATGTATAACTTTATTAAGCTATATTAGAACATTTTACAAAACATTTAAAAATTAAGTTAAAAGGGATAAAACCCCAAATTAGGAATCTAAGATTTCATATTTTACTTCAGTCTTTATAATGGATTTGTTCCCAGGCTTGAGGTGCTCTTGGTTTGCACTAAAATTCCAATTAGGGATAAGGCTCAACTATACATCCTAGTTGGCAAAGTTTTATGTAACTCTATTTGCAAAAAGCAGATAGATGAATGGGTCCAAATTTTCAAAAGATAATCTCTATTGAATTGTAAGGCATTTCAGTTTCTTGGTTTTCAGGATGTTCTTTCTGGAATTATCAAAGATAAGCCTATATAGTAGTATAAAAATTAACATTCATTCAACCTATGCAATGCAGACTAAAATGGAATCTATTTGTCATGCTAACATGGAAATTTTAGCTTTTTGTCAACAGCTATAAGGTGAAATGTATTGTGAAAAATAATTTTAAGATATTAGATGTAAAATGTCTCAGTTTTTACTAAAATTTCATATAGATTTATTTCTATTTTCATGACTGCAAGGTCATTCTTTTCTAAGACAAATTTTATAAAAATTATTTTAAAATAAATATTCAGTTAGATAATAAGTAAAGATTTTGCATGGATTTTTTTTCTTACTCTTAGTATAAATCAAATATTTCTGGAGATCTTATAATTTGAGAGCTAGAACGTTCTTTGAATATTATAGGAAAATATATTTGGTGTATAAATGGCAAAATTGAGACCCCGTGAAGTTAAGTGATTTATGTAAAATGATGCAAATAGGGCAGCCCGGGTGGCTCAGAGATTTAGCTCTGCCTTCAGCCCAGGAGATGATCCTGGAGTCACAGGATCAAGTCCCATGTCGGGCTCCCTGCATGGAACCTGGTTCTCCCTCTACCTGTCTCTCACTCTCTCTCTCTCTCTCTGTCATGAATAAATTAATAAAATATTTTAAAAAAATTTTAAAAATGATGCAAAAAATTAGTGGTGAAATTAGGATTAGAATTCAGACCTCCTCAGTCAAGTACCTCCTATAGAATTTTCCAGCTTTTTGTAGAAAAGAAATTAATTACTTCACATTATATTTTGTTTTGTATAATTTCAAGTGGATTCCCAAAGCTTGCTATGTAAAATTTAAGGCAATATTTTTAAATATTTTTTTCTTTAGGAAAAGTTACTATCCTTCACCATTCTTGAGATCAAAGTAATTGGCTAAGAGTAACACATATAGATAAATAAGCCTGGATTCAAATCCTAGCCAGATTGGTAACTAATTTTGGACAAATCACTTAACCACTCTGAGCTTAAATTTCTTGATTCATACAATGAAAATGAAAATTGTGCCTTTCTCCATGCTTGTGGCAAGAATTAAGTAAAATACATCATAAGTGTTTGTATATATAATAGTAATAGCAATTCTTTATGTGATTGTGATAGGTTTCATCTGGCCTGTTTTAGGTATTAAAATGATTTTATATTACTTTTCAAACCACAAATTCTGTTTTGTAAAGGCAGGAGGGGGAATGGAAATACAAATTGCAGCAGGAGAAATTAAGTTTGGCCCTCCTCTTCCATCAGCCTTGAGTAGATATTGTTCACTGTTTTATTTCTGTGTAGCACTGAATCAAGAG
The DNA here is from genome assembly GCF_048164855.1 of Canis lupus baileyi. Lineage (NCBI taxonomy): Eukaryota > Metazoa > Chordata > Mammalia > Carnivora > Canidae > Canis > Canis lupus. Next base: position 11,050,959 of record NC_132855.1, on the reverse strand, counting down.
GTGACACCACATTCTTCCATCTCTTCCCTGCTATTTGCAGACCATATCTTCCTCACACTTGCACAGCTATGGCATTCTTTGCCTTTTTCACATCTATTATCAGAGGAGCTCATCATCACTCCCCAACCTTCACTGAACATTTGGACACCTGTTTCCTAGTCCATCTTTCCACTGTAGTTGGTGCCAAGTGTGGATGCTATTTAAAGTTCCAAGTGCCTAGCCTATGTAGTCTCCCATTGTAAATTATTCAGAGAACACTATATGCCATAGAAGTTTTCCCAAAGGAAAGAAAACAAAAATAAGATGTTCAATTGAAGGCATAAATATTCTAACTTTGAATAGATAGATAAATAATATATAGATAAAAATATTCAAAAAATAATAGTATATACTTTAATACATGATTTATTAATGTGACTGAAATTTCTAAATTAATCATACTATTGCCAAACTAATCATTTGATATGGACATAATCAGACTAAAAGTGAGCAAGGTTTGGTTTATATATGCAAAATTATGATGATAGGAAAAGAAGATGGAATACAGTGAATTATCTGGTAAATTGTGTCCACCATTAGGTAAATGGTGTCTCCAATCTAACTTCATGGCTGAATTAAACTCCTTAATAATTATTTCATTATAAAGTAATTTTTATAGGTATGATTTTAATTAGACAAACAACTGGGAAAACAAAAAATTCAAAAATATATCTAAAAATACCTTTTGTTTAAAAAAAAAGGTAGTGAATATTATTATATACATTTGTGGCCTCTACTGTTCTATCCCTGTTTGTTTTGCTGCCTGCTGAAGTAAGCACTCAGAAGCATCAGTGATAACTACTCTTGTATCCACATTAGATCCTGTGTTATAATGCCTCATATAAGTGACTAAAACCTTCAGATAAATACAAGATTAAAAATCATAGGCCTCTAATATATAGCTAGTTAGAATCATCTTGCCTCAGTTAAGAGTTCTCAAGTTGAATGGAAATCATAGCAGCTGTTGTAGGATACAGCTATACTTAATCATCTGGCCTAAGAGTGGTGTGAGCAGCTCTGCCACATTTGGGTCCCAGCCATTGATCCATAATGGCTGTGAGTCCTTTCTATGGCTCCACCTGGGCTGGGAAGCAAATACACAGCCCTGCCCAACTGCTGAATATGGCACCCATCCCAGCTGGCTAGAAAGCCTGACCAGAGCATGTGGGCAGCCAGAGAGCCCATCATATAGCGGCACGTGAGCAAGTTATTAGGCCAACTATTCTATCCCACTGTTCCCAGATGGTGGCATAGCCCTTGATCTCAGAGCATGAGCAATGACCTAACCCAAAAAGAGACACTGATAGCAAGCCCCGCCTGCCCAAGGATGCTACCAGCTGACCCATTCAGATCTCAAAGCTGAGCTGGAGTCTGGAGGACAAGGCTACTTATTCAGATGTGCAAATACTAATGCAAGGAATCAAGGATCACAAATAAACAAATAGACATGAAACCAACAAAGGAAACTAACAAAGCTCTTTTGGTAACCAAAAGAGATCAGGGGTAGCTATATTATATTAGACAAAATAGACTTTAAGAGAAAAATGGTCAAAAGGGTCAGAGATGGTCATTCTGTAATGATAAAGGAGTCAATCCATCAAGAAGATACAATAATTGTAAGTATTTATGTACCCAGCCAGCATCAGAGTACCTAATATATAAAGCAAACACTAATAGTGCTAAAAGGAGAAATAAACAGCAGTAATAGTTGGAGACTTTAACACTCTACTCTCAACTATGGATAGATCATTTAGACAGAGAATCGATAAGAAACAACACTATAGACCAAACAGATATATACAAAACATTTCATCCAACAGTAGAAAAATACATATTATTCTTAAGTGCATGTGGGACATATTCTATGATCCATCATATGTTAGAGCACAAAATAAGCCTGAGCAAATTCAAGAAGTTAGATATTGGGGCACCTGGGTGACTCAGTGGTTGAGTGTCTCCCTTTGGCTCAAGTCATGATCCTAGAGTCCTGGGATCGAGTCCCGCATCAGGCTCCTTGCAGGGAGCCTGCTTCTCCCTCTGCCTATGTCTCTGCCTCTCTCTTTGTCTCTTATGAATGAATAAATAAAATCTTAAAAAAAGAAGTTAGAAATTATATCAAGTATTTCTACAACCACAGTGGTGGGAAACTAGAAATTAATAACTGGAATAAACCTGGAAAATTTACAAATATGTGGAGATAAAGCAACACACTCTGTAACAAACAAAGGGACAAAGAAGAAATCAAAAGGGGAAAAAATATCTTGAAACAAACTAAAATGGAAATACAACATACCAAAACCTACATAATATAGCAAAGGCAGTTCCGAGAGGAAAGTTTCTAGCAATAAGTATATACATTAAGAAACAAAAACAATCTCAAGTGTATAACCTAACCTATACTTAACAGAATTAGAAAAAGAATGTACTAAACCCAAGTTAGCAGAAGGAAGGAAATAATAAAGATTACAGCATAAATAAATAGAGAAAAGGAAAACAATAGAAAAGATTTAAGAAACTAAGTTAGATCTTGGGAGATCTAACTGATAACATAAAATTGACAAACCTAAGCAAGACTAACCAAGAAAAAAGATTACCCAAATCGTAAATGATTACCACACAAATACAAAGACTTAGAAGAGATTACTATGAACAACTATATGCCAACAATTTAATAACCTAGAAGAAATGGGCAAATTTCTAGAAACATTTAATCTACCAAGACTGTGTCATAAAAAAATAGAAAATTTGAATAGACTAATAATGATTTAAGGAGATTGAATCAATAATCAAGAACCTCTCAGTAGAGAAAAGTCTAGGACCAGATGGTTACAGTGGTGAATTTTACCAGCCATTTAAAGAAGAGTTAAAGACAATCCTTTTCAAACTCTTCCCAAAAAAATTGAAGAGGAGGAAACATTCCAAAACTCATTTTAGAACAACATTACCCTGATATCAAAGTCAGATAAAGACAAAACAAGAAAAAGGAATTCCAGGCAAATGTTCTCAGTGAATATAGATGCAAAAACTCTCAATAAAATAATAGCAAACCAACATCTTAGGAAAAAGCAGGGAAAAAAACTCATTTACATTGGTCTTGGCAATTATTTTTTGGGGAATGACACCTAAACACAAGCAACAAATGCAAAAATAAACAAGTGAGACTACAGCAAACTCGAAACTTATACACAGTAAAAGAAATGATCAGCAAAATGAAAAGCAACCTGTGGGATGGGAGAAAATATTTGCAAACCACCTATTTGATAAGAGGTAATAATATCTGGGTCACCTGGGTGGCTCAGTCAGTTAGGCATCTGCCCTTGGCTCAGGTCATGACCTTTCCTGGGATGGAGCCCCACGTGGGGCTCACTGCTTAGCAGGGAATCTGCTTCTCTCTCTCCCTCTGCCTCCTCCACTCTATTCATGCTCATGCTTGCTCTCAAAACAAGAAAAAAAAAGAGGTAAGAATATCCAAAATATTTAAGAGTTAAAGAACTCATACAACTCAGTAACACCAGCAAAAGTAACCGAATAAAAGAATGGGAAGAGGACCTGAATAGACATGTTGCAAAGAAGATGGTCAAATGGCCATCAGGTACATGAAAAGGTGCTCAGTGTTAATAATCATCACGGAAATACAAATCAAAACCACAAGATATCACCTCACACCTGTTAGGATGGCTGTTATCAGAAAGACAAGAAGTAAGTGTTGGTAAGAAGTGGAGAACCCTTGTGCACTGTTGGTAAGAATGTAAACTAATGCGTCCATTATGGAAAACAGAATAGACGTTCTTCAAATATTTGAAATACAACTATCATATGATCCAGAGATTCCACTGGCATATATACAGACAAAATCACTGTTTCAAAGAAGTATCTTCACCTTCATGTTCATTGTAGGATTATTTATAATACCCAAGACATGGAAACAACTTAAATGTCTGTATACAAATGAATAAAGAAAATATGACATTTATTTCTATACATATATGTGTATATATGCACATATACATACATAATATATATTATATAGAGAGGTGTATATATATATATGTAATATTTATATATAGTGGAATATATTATTCAGCCATAAAAAAGAAGGAAATCCTGACATTTGTGACAACATGGATGAACCTTGAGGTATTATGCTAAGTGAAATAAGTTAGGCAAAGAGAAATACTGTGTGATTTTACTTATATATGGAATCTTAAAACACTTGTCTCAGAGATGGAGCAGATTGGGAGTTGTCAGAGATGGGGAGTTGAGGGTTGGGGAAATGGGTGAAAGTGATAAAAAAGTACAAACCTCAGTTATAAGGTAAATTAGGTTCTGGGGGATGTAATGTACAGTATGGTGACATAGTAAACAATATACTATATTACATATTTGAAAATTGCTTAGAGCTAAGATTAGATCTTAAAAGTTCTTATCACAAGAAAAAATGTTTTTAACTATGGGTGGTCATCATAAACTATTGAGGGAACTATTTCCCAACAATATATGCCTAATCAAGTCATTGTGTCATACACCTTAAACTTGTACAATGTTATATATCAATTTTATCTTAGTAAAGCCAGGAGGGACAGAAAGAGAAAGGGCATTGGGTAGAGGGTGTCCAACCTAAGTTAGATGAATTAGGGAGGGAAGGCCTTTAAGGTAATTATATTTGAGATATGACCAGAATACCAAAAAGGAGGTACTCTAAAGTTTGGAAAAGAGTATTCCAAGAATAGGGAAAAATAAGTTCCAAAGCCCCAATTTTGAGGAAATTAAATAATAAAGTTTAATAACAAGTCTCTTATGAGGCAGAATTATGAATGAGAACAAAGGACAAATCCATTATAGACAAATGGATCTGGGATGAATTCCCATTACCTGAAATATGATGTTGAACAAATTAGCTAAACTCTCTGCACCTCAGTTTCTTCATTAGCAAAATGCAGATAATAACTGCCTAGTAAAGCTTTTTCAATTACTAAATGAAGTTATATATGCGAAGATTCTTTGCATGTAACTCTTTATTCCATACTCTATTGAAATTACTTAACCAGATGTTGACATATTATCCCTTTAATTCATGAGATGCTGTTCCAAAATAACATTGAGAGAGAGGGAGAGAGGGAAATTGATGTGTTTCCTTATGAAGAGGAATTAGACTATTTCATGTATCTAGTAGGAGAAAATAAAATTTTGCCTTCCAAAAGAAAAGTCTGGATCTCTCTTATTATTTTTCTAATAGGTTATTAATGAATATGTAGAGAATGGTAATATGAAAGAAACATTACATATGAGATTATCTGTTACTACTGCAATCTGTTTCTTTATATGTTAGACAGCTGAGGTTCTCGTTTGCTTCAGTCAAATTTTGAGGAAAATTTTTAGATTTGGGAGACTCATTTAATCAACTAGTGAATATCTAAATATAGGAATGGTCAGAACCCCAACATCGTATAGGGAATGGGAAAAGCACAAGAGGGTTTGAAAGAGAGGGAAATACCTAGACTGAGGATGCTAGAGAATACACATGGAGAAATGTATGGCCTTCATAAATATATTTTAACTGGGGTCAGGAAATACAGTGGTAATCAAATGCTAATTTGATTTATACCAAACAGACGTAAATACAGTGGAGTGTGTGCATGTATGTTGGAGAAGGGGGTTTAGTTCTCCAAAACTGCTTCTGATTAAAACAAGCGTTCTCATGATTAAAATAAAATTTCCAACAGGGAAAAAATTCAATATGTTGCATAAAGGAAATGATATTTTTTTCAAGAGAAGATGAATTTTAAGTATAATATAAAAACAATAATTTAAGAGATTCTGGGGTGCCTGAGTGGCTCCGTAGGTTAAAGCGCTTGCCTTCCCCATTTTCATAATCTCAGGATCCTGGGATGGAGCCCTCTGGTGGGCTCCCAGCTCACTGGGGAGTCTGCTTCTCCTTCTGTCCCTCCCCCCACTCGCACACTCACATGCACACTCTCTCTCAAATAAATAAATAAAATCTTAAAAAAAAAAAGGATTCTAATTGATTTACAAAATGCTTAAGTGACTTGTTAGGTACATTGTTCAGTTAATTTTCTCCAGTGTAACTTTTTTAGATGAGTGCTAATATATGTACATGTCAGTTATTTATTTTAACAGATCAACATTTTCCTGTCATATTGATTTCTATTTCACTTCTTCCTAGGGTTGTTACAGTTAATTGGTAGGTAGTATGAGTTGTCAAACAGGGAATTTTATCATGCTAATAGACTGAAGTGGTGGATAGTGGTTTAGTAATCACAGAACACTGATTTTGTGTGGTCTTGTTTTAGAGAAAAAGAAGTGCTATAACTTATTTTAAAGATGCAATCAAGCCAGAGAAAACATAAATGATATATAACAGATACAGTGAGTGTATATGGATAGAAAGGTTGAGAAAGAGGCAATAAGAAATAAATGTGGAAAGAAAGCCTTCAGATATTACTCACCTGAATTTCACATTTATTGATTAATAGCATGTCAATACAAGAGATGCTTGAAGAATATCTCAGCCCCATTTGTTGCAATTCAAACTTCAATCTCCTCAATGTTCTCCATTTGACTTCAAAATAGAAAAATAAAAATTCTCCTCTCTCAAGGCTTTCTATCACAACCATAAATTTAGCTCTGGGACTCTCAACTTCCATAGCTTTCTTTAATTTTTTTCTAATATTATCATATGATAATTGTAATGAAAATAACCAAGTCTCTGCTTGTCACATCAGCTTTCAATAATTGTGACAGCAAATTACTTTGGAAAGAGAAATTATTAAACTGATAAAGTGGTCATTTCAGCGGAAAAATTGTTCCAATACTTTTTCTTTACACAGAAGTGTTATTAAAAATGGGAAAACAAATTAACTGACCATGACAATATAATGAAAATGAATTGACCTAAGCATATATACTTTGTGTGCTTATATTCGTATTGCCCTGAGTCTGCTGGATGAGATTTTTCAATAAATACCATCTTGTCAGCCAGGGCCAAAAATTTGAAGATGTGTGATCCTATTAAAATGTTTTAGTGATTTTACCCCCTTCTCATTTTTACGATATATATCTAATAATATATAGATCATAAAGAATGGAGTAGAAAAAAACAAATGTATATAGAAAATCTATAATGGATTTAAATGAGGGGGCATGTGTAGAAATAAGAATTGTTTATTCATACTAACTTCATACTAACTTCAGTAAATGTTAATCACAATGAATACATCTCGCTTTATTTACTTAAACATTGTTCAATTCCCCCCAAATACAGTCCATATATGGGCTTTAATTTTGCTGCACGACTGTGTTCTCAGTATATACAGTACTTTCAAGAAATAATCTATTGGATAAATGCATACATGTTCTAACTCTATAGAAAAAAAATGGCAAAAACTAGCCTCTTGGCTTTGGGGGTACATATCTGAACATTGATTGGAATGTGCATTAAGAAGCATACAGTTTTATCTGTCTTGGGAATCTGTTTGTTTCTGAAATCAGAAAGCCAAACTTTGCCAGTTGGGAGATTTGGTGAGCTAAAGTGGGTTTAATTTTTACTTACAAAAAGGCAAAATCAATAGGGAAGTGAAGCAGTCATAGGATATACCATGACTCTGTTTTGAATAGAAGGGCTCTTTTTGCCTAACATCTCCAGGTAATTGTTTAAACTTCCACATTTATTTTGTAGGAGTAGGAAAAGCTGCAGGACGTCATCACCCACCCATGTGCTCAAACCCAAAATTCTAGAGGTCTAGGTATCTTTTGTCTTCCTTATACTCTGTTAGTTTAACCTTTCTAACTTTAAAATGTGTTGAATCTACTCAGTTTTTTCATCTCCATGGCTAGTCCAGAGCACCATTACTTTTATCCTATGTAACCACAATAACCTCCTTCCTTGTTTTTGCCCTCCCTCTCAGTCTTTCCTCTGCGTAGCATCCTGGATGGTCATTTTTTAGTCAATCCAATTATGCTGTCCCTCTGTTTCGAAGACTCAGGGGTCTTCCAGTTCCACTTAGAATAAAACTCAAAGTTTGTAACGTGGCCTGTGAAACTTTATATAATCTGCACCTCTCTTAGCTTATAACTGCAAACTCTAACACACTGTGTTCTAGTGACTGGCCTTTTCTCTATTCTGTAAGAACACAAAGTGTTTTTCCCCACCCCAGGGCCTTTGTAAATGGTACACCCCATGCCCATATACTCTACTCCCAGATGTTCACATACCTGGCCACTTAGAATTCATATTCACAAACTGTGGCTCCCAGTAGAGCTGCCTGTTTTAGTAAATACAGTTTTATTAAAACACAGCTACACTGTTTGTGTATGACTGCCTTTGCACTACATCAGAGTTTAATGAGTTGGTGAACCAAGTTGGTGAGCCATAGAGATACAGACCAAATGGCCCGCAAAACCAAAAATATTTGATTTTGGGTCCTGAAGTAAAGACCTGACTGAAGAGACTCATTTTGGAGATGTTGTAAGAAAAAGAAGTAACCTTTGTATTAACAAATCACTGAGGGGTTTTATGTTACCACAACCCAATTTAGCCATACTAAATTAATACAAGGAAAATGTAGAATACATTGTAGATAAAAATGGAATGGTTTTTAGGTCAATGAAATAAGTCGTCTTTAGCCTATGTAGAGGTATTTCCTTGTTACAGCTTGGGGTGTTCAGTGTATCTTTACTAACCGTTCTCTCACATCTCTTGTGATTGAGAACAGATGGCTGCAATGATTTTCAGATGATGTTCTATGATCTGAGAAACATTGAGCAATTTTTAATCGTCTTGAAATTCTTAAGAAATAATTTGTTATTTATTGGGGAAAAAATGAACTGCAAGGTATTTTTTCTTCGAGAATGCCTTAGCATGGAAGGTACCCAGAATTAGAGCAAAGTATCAGGTGAGACCATCTGCAATTCAAGTATTCTGATTTCAACTGCCTTTTCTTTTCTATCAATACATAAAGTTCTGTGTTCTGCAAAACTATAAATTCTGAATATTAAGCAGTTAATGAATAAAGAATCAGAGAAAAAAGTGGTTAGAATGTTACAACATTCAGATAGGTGTATGTAAAGTTGAAATTGTAATTTGAGGTAAAATATTTAGTAAAAGTCATTAAAGCTTTTTTTAAAGAGTCATTAAAGCTTTTTTTAAAGAGTAAAATATACCTAGTACTCTTTAAAAACATGAGATTATTCCTTTTATATAATATGTTTTTTATTCTTTTATAAACAATAAGTGGAGTTAATTTAAAATATAAAGAAAAAGGAAAAATATATATGAATTTTACCACTCAGCAGTTGTTAATCACACTGTATTATTTGGGGCTAGTTGTTATAGTTTGTCTATATCATATCCATGGCTATATCTGTCAAAAGTTTTATAAAATTTAGATCATACATAATAGTCAGTTTCATATCCTGGATTTTTTTTGTCATTATGAATGATTTGTATTTCTTAGATATTCTTAGAAAATCTAATTTATTAATACAATAATTTCAAATAAACAGATTTATTGAAGCCATTGCCCTATTTTAGACAGTTTTTTGTTAATACATTTTATTAAAAGTGCTATTAAGAAATTCATCCCTTTTTGAAATTATGCAAATTTTACTTACATTGTAAACATTATTGAATGATTAGATAACTGATGCATATCAACAAATAGCTTTCTATATAGTCGGTACCAAATTTTTACTCTCATGTTAAATATACGTGAAGGTGATATCCTAATTTATGCTCACTAGAAATGTTACCTTTTTTGTTGTTTTTATTTTCCTAGTTTCATAGCAAAAAATCTATTCTAATGTATATTCTTTCAAATTCTTTTATTGTTATTTGGCATTCATCAAATACTTAAGTTTTCTTTGTAATAAAGTCTAATGCTGGGTTTTCTGTTCTGTCTCATTGGTTCATACTATACCAAAATAATTTATATAATGGATCCTCTCTTCTTACTTATTTGGGTTATTTCTCCAGTGATAGTAGCCAAGTGATAATGGTAGCTGAAGTTTCTTGAGTTCTTAGTATGTGTTAGCTACGCTGCTAAGCAGACCAATCTCTGTCTCTGGTGCAGTGCCGATCAGTGGCTGTGGCTGTTTGCTGAGGCTGTTATAGGATATTACCTTTCAGTCTTCTCCAAATGTCTTCTCATTATGGGAATCAGAGGATGTGACTGTCTGGAATATGATCTCCTTATGATGGAAAGCAGAAGGGTACAGTTGGCAGAAACTGGCCGTGCCCCTGTAGTCTTTGCTTTAAAGTGGAAGCTGGTCAGTTTGTCATATGGCTAACTGCAAGTCATAGAGCTAAAAACAACATCAGTGGAGCAGAGACAACACTGAGGATGTGAATATGGGCAATGATTTTAAAATTCCTCATATCATGCATGCTTGTTTCTTCTGTTACTTTGTGGTCTTTGTGAGTTCATTGCTTGATCTTAATCAATGATGTCCTTTGGATTCAAATTAAGACTTTATCTTTCAGAGGATATTCAGAAATCAGGGAGGATTTATAATAACTTATTTATTATATAGATAATAAAAGCATGGAGGAATTTAATGCAGGCATTGCTAATAATGGCTTTCTTAAGTTTCTGTAGCAGGAGAATCTTCATCTAGTGTGATGATCCAATGTTTCATATAATAATGACTTTAAAATGTAAAAGAAATCATATAACAAATGTAGTAGCATTTTACATTTAACTACTGGAGTCTGATTTACAGTAATTAAAAATGATTTTACTGTTCATCATGTATTTCTTTTCCATAGTTGTGGCTTTTAGATGCCTGATTTTATATATATATGTATATGTATATATATATATATATATATATATAGCCAGTTACATTTCTTATTTCTTCCTTTCTCTTGTGAAACCTTAGGCTATCTGTTTATTTTGGCAACCAGTATGTATCATTTCATGTAAATCACATTTTTATGCAGCTGCTAGAAGCTATTATGAGGATTGCTAAACAGATATGCAAAATCAGTCAGTCATAGTAAAATGACAAATCTACAAGTTATCAGTGACCGTAAAAGAGACTGAATAGTTTAGTCACTGCTAGCAGTTGTCCTTTTGCATTGAGTCTTTTACCTTGGTCATGTATTAGCTAGATGAAACTTATGTTAGGTCTTAAGGATAAGCTCTTGTTTACCAAGTGAAGAAGTTCAAGGTATTCCAATTGACGGGAAAGCACATAACATTAAAAAAAAAAAAAATGAAGGTCTTGATATTAACTGTATGCTTTAGCAATAATGCAAAGTTTGTTGTCACTGAGGAACTTAGAAATTATAATCTGAAGGTCACGCATTTAAACCATATTCACATGATTTCTGGGTTCTAAATTCTTAGAAGGTTCAGTCTACTTTTGTAAAAGAAGTGCTACAGTTGATTCAATCAAAACAATAATTTGATTAATGTATTTCCCATTCATTTTTGTCCTGCCATATTCCCTAAGGATACAATTTTATATGTAAAAGAATATAATGGAATTGCATTTTCAGGTAGTGAGGTTTTCTAGGTGCCCGTGTTCTAAAGTGTTTTCTTTCTCAGATGTTTGGAATTCCACAGAGGTGCCTCAGGCTTGAGTATATATGGAAATAAGATAAGTAGATTGATTTCAGTGTCCAAGCCTTTCTTCTAACAGGGCAGTTCTGTTTATAATCAGCTCAGGATCCACCAAAGATTTTATTTGACAAAAATGATGACGGTACTAAAAGCATATCATGTGCTATGTACTTTTTGGCACACAAGATAGAAATGGGGACACAATTGTGGTCTGCTTTCACCCTCTGTGAACTGAGGCTGAGAGCTAAGATGAACGAAGCCAACTTTATCTGAATACTAAAATCGTGGCAGTACTTCAGCGGCATGGTCACGAGGAAGGGAAGAGGCAGTGTGCTGCCTCAGTACACACTACAGTCTTTGAGCAACTCTCACATGCTCCACCAAGACAGATTCTTAAATGACTTTGTAAGTCCCTTAGGAATCTGCATTAGGTTTAGAGACTACATTAGGCAGCAGCTGCTAGCTACAGCTGAATGATTATCTATTCAAATGGAACAGATTCTAGGGAGGATGTGAAGGGAGGCCTTCCCTCACAGTGACTCTGCAAGGAAGACTCTTGAGCCATGGGAAGCCAGAAGGAGAGCTTCAAGCAATAAGATTTTATGATGCTGCTTAGCCTTTCTAAAATCCTTCTTAGTAGACAGATGAAAAAAAGATGTAGCAATGAAAAGATGCTGAAAAAAGAAAAACTAAAACATCTAGAAATAATGTAAAGATGATAAAACTTCAATTTTTTTTTTTTGCCAGCGTGGTTTGCATTCCTACAAATTTTTGTGCTGATGAATTTTGTTATTCTGTAAACTAGATAAGGAGCAAGTGAATATGTGAGCACACCATTCATCACAATGGACCTGATCTATAGAAAATACTCAAGAGGGCGTTATGTGATTTTTCTAAGGACCCTTTTTAGAAATGATTTAATTAAAATGAATGATTGCACAGCTGTTGCATACAGCAGCATTTTGAAAAGTGCCCACTGCTGCCTCATCAGCAATTAAATATAGGTAAAGGGAAATGCCACTTTCTTCTTGCTGATCATAGAGTCACAGATATCTTTTCACTTGAATAATTGTAGAGAGGTCTGTGTTCCTGTACCTGGTTCAAATACTACCATCATGACTATAGCAAACACAATTTTTGAAATATCCTAACAAAAATAGTACATATATTAAAATATCACAAATCCTTCTGTGTAATTATTCTAGTTGAAGAGAGAATTTTTCAAATCACTTCATAAAAAAAGTACTTTATAGATCAAATACTTTTGGAGATTGCTAAATTAAATAGTTAAATTGGTTTCTACTGCACAAGGCTTTTCATATTTTAGTTGTGAATTTCTGAGAGGAGAAAAGAGTAGAAAATCCCTCCTGTGATTCTATTAAATGGGTGAGTGTGTATGAAGCTATGTGTAGAATATGTAAAACATCTTGAGAAACACAAATTGTTCCATAAAATGTAATTAGAGAAATAAGTGTTCTGTGGGTACTTGCTGCTTATTAGCAATACTATGCATATGGACATTCTCTAAAATGGAATTGCTTAATCAGAGAGTCTATATACCCCCTTGTCTTCTGTTATGATGACTGCAAACAAGCATATTGATCATTTCTTAAATCATATTGATCATACGATCTTCAGGTGATAAGATCAAGAAGCTACTCTGATAATCAGTTTAGTCATTTACCATTTTTCCAGAAACATGTATATAATTCCAGGGGTTTCCAGATCCCTTGAAACTTCTTAGAGTACAGAGAGGGAAAGAGATCCTAATCACAAAAATACTTTGGTGAAAAATAATCTGGGAGTTCTAGAATGAAACCCTAGATGATTTTGAAAGCTGTTCAACTCTAAAATCAAGAGTTGAACTTGGAAAACAAACAAACAAAAAAAAAAGAGTCGAACTTGGGACGTTTTCTCTGTGGCCAGAAGAAATGAACAGAACAAGTGACAGGGGAAATGAGGAAGGGAATCATGATTATATATTAATGAATAAAGAGAACCCAGGGCTCTGAAAACTCAACATATAACTATTCCATTTATAAAAACCAAACATACGGAGTACCTGAATTGAAGCTCTCAATCTCACCCATGGCAGACTGGATCGCATGAGTAGCTCTGTCTTAAAGTGACCAAGTAGCAGATGCATAGTGGTCAGAATACAGACTCTGGAGTCTGACTGCATAGACCAATTCCACCACTCATCACTGTATGAACCTGAGCAAATCATGCAGTCTAGCAGTATCTTCCACCTCATCAGTAAAATGTGGATAATAATAATAATAATAAAAACTAGTCCATCAAGTTGTTGTGATGTTCCAATAAGTTAAATTACTTAAAACTCTTATAACAGTATTAGGTATATATATATATATATATATATATATATATATATATATATATATATATGGAAATATAGAGAGATGAATAGACAGACATTTAGATTACTCACAGTTTGTTGTTATCATTTATTTTGTTTTGTATCAAAATAGATGGTTTTACTAAGTGGAAGAAGCCCCCTTAACATGTTCCTAGTGCCAATAAAGTCTCTCTCATGTCAATCTGTCTAACTATACCCTCAACATTAACAAGTAGGAAGATGTGTCCTCTTCATGTTAAGAAATACATTTTCTATGAAATGCTATTAAAAACAACTTTGGGAAGAGACTATACCTTTAGCAAGAAACTTCAATAGACAGTAGTTTAAATACCCTTGTATGGCTTGCCTTGAAAATATTGCCATTTATAAAATTATTTCTGTGAGGAAAGCTATTCCTATTATAAACTTTGTAACAACTTTTGTATAATAACCTATGTATTAAAATGAGGACATCTCTTTCAGAATGGGAGAGTGAATAATTGGAAAAATTAATAAGTTTGCCAGAATGAGTATGATTGTGTCACTTGTATTTGTTAATTGTATATGTTTTAGGCACTTGCATATTTGATATATTTTACATTAAAAATAGTAAATTAATAATCTGTGCATCCCTCAAAAAAATAAAGTAAAATGAGGACATCTTGCAAAATTTGTGCCCACAATCAGATTCACATTAAAATAGAGAATATTTTGGATTTTGAGAATGCACTTGTTCTACTGAAAAGGACAAAAGGGGAAATAGAACATATGTATGGCAAGGACTTTGATTCTAGGACTATGGCCTTTTGAGAGCGAGCAGTGTTAGGAAGTCTCCCAACAGCTGGGAAACCTCTGACTTGAGATATTTTAAACCATAATACATTCTTTTGCCCATTGTTTTTCAAATCATAATTATGTTAACTTGTAGTTTCAGTGGAAATCAGGTAGGAAGAAAAAAATTGGCTGATGGGCTATGTTGTCTGAAACTGGATGTGACTATGAAAGATATGCCAAAAATAAAGGTTTTTACTTGGGTTTCACAGTTTAAGCATTTTTCCGATAGAACTTCATGAGACATAAACAAGGAGAAAAATACATAAAATAGTTTTATTTTCAAAGAATTCTTCCTTTGGTTCATATGGCTAGCAATATTTGTTTTTTTAGAAGGGTAACAAATACTACTTTTGTAGGAATTGTACCCAAGTGCTAGCTTCACCCCAGGCTGTGTGGAGTCATGTCCTTGTGCTGTCACTTACCATTTGTGTGACCTTGGTCAAATTCCCTGACCACTCTGGTTTGTATTATCAACATAAAAGAGATAATAATGGTTTCTTAATTCACAGAGTTTCTGTGAGTGTTCATTGAGAACACACATTTTAAGACTTAGAATAAAGGCCTGGAAGATAATAATAAGTGCTGGATAAATTTTGACTATTGTAATAGTGCGATTACCAAATTGTGTATCAGCTGGAGTCCGAAGTGTTTGTTATTCTATCTTTATAGTGTTTCTTTCCTCTTTACTGATGAGTTTAGCCTTATTTTCAGTGAGGAAAGATTCCTTGTCACCGTATGAAGACATATAGTAGATGTGATTCCCATAAAATGATCACTGAACTGTTAACACAGCATTTTGAACTCCGTTAGTATTGCTTTCATTTACCAAAGCCGCTGCTCCCCGGTTTGCAATCATCATTGTGCAGCTTGGTGTGGAAAAGTGTTTAGCTTCAGTAAAGCACAGATATCACTTACACACAAAACTAAGATGCCAACTGCATCTGGATACATTCCTACACATTTCTGTTAGTGAGCTGATACACGGGTATGTCGGATCATTCGTATAATCTATATTTGAAATGTGATCCACGGAGAGGCTTCCCAATTTAGAAGCCTGATGTGGCTTATCTTAGGGAACTCTGAAATCTTTAGTTTGACCAGAGAACCATTAGATTCAAACGTTGTCATATCATCAAACAATTTAACAGATAAGTACAATTCCGTATAGTAATAAGCAGAGAGGAGTGAAACCTGTCCTCAGCGTTCCTCCCTTAATGAGTGCCAGGCCTGAGATTGAGGCCGTAATTTATGGAGCACAGTCAGTTCTTGTAAAAGCTGGACCAAGCAGAGATTTCCTGAATGTGTCACACGCCAGTAATTGTCAAAAGGGCGTTAGCAATAGGAAATGTCTTTGTTGCCATTAACATCAATGAAAGTGTTTTATTCAAATAACAAGTTTTGGGGTCACCTGGGTTGCTCAGTTGGTTAAGCTCTGACACCTGGTTTTGGTTCAGGTCATGATCTAGGTATCATGAGATAGAGCCCTGCGTCAGTCTCCATGGTCAATGTGGAGTCTGCTTGAGATTCTTTCCTCGTCTATCCTTCCCCTTCCGCCCCCCCCACACACACACTCACTCCGCACATATTTTCTCTCTCTGTCTCTCTCTCTCTCCTCTCTCTTTCTTTCTCTCTCACTCAAATAAATGAATTTTAAAAATCTAAAAACAAAACAAATACCAAATTCTTGGGGATCTGGGTTGGGCTGGGGAATAGGTTAAAGAGGTGATGGGTATTAAGGAAGGCACGTGTTGTGATGAGCACCAGGTGTTGTATGCAGGTGTTGAATCACTATATTATAAACCTGAAACTAATACTACACTGTAAGTTAACTAGCTAGAATTTAAATTAAAAACTTTTTAAAAATACAAATACCAAATTCTTAAATAATCAGTCAGTTAACCAGCAGAGGTAACCATAGGGATCCTACCTCATCAGGAAAATGAGTGAATTAATAATAAGTGCCAATAAGTGCCATTGGAAAACTATACCATGTCCAAAGCTAAAGACTGTGTGGCATTGCTGAACTGACTATAGTAAAGTACTGGACTTGGACTAACAAGGAGTTTATTTAGGGGATGTTAGTTAGGCATGATAGTTATTCATTCCTCTCCAACTCCATGTCAGAAAGATGATAATCTCCAGGAGATTTAGAATTTTTAAGCATATGGGACTTTAAAAGACAGTCAACATGCAATGCTCTTATATTATAAATGAGGAAACTGAAATCCCCAAAGGGTAAGGAATTTGCCTAAGAAAAAGCAATTATTTAACAGAATAGAGGAGAATAGATTCCAGATATCCTATTTCCCAGACCAAGGATGAAAACTTCATTGCTTCCGACTTCCTTGCCTCTTTCGGTTTCCTCATTTATTTTTTTCTGTCCTAACGTGTAATTCAAAGCAGCTGCATTTCCTAGGAAATAAATTGGACGTCAGAGATTTTTCCTACTATCCATCTTGCATCCTAGCATTTGTTACCATTCTTGTTGCTACCATCAGACATTGAACAAGGAAGAACAACTCCCTGGGTTAGCCAGATAAGAAGGAATAAACTGAGCGGAGTACTTACTGCCCTGGGTAGAACACAGTTAACTTTTAGTAATTGTCCCCTTCTCTTTGCCTTTTGCTGGCATTGCTAGAAATGGCTCTGACTCTTTAAGCTGAAACTTTCCTGCTTTAATCATAGATAACACCTAGAAACCTTCATATATTTAAAGTTATTTATCATCATTCAGGGAAAAGATCTAAAGAGATGTTGAAGGTTTGTCTTTTTTCCTTCCAAAATATATATTCTAATCTCTTCTCAAATATTGTCTGGCTGAGCATCAGGGCCAGTTCCTAACTCTTAGCCTGAGTCTCTAAGAACTGAAATGCACCCCAATCTATGACTGCTCTTCTTTGTTTTTTAAGGGATATCAGTAAAATCTTGAAAGAATTTCAAGCAAAAAGAATACTAATAAATATCTGAATACTCATCTAAATTTATCAAATTGTATCTTACCATATTTGCTTCATAGTTTTTGATGAGGTAAAACTACTACATAGAGTCTGCAGACCCTTAGAAGTTGTACTTCACCAGTCTTGTTCTTTACCTCTATACACAGAGAAAATCTGACACTGGTGTTTTATACGTTCAATGTGTGTGCATGTGTGTGTGTAATTATTTCCATGTTTAAACTTTGAAATATTGTAACATTTTGTACTGGACATTGTGATTTAATGTTAAATATTATGTTTTGCAATTCCTCACTATCAATAAATGAAACCTTAGTTCACTAGTGACTATACAGTATTTAATTATATAAACATCAATTCATTCACATTCATTTATTTTTTTATTCTGTTCATTGGTGATTAAGATTGTTTATAGTTTACTCCAACTAAAAATATTGTTTTAATAAAAGCTTTTCTGTTCGTGTCTTATAGTATACCTGCAGATACAGTCCCAGAAAGTGAGCCTTCTTGTGAGATAATTGCTTATAATTTCTACTTCTGTTTTACCAGATCCTGACAGATTGCTCTTCAAAATGATTGCAACAATTCAGATGCCCACAAGCATGTGACGAGAACTTTTTCCGCTAGACACTTTTAACAACATTTGTTATTGTCAACATTTTGTTTTTACCAATCGGATGGATGTAAAATAATGCCTTGTTTTAATTTGCATTTTATGGCTTGCTATTAACATCAACATCTGTTCACATGTTTATTAGCCATTTGGGTTTTCACTTCTGTGAAATGTTTGCTAATGTCCTTTATCTTCTTCAATTGAAATGCTTGCCTTTTTCTTATTGCATTTTAGTGGTTCTTTATATATTCTGGATACCTATTCTGTGTTTATTAAATGTGTGACAAGTATCTATTCCAAGTCTATGGTCTATATTTTCACTTTTTAAATGATATTTTGATGTCCTGAGCACTTTGTGTTTTTTGTTGGTTTTTATAGTCAAATGGATCAATATTTTCCATCATTGGTTTGTATTTGTTACTAATATTTAATAAAAATTATAATCCAATGTGTGAAAATTAGCTGATATCTTTTTTCCAACAATAAATACACTATAGTCTTTCTTATTTAGTCTTTAATTGACCCAGAATTAATTTTTGTATAATGTGAAGTAAGGTTCTAATTTCATTTTTTATGTGAATGAATTATTGTTTCTGCCTTACCTATTAAATATTTAATTACTAATATATACTATTCCCCTTATCATTTAGTGATTTTCCACATATGTGTTGCTTTATCTCTGGACTCTATTCTTATCCCTTTTTCTCATGTCTAATCCTGAAAAATACAACACTCTTAGTTATCTTACAACTTCCTCAAGTAGAATGAATCTTTATGGAGTCAGAGATCTCCATCAGTTTTGTTCATTGATTTATTGTAAGCTCTTAACATTTGGTACATGAATTGTTTTCAGTGAACATTAGTGGAATACATATCTTGAGGTGTGAGTATAATTTCCCTCACCAACTTTTTCTATGAAATATGCCGAACTATATTAGGTTCTTTGTCTTTCTATGTAAGATTTTGTTCAATAATCTAACTTCTATAGAAAATTTGGAAATCCCTTCCATTTCTGTGTTAGTGAGTATCCCCATCTACGAATGAGGACTCTGTCCATATTTGGATGTTTTTATCATGACTTGCATTAAAGGTTTATACTTTTTCTACAAAAAGATTTTCTGCATTTTTGTTCCACATATATTTCACTAATTTATTAAAATAACTGCCTTAAGAGTGCATTTTTTTAACTTTTTGCTGACTGTGTGTTGAGTCAAATTAATTTTATGTAGCAGACTTACTACATATAAGCTACTAATGCTGATTAGTGTTGAGTACTTGCTTCTCTTGAGTTTTCTATGTATATGATCATATTTTAAGTCATAAATGATATGTGTATGCATTTCTTTTCAAATATTTTTATTCCCATTTTACTATGTGGGTGAACACATGCAGTACAATGTTAAATAGACTCTAAAGGGAATGGTTATAAATTTCAACATTATGATGTAATGTTTTGCTATATACCTTTTTTTTTTTTAATATTTTTTTTAATTTTTATTTATTTATGATAGTCACAGAGAGAGAGAGAGAGAGGCAGAGACATAGGCAGAGGGAGAAGCAGGCTCCATGCACCGGCAGCCCGACGTGGGATTCGATCCCGGGTCTCCAGGATCGCGCCCTGGGCCAAAGGCAGGCGCCAAACCACTGCGCCACCCAGGGATCCCCTTGCTATATACCTTTTATCTAACTTCTTGACTTAGATACTTAACAATTTTTAGATTTTATTCTTTTGCAATATAAATATTAAAGGCTATACTTTTTTCTAGGAACTACTTATATCTATACATTCTTACACGTTTTCATTATTAGTACTAACTTTTTCCTAGTTATTACATACTCTGAATTTTTTAAACTATAAGTTACTTAGAATATTGTTTTATTTCAAATAGATGGAGGGTCTTTTCATTTAACTTTGTGTAAAAGTGATAAAAAGTTACACTCACAAATGCATGGATGGGGCATGAACTACATAGGGATATGGTGTTCAAATTTATACAGCCTATGCTGACTTTGAAAAATTTTTGCACCTCCCCTATGGCAATGGGTACATGTTTTTCCCTAGTGCAACCTCTTACTAAGTGTGTCTCTCTTTACGAGTCCAGCCACTGCTATTTGAACACTTCAGTATTCAATTCTTAAAACTCGTGACTCATGTCTGTGTGAATCGTACCTGAAAGACCCATACATCCCTGATAGAGAACCCATAACCATATAACTTCACCCAGTGCAGCCATAGGGTAAGCCTAGGAGCACATTGCTCTGTTTTTAGTTCTTGTCTTCATCACTGCCTCCTTGAGATACTCTTCAAGGCATCAGCTGTGCATTTGAGACAGTGTTTATTGCATGTTAATTTTCATTTTGATGCATCTGTTATAATAGGATTTCAAGTTCTTCCTATTACATCGTAGCTAGGATCAAATGTCTGCTATTCTGGTTTTATTATTATTTGCTTTTATATTAACTATAGAGCTTTCAAATCCAGCCCTTTATATGTAGCATAGCTTACAGCATTTTCTAACTGTAGCTATGCTAAATACACCCTGGCTGAATTCAAACGGCTGTATTGTGTCCCTTTCCCTCAGTTTCTGCCCCAGCTTTTTCTTGCCTACCTTACCTAGCTACCTCCTTAGCTCCCAGCCTTTTGGGTTACATAAAGATATTTGCAGATCTTGTCACTATCTAGCAGTGATGGCAGATGTGTTTCATTCTGGAAGTGAGTTGTTCTGATCCCAGTGTACTGGCTGCCAGCACTGTACTAGCTGCTTCTGGACTGGCAAGGGCCAGGGGCAGGAGTATGTGTGGTTGCTAGCAAAGAAGGAATGTAGCAGGTGCTTTGAAATCACTGTGCAGTAATATTACAGTTTATAATTACACAAGATATACATCAGAACACATCAAAATAACTCAGATTTGCTGAGGACAGGACGTGTTCATCAACATACTGTGTCACTTGCCTCCCATGTGCCTCTTTCTATTCTACTCTCCATTTCCAAATTATACTTACTACATTAGCAAGAGTATGGGCTTTGGAGTTAAAATTGCAATCTTGCAAATTGTAGTCTTGGTTCTGCCACTCACTAATAAAGCAACTTGAAATTTTAAAGGACCTTCTCTCACATGTATCATTCAGTCCTTTTATTGTCTCTTATATTGTAGGTGTTGCACTACATGCCTTAACAGTCACTATCATAATCACTTGAAATGGCCTGAGAGCTAAATATTATGATTCTTGCCACAGAGCTGATGAAACTGAGCCTCTCACATGCCTATTCTTACTTTAGCCTGCTATAAACTATAATACTTTGTAATCACTTTATATAGTAACCATTATATAATTTATAGTTATTTCAGAAAAGGGAATATAATCTTCTCATAAGAAGTCACTTTTAAAAATCATATTATGCTCCAAGCCATAGTAATAAAATATAATAATCTCAAATATATATGTTATTTTTAGTAATACTATTAGTCTATCATAATACAACTTTTCTCTCAGTGCTTTTTAATGACTTGCTAGTGTATTTCCTATTTATTAAGATAATTAATGATCATATGATTCCATGAGCATATAATTTCTTTAATGTAGATGGGAGGCAGTTTTCCCTTTTCTATGACATGATAATAAGCTATTTCAAAAGTAGAATTTTAGTATAACAGTTAAGAGTCCAGTCAGGAAACAGAATAAAAGAACAGAGAACTTAGAAGTTCTTCTTGAGAGTAAGTCCAGATCTCTTCAAAGAGGGTATGGCTAACACAGAACATCCAGTGTGCTGAGGCGAAGAAACTTGTCAGAGGATTTGGAATGGATATGCTACATAGAACTGGCCCACCAACTGGGAAGACAGCTGCCTGAGAAGATGGCTGGAATTATATGACAGAAATAATCTTCCACACTGAGAATATGGCTGGAACTGGTTTTTGCACACCACTGGGCCCCCTTGCTAAATAATAAAGAAGATCAGGACCTAGACATGGAGTGTCTTTCTAGGGCTAGCACCTTGAAATATCTCTCTGGCAGCCGCAAATGGACAGTCTAGCATTGTACCAGCTGGCAAAGGAGAAATGCCTAAAGGATGTAATTCCAGTATCATAGATTGTTGAAAAACTCCAAATTGTTGAACACACTTGAAAATATGTGTAATATGTTCATGACCTATCAAGAGTGTTTTCATAGGAGTCTTTCGCCTTACATTTTCCTTTTACATTTCAATGATCATAATAAGGTTTTGCAAGACATTCTAGTGAAAGAGATTATATTCTAAATTTAGAAAATCTCTTCAAAGAACATTGCAATGAAATTTCTTGAGGCATGAGTAACTTTAACAATGAGATAGATTTAAAACTTCAAGTCTCTAATCTGAAGATACTCAGCTTGTTATATTATTATATTAAAAAAAAAACAAGTGGGCACATTTGCTTCTGTGGACATCGTTTTATCTCGACTAAGTTTTCTATGCCTTAGAAGCATGCTTTCTAAAACTGACAGGAAGATGCATATTGATTGTCTCCAATCTTAAAGATTTCCAGACAATAGATTGAGAAATAGAATGTTGCTTTTGATTGCTGAATAGATTTTCATTCTTAAGTTTTTTTTTAATGATATATGTCTTATAAAGCTTTGAAGTCTGCAACTTTTTCTTAAGAATGTTCTAGGACTCCCTTTTCAAGAGAACAAATTTAGAAATTGGCTCCTTTGATCATTAGGTATGAGTAAGAATATTTGTTTAATGCTCTGCCACCTACAAATAAGAAAATAGTGAAATCACTAAACTTTAATCAATCTCCTCTGACCTTGCCAACCTCAAGAAATGTCTCCCTAACAATCAAAAGTGGTAATACAACCTACAATGGCTTGTTTCCGGAGGAATCCATCTGCCTTATTTCCATTGGCCCTTAAAAATATGCCATCTAAGCATTATTCATTTAGCTTATGGATTGGACTCTTCAAATGTCAACATTTTAGGAATATAAAAACCAAGAAATAATCAATTTCTGTTTTTTTTTTTCATAAATGTAACTCAAATATTTCCCTGACAGGGAAATGAGGAGAAAGGATGAATATGCTGGCACCAACGGAGGGCTGGTGAGTAAGTAACACACAATGGGTAAATGGTTTAAAAATTAGGGGAAGCAAGGTCCAAAAGACCAAAAACAACTGGACAAGTTTGTCTATACCTGAGATGCTTTTCCAAATCCCAATATACTTCTAGTAGCAATTGTGAAAACAATGACACAATCACTTATATTGCCCTTAAAAACTATGTTTAAAAAGGTAGAGAAATGAGCACAGTAGAAAAATAAAAGTATTACTTTTTTCCTAAGATTGCTTAAACCAGCTAAAGTGTGAAAATGATCTCTGAGGCAGTGGATGTGTTCTTTGCTTGCTTTTTTCAATGTCTGCTGTAAAGCTCCCGTCTCTCTGAGGGCCTGCACTTTTACTTTAAAGAGCTAGAGATGCTTTGAGTATTTTCATAGTTCTTTAGAAAAAATACGGGATTTTGTTGTCTGCTTAGTTCTTCTGTTGAATCAAATGTTCCCCTTGTTTATGTGTCTTCATTTTGTTTTTGTTTTTTTTTTCAATTTAATCATTTTGGGGGGACATGAGGGAGAAGGCTAGACGTGATGGGCTAGAGATTAAAGACAAGATAGAGATTATAAAAGGGAAGAATAAATGCAACATGACACTGCCTGTTGGCCAGCTGATTCTGCCATGAGCTTTACTGTTCAGCCACTTTTAACCTCACTCCACCTTTTAGATCTGCCAACACTTAGGCCAATTCACTCATTGGCACCCTGGACACCCTGGGCCATTGGCGCATAGCCAAATCTGCATTCCCTCTCCAGCATTCCCTCTCCTATTCTTTGGTTATTCCCTTAAAACCTGAAGGTCACAATTGACAAGTTCAATATCAGGCTGTACTAGCAGATACCTATGCCTCTCTCCCTGGCCCCTAGCCTATATATTTTATATAGCTTTTGGGATCAATATACAGTATTTATTTTGATTTTTTAAAAAAGACTTTGGATGAAAGTAGAGGATATGTTAGAAATGGGTGAAGTTGGACACAGCTGTCCTAGATCAAGCGGAGGCTATAACTACCCATTGCTTCTGTGTTCAGATTGTCTTAGTCAGCATCTTAAAATGTGTAAATGCCTAGAGAAAGTGTCCTGGATGATTTAAACAGTTTAAGTTATTCTCCAGAGTCGTAATTACAAAACTCAGTTTGAGAACATATTTTTGAAAGTTTTTTTTTTTTTTTTTTAAAAACTCAGATTGCTGTTTTTCTTGGGATGGATATTTAATGCATTTGTTGTTAGCTGTAGGAAAGTCGCTAACCTCAGGGGGAAAAATCCTTAAAATAGCCAAGATTTTTGGAAACTAGATAGAGAAGAAAGCAAACTTGATTGCTCAATATAAGACTAAATAAAAAAAGGATGTTATCAGCAATTAACTACAAAGCTTGATTCTAAAGGGGAAAAAAGGAATCAAAGTGGAAACATTTTTAAAGAGATGAAAACACTACTGGCAGCTCTATGGGGTATGGAATTTCTAAGAAGCTATAATCAATTCACATTTTCTTATATCTAGGCAATATTCAGCTTTCAGTTATTTTATGGGGGATACAGAGGATACAACTGCTGAGAACATATTTAAACATAAGAATAAGCCAGAATGACCCCAGAGCTTTCATCTCTCTCTTTCTCCTCATTGTGTTTTGCAAATAAGTTATCACCACAAGCCAAAAGTGAAACTGCAACATCACAATACAAGGCTTCATTAAAAATCACACAAAATCCAATTGCTTGCAGTAGTCATGACAAGACTTATGGTTAACTGTTAAGTCACTCAAAAAAAGTATGACCTAAAAAGAAACAAATGTGCTGTGTGACAGTCTTGAGGGAGAAAATACCAAACAAATAAACAAGAAGAGTCTTTGCATTTGAGTTATATGTGTTGAAAAGAAAATAATGCTTGTGTTAGAAAGAACCAATTTTTCTTATAAAAATTGGGGAAGTCTGTGGTTTAACAGAATCTACATGAGGTCTTCTACCAATGCATTTCCATAGAACCTCAGAATAAGGAAGGATGGGGATGGTCACACATATGCCCAATGACTTAGTGGGGCCAGGCATGTATCAGAGAAAACTACATAGAGGGTGAAATTTGTGTCAGGTATCAGGAACAAGGAAAATACCACAAGCTTTCCCTGGAAATTGGATGAATGTCCTTGGATACAGGATGGTTTTAGGGTAGGAATTGTTGCATAGGTCTGCAATCAGACTCTTCCAAGCTAATTTATAATGACAGGAGTGTAATCGTCTTAGGATTTCTC
This sequence comes from Canis lupus baileyi, assembly GCF_048164855.1. NCBI lineage: Eukaryota > Metazoa > Chordata > Mammalia > Carnivora > Canidae > Canis > Canis lupus. The sequence goes on along the minus strand of NC_132855.1, from coordinate 11,025,247 downwards.
TCATGTTCTAGTGCCTACTCAGGTTTTTCCATCTGTCAATATGAAGACATATTTCTAAAAGCCTAATTGTGTAATCATGGTTAAGAGATCCAGAAAAAATATGAAAATTTAGTGGCATATGCCACAAATAATAGTCGTTTGTTTCTTCATTTTATTTTTTTTCCAAATGCCAAAATGGTAATAGGAAATCATTATATTTACTGACTTTTTAACAAACAGAAACAGCAGAAGATAGAGGATAGGTTTTTCCAATTCATCCTCACTAAGGATGGGAGCATCCTTACTCTTGCCCTACAATCCAGAAATAAGCCACATCTTAGTGCTTACAGTTTAAGGGCGTGAGATCATGTCCTCTTCCTCTTCCATAATGATGAATGTTAAAGCATTCTACCCCCTTTCAGTGAAATTGAGAGAACTCTTCAGGATATAAGCCATTCTCGTGGACTGGCATACAGACATTACAGCAGATGATTCCAGCTGTCAAATATGGTGGTTTTGGAGTTATAGAGTAGAGAAAAATTAGGCCCTGTCTTTCCACTGCAATTCATTAATGCTATTGAGCATGCAATGCCTGGCAGATTTACAGGTGGCAGAAATAAGAGATTAATTGTTTTACTTTATTTATGCCTGGAATGTAACTGAAGACTAAGTAATTTGATTCCCATCAGTAATCTGTTTCCTTTGTCATTTCCCAACACCTGTCATTCTGTTAATTCATCCTTCTGCTTATAAATGTTAGGCACTTGAAGGAAAAGCTTCTATTTTTTTTTTCCATTCACTTATGTTGAGCTAGTAACTTGGGAAACTTTCTTCTTTGCATTTGATTTCCTCTTAGCAAGAAACAAAGGACACATTCTAAAAGACTGCAGCCTACTACAGGAATTATCTTTTTCTCTCCCTAAATTATATAAGATAGAAATAGGTATGGGTAGAAGTAAAGGAATAAAACTAATAACAGTGACTAGGAATAAAACCTCACTTCCTCCACCATTGACTGAGACCCATAGGCTTAGTTTCATTGAAAATCTAGTAGCAAGGATTGTTTAGATGTGAAAAGATATTTCTGTCTTCAATTTTTCTTCTTCCTTTCCTTATTTCAAAGGAGGTGATTTATCTGATTTTCTCTCTCTTTTTTTCCTATGTTTGATCTGTAGCCTTTAAATGTTAAAATACCAGAAAAGGCCAATCATTGTATCTGCCAAACATTTCTACTCTAATCCTGCACCAGGCTCATAACCAATGTTCTCTCCCATAGCCATGGAAAGGTCAACCTCTGTGTACAATGTGACCCTGCTCAGCTGATCACTGCTACATAGCGTTGCATATCTGTCTTTCTCCAATGGCAAAACTACCTCTACTAGTCTTCTACTCAGACCTCAACAGTCTTTCTAGGTGGATGAAATGCCTGACCAAAAAGAAAGTCTTCTGTCTTCTATCCAAATCTTCTTCATGTATAGTTCATGGTCCATGTAATTTCATGCCTTTGAGTGTTGATTTTTTCCCCTGTAAGTAATAATAGTAATAAGAGTAATAAATATAAATTCAGTATCATATAACCTCAAATAGTTTTATTATTAAATGTAAATATTCTTCATTAAATACTAGTAAGTATTTGACATTTCAGAGTTTATTCCCTAAATTCTGGCCAAGGTCAAATAGGGAGCATTAGAAATAGGCAATAAAACTTGGAGAGAGATTTAGTCTACATCTCTGCCTGTTCCTTCCTTTTCATCCTCTCAATAACTAGCAAGTTTAGGACTTGATTTTTTTTTTCAGCTTTCACAAGTGGCACATGGTTACATTCTTGGTGTAAAAAAATAAAAACTTAGAGATACACTGAATAATCTAAAGTTTCTTTCATTGAAGGGTCCACCTTTCTTCCATCCGTCTGATCTCATTTCTTCCCCAGAGGAGGTGACTCTTGTCCAGGATTAGGTACCCAGTGCTTCCATAGAATGTATGTAGGTGATGGGAATATTCTGAGCTAAATGCTATTTCAGACATGGTTAGGATGATTAAGGACCTGAATTTGGAATTCTACTTAACTTGAATTAATTTCACTTTACATTAATAGGTACATGTGAGTAGGAGCTCCCATTTTAGATAGTACAGGTTTTCATCTGTCTCCAGGGCTATGGCAATAGATTCATCAGTTTCCCTGTACCTAGGCTCATTTTCTTCTTCCTAGCATGGGCCTTACACTCATGTGATCATACTTCCCAGTTACAAATCCTTCAGTGAGTCCCTTTTGGTCGTACTTTAAACCTATTTGCCTGATATACATGGTTCATTATGATCTGGCCGTCGTGTACCTTCATCTCTTGCCATTCCTTACATTCATAAACTATGTCACATCTCTCATGCCTTGGTGTCTTTTCACACACTATTCCCTCCTGCCAGGCCTCTCTCTATCTGTCTCATAAGTTTCAACGAGTCTCAGGTAGTACCTCTCAATTTTTTTGCCCCTAAATACTTTCCCAGTAGTTATAGGTGCTTTTCATCTCTGTAGCCCCCAGATGCAGCACAGAAAACCAGTAGGTATTACATAAATGCTGAGTTTATTCCTCCACTCTCCTATCTGACAGCATGGAGAACGGCTACTTTGCTTTCATCTAAAAGCCTGTATAGCGTCATTGAGGGAAGGAAAGAAATCTGGAAGGAAGTAATTCTGCTACAATGTAAATTTCACACGGGCAAAAATTAATCTTTTTTTTATTCACACTCTAAAGTCTTAGAATAACGCTTGGCACAGATGAAGAGCACATTGAATATGTATAGAATTAATAAATTATCAAATTATAATTTCATATTTTTATGGTTATCCTCTTTGACCATTCTCAAAGTCTGTCCAGAAGCTTCCAGGTTAAAATAATTTTCGTGAATTTATAAAATATGGAATTAAAAACAGCCATGAATCCCTAAATCTGCCCACTCTTTTGTTGTTGCTGCTTTTCTCAGGCAAAGAAAGTCACTGCTTTAGGAGAAACAACATAAATAAACAAAACACTCAAATATCAACTCATTGAGATGGGATTCTAAGTAACATGTGTCTAAAGCACCTGTCCCCCACACCTAAAATCTCATTCCTGCTGAAACCCAGCACACTTTGTCATTTTTCACTACTCTTCCAATCTCACGTAATCAGCAAATGTAATTAAAGCTCATTTTTTTTACCTGTTAGTAAGTAGTCAATTAAATACTTTATTTACCATTAAATTCAGTGCCTTCCAATGCATACGTTCACTACTATGTTAGCTAATTGGAGCCATATTCAATGGACTCCATTAATGTTAATTTATGGTTAACTTTTGCTTAATATAAAAATCCATTCCCTGTCTACAGGATCATGTTCATATCCAAACCAATTTGCATTAATTTTGGAAGTCAAATATCAAGAGTATCATTTCAAAAATGGTTAATAAAACCTTAATATAAAATATCTATTGTATTCTGTTCCAGTCACATTCTTCAACTGGATAATGCTATTAAGTAAAAGAATATCTAGTAAATATAACTTTGCCACATTATGGATTATTGCTCTTGATTTCATTATCCACCCTCCAAATACTTGGATATAACATCTCAATATTTTTTGCACTATTTTGATTGAATGACCATTTATATGAATAGGCATTTTATCTTTTTAAGATACATGTGGTTGTTTTTTTTTTTTTTTTATGACTCAGTATTTTAGTCAGCCCTATTCTTTAAGACACAAGTCAAATAGGTGTGCCAATATGGATAGCATTTATCCAAAGTTTTGTACCAATTTTTTTTTTTTTTATCAGTATCTAGTTTTTTAAATTTGAAGTGCTTTCCAGTTTGGCCATTTGTATTTTCCTCTCCTATTGGACATAGTGAAAAAATAAATGCACTGATTGAGATACTTAAATAATACTAGTTGAAAGGTTTTCATTGTTAAATTATTTGTTTGAATATGATTTTTATTGAGGCGGCTCAGTCAGGTAAACATCTGACTCTTGGCTTCAGCTCAGGTCACAACCTGAGCTCTCACAACCCTGAGATCAACCCCCACATCAGCACGGAGTATGAGACTTTCTCCGTCCGTCCCTCCCCTCACACCACAGGTTCGCTCTTTCTCTCTCTCTCTCTCTGTCTTGCAAATAAGTAAATAAATCTTTTAAACAAAGATACCATTTTTATTAAAACTGATTATAAGGAAACATTTTAATTTCAATGTTGGTTTTAACCCCTTGAAAAATTTTCTTTCTAGTATATTAAGAAAGCTTGTTCTTTTTTGTTCACTCCCCATATGCACTATAGATTTTTATTCAGAGATACACTTAGATTAGACTTTCATAAGCCCATCTTAAATCTTTCTATTTTGTTGATGCTCATCATCTCCAAAAGAAACTACAGACATTTTAATTATAACATTAGAATATGGTCTCATTCATTAGTGAAGATTAATATTTTTCTCAATACTCAGTGTCCATTATTTTTTAATTATCTCAAATGTGGATGTATCTGGAGTTTCTCATTAGAACAAATTCATATTTTCTTTATCATTGTTTTGCAGTTCACTGAGAGCCCATCAGTGATGAATATAGGAGTGTACTTAGTTTCTAAGAGCTGTTCTGAAGGTTGAGATTGAGTAGGAGCCTTATTATTTTATAGCCAAATGTTATTTGTGGAACTCTCCTTTAACCTGATCCTGTTACTTTGAGTTGAAATCCTTTGAAGTATTAGGGAAATTTTTCTTACTCTTGTATTTCCTTAAATGTACTTAATATCCAGCAGAAGAAAAGTCTTTATTAAAATATAAAACTAGGGGAATCTGCACTATTCCACTTGATTTCAAGAGAGTATATAACAAGCCAGATTTATTACATAATTCCTCTCTTCATGGATATAATAATGAAATTGCCTCCAAAACTCAACCCTCTTACATGTGACAGTCACATTAGTAAAATAAAAATTGGTTTATAAAGTATTAGAGGTAGAAAATGAGACAATGAATAAAATTGTAAGAAAGTGAAATTCCTTTGAAATTGTACAACCCAAAGGTAAACAATATTAACATTTTTCATAGTTCCTGGTATCCCTCAAAACATTTATATCCATTTAGTTATTTATTCAACAAGTATTTATTGTGTACTTACTAAAATCAAGCCATGATTGTAGCCCCAGAGACGTGGAGAAAATATTAAACCTCTATTTGTGCAGCTAATTTTGGTGCAGGAGATTTGCAAACAAAGAAATACCCAGCAAAATTTCAGCTAAGCCTAAGTTCTGTGAGGGAAAATGAAGCAAGATAAAGGGCATAAGGATTGACTGCAGGTGGGATCTAATCAGGGAAAGCCTCTCTAGGGAGGACACTTAGGAGCGGAGCCCTCAACTCTCCACAGCAGGAATGTACTCGGCAAGTTAGAAGCACTGTATAAAGCCTTGTGAAGGTAGATTGAAAGGATGGCAATGACATTGGATCAGTAGGAGGGCAGATACCTCATAGGCCAAGGTACAGAATAGAGTTTTTATTATGAGTGTGACTGAAGCCCTTGAGGTTTCGAGCAGGGAAGTGATGTGATCTGCTTTACATTTTTTTAAAAGATCACTCTGGAGAGTGTGGAAAGAATAGATTACAGGCACAGGTGGATACAGGAAGATTCGCACAATTTCAAAATGCTGCATAAAGATGATCAGAGTAAATCTGATTTTCTTCACTTAAGGATATGTCATGGACCATTTAAATGTTGTATGGATCAGGTTAAGCTTGGCCAGGGTTCCTTAACAGTTGACACTATTAACATTTTTGGCCAAACAGTTCTCTTACGGAAGGCTGTACTGTGCATTACAGGATGTTTAGCAGCATCCTTGGCCTTTACCCACTAGATCCTAGTGGCTTTCCCTTCCCAGTTGTGACAACCAAAAATGCCTGCAGACATGGCCAAACGTCCCTATGAGGGGCAAAATCACCCCTGATTGAGCTGCAGGGATAGACAATACGTACTAACAAAACCCTCCAAATTTCAGTAGTTTAAGAAGATGAAAATTATTTCTCACTCACTCAAAATCGGCAGTGAGTCCAGTGGTCCTCCTGGGGAGCTTCCTTATAAGCTGTGGGTTCCAGGTGGCTTGTATTATGTAGAAATACCACCTAGCTTTCAGGTAACCATTACAGGGAAGAGAAAACTGTATCTCAATGCTTCTGCACCAGAGTGACTCACGTCACTTTTGCTCACAGTCTATTGGCTAAAACTCCTAACACAACTTCTTTTAACTGCAAAGAGGTTAGGGAAAGTAGGGGAGCACATGGATATTTGGTGACCAGTTAATGTTTCTGCTTCACTTCTAGGCACCAAATTTCACTGGTCTAGAGAAATCCTAGAATTCTGCTGGCAAGTACATACTATTTAATCCTTTACCCTAAGAATGTGGGGATTCTGGTGATTAGGCTCCAAAGCTGTTCTTGAGTCTGAGGGTTCAGGCTCCATTCACCATGAAGAGTTGTTGTTGTTGTTGTTGTTGTTGTTGTTGTTGTTGTTGTTTCTCCTTTCTATCCTTCTTGGGTACATTTAAAATGGGTCTTAGGTTTTGTTCTTTTTGGTGGCTGCCTAGTTTTGTCAGTCTAATTTCTGACCTTGGAGAACCGTGGAGTCAAGGGTTGTTTTAAGCGTCGAACAATTATAGACTTTTAAAGGCAAAGATTTATGTTTTTTTTGGCAGTGCGACTCTCTCATAATCTTAAAAGGCTTCCTATCTTTCCGATTATTCTCATTTCTATGTGCCAGTAACCTCATCTATAATTCTCTAGGTATTCCATCTATTTCATTTCAGTCCTTTCTTGCCTTCAAAAGTCTTTCTCAATTTAACGGTATATAATATGAAAGTATAAAGTAGGAAGGTCATACCTATTAAGTTTCAATATTTATATTTATTTACATTATTCTAAAAATAGGCATAAGGCTTCTGAGGCAGGGATACCTTATTACTCATAGTAATAACTGCATTCGTTCATTTTGTCTCAATTTTATGCCCTTTCTTGGGTCATGTGATGAAAGCCAGATAGATGTGACTTTGTGTGTGCCTGGTTCTCTACTCTAAGTGAGGAACCCCCAAAAATACGAATCTGAGCATCTATATAGGAGAACGGCTGTTTCTCTTCTCCTCCTGAGAGATGGAGAGTAACATTTATTCCCTTGTGTAAACAAATTTTCCTTGGAAAGAGAAGGCAAAACCTCTTCGGTTCTTACCCTGTGGAATGTATGGAAATATTTGGAGGTGTGAGAATGGGATTGGGCAGGCCTCTCTCAGTTTACAACCCACATAATATCTCTGTGGCCCCAGGTCCATTCCCCTTTGACAACTAACACATTCCTCTGGGGAGGTAAATCTCAAATCCTCCCTGAGGTGTATCATTTATTCAGTTATCTTTGCACTTTCAAGGCTTTTCCTTAATGTAAGTTGCAATAAAATCTGTTTCAAAAACCTTAACATGAAAATATTCACTTCCTGACAATGCCCTTAACCTAATTTAAGCCCTGAAATTTTGCAATCTGCTCATATGTTTTACCGAGTATTTTTCACACAAAGTCCTTTTTAGCAACTTAACCAAAATAATAGCTTTATATTGGAAGGACAATCCAGTTACAAATGTCAAAAGCTATTTATATATTCCAAGACATAATAGGATAAAAGGTTTGTGGAATGATAGTTTAAACTTCTAAAGGGTTATTGTATTTCCATGTGAATTATGCCATACTGGTGGTATTAAGGTAGAAAACATTGATAAATGTACTGTAGTTATGGTATTATTTACTATATTAATTTTATGGTCATGGTTATGTTGGATTAACAAGAAAGTCCAGTATTTCTACATTTTTAGACAAATCCTTTCTATCTCAGGGAAAGTTTGTGGATATGCTTAATTTATATTGTCTGATTATTAAAATTATTCAATTGCTTTTTGAATAGCTTTGAATAGGTCTATTCCACAGTGACTGAACTTATTAATAAAAAATATTCTGTAATCTTTTGGATTTTTTTTCTGTAATCTTTTGTATAAAATGTTTAGTATCACATCTGAAAGATGATATATAAGATTATATCTAAAAGCTTTATTTCCCCATAATATCATATTTGATAAGATTTTCCCTGAGTATGAATTCTTTGATATATAATAAGTTTTGACTTATTGTTGAACACAATCACGCTTTCAAGTGTTCATAACATTTCATTCTTGTTTTAGTTCTCTTTAGTTCATGAGTGCTTGCATTTTGGTTCTTGAATTCATAGGCATTGTCACAGATACGAGTGAATTTCCCTGAGCTTGGAAGCTACCATCCCCTCTCTTCTCATATCCAGGATCATCTGTACTGTGAGAGGCATCTTATGGGTGTGTGTGGCACTTCACTGTGGACAACTAAGCTCCCTCTGATACCCACCTCTTGCGCATCATACAGGCCAAGGTATTACACACTTTGTGATCAACTGAGGACAAACCTGAGGAACAGACTCATGAAGGCCTTCAAAATGGTCCCAAAGCTATTTGGACAGGAAGTTGTAAGATCTGTGGTACAAGGAGCATGTTTAAGCAAGGATGCAGTAGGCTTTGGGTGGGTCCTTTTGGTTCTGAACTCAGAGAGATATGGCTCAGAGAGGATCAAGTTGGGTCTTTCAAATTGTGACATTCGAGAAACCAATACCAGTCTCATAGGTCTAAAGATAGTTGGTATGAGTGTTCTGATAAATAGTGACATGGAACTTTCTGCCGAAGGCATTCCCACATTTAGTGCTTATATCACTTTTCTTCCCTCGGTGTGGTCTCTTATATAAAGTGACATATGTGTTCAAATGAATTATTACAGTCATAGAGTTTCTCCATATGTCATAAAAATGGAAGACTGACTGCTGGCAGGTTTTTCCATATGTATTACATACATAAGCTTTCTCCAACGTGTGTTTGCTTGTTGGTAGAGAGATGGGATTTCACTACTTTGGGAATTGGTTAAAAAAGGTGTTGAGGGGACTGAAAAACCAAAAGGGAATACTGACATACCACAGAGATAATAATTGTGGGAGGAAGCCATCACTTCTAGGTTGGGGCCAATGGGAAAAAGCTGAAGGTAGATATCATGAGTTACAGAAACATGAAGAAGGGGCCTGACACCTCTGACAAGGTGCCACTCTGGTCGCTGCTGGTGTATCTGATGGATTGTGATCAAGCTGGTCCTGGGAATTCCAGAAGAAATCCGGGACTGGGAATTATTGTTTCTAAGATGAAGAACCATGGTTGGCATGATGCTGACAGGAGTGGAGAGCACTTAAAATGGAGCACTTCTTTCTTCCAGCCTCTTACTTTAAAGTGTCCTTCTACTTTAAGTTTCCCCTATTGTTGGAAATCGTAACTTCAACATCAAATAGCAAAGTCAATGTAAATCACCTGCAAGCTATCTGGCCAGTCATCCAGCCACACTCAAGGGGGAACAGTCAGTTTTGGTCTCTGATGTTGACAGATTAAGTACCCAAGAGTAGCAATAAAAGGATCGGATGAGTGGAAGTTTATATTTTGACCTGTCCATTGTAGTCTCATGGACACTTCTTTATGAATCCATGGATAAGATTGACAGGAATAGAACATCATGTCCTTTCCATCTGATATTTGAAACTGTCTTTTGCAGTGAATGCCCACTGATGAACATTAACATGGATACAAAGATCTTCATACTCTTTGCACACTGCAAAAGTTCATTTGAACATCTCCAGATCTTCTCCTTACCAATATTCCAGTTGTTTCCATGTCCCTGATGATCCAGTCAAACCATTAGCCACTGCCAATCCATCAGGAGCTATCTCTTGGTCCAGATAAACTGGAAAATGTATGGTCCATAATTCTTCTCTTGTCCTATTTTTCAAGAATATTCCTGAATAGAACAGTGACGCTGCAGAGAGCCACTCCCTGTTGGTTCCAGAAATATAGTGCAGAACCATCTATAAAAGTCTGAGGTTTTTTTCCTCCTCAGTCAACTTGTCAATGGAATTTTCCATGAAGAAACAGATGTAGCATGAGAGACTATGCAAGAGTGGTTGTCAAAAACAATTTTTTTTTTCTATGTAAGAGAACCATGAAGTAATGCATCCATTCCTAATACCTGTGTATCTGCACTGAATTTCTACTATTGGAAATTGCCAGAACTGTTTATAATATTCCCATTTTTCTTAGACACTGTAAGCATCATTAGATCTGATGTGTCAATAGGCTTACATAGCAGACTGGCTTGCATTAAAACCTGGGCCAGCTTCAGGCTCCTCTCTTGCTCTGGGTCCCTCTGAAAACTTTTAACCTTATGGGTTTCCATAAATTAGTAAGAATGGTGCCCTCCAGGGATGCCTGTGTAGCTCAGTGGTTGAGCATCTGCCTTTGGCTCAGGGCAGGACATGGTCCCGGGATCTGGGATGGGGTGCCACATGGGGTCCCCGCAGGGAGCCTGCTTCTCCCTCTGCCTGTGTCTGTCTTCTCTGTGTCTCTCATGAATAAATTAATAAAATCTTAAAAAAAAAAAAAAACGCACTCCAAAGTGGTACTCATTGTCCCAAGAATTCCAAGAGACCTGTTACAACCACTGTACCCATTCTTCAACAGTAAAAGTGAAAATGAAATAATTTACCAGTCATTTCGGAGGGAATGTCACAACAACTAGATCACAGGAACGTGACTGAAGTGATTAGCCCCCGAATTTTGATAGGATTTCTCTCTCAAATTTGGCTCCTATATGGCTTATTCAATCATCTAAGAAAACCTCTTTTTCCTGTTCCATCTGGTCCAATTGTCACGATGCCATCAATGTAGTGGAAGAAATGTCCCATTCTGTAGGATTTCCCTGGGATCCAAACCTAAGCAGACGACAGTGTGGTAGAGAAGTGGGGAGTTAATTTGGATCCAAAGAACTCAACCGTGTGGGGTAAAAGCTGACTTCTCCGTGTGTGTGTGTGTGTGTCCCACCCCATTGTTTTTTTTAAATTTTATTTATTCATGAGACACACACGGGGGGGGGGGGGCAGAGACACAGGCAGAGGGAGAAGCAGGCTCCATGCAGGGAGCCCGATGTGGGACTCGATCCAGGGTCTCCAGGATCGCGCCCTGGGCCACAGGCAGGCGCTAAACCGCTGGGCCGCCCGGGCTGCCCCCACCCCACTGTTGAGGGGGAAGCAGTGGTCCTATCCACAGCTGCACACCAGGCACCTGCACCTGAACGCACCGCAGGCTCAGGCTGAGCCCGCTTGCTCAGGTCTGGCGGGGGAGCAGGTGCGGGAGGCCCGAGGCCCCGCCCCCACCCTGTGTGCCCCCGAGGCCCCGCCGGGGCTCGCTCCTGGGCTCGCTCCTGCCCGGGAGCACGTGCGGCCGCTGTGACCGCGAGGGCGTCGCCCGCCCCGCCTGCCCCGGCCTCGCCCCGCCCGGAGGGAGGAGCCCCCCGCAGCGCCCTTCCCGTTCGGGGACAGGATGGAGGACGGCCAGGGAGGCCCTCGGAGCGGCGCAAGTGAGGCTTGTCATCGTGGCCGATATCCACTGACATCAATCGGTTCAATTCCCGCGGGGAGGGGGGGTGGGGTCAGCCCGGGTGGCCCAGCGGTTAGCGCCGCCCGCAGCCCGGGGCGTGACCCTGGGGACCCGGGCTCGGGCTGGGGCTCGGGCTCGGGCTCAGGCGCCTCCGCCCTGCCGAAGGCTGGGTACGTCGGGTTTCTAGCAGATCAGCCACCTGCCAGCTGTACCCTTAGTCACCTTTTGAAAAGGAGAGAGAGAGCAGAAGGCACGAGGCGAGGTGTTCTCCGCACTGCTCGGGAGAGAGCAGGGATGCGGTGCGAGGGGCCTGGCCGCAGCCCAGGAGGCCTCAGGGCCCCCGAGGTCCGGCGCGGCCGGGAGGGGCCGGGGCACCCGAGGAAGGTGGGGAACTTGCCTCAGACAGCGGCAGGCACACACCTGGACCTGCCCCCGTCACCTGCCCTGCGGCCCCCGATGGCTCCGTCCAGACTCTGGAAGAAGAGCGCAGAGAAACTGGCGCACAGCAGGCTTCAGAGGCTTTGATAATTTGCTCCCAAAAGGATGCTGTTTCTAAAATAGCGGCTGAAATTGATGCAGGCACCTGATTAAGATTAGGATAGTGCGCGGCTCTTTGCCGAGATCCACCTGCTTTCTGCTGGCGGCTCCTGTCTCTAACCTGCCTAGGCCTTAGGTATAGGGAGAGGAAGTTCCAAGGGAGTCCGCTTGACCCTGCCTTCCCTATGACAGCCCACGTGGCACGAGGTAGGAAGCCAGTGTCTGCCGGTTGGTAAGTAGATCTACTTAAACTATACATCTAGGAAATGGGAACGTGATCGCATTCGGGTCTCTGGGCCCGCTGAGCTCACTGTGACACAAACTTGAATGAAAACACCATTTATCAAATTATCACTATATGCTCATTTTGACTTGTAGACTATTGTGGCATTTGGGGCCTCCAAGAATAAATACCAATTTTGATTCTGTATTTAGTACATTTTTAAAGGCATGGAGCCTGCTTCTCCCTCTGCCTGTGTCTCTGCGTCTCTCTCTCTCTCTCTCTCTCTCTCTCTCTGTGTGTCTCTCATGAATATATAAATAAAATCTTTATTTATTTATTCATTTACTGTCTCATCTTTCCTGTGTACCAGTTACCAAAATAAATGGTGGTAAATACCTATGGGAAGACTAGGAGAAAAATTTACAGTATTGAGATTCAACATTCCATTCCAGGGTCATTCCTCAAGAGGAACTAGCCTCTCCATCAGTCAAGCACTTTGGGTCTGTGAACTCTTAAATCTATACATAATTAAGTAGCAATGACTTCAATTGTGATTCTCGAGTCTGTTTGGTCACCAGACCTGGTTTTGTTGTTTTTGTTCTTGTTTTTTTCCTGTTATATAAATAAAGTAATGTTTTAGGGCTAACAAAATATCTGGGTAGTTTATAAACAAAAGAAATTTATTTCTCATGGTTCTGGAGGCTGGAAATTCTAGATCAGGGTGCCAGATGATTGGGTTCTGGTAAAGACCTTTTTCCAGTGGACTTCTTATTGTGTCCTCAAATGTTGGAAAGAATGAAAGATATTTCTTGGGCCTCTTTTACAAGGGCATCAATGTCATTCATGAGGTTTTCAGCCTCATGACCTAGTCACCAAAGGCCCTACCTCCTAATAATCATCACATTGGCATTAGGATTTCAACGTACAAGGGCACCTGGGTGGCTCAGTGGTTGAACATCTGGCCTTCAGCTCAGGTCGTGATCCTGAGGTCCTGAGGGATTCGAGTCCCGCATCAGGTTCCCTGCTGGAAGCCTGCTTCTCCCTCTGCCTCTCTCTCTGTCTCTCATGAATAGATAAATACAATCTTTAAAAAAAAAAATCAACATATGAATTTTGTAGAGACACAGACATTCGGACCATAGCAAGTAATATTTAGTAGGCTGCTCATATATTTTATTTGAAAAGACACTGTAATTGATTAGACACTGGTCAAAAACTAAAAACCCCCCCAAAATAATCAGTGTTTTTAATATTCAGATTATGACTTCATCATTATGTCATATTACGGTAATTACCACTACCTTCTCACTGGAAGTTAAGCAGTGCTACTTGTCCATTAATATTCTAGGAAACCCATTTTTGTTTTTTTTTTTTTTTTTTGTGTGTGTTTTTTGTTGTTGTTGTTGTTTGTTTTTTTTTTTGCTTTGAAATCAGAATGTTCAAAACCCAAGCTTGTCATTTTCTTTCTGCAAACTCTATAGTGCAGAAATATCTCTCCCTCATCAGTGATTTTAAATAATTATGTAACAGAAACATGCAGCATCCTTCAGCATCTCAAAGCACTTGAATCGGCATACCCTCAAAATCAGTCACAGATGATCATTTAATTCTGATACCACAGACCACCATGGATTACTAGCATCCTATTGCCAGAAGCAAGGATCCCCAGCTCTGTTTTCAAGACCGAGGACAAAAATAATTATTTTAGGATTTTATGTTGAGGGCTTGCTTCCCAGTACCCTCCTTGTTACTAACTCTATCTTGATCTCACTTTTCTTCCAATGCTTGCCAAACACCATCAATTAGCAATTAACACACTCTATTAAGTTCATTCAGTCATCATAGTTATCGGCCCAGAGCTTCAAGCTCATTAGGTATAGAGTCTCTTGCAAGTTATCGAGTCTTCAATTTTATCAAATGTTTTGCTACTCATAACATGAATATATCTCATTGGTCTCTGGAAATAGTTTTCTTACTACCTTTCACTTGATGAATAAGACAATGTCATACATTTTGTTTTATTTTGTTTTGTTTACAACAGTATCCCACTTTTGCTAGAAATGCTTTTGTTAGGGTAGGCTAGTCTCGTTTATTAATGGTAATTAATAAATTGCCAAATCTCCCTAACAACTCACTTCTGTTTGATTTTTGATCTCATAAAATCTGTGGTGACTCCAGTACCTACCTCCCGATTAGTGACTCGGTGATTCAGCCAACATTTGTCTTGCAGATATGCTATTTAGAAATATAGTTTCTAGGTCAGGGGCAGAAAGGAGATGAATGTTCACACACTATTTCTTAAATACTTCAACATGGACATGTCACTCATCACCTCTGCTCACCACCCATTGTTCATAATTAGTCATATGCCCTGGCTTAACTAAAAGACTATTGAGAAATGGGGCAGGGGCATATGGCTATAAGGGGAACAGTAAATTCAGAGACTCAAATCAACATCGATATTCATGATCATTATAATAGGGAGCTTAGATAACTCAGAATAGTTCTTAATTGATAGAAATTTAGATTGATTCCAAATATCTGATATTAAAAAATGCTGCTCTGAGCTTTCTTGCTTAAAATGCTTTCTATACTTATTCGTGTATCTCCTTAAGATATATTTTTAGTAATAGAATTTCCAGAAAAAAGGTGCCTTATTTTCTTACTGACACTATGTGGGATGGATATTCTTCATGCTGTCTCTAATGCCAGTTTTTTTTTATTTTTATCAGTCTTTTCATATTTACTAATCTGAAAGGGAAGGAACAATATTTTATTATTTTTTACTTCTACTTATTTAATTACAAATGAATTTAAACATGTTCAGTTGTGTTGATGTGCCTTTTGGATTTCCTTATTCTTAGATCTCTAGTGATGTCCTTTGCCCAGATGTTTGTTTTTAAATGAGAATCTTTGTGAGATTCTTTCGCTTGGCTCATATGATGACCCCCTGATGCTATAGAGAAAGAATCATGCTTGCAGCCAGACTCTTTTTTTTTTTTATGTGCATCTTTTATGAGCATTTGGGGGCACTGGTTCTACAACTGATCATCATTAGAGTTGTCTTAGTTTTACCCTGCTTACCTTTCCCAGGTGGTTGAGAAAAAATTAACTGTATCTCAAATTAGCCATGGTCTTAAAGACTACTATAGTTATACTGGATTGTGGGGTAAAATAACCCTGTGCTCTGTAAGGTATGTAGGAATGCCATGTAGGTTTTTTGTCCGTTTGTTTCTTTTGTTATTGTTATTGTTAATATTTTTTTCAGCTAAATTTAAAATGTTTTGGGGACATACAATCCATCTCTGATACTAGAAAAAAACCCTATCATTTCAATTATTGATCTGTATCTTTTGATAACAATATTTCATTAATATTGAAGAGTCCATAGAAATCTAAAAATGTATTTATCACAAAAGGAAACCTATTCTGTTTTCATGATTTAACCTTTACCTATGAAACATAAAAATGAACATCTTTAATTAAGATGGTTTTCTTTTGAAAATAAGTCTATGTTCTGCTGTAGATAGTTTTCTACATTTTTGAAATTCAGTGCTTTGCTCACCAGATTAGTTTACTGAAAGTACCTCCATGGTAAACTACACAATACAGTGAAAGTGGCATTGAAGAGATGACTTATAATTTAGCAAGTATATTGTATCAGAGTTTTGATAAAGAACTGGTCTGCAATTTCATTGAAAATTAGGAGACTTCTTGCTCACTGATCAAATAGATATGATAGAATAATGGCTGATGTTTGATGCCAATCACATACAGCAGTGTCTTCAGTCATCATTCTGTTTCCAAAAGAATTTGCTGTATCTTACTAACTCACGGGTTGGTTCTCTCTGTGCATTCTAGTTCACTTTAATATTGTTTTTTTTTTTAGATTTTATTTATTTATTCATGAGAAACACACACACACACACAGAGACACAGACACAGACACAGGCAGAGAAGCAGGCTCCATGCAGGGAGCCTGACGTGGGACCCGATCCTGGGTCTCCAGAATCACACCCTGGGCTGAAGGTGGCGCTAAACCACTGAGCCCCCCTGGCTGCCCTCTAGTTCACTTTAATATATGTATCTTGCTGAGGAGAAAATATTTTCTCTTTAAGATTATATTGTGGTCTCACATGTATTTACTTCCATTATTTAAAAACAATATGGGCTTAATTTCTTTCGCAAAGCCAAAGAGGAAATGTTGCAGGGTTTGATGTAGCTTCCTCATATGTATTACATTCTGATTTGTATAAAGGTCAATCTAATTCTACAATAAATCCACTGAGATACTGCATTTTAGCAATTCAAGTGAGGAGACACAGATTTTCTATGGCTCATTTAGATACCTCAGTTTCAAATATTAGCAACTAGATAGTATCATCCATCTACTTTTCCCCTACACTTACAAATAATGCCTGTAATACTTTTACAAAATATTTTTTCTTATGGCATAGATTTACCTCCCTTATGTATTATACTTATTTTTGCTAGACCTAATTTTGATGGATTCCTTCTTATGTTTAAACACATATGGTGCTATTTTGTCACATATTTTTTACCAAGTATAACAGATGACTAAATTGGACAACTTATATTTAGGGAAAATGACATTTTCATGTTGTACACTGTAAAATACATATTGGTGGCCTGTAGGAGCTTTGGATAAAACATCTTGAGAAAAATTGCATGATTCCTTTAGTCTAGAGGAGGAAGTAAGATATGTGTGTGTGAGAGAGAGAGAGAGAGAAAGAGACCAGATGATCTTTAAGATATTTTCAAGTACTAAAACCGCATAATTGCATCATAGTATAGTTTTCTAATATCCAATCCTTCCTAGTGTTGGAGCAAGTCGGCTTCCTGTGGGACCCAGTTAGTAGCGGTCAGGCATGGGAAACCTCCACTTAGAAATTGTGAACTTTCTTAGAAACAGAGGCCAGAAGAGTCTCACTAAGATCCCCTTAATACTTCATTCTCTTTCCTGTAAGAGGTGCTATTACCTTAGGAGAGGTATTCAGTGTAGAAACTTGGTAATCGGTCATTTAAGATGAGCCAAAGAGATGTGTTTGCTCAAGCTTAGATTTGTAGGCACGAGGCATTTGGTATGTTTCCAGCTCTCAAGAATGGCATGCAGTTTGGAAGAGTATAAAGGGAACCTGTGAATTAGTACTATGGGATGTGTGTGTGTGTGTCTGTGTGTGTTGTGTGTGATTATACATACACACACAAATCCATGGAGAGAAAGAGAGAGATGTGCCTCGTAATGAAAGAATATAAAACTTTTTTCGTGTGTCCATGGAAATTTTACAAGAATATATATTACCAGGGAACCTGGGTGGCTCAGTGGTTGAGCATCTGCCTTCAGCTCAGATCGTGATCCTGGGGTCCAGGATCGAGTCCCACATCGGGCTCCCTGTGAGGAGCCTACTTCTCCCTCTGCCTGTGTCTCTGCCTCTCCCTGTGTCTCTCATGAATAAATAAATAAAATCTTATTTTTTTTTTTTTTTTGTAGAACCTCTCTTACTAACATTGGGAGAAAAGGATGAGGGACTGACACAAAAGATGCAGTTATTTTTTTTTTAAAGAGATTTATTAAAGAGTGTGTGTGTGAGAGAGAGAGAGAGAGAAAAAAAAAAGAGAGAGAGTGAGCTGGGGAGGAAGAGAGGGAGAAGGAGAGAATCCTCAAGCAGACTCATCGCTGAACACAAAGTCTGACATGGGGTTCAATCCCCGAACCCTGAGATCCTGACTAAACTGAAGTCGGGTATTTACATGGTAAATGCGATGGCAAGTGATGTGGAGCATTTTTTCATGTGCTTGTTGGCCTTTTTTTAAGTCATCTTTGGAGAAATGTCTATTCATGTCTTCTGCCCATTGTGATGCCCCCTAGCTTTGGTTTTCTTCTTCAACATTCCTCTGGCTATTCAGTGTCTTTTCTGGTTCCACACAAACCTTAAGATTACTTGTTCCAACTCCAGGAAGAAAGTCCATGGTATTTTCATAGAGATTGCATTGAATGTATAAATTGCTCTGGGTAGCATAGACATTTTCACGATATTTTTTCTTCCAATCCATAAGCATGGAATGTTTTTCCATCTCCTTGTGTCTTCCTTGATTTCTTTCCTAAGTGTTCTGTAGTTTTTAGGGTATAGATCCTTTACCTCTTTGGTTAGATGTATTCCTAGGTATCTAATGGTTTTGGGTGTGATTGTAAATGGGATTGACTCCTTAATTTCTCTTTCTTAAGTCTCATTGTTAGTGTATAGAAATGCCACTGATTTCTGGGCATTGATTTTGTATCCTGCCACACTGCCAAATTGCTGTATGAGTTCTAGCAATCTTGGGGTGGAGTCTTTTGGGTTTTCTATATATAATATCATGTCATCTGTGAAGAGGAGAGTTTGGCTTCTTCTTTGCCAATCTGAATGCCCTTTATTTCTTTTTGTTGCCTGTTTGTGAGGCTAGGACTTCTAGTACTATGTTGAACAAAAGTGGTGAGGGTGGGCATCCCTGTCATGTTCCTGATCTTAGGGGAAAAGCTCTTAGTTTTTCCACATTGGGAATATTTTTTGTGGGCTTTTCGTAGATGGCTTTTATGATATTGAGAAATCTTTATTTAATTTTGGATGAATCAAACCTCATATCAAGGGAAAAAATTAAACAAGATGGTTACTATGCTACCTCAAGACCAATTCTGAGACAAGAAAAAAAAGCAATAACTATCAGAACTTTTTTTTTGACAGATACCCTGAGCATCATGTGGGGGGTCCAGGCCTTTGCAATAAGGCTAACTACCTCCCAAATCATTCTGGGAATCCGCAGTTGGCATGTTGTGTTTTGAGAATCAGTTTTCTCATTCACCATTCTGTCTTTTGTCTCTCTTCTGCTCCTATTTATTGTGGACTCCAAAGGAAAAGTTCTTCTATAGACACCCACCTAAGTACTGAGAGTATTGCAGGTTCTAGGCACTAAGGTCTCCGTTCATGTCATTGCTCAGATGTAATGATACCACAACAAAGCACTGATTTTTGATAAGCAGTTCCTATGTTCCAGGTGCGATCCTAAGCATTTCACGTACAACATCTAATCCTCATATTGCAGGATATCCTGTATCCTCCTATTTGCGGCTTTGTATGTGTTGTGGAATATAATTGCAGTTTAGAAGATAAATTCATAAGAAGAAAGAAAGCGTTGTCTGACTGATATAGAATTGTTTCTAGGGTATAATGTTTTGGTTTTCAATATTAAGGTAGAAAATTTAGGGCAGTGATCGCTCAAGTTCACATTCCTCCTACTCTTATTGAAGTAGGAGAAGAAAGTATTCTACTAAATGGAACATTTTAAAACAAAAAGCCAAACTATGAAAAAGACATTAGAAGGATATTTAATCCTGAATGATTGAAAAGTGTGAGAAGGCAAAAAGTTATTACCCAGAAAAATATAAAATATGATGGTGCTTATAAAGGAGAAAATAAATTTTGTAAATGAAGTTATTAAAATAAAGGGCAATAATAATAATAAATTAATAGCCACCATATACTGAGCAACTACTGTGTGCTGAACATTAATGTTTTTATGTATGCTATTTTACATAATCTTCACAATATCCCTAGCAGGCAGGTGCTTTTAAAGACACTAAAATAAAGCAGAGGTTTAATGTGTGCTGCCTCCCACTCTGAGCAGTGGGTGAAGGTAACAAGTTTTGGGTTGAGAGGACAGTCTCAGCCTAAATGAAGGATATAGAGAGGATGTGACACCATGACATTTAGTATCTGACTTTGCTACTTCAAAAGGCTTTTAAAGGCTTTTAAAGCCAACTACCGAGATCATGGAGAAAATGTGTAAATTACAGTTCTGGGAAAATTTCTTTGATTTCATGAAAAGGAAAGGGTGAGGAATGAAGAACCAATACTTTGAAGATACAGACTCTGTCCAGTAGCAAAAATGTATAAGCCTTATGAATATGCAATGAACTCTCCAGAACAGTCCTAAAGGTAAAAACAAATTATGTAATAAAGGAGGATGAAATAGATTATGGCAAAGTAACGAAACAGGTCTGTGTTGAGTTAATTAGAAACTACTCTGCGATGTTTGAAGGATTTGTATTGATCTTTGTTAGAGAATCATTAATATGTATTATGTGTAAATAAATTTAATAATAACTTGCAAGAATCGAATGATGGACGTGAGAACTTTGAAACGATATTAAATCACTAAACAGATGTAAAGTAATTTTGATCCCCCTTTTTAGTGAAATCAGTTATTTGATCAGATATTGCAACGATTTTGTTTGCTTTTTTTTTTAATCAGCTCTAATTTTTCTTTAAAGGTACCCAGAGGTGTCCAGTAGGATATGTGTGTGTGGGTGTGTGTGTGTATGTATATGTGAGACACAGAGAGAGAGATTGCAGTTGAAAGCAAAGGCTCTAGACTCAAACTGCACTAACTAGTTGTGGTCATTGGTAATTGGTGATTACTTAACGCTTAGTGAGTCCCAGCTTCTCCAGTTATAAAATGGAGAAATAAACAGAACTTATGCTTAATAATTGTCTTGAAGATTAAAAGAGATAGTCTTTGTAACTACAGTGTCTGATTGTATCTAGAATTTTTCCACACACCAGATATATTCTTCTATTGCATTATCATATTTTATTTTCATAAATTTATATTCATAGATGACACATATATTTACATTTTTTAAAAAAGAGACTGATTCTGAAAAACTGAAATAGTGAAGAAAACTGTGCTGGAATACAACAAAGTTTGCAGTTCAGAAAAAACATCCATTGGGTACTCTCCATATGCAGGTTTTTACCATGTGTTGCGTTCTGGCTGGGGATAAGAATACATATTGCTGTAGTAAATAAAAGTAATATTTGATCAGTGCCATTAAATCTGGGTCAGAGGAAGTACATAGAGTGCTGAGAGAGAAAATACATTTTTTAGCAATTAAGGGAAGGCTTGATATGGAAATTAATGTTTGAGTTGGCTTTGAGGAAATGTAGGGTTTTTTTTGGCAGAGATGTTAGTGGGTGGACAATACAATTTCAGAAAAACATTGGCATAGCAGGGATGTAGAAAATGTGAAATATATTCAAGGAATGGCATTAAATTGGTAGAATAATTAGTATGTTGCTAACTCCAGAATTTATCTTATTTCTTTGTTCCCCTTCTTAACCAAACTTGTTGATTGATTGGTTGATTGATTGATTGATTGAGAGGGGGAGGGAGGGGAAGGATAGACAGGGAGGGGGAAAGAGAATCTTTTTTTTTTTTTAAAGATTTTATTTATTTATTCATGATAGTCACACAGAGAGAGAGAGACAGAGAGGCAGAGACACACAGGCAGAGGGAGAAGCAGGCCCCATGCAGGGAGCCCGACGTGGGATTCGATCCCGGGTCTCCAGGATCGCGCCCTGGGCCAAAGGCAGGCGCCAAACCGCTGCGCCACCCAGGGATCCCGGGAAAGAGAATCTTAAGCAGGCACCACACTCAGCATGGAGCTCAATGTGGGGCTCAGTCTCACAACCCTGAGATCACGGCCAAAGCCGCAATCAAAAGTTGGCCACTGAACCGACTGAGCCACTCAGGTGCCCAAACCTCTCTATTTTTTAATTTATTTTCCAGAAATTTGAAATATACAGTAATTTAGAAAGCTATTTTATCCATCATCACTCAGATCACTTTTTTTTTTCACTCAAATCACTTTTGTCATACTTCCATGAGATCCTTTTTTTTTTTTTTTTTTTTAAGTAAGATATTGAATGTATAATTGAAGAAATTCCATTCCTCTTTGATATCCCTTCTCTTCCTCTCCAGGAGTAATTTCTATTCAGAATTTGGGGTCTGTCCTTCCTATTTCTTATTTTTAAGCATTTACCACATCTATGTACATTCATAAATAATATTTAATAACATCTATCATTTTGAAAGATGTTTGGTACCATGTATTTATTCTCCCTGTGGCGCCTCACACCGCACCCTACCAACACACTATCCATGCCTCATCAACCTGGATGGATCCCTTGGTCCCCCATCTGTCATTGCAAACACACTACATAGGTCTTCCACTCCTTCTAGAAACTTTACTTAGCCAGCTGACAAGGAAACCTTCATAGTAATTCTGTGAGAGCTTCTTTAGAGTTTCAGTTTCCCTAACTACATATCCTATTAAATTCTGTAGCTGAAGCAGGCCTTTATGCTTTAACTTCCTTCAGGTATTTATTTAAATTATCCTACCACATATTTAATTGATGATTTGGTCTTGATTCTACCCACCTGTGTTAGACACCAGACCAAACTTGTATTCTGGTTAACTAGTAAGAGACATTGCATGCCATCGCTGCTGCTCATTATTTGTCATTTAAT
This sequence comes from Canis lupus baileyi, assembly GCF_048164855.1. NCBI lineage: Eukaryota > Metazoa > Chordata > Mammalia > Carnivora > Canidae > Canis > Canis lupus. The sequence continues at coordinate 11,002,601 of NC_132855.1, read as the reverse complement.
ATTCACAGCTGAAAGCAATTTATGTTAATAGTAAATAATCCCTTATGGGGGATATTTTTAGGATATCCTAGGGGAAAGAAGAATAGGAAATTACCATTTGAGAATGCCAAAACCTCTTCATGTAAACATACTGGAAATATTTCCCCTGGCTTATACTACCACAGGGGCTGAATTTCCCATGACTGGCATTTTTCCTTATAGATCCTTCCAAAAATCTGTATATTTTTACCTGGCTAAAGCATGATGCTTTCTGGAAAACAAAGTTTACCAGCAACCATTATAGCACAGGGACATTTATAAGATTAAATAAACTTTGTATGGTTTTTTTTACTGAAAAATGAGAGCCACCTATTGCCCAAATTTTAGCAGAAATATACATACTAAAAATAACTTGAGACCTGATAAACATATTTGCAAAACTGTTAACTTTAATTCTTTTCAATGTTTTTGGGGAAAAAAAAATCAGTACTTGATCATCTTAGGGATAATATCTATACATATTATACAATCAAGTATGTTAATTTGAATTCTATCAAAATGAAAAAATCACAATCATAAAAGAATTACCCACGTAACATAACACTTTTACATGATACATGTTTGCATATTAAATAGTATACAGGTACTCATGTATATATGACCGAAGGCAATTAAACATGAGTTTCATATTCGCAAACTCACATTTTTACTTTGAAGTCCATAATTCCAGAAATGTTTTATGTGAAACAAAATTTCATATTGAGTTATGAAACACATTTCAAAAGTGGTTTTGATGCTGTGCCTGTGCCACCAGTGAGTTTTTGTTTCTCACTCTTGGCAATACAGTGATGCGAAACAGCAGGTAAAATCTGAGTGCTAGGAGAAGGAACACATCACATATATTCTTAATTGCTACTTGCTTTGGTAGGTTTTTTGGCCGGTGACACAAGAAAGGTCAAGTATGAATACAATGGATATCCTGGGATCCAGGCCCTCATTAGCATTCTTCAGCTTTGGGGGTCATGTAAAGATGCTTTTTGGAATAGACCCGTGGCCTATTTAGCCAATTACTATATCATATATTCATTACTAATACAATATCTTAACTGATATCTTTGGGCAACAAAATATCTGTCTTTCACTCACATATCTCTTCTTCCTGCCTAAAGGAACAAACACTACATCGGAGGTTATCAAAATTTCAGTTACATTTCTTTTTAGCTATAGGGAGTGCTCTCAGTTTCTCTGAGTACCATTCATGTGGCCTAAATTGGAAGAGTAAAGTTTATGTTTAGATATGTAAGCTTTTTCTCTGAAATTAGGAGGAATAAAAGTATGGGAGATTTCACAAGTATAAGTATTTGCAAACATTTAAAATTATGGTTGGGGATGTCTGGGTGACTCAGTGGTTGAGTGTCTGCCTTTGGCCCTGATCATGATCCCGGGGTACTGGGATCGAGTCTTGCATCAGGCTTCTCAAAGGGAGCCCGCCTCTCCCTTTGCCTATGTCTCTGCCTCTGTCTCTCTCTCTCTCTCTCTCTCTCTCTCTCTGTCTTTCATGAATAAATAAATAAAATCTTTTTAAAAAATTATGGTTGTTCAATAAATCACACATGGTAAGTACAATAGTGAATAGAATATTCTCTTATATTCCACTGGAATCATGATTTTGTATAGGAGATATTTTAACATTTCATAATTTCAAAAAATATTATTTCTCAAGTTTAAGAGATTTATTTGATATAATAGGTTAAGCATCAACTGTAGTAAATACAACACAGTGATAAATATGTTAGTGAGTTACATGGCTTTTTTTTTTTTAAGGTTTATTTATTTATTTCTTAGAGCATAAGCAGGAGAGGTGGAAGGACGGAGAGAGAGAATCCCAAGAAGACTCTGCTGAGTGCAGAGCACTAATTGGGACTTGATCGCAGGACCCTGAGATCATGACCTGAGCTGAAACCAAGGGTGGAATGGAACACTTAACCACCCGTGCCACTTAGGTGCCCCAGGTTACATGGTCTTCTTAAAATTTACATTAACTTTAGGTTTACATTGACATAAAACTAGAAGAAAGACATTGCAGTGTTTCATTATTTGTGCTCTGGGCCTTTAGGGTAGTTCACTGCTTATTAACTAGCAGCTAGATAATGGTCAACTTATGACTGTTCACTAATGAAGCAAGGTTATTTTGCTGCAATTGATTTTTATTGAAGAAAAGCTTAGGGGTCATATCTGCTGTGGGTTAAAACTGACAGAGATTAATTTAAATTCATTCAGCAGTCCAGCCGAGACAACTGTGGTAAGGTGGTAGTCATAATTTATCTGTACTCTGAAAATGTTCTGACCTTATTTGCTTCCCAAGCTATGAATGAATGATTTTTAAATGGCTCAGCATTCAGGATGAGTGTTGGCAAGTAAAAATCCCATAACACAAGAGGAATAATGTGATAGCAGAAGTTTAAAGCCAAAGTCCACAGCAGGGACTCTCAACAAGAAATTGCCTCTTTCAAAGCATTCATATTTAAATCTCATTTCTTCCCTCTCTTCCTTCCTCTCTTTTCCTTTCATTCCCCTCCTCCTTTCCTTCCTCCCTTCTTCCCTCTCCTCTTCTCTCTTTCTAGAACCAACCTAGCATATATCTTAGAAGTGATTTGTATTTGTAAGCAATATGCAAGAATGATTTCTATTTTAAAGGAACCCACATTTCTAGAATAAGCAGAACAAGAGAATTAGCTCTGGACAGCATATGAAAAAACTTGCATTTTATTTTTCACTTAGTAAGTTAGTTTTATTTCTCTTTTCTTGTTCATTAAATCTCATGGCCATCTAGAAACAAAAATGTAAAATAGATGAAATTTGCTTTTTTTTCTCCATGCCTTTCAGCACCTCTCTTTCAATCTCTGTGCTCCCCACACTGAGCAGAGACCTTTTCCTGCTTTTCCGTGTTTCGGTATTTCAAATGAAGCTTTTATGTATGGAATTCGACTCTATTCCCTTTCCATCTGAAGAAAATTAGAAAACTAGAGTTTACACATTGGTGGGACAAAAAGGTTTAAGAATACCTTAACTTGCATTAGTAAGTGGAATTTTCTGCAGCAATGCTACAAGGTATTTAGAATGACATTGTTAATACATAAAGAACCTTGGTTCAGAAAGGTCAAGTGATGTAAGCAATGCCAATCAGTAAGTGGCCACAATAGAACTAAAACCCAGGCCTTTTGTCTTCTCAGTCATACTTCAGCATTTTTTTCCATGGCCTTCCTTCTGTAAGGTATTGGTTAGTTTGGGTTAGTTATCTCTCTTTTTTTTTTTAAGATTTTATTTATTCATGAGACACACACACACACACACACACACACACACACACACACGCACAGCCAGAGGGAGAAGTAGGCTCCGTGCAGGGAGCCTGATGTGGGACTTGATCTTGGCACTCCAGGATGACACCCTGGGCCGAAGGCAGATGCTCAACCACTGAGCCACCCAGGCATCCCAGGTTAGTTAAATCTTATGTGATATTTATGTATGATAAAAATGTCCTTCCATTTTTATCATAGGATACATGATATCTGGGACCAATACAATGTATCAGTCATTATACCAATACAATGTATCGGGGACAATTTCTAAACACAATTAGAAGACCATCAAGAAAAAAAAAAAAAAAGAAGAAGACCATCAAGTCTTCTTCAGAATTTCAGTCACTAGCAAGAGTATATTAGCTGTGAAATAAATTTTAAGGTCTTTTTGGTATTCATCTCCTCACCAGATAAACTCTGACTTCACCTGTACATAAAGCAGACCCTTGCAAATCTGATCACTGACTTATACCACTTCTTGATAGAAAATTGTATCTTTTCTTTTAAAGATTTATTTTTAAAGATTTTATTTATTTATTCATGAGAGACACAGAGAGAGAGAGCGAGAGAGAGGCAGAGACACAGGCAGAGGGAGAAGCAGGCTCCATGCAGGGAGCCAGACGTGGGACTCGATCCCGGGTCTCCAGGATCACGCCCTGGGCTGAAGGCAGGCGCTAAACCGCTGAGCCACCCAGAGATCCCCTTGTATCTTTTTTTTGATCATTTAAATGCGGGCAATAGACCTAGACAAGGAAATTCTGGGTACATAGCACAGTTATTTAAAACACAGGCTTTCCTATGGAACAGAGTGGGATGAAGTACTGACTCTTGTTCCTTACTACCTTTATGACCAAGGTTTGGTTAATTAACCTTGTACAATCTTATTTGCCTCAGTGGAAAATGGGAATGATTAGGTCTAATATTCAGCTTTTATTTATAAGGCTGTATTCATTACCAATTCTTCAATTATTTTAAGAGTCATAGTGACTCTTAAAAAGTTATACCACTTTTCAGATGACTCCTTTGTTTCAGGATAGTACCTTTTCATCCTACAACTTAACTAAATTATCTACATTAAACATCAGACTGATACTTTATTTCAGGCAGAGATCTATTTACTAATTTTTTCAAAACATTGTCTTTTGGTTAGAGAATATTATATGAAACAATTTCTAATCACTGTGTTAGCATGTTTGCTTTGTGTATTTAGAAGTAAGAGGTATGAAGAGGTAGATGCTTCTTTGACACCTCAACCTGTTCTGAGCACACACTGGTTTCATTTACTTTGAAGTGCTCTCAGGCTTTGTCTTTATTTTGTGCTTCAAGTTTTGTTTTTTGTTTTTTTTCCTGTGCTATAACTATTTTCAAGTGCAATTTGAGTGCAGAATAACCATGTACCTCCCAAAAGGCTTACCCGTCTGTAAGCCAGTCACTGGGCTCTTTCCTTTTGTATTTCCTTTCCTATATGATGTCTTTGTACCCTTTTCCACCTGCCTCCAACTGCTACTCAGTCATATTTTCCTTCTTTGGTCAATATAATAAGCTTTCATGATATTACATTTTTTTAGATGTTCTGATTTTTCTATCTTTGAACAGTGTTTGAATGTCTTGAGTTGGGATGAAATGCACCATATTTTTTCCACTAACATTAATGGAAATATTTATATTTTATTAACATCTTTGCTAACATAACATAACAACTAACAGCAAGGTTATTGTAAACACATTAAAATCATTTCATGAGGGATATCAATTGGTAAATAATAAATGTTTAGAGTCTTCTAAGTGCTCCCTTACTATGTATGATAAAAATAGTCTCAGTATGTAAGTCTTCTACAGAATGTCCTCTCCAGATTTTCCCCAACATAGGACTGGACTCTGAAAAAAACCCTCAGAATTTTACTTCATCATGCATGCTGGCTTGCATTCTGAATGGTCCATATTCTTGCTTTACTTTATATTTAATATTGTGAATATTCCTTCTAGTGATGACAATAATGGAGCATATCACAAAAAGTTGTTTTAAGAATGAAATTATATAATGCATGGAAAGAACTAGGATAATGTTTAGTACCTAGTAAATATTCCATAAATATTAGCTGTAGTTCTTATATTATTAGGATATAATAATTTAAAAATTTGTGTATTTGTATAATGAAACACTTCAAATATATCAGTTTTATAAATATATTATGGTAAGTATAGGCTTCTATATTTAGTATCTTCTGTGAGGAATAATATATTTGATTTTGAATTGAATATCCATTGGATTGCATAAAATCCAAAATAAATAACACATAATTAAAATTAGAAATCCTCCTTATTTACTTTTTAAAGAACCTGACTCAAATAAGTATTAATGCAGAAAAGTACTCTGTGTGTAAATATGTGTGTATATAATCAAACATTTTTCATTACAACCAATACAAGATTATAATTTTGTTGATAATATTTTCATGGAATTAGTATATGACTCAACCTTAGGTACATAATGATTATCTTGGCTGATTTAATTTATATGATGCTTATGTGATGTGTGTCAAATTCACACAAAATACGTAAATATTTTCCTTTTAGTACTCTGTTAATTGGCCATCTTGAACTATGAGAAAAGCAAAACCAATGAATTCTGATTCTTTCTGGTAACCTACATTCTTAAGTTTACTCACTTATTGTATCCACTTATTTACTGAGTATTCATTGAACAAAGAGTACCTGTCAACTTTTGTAGACTACACAGGAGGCCAGCCATATTTTTGAGCATCTTGTGTGTGCTGCCTCTGAATGCAAGCTGTCTGGATCTGATATGACCCCAAGTTGGTTGCCTGGGTTGAATGACCCCTGAGGAAGTTACTCAAGCTCTCTGTGTGTCAGTTTTCTTGTCTGTATAAAAGAGAACAAAGATTATATATACCTTACAGTATTATAGTGAAGACTTAGTTAATACATTTAAATTTTTTAAGATAGAACCTGGTAAAGAGCACGTGTTCTATTAAAGTCAGTTAGTTTTGAAAATAACTATTGCCCTGTTTTAGCCCATTGGAAAGAATTAAATGATGTCAGTTTGGACATTGAAGTATATACTATACTAATATTCTAATCTTGATATTTTGATTTTTCATAAAAGTAGATAGACCATTAATAAAAACAAAAGGGTCCAGCATATGTTGTTTAGTGTTAACTAGTATTATTTTATTGTTGAATGTAAAATAAAAAATCAACTCCTTATTTAGGATTATTTGGGCATTAAAAATGATTAAGACAAGGAATAATTGAAGATAGGACATATACCATAAATTTTAGATTAATCTTAAGTTCATTAACTGAGTTTCCATTAGAAATGGGGAAAAAGCTCAGATCTGTGAAAATGTGAAAGATTCCTGTGCAAAGCAGTCTCTTCTGACGGCAGTGACAGGTGCAATTACATGTGGCCTCTCAAAGAACAGGAAACCAATTTAGGGTTGTGCTTAAAAAATAGAGTTTTTGAGTAGTGAGGAAGAATAAACTCTGATGTAACAGAAAGGGATACAAGATAGAGGAAGAGCTGAAAGTTCTACTGAAGGGTGTGAGATGGAAGGAGCAAGAAAAAGATGTGACAAGAGATGTGGAGAATGCCAGAAAAAATGAAAAGCAGCATAGGAAGTGTAAATGAGGAAGGATTCATAAGAACTACCGAAGAAAAATAAATGAAAAAGAGGGAAAGGATGAAAAAGAGATTGTAGAACCTATGGGAATAGGAAGTTTTATAGCAAAAGACATTGATAAAGTACAGGGGTGAGCCTCAGGCATAAATGAGTATTTTCTGAGAGAAATGATAGAAAAATCAGGGAAGAAAGCAGAGGGAAAAGTATAAGGAAACAAAAATATGATAAAGCAATGATATAATTGAAGTCCAATTGTTAAATGTTTATCAATGTCTACCAAAAGCTTAGATTCCTTTACTATTTTAGTAAATTCTTTAAAAATATGACATGTATTAGCATTGTCCATCAGTTTTCTAGTTTGAGAAACATTCTTCCTAGGCTAATCTATTGTTTATTCATTTAAACACTATACTCATAAACAAGCAATCATTCTGTTATTCTAAGCAAATACGTTAATCGCTTTTAAGGTCATCTTTTCCAAGTATTACTAGGAGTAATTACAAGATTAAAGAAGGAAGCGAAATGAAGCCAAGAATATGCAAATAAAATTTACATTAATTATCTTGCAATGACAAGGATGAATGATCTTACTTTTAAATCAGGAATCACTCCTGAAGTTGCAATCCACCATTGACACTTATTGTCATGGTACTTCTAAAATGGCATTTGAAAAGATCACTGTTACAATATATGCATTTGCTTTCAGTGTAGACACCATATTAACTCAGCCTTCCAAAATAATCACAGATGGAATCATGTGCTTACAATCATCCGCATACATTTTGTTGTCCAGGTATTAGTTGAAGCTTTAAGAATACAAAGAAAAGACTAAGTTACTAATCCCAATAAGCATATTGTTTAATAAAACAGATATCTAACACAACGGAAGCAAAATATATGTATGCGTTATCACAGTTTGGTGAGTGAGACAAGAAGAGATGAAAATAAGGAATTAAGAAAGTCTCACTGGAGTGGGTGTTTTTTAGACAGGATCTCAAAATATAAATATGGGTTGGCGAAATCATTCCTCACAAAGTAAGAGTGAGGCACAAAAATACGTAGTATACATGTAACCATAGGATCAAACAAATGGAATTCTTATGTTTTGAGGTGAATTATCAGGATTCCAAAATTCTTTTTTTAAAATATTTTATTTATTCATTCATTCATTCATTCATTCATGAGACACACAGAGAGAGAGGCAGACAGAGGGGGAGAAGCAAGCTCCCCGCTGAGCAGGGAGCTGGGTGCAGGACTCAATCCCAGGACCCCAGGATCACACCTTGAGCCAAAGGCAGAGGCTCAACCACTTAGCCACCAGGTGACCCAGGATTCTGAGGTTTAGTTTTGCATCCATGTAGGTTTATATCATGACCCAATGTGAAAAATTAAAGGACTAATGACACTAAGTCACTAGTGGCAGTGTAACATCATTAATCATGAACTTGAAATGCCTTTTTATGCCTCCTAAAGTTTCACTGGTATCTTTATATATTAATGGTGGAAAAGATGCTACATCTGGCCAATATCTATGTATTCTGTGTGTAGGGAAAACAATCAATTATAGCTTTAAAAAAAAAAGATTTTATTATTTATTTATTTGAGAGAGAGAGGGAGAGGGAGAGATACGAGAGGTGGAGAGGCAGAGGAGAGGGAGAAGCAGGCTCCCACTGAGCAGGGAGCCCAACTTGGGGCTCAATTTCAGAACCCTGGGATCCTGACCTGAGCCAAAGGCAGGTGTTTAACATTCTGAATCACCCACGTGCTCCCAGATTTAGCATTTTTTAAAGGAAAAGTTTTAAAATTTTTATGTTTACATACATTGCTACATAATTGTAATTGAATCAAATTATGATTAAATCTAAATTGTACAAGCCAGTGGTCAAATAGACAATAAACACACAAACGTCTCCTCTATAAAAACCTTTCAGCCCAAAGAGAAAAATGAACCTCTCCAAAAATAATTTTGTTCAACATACTGCTATTGAATATCTGGTAAATGTACTTGTCACTAATAGTTGCTCAAAGATAGGCATGAACTTGGATAAGATGCTGTCTGTTTGCATTTGTCAAAGAAAAGAGTGCATAGAAAGCAGTATTAGAAAAAGATGCATATATATGAGGGAGTAAGGATAATAATCTACTTGGAAAGGGAGCATCCCTAGGCATTGTTTCTAGAACTGTATTTGCATGGCAAAGCTGTCATTATGCTTATTTTGGGAGAAGGAACTTTGGAAAGCCTGATGGAGGTTTACAGGGTTAAAGTCATCCCTTCGTGACACCACGGACTATGACCAAAACATTTAATTAGGGGGAAAAAAAATACGTTAAAGAAGAAGTATACTGGAATTTCAACAGGTCTAGGACAAATCCAATTAAAAGGATCCCGTGGTGATTTTGGCTAGGCAAAGCACAAACACCTAAAATAATTCTGCTAAAAAATGTGCAGCAAAATTATCACAGGAAGAGACAATAATATCAATTTATTGTGAATTCCTAGGAGCAGAGGGACTACTATAAATAAATGAATGATACCCTGAAAGGCTACTTATTTTTCTTTTTCTGAGAATCATACAGAAAATGCCTCACAGTTAAAGCCCTTGAGTATAGAGACCACAAATACAATTTATTGTGTACACATAGAAAGTATTATTCAAAATATGTGAGAAAGATAAACTATTCTAATAAGCCAGAGAGGGACCTGATATGGAGGTAATAGATTGAATAAAAATATCAGAGTGAGCAGAATGAACTTTGCAGAGATCAAGTCATGCTGAATATTAATCCTAAAAGCTACCCCCACCAAACTCTAGTGTACTTGTCAAGTGCACTATAGAGAAACTGAGCAGCTGTCTTAAAGGAGACAGAAGTTTTCTGCCTCCATTCCCATGTGCAATAACAGCTAACACTTTAATAAGTCTTAGCGTTTTGGTGCAGAGATGCTTTAGTAGCTCTACAGTACTTTCTTATGTTAGATTGCAGTCCCTATCTAGCACAGGATCTCTCCCCTTAGATCATCAGAATTGTAAAAGTGCATACAACTTGAAGTCTAAGACTAGCAGAAACTAAGGAATTACAGTAAATATCTTTGGCCTGCATTTGCATCGATCTTCTCTGCAGAAGCTAATACACTGATTAGCAATCCAACAAACAGAGTTTAACAACTGTTCTATCTAGGGGAAAGTAATAGAATGGTTAACTAATGATAGTCTTGTTGCTAGGAAACAGTTATTAGGACAAGTTAGGCTTTAACATAGGAGTAGAGCCCTCTAAGTCTACAGTGAATTCTTATTAAAAGATTGGATAGTTTTTGTTTTTGTTTTTTGTTGTTCTTGCTTTTCTTCTCCAAAGTCTATCATTTGGGTCTGCCACCTGGACCATTTATTTATGCAATGTCAGTTTTTTTTTTTTTAACTGAGTTTGAATTGGTTTTAGATATGTTCTAATGCTCATCAATTTTTTCTCTCTTGTAGGAATATTTGTGACAATATATAACATACTTTCTGAGAAAGACTTCAGTTTAAGGTTTAGAAGCACTTCCTGCCTTTAATTATTCTTTAGAATCCTATTTGCCATTCAGCAAACATTTATCAAGTGGTTACTGTGTTCCTTGTACTGACCTAAGCATTGTAGGGGAATACTATAGTTTCTGCTTTCAGCTGAATTTGGGAGATAAGACTTGCCACCACAGACAGGCAGAGCAAGAGCTATGGAAGCTCATAGGAGGGAGAGATTACTTTCAGTTGAGAAGTCAGGAAAAACTTTAAGGAGGATGTAGCATTTGTGTGGGGTCTTGAAGGATGAGTAATTTGGGGTATTTGGGAAGATGGAAGGGTTCGGGGACATACATTTAATCACAGGTAGAATGTACAATATAAAAATAGCTCAAAAACAGGAAACACAGTGTATGTTCTCAAATTAACACATTTTTTATTCCCTGCCCAGCTTAAGACTCCTTCTCTGGACTAGAGTCATTTTGTTGGTTGGTCAGCTGCCAATAGTAGTCTCTTTTTTGAAACTTAGAAGAAACAAAGGCATTGAGGTAGAATGGTAGAGAGAGGATTCATAGAAATATCACAGAGAGGGCAGTGGAAGATATATTTGGTAGATTTGCTCCTGAAAAGCATAGAGATTGCTTCAATCTTTAATAGTTTCCTAAGCTTTATCTCCATGCTTCATGTGATTTAACTCTGTTTTGGTCCTGTTTAACGATTCTGTGCCCTTTCAATAGATTCTCCTTTGTTTGGACTAGCTTGAGTTGGTTTCTGTTTCTTGAAGTCAGAGTCTTGACTAAGACATTGTGATCAAATGGTGAGTCTGAATTGATTGGTACCCAGAGTACCTTAAGTGAATCAGAATGAACTGCTTATGAGGTTAAGTGAGGCTCAGATTATGGAATTCCCTGTTGCCAATCAGTTTTGTTTTGTTCCCCCCCCAGCCCCCCCCCCCCAGAGAATGGTAAAAGAAAGTTTCTGAGCAGGATGGTGGAGATATGATCAGAGCTATCTACTTGATAAGTTAACTAAGCTTCAGTGTGCAGAATGGATTGAAGGAAGAGTCAAGTAGACAAATTAAGAGACTAATTAGGTGGTGTGACTATGAAGCAAAGTGATGATAGTAGGAATGAAAGATAATTTGTGGAAGTAGAATTATCTCAGGCAACTGCTTGGATGGCCAGGATGAGGGAGGAATAAAGAATATCTTCAGCTGTCTCTGTTTAAATGACTGTCAGAAGAGGAGGGACTTAGGCCTGGAGGTAGTATTTTTGAATCGTGTTCTGAGAAGAGATCAATATGTGATGTAGTGTAGAGTTATGGGGATAGATGCTTCATAGTAAAACCTGCAAACTTGAAGAATGGCTACATTTTTAATAAAGACAAGAATGAGAAAATGGATTAGTAAAAGGAGATTTCCCAAGGGAAGAAGAGTTAATGACATGAGATTTATATAAGATGATTTTGATCTTGCAGCAAGGTTAAGATGAGAAAAGGCCAAAGGACTGGGATGAGTGAATCATTGGTGAAATTGTGTCCATACAGTTTCAAATGAAGTGAGTGATGCTGAAGAGAAGACTTTTTTTCCAAAATATTTTGATAGTAGGGAAAGGGGAATGTACTGCTTAGAGGGGTAGTAAGCTTAAGAAGAGATTTAGGAGATGGACATTTTGGCTCTATGATTTTGCTATTATTTATAATGAGGCTATAAACATTAGGATGCATGTATCCCTTTGAATCAGTATTTTTGTATCCTTTGGGTAAATACCTAGTAGTGCAATTGCTGTATTGTAGGGTAGTCCTATTTTTAGCTTTTTGAGGAACCTCTATACTGTTTTCCAGAGTGGCTGTACCAGTTTGCATTCCTACCAACAGTGTAAGAGGGGTTCCCCTTACTCCACATCATAATCTGATGAATGGATAAAGACAATATATATGTATATACATAAATAAAGAAAATACTCGCATACATACACATATACAAGGAGTTTTACTCAGCCATAAAAAAGAATGAAATCTTGCCATTTGCAATGATGTGGATGGAGCTAGAGAGTATTATGCTAAGTGAAATAAGTCAGAGAAAGACAAATATATGATTTCACTCATGTGGAATTTAAGAAACAGAACAAATGAAAATGGGAAAAAAGAAAGGCAAACCAAGAAACTCTTAACTATAGGGAACAAACTGATAGTTATTGGAGGGGAGGTAGGCAAGAGGATTAAATAAGTGATAGGGATTAAGGAGGGCACTTGTGATGACCATCAGGTGTTGTATATAATGTTGAGTCACTAAATTGTACACTTGAAACTAATATTGCACTGCATGTTAACTAGCTGGAATTTAAAAACTTGGTGAAAAAAAGAGATTTAAGAGAGTGAAAACTGTAGTGCTCAGCGAGATAGCATGGAAAGACTGAATATTAAAAAGCATGGTGAAAATAATATTAAAGCATAATGATTGTGAAGATGATAGGAAGGTTGAAAGTAGTGCACAAATATCAGAATTAATCTTATAGACTGAAGGTAAGAGAGAAAATGAAAATACAGATATTTTAAGGAAGAAAAATGGAAACGATAAACAATATTGGATGGCCTCAGATAATAGTAGGCAGGATTTTCTGCTGAAAGGAATTGGGAACTTAAAGTAGAAGAGGCAATCAATTGGATATGAATAAATCATTGATGAGTTAGCAAGAGTTTGCAGTAAGACTCATTTATCTAGTTTCATGACATTTTCTATTAATTTGAAGGAAAACACTAAATTTAAAGAGTAGACAGAGAATCCTGAGTTCTTTAAGTATAGAACGACTTCTCTCATATGGTGTGCTAGATATTCTGAAAAATACTATTATTATAGACCATGTAGGTGCAGAAAAATTCAATCAAATAGCTATAAAATTAATAGCTGAGTTTAAGCAAATTGGGAAACATAACCAAAATAGTAAACAGGTATGGAATCTGTGGTTGCTATGGGACATTTGCTTTTACGAGGAGCTAGACTTGAGTTTGTTTGTTTGTTTATTTATTTATTGGCTTGACTTTTAAAGACTCTGTGGTGAGAAGTGCCTGGGTGATGCAGTCAATTAAGCAACCAACTCTTGGTTTTGGCTCAGGTCTTGATCTCAAGATCCCAAGATTGAGACCTGTGTCAGGTTCTGCATTCTGTGCTCATTGCAGAGTCTACTTAAGACTCTCTCCTCCTCTCCCTCTGCCTCTTCCTCCTATACTTTCTATCTCTCCCTCTCCCCACCCCTCTCTAAAATAAATAAATCCTTAAATTTTTTTTTTTGAAAATAAAGGTGCTATGGTAAAATTAATATATCTAGGGGTTCTTACAAATGACAAGTTTGGAATTTAGGCCCACATATAAAGCAAGAACCCTCAAAGATCTATAGTGTCAACAAAGGGGTGATAGAAAAATGTGTGAGCAAAAGAAGATAACAGGATGTCTATTTTGGGTACATTCAGAATGAGAAACCGAAAAAACTGGTACTGATAATTTCTAACCATAGGCCTTCCCCACATTAATTGTATACTAAATATACTCTAATTTCAAGGTCCAAAAAATTCTAAACAGAAAAATTGAGGAAGACCTGTTATAAAACTGGAAGACATCTGACAGAAGCGAATTCAAATAGTCTCCCTTAAAAAAATCCTAATATGAGTGTATAAAAAAGTTTAGCAAATACATAAGGAATAAAGCCCCCATGAGTGAAAATGAACAAAATTAACAAACAACGTATTTAGATTTCTATATCTTGATATTGGAATTATTTAATATAGAATATAAAACAATTGTTTTTAAATGGCCTGAAGAATTAAAATACAGATTTAAAAACCATAAACCGTGGCTCTAGCGGTTTAGCACCACCTTCAGCCCAAGTCCTGATCCTGGAGTCCAGAGATCAAGTCCCACATTGGGCTCCCTGCATGGAACCTGCTTCTCTCTTTGCCTGTGTCTCTGCCTCTCTCTCGCTCTCTCTGTGTCTCTCATGGATAAATAAATAAAAAATTAAAAAAAAATCTTTAAAAACCATTAACCAAAAAGGAAATAAGAAACTGTAAAAAATTATCAGGCCAGATGTAAAAGAATAACAGGAAAAAGAAAAAGCAATAAAATATTTGGAAATAAAAGAGATTATCATCAGATTTTATAATGCAACTGATGGGTTAAATAGAAAATGACATTAAAAAGAGAATCTGTGAAGATCTGTGATGATTTGGCAGGGTAAACCTCTAATATTGTCCCAAATATAATATGAATAAACCTTAGACTAATGCAAGAAACAAACTAAAAAATAAGAAATACAACTACGGAGGACTCCAGGGAGTGAACAAAAGCAGGCAGATTTTTGCGGGAAGTTGAAACTTGAAGAAAGATACGGGCATAGCTGAGTCCCATTTTTGTGGATTTGGGCGTGAGAGTGGGCCTTGTTCACAGCACAGAGAAAGACAGCTGAAGCTGTAATAAAAAGCCCATGCCCTATGCTAGAGAGTGAGAAGAGACTCTTGGAAAGGAGAGAATGTAGTGTTCTGTGTATAATCCCTACCTAAGTCTCTACCTCATCCATAAAGAACACAGTAAGCATCCTGGCTAAAAGGTTAAAAAAAATCATCCTGAGAACTTAGTTGCTACCTATTTCAGGTGAGACAGAAATTGTAATTTAAGCCTAATCAAATGAATTATTTCCTAAAAATAGATTAAAGCCTTTTAGTGTAATATAATGATACCAAATTTTCTACCACACAATTTTCACAGTATCCAAAATAAATTCCAAAATTACTTAATATAAGAAGAACCCAGAGGAGCTTATTTCTACTTGCTAGATGAGGAAACTGCCTAATTCATAAATCATTGAATAAAGACAATAAACAAGAAGGAGAAAGAGAACCACCACCACCATCACCAGGAAAATGTGACTATTCCCAAAGGAGAAGAAAATCAACTGAGTCCAGCCTTAGATATCTTAGATGGTGGGATTATTAAAGAATATAAATTGTGCTTAATATGGTAAAGGAAAATGTGCTTGTAATGAATGAATGGATAGGAAATCTCAGCTGAAAATCGGTAATTATAAAAAAGAAATCATAAAAAACACAAAGATTTTAGGATTGAAAAATATATTTGAAATTTTAAAAAATCACTGATCATAATGGAATAATGATTATGAATAAAAGGGTCAGTGAAGCTGAAGATAAATAGAAATTATCCAATTTAAAAAGGATGTAGAAAAATATTTTTGAAAGACATTTCTGACATCCACCCAGGATGTAGAAAGGTGGAAAAACGAGCACTCCAGATAATCTGCAAAGCCACAACTTTCTGAACTCATTAGAAAACCAAGGTATCAGGCAGGCAACTACCATATATGAGAAAATACTGGTGCTTACAAGGGAGGAGATTTTGTGAGCATTGACTTACCTACAGGGGATCATGAAAAAAGAAGATGAGACCACCATTTGGACAATGAGAAGAATGAAAATAAACCTGAATTCTAAAGCAAGCTGGAAGAAGGAAATAATAAAAATAAGAAAACAATGAAATTGAAAACAGAAAACAAATAGAGAAATCAAATAAAACCAAAAGCTATTTCTTAAAAAATATATTAAAAATTAATGAACTTCTAGCAAGACTAATCCTGAAAAAAAGAGAGAAATCACAAAAGTTTCAAATTTGAAGTGAGTGCTACAGATCCTATAGATATTAAAAGGATAATAAGAGAATATTGCAGTTAGCTTTATGCCCATAAATTCAACTTAGATGAAATGGAAAAATTCCTTCAAAGGTACAAACTAGCCAATCTTACTCAAGAGTAAATTGTGAATAATGTGAATGGTCTTATATCTATTAAAGAAATCTAATTAATTGAAAGTCTTTCAATAAATTAACCTTCAGGCCCAAATGGCTTCACAGGAAAATTCTAATGAACATTCAACAAAGAAATATTACTGTTTCTACATTAACATGTCAAATAGTAGGAAGGGAGAGAACACTTTCCAGTTAATAGTTTTGAAGACAAAACCCAAACAAAACAAAGATATTACAAAGAAAGACTACAAACCAATGTCCTTCATTAATTTTAGGTGTAAATATCCTTTGCAAAATATTAGCAAATCATATTGAACAATATATAAACAATAATATAGTACAACAAAGAGGGATTTATCCTGGTAATTCAAGCCTGATACACATGTCACATTATAATATCAGCATATTAGAGGAAAAAAATCACATGACATATGAAAAACCAAAATTTGAGTAATGTTGGTATAAGTTTTACCTATTTGGAAGAATTTATTACTGAAGCGATCCATTGAATGGATAAATCTTGAAATGTCTCTGTGAGAAGGGTTTTATTTATGGATTCCTTTTCCTTAAAATTATGAAACATCTGATTTTATATTTATCTTTGTTTTATTTTTTAATGTACCTTTCTTGGAATTTGTCTACTTTATCAATATTTTATTTATTTAAATTTTTATGACTTTTTTTTTTTTGAGAGACACAGAGTAAGAGAGAAAGAGAGAAGGGGCTGAGACACATGGAGAAGGAGAGGGAGAATCTTAAGTAGGCTCCATGCTCAGCCCAGAGCCCAGTACAGGGCTTAATCTCACTCTGAGACCATGACTTGAGCTGAAATCAAGATTTAGGTGCTTGACTGACTCAGGCACTGAGGCCCTCCTATTTTATCAACATTTTAAATATATTGGCAAAAAATGTTTATATAATCTGTATTAATTTACTAGGGCTGCCATAACAAAAAACCACCATTTGGTGTCTTAACATACAAAATTGTCTCACATTTCTGGATGCTAAAGGTTCAAAATCAAGATATTACCAATATTAGTTTCTTTTGGGAAAGCATCTGTTCCAAGCCTCTCTAGAAGATGCTACTAGTCTCACTTGTTTCTTATAAATGGCATTCTCTCTGTTTCTTTGCATCATTTTCCCTCTATCAGTATCTGTCAGTATATGTCCAAACTTCGCTTTCCTATTAGAACTTTCAATAGTATTGAATTAGGGTAAACTAACCTCAGTTGGTTAGATTTGCAAAGACTTTTTTTTTTTCCCCAAATGAAGCCACATTCTGTGGTATTGAGGATTAGGATTTCAACATATGAATTTGGGGGTACAATTTAGGCCAAAACAGTATTATTTTTTGCTATCTGTAGAATATCTTTAGAAATTACCTTAATTAACATCTGTAAGATGTACAGAAATATCTCCCTTATATATTCGTAAAGTGGTTTATTTTTTACGTTTTACGTTTGTATTATCTGCATTGCCATGGGTTTTTCACTTTCATTAATCTTTTTAAAGAACCATACTTTGGCTTTGTACCGTCTTTTGGATATTTGCATTCTAAATTATTGATATCCGATTGTGTCTTATGTATAATTTGCTTTTCTTCCTTTAGATTCTTGATTTGATTATTGAGATTTTTACTTTTTGTTCTTTATCAGTATGTCCATTTGAAGGCTATATATTTGCCTCTGAGCACAGCTTGAGCTTCATCCCTCAAAATTTTTCTCAGAATCTTATTTTGAAAAATTATGGATATAGAGGCAAATTTTAAAAATCAAGAAATAGATGTACACCTTTACAAATTGTTAATTTTTTGTCTTATTTATCCTCTTTCATCAGTAGGTAGGTGTGTATTTTCTGAAACATTTAAAAATAATTTTAGATATTATGACAGTGATTGCTGAAAATAGTTAAAGATATGTTCTCCTTTTTATTCTTTTTAAATATTTTATTTATTTATTTATTCATGAGAGACACAGAGAGAGGCAGAGACACAGGCAGAGGGAGAAGCAGGCTCCAGGGAGCCCAATGTGGAACACAATCCCAAGAACCCAGGATCACACCCTGAGCTGAAGACACTCAACCACTGAGCCAACCAAGTGTCCCAAGATATGTTCTCCTAGTAACAAGAACATTTTCCTGTTTAACTGAAATATCACATCAAAGAAATAATTTTATCTATATTCTTTATTTAGTAGTATTGTCAAATATAATATTCATTTTAAAGATCCATATTCATCAAAAATATTTTTATAGTTTTATTTTTAAATCAAATATCCATTCTGGTTTCACTTACATACATTGAAAACAGTATAATTTGATTAAAATTATTTCCTAATTCTTCCTTATACGGCTTCTTTGACCCAATAGATTATTTAGAACTACATTGCTTATATCCACATTTGTAAGGATTTTAAAATTACTAACTTTGCAATTGGCCGGAGAAGCTATTCAGGATGATTTCAACACATTAGTTCTTGAGACCTGATTTTTGGTGAGGCATACTCTAAGATCTGATAAATATTTAACGTTCACTTGAGAATTTTGTTTGGATATTGTTCTGTTCTGCAAAGTATTTTCTTCTGCAGTGAATTTGTTTTGAGGATGTTACCAGCAATGTTCTATGTTATTAATTAGGTGAAGGTTGATTAGATGAAGTTTATTAATAGATATTACTCAAAATTTATGTTTATTACTATTCATATTATTGTCCTATCAATTATGATGAAACATGGGTTAAAATACCTTGTATAATTGTGAAATTCTTTATACACTTTTTAGTTCTATTATTTTTGCTTTGTTATGTTTTAAAGCTTTGCTATTAGGTTCATACAAATTTACAAATATTATATATACTTGTTGAATTAAACATATACTTGTTGAATTAAACTTTATATCACTATAAAATTTATTTTTAAAATACCTATTACCTTTTTACTTTAAAACTTTTGCCCTAATATTAATATAGCTATACCAGCTTTCATTTTGTTAGTTTATGTGTAGTGTATGTTTTTCTATCCTTTCATTCTGAAATTATAAATCCATGCATTTTGTATGTCTCCTGAAACTATTTTTCACTAAATTTTAATTGTTATTAATATGTTTGCATTTAATTAGAATATATAGAATTTTACATTTAATAGAATAATTGAGACTTTAGAATCTAAATTTGCCATGGTACTATTTTTAAAATTTTCCCCATCTGTAATATGTTCCTTTTTCTCACCTTTCTTTAGTTACTTTGAGTTGATTATTTTTATCATTCTATTTTTTCCTCTAGCAGACAAGTAATTGTATCTTCTTTTAGCATAGCAGAAATTACAACATACATTTTTGAATTATCAGATGTTAGTACTTTTATCTCTTCCTAGATAAGTCAAGAATCCTAAACATGCTAATATATTTAGTCCTCTTGAACTTGCTACTTATTTATATAAGATTAAAAAGTTTTTTAATCTTATTAACATTTTTGGAAATGCAGATTAAAACTATATGATACCTCTACACAAAAATATGACCAAAATTAGAAAGTCTTATAGAGCTTATGGAGCAATTAAAACTTTCTTTTTCTTTTTTTTTTTTTTTTTTAAGATTTTACTTATTTATTCATGAGAGACACACAGAGAGAAACAGAGACGTGCAGGGAGCCCGATGTGGGACTTGATCCCGGATCCCAGGGTCATGCTCTGAGCCAAAGGCAGAAGCTCAACTGCTGAGCCACCCAGGTGTCCCACAATTAAAACTTTCATGTATTTCTGAGTTGGTGTGCAAATTTGTACACTTTGTAGAAGAGTGTGCTATTATGTAGAACACTTGAAGATATGCATACTCTGTGATTTAATTATTCATAATTATAGATATATATCTTTAATAACTCACAATTATGGATATATATCTTTAGAACACTGAACACAAATGCTTACAAAAGTTATCTTTGGAATATTCCAATACTGGCCACAACTGAAATGACTATCAATGTTACATTGAATAAATAATTTGTGATATATTCATCTATAGAAGTTGTATATAGAAATAGTAATAATATAGACTAAATAATCTAAAGCAAAATTGATGAATCTTTTAGACATAATATTTAACTAAAGAAACAAAACATAAAACACAGAAAGTAGATTTCCATTTACATAAAGTTCAAAAATAGGCAAAGCATTTAAAGTCCCTTAAAGGAACTTTTCGTCTTTAATGTGGGATGAAATATGAACAGTTTTTTTGAGCCATGGGAAGAAAGTCAACATACCTTCAGGTGATGCCTATTGCCAGAGAGTCTGGAAGATATTGTTTGTATATTCTTAACACTAGAGTCACAGACCAGAGTATGTAAAAGTTGGCTTTTGGTAGATAATCAGGCCCCCAGGAAAGTATTTTTTATTGTTATTGTTTAATTTTTTTTTCAGATGATTATATTTCCAGGTCATAGAGATACATAGGCTATCTATAAAAGCTCCATCTCTGACCATTTATAATAAATGAACCTTTCATACTCCCTAAACAGATTTTAATTTTAAAATATTTAGAAGTACCTACAGTGGCCAAAAAACTGTGCTCTGTACTGGGCAAAAAGAATTATAAAGATAAGATATTGATTAAAAATGATATTTTAAATTTTCATTCATCCCATGTCTTAATCCAAGTATCATGACTTATTCCCTATAAAACACAGCAGCAGGGTAACAAACACCTTAAACTTTTAAATTTTTCTTATTCTCCTAAATTAAAAAAAAATGCTTTATACGATACTTTAGGAATTCATCAGTGAGATGAATGTAAATATGAACACTATCATCTAAAATATGAACACTTGTGATCAGACATACTTTGATACCAGGCAGTGTATCTTTAAAAATAAATGTTTTCTTAATAGTAACATAATTTCCAGACAACATTGTAAATGATGAGGGATTGTGACCTTTTTTCTTACTTGGCTCAAGCAATGACACTTGTTCTTAATAATTTCTCTGTTCTTATCATTGAGGTTGCTTCCTTTTAGGAATATACAATAGGAAATATAAATCTGAATTCATTTTGCATGAGATCTCATAAAATCCTACACATAACTTCATTCAATAAATGAAGAGACTTTGATTTTTTAAATAAATCAGAACTTGAGGTCAATTAGAAATACTAACTTATTTAATAATTAAGTATAAATAAATTCACTGTTCTTAGCACTGGAAATATCAAGGGATAGGACATGTGATCAATATATAAAAAATTAAAATGATATGTAAAGTACATTAGAAAGGTATTAACAGGTACCTGGGTGGCTCAGCATCTGCCTTTGGCTCAGGTTGTGATCCTGGGGTCCTGCAATCAAGTTCCGCATCAGGCTCCCCTTGGGGAGCCTGCTTCTCCCTGTGTCTCTGCTTCTCTCTCTGTGTCTCTCATGAATAAATAAATAAAATCTTTTTTAAAAAAAGAAAGGTATTAATAAATTGCTGTGTTGGTCCAGTACAGAGTGAAATTTTACCCATCTGTGAGAAAAGAAAGACTTGTAGATCCATTGGTGTGATCAGGATGCTGTGAACCTGGAGAATGCCAGTAGTACTTAACTTATGAGCCTAGGAAAAATTGCTCAGAGAGTTCTAATTTTATTGAGGTCACAAAGCAGACAAACAAAAGAAAACAGCAACAACAAAAACCTAGGCTGATTTGCTATTGTAGATTTTTTTTCTGATTTGCCAGTATGGAATAAAATATTATTTTATTCATTAATATTTATCTTTGAAGCATGTGTGTAAGATATACTTCAGCCTACAATTTTAGTTACCATGCTGAGAATAAAATATTTGCCCTATTTTCAATTTTATCCTGTACTGTATCTCTAATAGGATAACTAGTTTGAATTTTTTTCTTAACTCCAGGCTCCCTTTTATAGTATGATTTAAAATCCCTCACAAGTCACTTCATAATTTCCAACTCTTTCATGTTATAAGCATACTTTATCCTGTCTTTCTTTCTGTTTGCTCCTTATACTTATAAAGAACATGGGTCATCCCATATTTTAATAATCTCTTAAACAATTTTATGTAAAAGAGTGACTTTAACTTAATAACCAAAAATGATACTACTAATGGAAAAATTAAGAGACACTTTAGAGTGATTAATATCTAGTTATATGTGAAAACAACGATATTTAAGCTTTACTGGAATATCTGATTTTTAATACTAAAAGTTTCAATTATAAAAATAATAATTATTATGGTAGAAAAATATATTGTTTTTTTAAACATGGAACACTTCAGGATATGAAAATTTTTTTTTAATTTTTATTTATTTATGATAATCACACACAGAGAGAGAGAGAGAGAGAGAGAGAGAGAGGCAGAGACATAGGCAGAGGGAGGAGGGAGAAGCAGGCTCCATGCACCAGGAGCCCGACGTGGGTTTCGATCCCGGGTCTCCAGGATCGCGCCCTGGGCCAAAGGCAGGCGCTAAACCGCTGCGCCACCCAGAGATCCCTGAAAAATTTTTATATTCTGTTTTCTCATTTGAAGTTTATAAAGTTAACAGTGCTGATTTTTTTTTTTTTTGGTAGCTTCCAACTTTGCAACCTGTTTTCCTCTCCATAATTAAAAAAAAATATTTTAAAAAAATTAGCTAGGTTCAGGTTTGTTAAATGGTCATTCTGATGACAATGAGGAAAAAAGAAGTTCTGGTAATTATGCAGTACCATGTTCATTGCAGCATTATTTACAGTAGCCAAGGATATGGAAACAATCTAAGTAGCTATGGATGGATGAATGGATAAAGAAGATGTGGTATGTGTGTATGTGTGTATATGTATATACATATATATGGAATGGAATACTATTCAGCCATAAAAAGAATGATCTAAAAAAACTAAAAATAAAAATAAGCTCATAGATACAGAGAACAGATTGGTCATTGCCAAGAGGCAGAAGGTGGAGAGCTGGGAAAAACTGGTAAAGGGGATTAAAAGATACTAACTTGCAGTTAAAAAATAAGTAGGTCATGATATAATATATCACCTCCCCCACTAGGGTTTTTCTGATAAGAATGAAGAAAATAGAAGTTCTAGTGAGTAGATTATATGAGAGGGCAGTTTTTCTGCTCTCCTTTATGAAATGATTAGATCTTTGCTAGAATGACCTTAGCGGTCGGTCCTTCCTGCAAAAAGGTGATGCTGAAATTCATAAGATATTTAATCCAAATGTGGAATTATTCTTGATATCTCTTGTAACTGTTAACAAACCTTAAAATATACTGGTTCTAAAAGGGGAGAATATGAGAAGTGGGTAAGAACCTAGAAATACAGGGAAAACTATGCAACATCTGTGAGTGAAGGAAGAGAAAGAAACGTGCTGTGTGGGAGTAGCTCCAAGATAAATTAAGATGCTGTTAGAGAAGGAAGGAAATAATGAGCTAGCTTCATTTATGAACTTTATTATATTTAGTAGCTGTATAGCTTTTTCAAATGTTCAATCTTGAATATTCTTCTGTAGTTTCTATAATATAAACCTATGGAAGACTTCAAATGTTTGGCATAGATATATGGCAGGGCAGAGTTTGCTAGATGAGAAACAGGGAGTGGTGTGGGGTCATGGTTGCCATTCAAAGTGGAGATGAACATTTAAGGTGTATGAAAAGTGGAGGTGAATACTTAAGGTATATGGAAAAATCAGAGAAAGGGACTTAGAATTTTAGGAAAAGATAATGTGCAAAGTACATGGTGTTCAGCAGAGAGATTTAAAGGAAAAATACTACAGTTGACCCTTGAACAGTGTAGATTTGAACTACAGGAGTCCATTCAAATGTGGGTTTTTAAAATAAATACGGCACAGTGTACTGTAAATGTATTTTCTCATCCTTATGACTTTCTTAACATTTTTTTCTCTAGCTCACTTTATTTTAAGGATGCAGTATATAATACATAATCTATATGAAATACAGGTTAATGAATTGTTTATGTTATCAGTAAGGCCTCTAGTCAAAAGTAGGCTATTAGTATTTAAGTTTTGGAAGAGTCAAAAAATATATGTCGGTCCCTCTAATCCCTATACATTTCAAGGATCAACTGTAGTTCATCTCTTACAGTGAAACATGCTTCAACAAATTCTAATTAAAAAAACTTCAGTTCACTTTCCATATTATCAGGAATAATTTTATTCAACAATGACAATACCTACTATTCATTTTTTATGACTTCAGAATCCTATGCTAAATGGATAAAATTTGCTTACTGGTAGTGATGCCTATTTACATTCATCCGACATACTGTTAACTTTGACCTATATAACTTGTCCAAATACTTGGAGGTTTGTATTTGTTCTTAAGTTCCCTCCTTTTGGGTCACTGTTTATTGAGACTGTGATCTTCCCCTCCCCCTCAGTGGGCTTTCTCATGACAGTTGATCTACATATTCCACATCACTTCATCACTTCATTTTCATGCACTTGTGTGGAATCTACATGTCACTGACCACAACTGAACTCTAAAATAATGATGGTTAAACTAACTTTAAACTTTCTTTAAAAAAAAAAAAAGATTTTATTTATTTATTCATGAGAGACACAGAAGGAGAGGCAGAGACACAGGCAGAGAGAGAGGCAGTCTCCCCACAGGGAGCCTGATACGGGACTTGATCTTGGATTCCAGGGTCATGACAGGAGCCAAAGGCAGACACTCAACTGGCTGAGCCAACCAGGCGTCCCAAACTTTTAAGTTTCCGTGGTGGTGTACCCCCTCAGCTGCCTATAAACCTTCCCAAGACTTCAGTTCATTTATCATTTTGTAAGATAATGTGTAGTTCTAAGGAGATTTGTATCAAGAATATTGATAGGTATTTTTCTATTTTCACCTTCCCTTTTCTGGAGCATTAGAATACTATGCATATTTATATGCAAACTCTGAATTGTTAGAAATCACTTCTGTGAACCATATACACTAACATTGAAACTTTTTCTTAGGATAAGAACTGTGAGTTTACGTAAGGAAACTAATCCTGATAATAGAAATTGTAAAAATTTTAAGTATTATTTAAATAGTTGAACCTGATAGTGGTAGATATAAATTACTCTGTTAATTTGGATTAGTATTTTTTAATGCCTTCATAAAGTATGCTTTACCTTCTCTTTTCAATTTTTTATCAGTGAGTCATCTGTTGCGTTTTTGAATTCTTACTATAGAAATTTCATGGGAATATATATAAACTCTATGAAGAGAGAGAAATTATTTTATAATAACAAAAGATAAGTTTGGGGGCACCTGGGTGACTAAGTCAGTTAAGCCATCTATTCCTGGTTTCAGCTCAGGTCATGATCTCAAGGTCCTGAGATCGAGCCCTGCATCAGGCTCCACACTCTACACAGTTCCTGCTTAAGATTGTCTTTCCCTCTTCCTCTGCCCTTCCTCCCTAAATAAATAAATAAATAAATAGATAGATAGATAGATAGATAATTGATTAATTGATTGATCAATTCGGTGATTTGTTTTCATTAACCAGCAAAGAATGGCTTCTTGATATGCTGTAATATGGTATAATGACACCTCAAATTGTTTGTATGTATGTGTATGTGCGTATTGAGGGGCAGTTAAGAGCAACCACTGTAGCATCCAGTTCTCCATAACCATTTCCACTGAGAAATTTTCAGGGGTTTCAGTATTACATGAATTTACTTCAAAAAGCTCCCTAATATTTCTGTTTTCCAGACTTACGGATGTAGTCATCAGTGGCATTTTACTATGATTTCAAAATGATAAAATATAATAACAATTTTTGTGATGCCCTTTTCTTTATAAATGCCATCCTGTTCCTTCCTTTCTTTTCCTTGAGTCTCTATTTATCTCTCTGTATTAATTTTTATTTCAAGCTTGAAAGTATTTAATACAACTGTTATTAATAGAAATTTGTATTAGCCGGATCAATAGGACATGACTGATGTGAACTGTTAACCATAACAATGAAGGAAGTCAGATGAATAATATTTGCTTGTGGTGAACATTAGTTCAGTTAAAGTCTTTCACACATTTATACATGTATTAATGTATATAAACAATCACAGTAATTAGTAAGCTGCCTATTATTTTAGAATGTTTCTAAATCAAGTATTCTGTTATTTTAAAAGTCTATATGCTTGAATTTATTTATTTTCTAACACCATTGTATTTAAATATCCTTTTTTAATTACTTGCTCTAGACTGGACTTCTAAGGCAGGCAGATAGAGCAAGAGGTATGGAATTAAGGAGAAATGGAAAGTCAGAGAATTTTAAAGGTAAAAAGATACAGAGAGACTGGAACAAACAAAAGAACTTAAAGGAGGAAAGCAACACTCCCTGGAGAAAATGTGAAAGATATGACAGTCATCAATTATAATTATATTACTCTGAGGATGTGTAAAGCACATGTGCCATCTGTCACTGCCCAAGCTATCACATCAGTGATCTGATAGGTACTGCTGTTTCCCCATAGGGGTTTCTTTTACTAATTCATTATAAAAGAATATGGTGAGATATTTCAAGGAAGAGTGGATATTTGGAGGGATATTGTATCTATTGGTGGAACATGTGGTCTCCAGCATTTCAGATATATGTCACTGCTCTGTAAGGAGCAAGTAGAATTTGATTATGTCCCATGAACTAGCTGCTAGTTTGAGTTCAGATGAATAATGCCATTGAAGGAATAGGTGTATATTATTATATACATTGCATATATATAACTTTATATATTACTATATATCATACACATAATATACATATATTAATTTTATTATATATGTAATTTGTGAGTTTGAAATACTTTCATAAGAATGATTACCAAGAATGACTTCGCTAAACCTGATTTATTTTTTTAATTTTTAAAAATTATTTATTTAAATTCAATTTAGTTAACATATTAGTTTCAGGGGTAGAATTTAATGATTCATCCATTGCATTTAACATCCAGTGCCCATCACATCAAGTGCTCTCCTTAATGCCCATCACTCAATTATCCCTTCCCTCAACCTACCTCCCCTCCAGCAACCTTCAGTTTGGTTCCTAGAGTTCAGTGTCTCTTATGGTTTGCTTCCCTCTCTGTTTTCTCCTCATTTTATTTTTCCTTCCCTTCCCTTATGTAAACCTGATTTATAAATGTGTGACTAAGCAAGTTTTATTTTTATTATAAATGATAACTGATAACAATTAATAGATGGCACACATTTTTGTAATAATGAAACATTCTATGAATGAACTAGGTTCCCATGTTTTGATTAATTTGTTCTTTAGGAGGCTCTTACTGTTTACAGTACTATTAATATTTTTTAAAAAGCATTTTGAGTTATGTAAGTGATAGGCATTAGATAATGCTTTTTTATTTTTCATATTTTTATCTTAAGTATATTTTGCTTCTAGTCATTGGAAATTACTTTTTAATAGGATGCTTATACTGCTTATCTCTCACTTCCCAACAATTTTTGAAAAGGACATTATTTAGAGAGCAGTCCTCTTGTTAAAAACAAAGGGGAAAAGGCTTTAACTAGAATGTCCTACCTGTAATACTACACCTTAAGTTTCTGCTAGAGACAATCTAACTACTAAGTCTACACTGAACAGATATTTTCTAAAAACCACTATAAACAGAAAGTTTTGATCCTTTAATTTTTTTTAACTGCTTCATGAGTGTATATATGATCTCCTTATGGGAAGTATAAACATCAGGAAGGGGTCAGGAAAGGGTCATGACAATCTCGTTCCATTTCCCATTTTTGCTCCATATTTTCTCATTCGTGCTTTAATACACATTTGCATCCAAAGTAACTTTTAATGTTCTGTATTTGTTGTTGTTGTTCATTTGGTGTGTGCATACATGTATTTGTGTTTATATATGTGACATACATACATAAATTCTAAACTCTAAATTATTTTTAGTAGATAATATTTTAATATGCTTGGGTTTCTTTTCTTCACATTCCCTATACCTTTTACTTTTCCCCTACTGTTAAATTGGCAGTGATTACTTTTCCTAAGCTCCATTATGAGTCTGAAATTGATACAGTTTAAGACAAAGAAGTCAACTGCAAAATTTATATTAAAGAGCCTGGTTGTGAAAGGTAAATAGAAGCCTGTAATTCCAAGATCCAAAAATTTTTGATTTTTTGGGAGGAGGGAAGTAAAATCTGACCTAATTTAATTTATTTGGCTTCAAAATTTGACACCAGCTTATTTTTAGTCTTTATTTATCATCTTGCTTTGAATATCCATAGTTTCTTATAGCATTATTAGTGTATTAGATCTTAGGATGCTACCCCAGATTTTGCTAGGGTGCTGTTTAATATATACTAAATAAATGCATTTTTAATAAAATGCATTAATTCTACATTAGCATGTAGAATTTAGAAAATTCTAGTATTTTAAAATCCATTTGACCTCAAGAACTTCAAATAAAGGACAGTGGACTGAAAAAAAAAAGTCTGATGAGAAAAGTCAGCAACATATTTTTAAATTGAGTATTTAATTGATGTGACTTTAATGCCTCAATGGAATCAAGCCAAAACTATTACATCTTTTTTTCTTATATTACTTTGTTTTTTCCTTCTCATTTCATAATAGGTAACATCTCAGCAGAGAGTATCGAGAAGTCTCTTGCCTACTAGAGGAAAAGGAAATAGACTAGAACATTCATTCTCTAGAGAAAAAGTTATTTTCTCTTTATCCTTTTCTTGCTGTATCCCAGCTTTTTATATTTTATTATGAAAAGAGTGTCTAGAAATAGCACTATATCAGATTTCATGATCTTGTAATGTATTGCAGTTTATATTAGAAAAAAATAAAATACTGTAAGATAAAAATATGTTTAATGTACAGTTTGATCCAATTAAGTTCAACAAACATTTTCAAGCACCTATGGACTTTTCTTTTGAAAAAGTTTGGGCAGCCCAGGTGACCCAGTGGTTTAGCTACGCCTTCAGCCCAGGGTGTGATCCTGGAGACAAGGAGCCTGCTTCTCCCTCTAACTGTGTCTCTGCCTCTTTCTCTCTGTGTGTCTCTCATGAATAAATAAAAATCTTAAAAAAAAAAAAAAGAAAAAGTGCATGTGTCTGCAGGAAATTTTACATACATTAAAAAATTAGTTTCATTGAATCCCTCCAAGTAATCTATAAAAAACCTTTATATGGTCTTTAGATGTCCCTGATATCATGTAAAGGTTCGGTGTAGTTTCTGTACCATGGTTCTGATCACTGAAATAGTCCACATCTAATGATGCTAGAGACAATTAGTCAAATGGCTGCAGTGCAATATAGTAATTCTTATAATCCACATAAATGCAAAATTAAATTGTACCACAGAGGAAGGAATAACTGGCATTTTACAAGGAAGCTTTCCTGGAGATCACATTTCAGTGAACAATCACAGAGGAATATTATAAAGAGATATGAGGGAGGAAATCTGGAGGAGGTTGGAGAAGAGCAGAACTAAATAACATTGTGTACTGTCTCCAAACACTATGTTCTAAATTTCCTGATTTTATTTGCAGAAACAAAACAGAACAGAAATTTAGTTTCTTAGTCTGGTTCTCTGGAATCCATTCACTTGTTCAGTAAATATTAGCTGAATATGTTTCCTGTTCTCTACTAGATCTTAGAATATGGAGCAGAGTGATGCAGTGTTTATTGTTAAGGAGCTCATTGTCTCATCAGAGAGACAATCAAATAAACAATCATCAATTGCAGCAGGACTTACAGGGAATGGGTACTATGATGACATTTTGGATAATGAGCAGTGCTGAACCAGCTCTTAAGATTCCACTGAACTAACCTTGGAGGAAGATACACATATCTAGGTAACAGTGCTATAAACTAAAAAAAAGAACTAAGTATCTGGAGGGATTTACAGACATCCCTGTACTATACCTGCTCCACCTTCTGACCTAGAACATTCCAAATTGCAGTCCCTAAATCTGGGACTCAAGGATTGTTGTTAGGCAGAGTTGTATTGAAACTTTCTGAGCTAGCCAGAATCAGGCTCGTTCCTTACAAATCTCTCTTTTCTTGTTCTATTTGGTTTCAAGACTATAACTCTTAGGATTCAGTATGTCTCAGTCAGTGTTCTTAGTGGCAAGTAAGAGAAATTAGTTGTCTTGTCTTAGGCAAAGAATATATTAAAAGCATTGTGTATAGAATGTCCTAGAAGGCTGAGAAACTTAGTAGGGAGGTAACAGTGCTCCCAACCACACTTTCAAAATGATGCTGCTACCACTTAGTACTGGACATTACAACTTGTACCTCTGACAATAATGAGATGGGACAATGGGCACCAGAACTAACATCACTAGCACTGTAACCCACCTTAAGCCCTGTAGAACAGCCAAAAAGTGTTCTCTGTGGTCCAGTTCTCTATCATGGCAACAGCAATCTTTCCAAATTCCATATTAAGTGTATATCATTGATGAGTCCTGAGACACAGACCTGCACCCCAGCTACAAAGGAAGCTGAATGAAGTAGGCAGGGTCTAGTCTAGTTTGTAAGATGAAGAAACCATTTGGTCTTAAAACACTGTGGATTGGTAATGCAAGTGATGGAAGAGCTGAGTAGTCAAATGGAGAACAGTTAAAACCATCCAGAGATTAGCAATAAGAGGAAGCTACTAACACTCCTGGGGTTAGAAAAGAAATGGGTATCACCAGAGTCCAGAAGAGAGGGAGATTTAGTTGGAACCAAAAGCAAATAAAGGAATGCCTAGAGAATGTTGGGACCATGAGGAAGAAAGCGTCCCAGAAGATAGACTCATGGAGGACATGCAACACACATGCTACCTGAGACAGAATACGGGGGACCAATACCTTTACCACCTTCTCCATTCCTCTTACTTCTAACCACTCATCACTGCCTTCTATTGACCTAACCTCTCCAGAAGTCTGCCGTTGTTTCCTGTGATAGAGAACTGAGCAGAAAAGGGGAGAAAACAGGCAAGTCATCTGAACATTGGGAAAGCAAGTAGCTGGAAATGTCAGCTTCAACAGAAGTTATGAGCTCTGCCTATCACCACAATTCAACAGATGGGAGATCCCCATTTGCAAGAGGAGTTTTTGGTTCCATACGATAAAGAAAGAGTAGTGGTATATTCACTACATAGACCACCAAGAACAGAAATAGGTATTAATGGAATGGCAAAACCTCCCTAGGAGAAGCAAACGCAGGGAGAACTTTGTCACCGAAAGTCAAGAGGAGTACTTGGAGCAGTGTGTTTTGGTATATGTATTCCTTAGTTCATACAGAGATGAATTACAGACTGCATCTGTCTCACGAGCTTGCTTTAAAAATTACAGTCGGAGGTTGTTTACCAAGTACTATGCTTCCATTCAAGGATGCAAACTGAGAATGGAGGCTGCCAAGGCAAAAGTCTACGATCAGGGGGCCAGGGAATCCTCATCTTCTTAATTGTCTTTTTCTGGACCTCATTGCAGGATTAATAAAGGAAACACAATCATGATTCTGTAGTACTAGTGAAAAGAAGCATTTCCCCACATTTCCCCAGAAGATCCAGAGGAAGAACAAATCTCTGAATCAAATTATTACCAAAAAAAAAAAAAAGAAAGAAAAAAAAAGTTCTAGCCATCACCAAATCCTAATATCACTTATAGTTACTGAAGCTCTTTCTGCACTTATAGCTGATAATCACCCTTTCTCCCTGAAACTACTCCTGATAACACACCTCAGCTATTTATTATTTATTCCTCTTATTTTCTGAATTTATCTTCCCTCTGATACTTAATTATTAGTATTCTTTAGATTTCTTTTTTCTGTTCATTGCCCATCTCATGTGTCATGTTGTTGAAAGATATAATTTATTATCATATTTAATGTTCACAAATATTCAGGGGACTTCTAAAATCTACATAGTGAATCTTTCACCTGCTATTCTGAAGGTCTATATTCACAAGAACTTGGTTAACATCACCAATTTGGCCCCAAATTACATCTTTTCTAAAACTGGTTTTTCATGTATTCCTCCATTCCATTGGGAATCTCATTATCTTCCATCAGTCTGCCAACCTTGAATCCTTCATGCCTCTCATCCCCAAATCCAATCATTTGTAAA
Source organism: Canis lupus baileyi (assembly GCF_048164855.1). Taxonomy (NCBI): domain Eukaryota; kingdom Metazoa; phylum Chordata; class Mammalia; order Carnivora; family Canidae; genus Canis; species Canis lupus. Next base: position 10,970,262 of record NC_132855.1, on the reverse strand, counting down.
CTCCTACCACTTACTGTCCTTCAAATTTATCCTTTACAATCCAATTCTAGTGCAGACCTTTATCATCTCTTACTGGATAATTGTTCCAAACAGCTAACTGGACCCCCTGCCTTGAGGCTCATTTCACATTTTACTCAACTATTTTCACATCATTGCCAGAAATTTATCTAAAAAAATTGTATACCACACTAACAAACAAAAACAAGCAAAACAAAACAAAACCCTTCGATAGTTACTTATACCAGATCAAAACCCAATCACTCAGATTCCTCAGTTACCTTAACTTTCCAGCCTATCCACTGACACTTTCTGTTTCACACCTCTTCTATCATTCTGAAATTGGGTCTGCTTCCCTTCCTGCACCACGTTGTTTTTTCTTTGGGGACAGAATCTTCCTGTCCCACTTCTGTAGACTTTATGTGGTAAATTCTTATTTAGTCTTCAAGACAAGATGATAATTTTTATTAATCCTATCAGACCAGACGAAAATGAATTCAAAGCTCCTACTATTTGTTCCCACCCACAGAACACTAAGCATAATTCTGTGACAATAGTTTGTGGGGTCCTGGAAGGCAAGATATCTCATTCATCCTTATGTCTCCAGATCTTATCAGAGACTAGTGCATATTGAAACTTTGAGTCTGAATATTTTGAGTCTAAATACATTTGTGTTCTTTTTCTGAACACAGTGGCCTTAAGAAAAATAACATTTACCTTTTATTATCTGTTTTCTTATCCATAAAATAGTATATCAATAATATCTAATTAGTTCTTTTGCATATTTGTTATGAGGCTCACATGAGACCTCCATAGACATAGATTATATGAAATATGCATATATTGGTTGTTTTAGTACTAGTATTGTTTTAACTAATAACAAATTATTATGAATTTGAGCTTAAGTACAGCTTCTTAAAAAAATAGCATAAGTAGACCTTTAACTTGGTAAGAAAAAGAAAAGGAAAAAAAAAAAAGAAAAAGAAAAGGAACTTTGTTGTTATTGCTATAATAAAGAGAATTACCAGCAAAAAGTTAATAAATATAACTAATAAAAAGTGAATTTGTAAAAAAACAATACTTTTAAATCTATATAGGAGTACTGGAAAAGTCATGAAAAAAATATACTTTATAACTTGATTAATTTAGATTCCAAGGAATGATTTAGTTTTCCTTCTAATAATATAACATACGACTTAAAAAATAGAAGCCAAAGTGTGAAAAGAAATGAAGCAAACAGAATTTTGTTTATTTGACCTGAAGACTTTGATATGAGAGCATCATTTATCATAGTGATAGTCAGAAACTAATTCAGCTGTCTATTCACATATCCAAGAAGTCACTTGGAGTCTTTTTAATATACTTTTTGTCATCCATTTCATTTCTTGTTTGTACATAAAATGCATGAATAATTTAGGAGTGACAAAATATCCAGACAATCACTATAAGGAATTAAATAATCACTCAAAATTTATCAATTAAGAAGCAAAATAAAATGTTTAATGCTATTAAAAATAAAATGTACATCTGTCCAATTTGCAACAGCTAACACTATTTTATCTCTGAAATAGTGTAATTTCAGAGGTGATTACTATTAAATATTTAGAGAATTTTGATTCTCAGAACCCCAATGGACATGTTATAACTATGATATCTTCAGTAAGCCATTTTTACTGAAGTTGTTTGTACAAAAACAGATTAGCAAAGAAAAGAAACTTTATAATTCACCAGTTTTATCTGGTTAAAAAAAAAAAAAAAACAGACCAAAAAGCCAGACAAACCATTCCATTTGTATTTTTAAAAGCATATGCACTAAGGGTAGCCAAGTCTTTTCTTAATAAGCTCCACTATTAATGAATTGGTCTTACAAAATGTTCCAAAGCAATTTTCTTAGAAAACTAGGACAAGGTATTCCCAGATTTTCTACTAAGCCACTCTGAAGTCACAATTCAGCCCGAGGAAGAAAAAAGGGTCCTATTCTCACTCTCACTAACACTTTCATTTTACAATCTTCTCTGTCTCTCTAATAGGCTTTACAGTGAAATGGGTAGGAATAAAGGGAGAAAAGGAAGGTGGAGGGAAAGGAAGAAAAGTGAAGAACAAGAATGACAGAATAAATGATACCAGGCATAATCTTCAGCAAATTAAGATCTATATATTTTTATGTGCAAGCATCAATAAAAAAATAATTGCTGTTCAAACTGCAGTTTTATTTATTTATTTATTTTTTTACTTTTTTTTGGTTTGTTTATGAGAGAGAGTGAGTGCATGTGCACTTGCAAGCAGAGAAAGAGAGGTAGAGAAAGAGGGAGAGAGAGAAGCTTAAGCAAACTCTATGCCCAGTGCCAAGCCCGACTTGGGGCTCCATCTCAGGACCCTGAGATCTTGACCCAGAGGTCCTGCCCTGAGCTGAAATCAGGAGTCAGATGCTTAACGGACTGAACCACCCAGGCGCCCCTGAGCTGCATCTTTGAAATTATACTACCTGTGTCTTGCTTATACCTGCTGCCCCCATTACCAGTTGTCTCAAGGCTACATTTTTCTTTACATAAGTAGCTAAATATACAAGAAAAAAACTCAGTATCTTGTTTTGTTTGTTGCAAAACATTACATTTTCATTCAAATAAACTCATCATACTTAGAGTATATGCTTGCCTACTTGAAGAGCTGAAATAAAGGAGTCATAAAAAGCACATACATGTATTTTAAAGTAATAGCAATGCTATTTGAAGCCCAGTTCCCATACTGTGATAGTTCTCATTGCCCCATAGATCAGCATGGATTAACAGTAGATTGATCAGGACAGATAATGTTGTCACTATATAATAAAACAAGGAATTCCGGCGGCAGTACATTAGCTATTCTATGATAATTGGAATCATGAGCAAACAGATGGAGTCCTAAAAGGATGCTGGTAAACAACTGGACCTGGTTGGGAAAGACATTTAATATATTTCCACTTTTCCAAAGATCACAGAGTACTCTCTAAGTATTACCTGGTACCTACTTGTTCTCCTGAAAAAAATTATGTTGCTTGGAACCTATTTCTCATGCCGCTCTCTTATTAACTTGATACAGGAAATGGTGTTCTTGCAGTGGCACAGTCAGAGCTCTCAAGGAGCCCCTGGTGCCTTTTCAATTATTTCTGTTAAAAATAAGGCTCTGCCTGTTATGGGGAACCGTTTTTAAATTTATTGGAGGGGCACATGGCAGCTGATAAATCATTGCACGTAAAAACAACCATACAGAAACTGGCTTAGAAATCAAACAGCCTTTTGAAAATGAGTTCAATAAAGAACCACAAAAAAGAATCTAATACTTCAGAGGAGTTGACTCTAAGTCTTACAGATTCTTATTTAGAAAATGAAATGAAAATGAAATAGAGCCTTCCTATAAAGTCAAGAATAATCTTTCCAATTGATTACTACTGATGATCTTTCCATGGCATCGCTGAAGGATATCAGATGACCTTTGGGAATTAAAGGGACTGTGGCCTGGGACCCTATCTATGTCTTACAGAATTGTCATTCCACAAATTGTAGACAAATTACTATAAGCAGTATTATTTCATGAGAGGACGTTTCATGGTCCAACTCTTTCAGCAAGACCCAGAGTGTTTGAGGACCCAGACCCTGCTTCACCTCTTTCCCATGGCATTGGCAGGATTAACTCTGGGGCCAGAGGGTTGGGGAATTGGTAACTTTGGCAAAATTTTGCTTATTTGCCCAGAACATATCCTTATGCCACTACTTAAAGTCTGCAATTGTGCTGATTTCTAATTCTTCTATTTATTTTTTTCTTGCTCACGAAAACTATTGAATGCTAAGGCCAAACTGGAAGAGTCTTAGGAGAATTTGGGTTTTTCTTCATTGCTGTGGACATTTCATTGTGTCAGACCGCCCAAGACCATATCCAAATGGTATAGTAAATCATAATTCCTTTTTAAAATATTTTTTAAATATTCTATCTATTTGAGAAAGGGAGAGGGCATGAGCCAGGGGGAGAGATAAAGGGAGAGAGAGTAAGCAGACTCTCACTGAGCAGCGAGCCCTATGTGGGGACTCAATCCAGGAGCTCTGTGATCATGACCTGAGCTACCCATGTGCCCCAGTAAATCATAATTCTTATAGAATAATATAGAATCAACATGTTTAAGATATTTTATTGATTTTTAGATAATTTAGTATCTCCTTAGGTGAACTTACCATTATTCAAATATTAAATTTGTATAGCAAATGAGAAATTTGAAGTAGGTTATTTTTAATAATTGCAAACTATAGTCATATTTCTGTAATGTGATGATATAAGCAATAGAAGATTATTATATTATCCTTCTATTATTTTAATTTTTCTACAGAAGTATTTGTAAACAAAAATGAGATGATTAGCAATTCAAATAGTTGCTTTCTAAAGGGAATTTATAAGATGATTGCTAAAAAGCTCTTTTTTTCCCTCTCCAAAGGAAGTAATTGAAAGTTTTTAATATGAATAAGATTTACTTATAAATCTTGTTGTCTCTCTAGTTAAGCCCTAATAATACATTTATATATTGGGATCTGATATTCTGTTTATTTATTCAGTTAGTTAAAATACCTAATTGGATCTTAGCTTGTTCAAGGGCCAGGCACATTTAATAGGCTTAATATGAAAATGAATCTTTCTGAACTTAAAGCGTAAAACATTTATAGAGATATGTTAAACAAGGAAATTTTAGAGTTCACCTTAGTGTGCAATCATCTTTATTCACCCATGCAATCTCAGCATAATACACCAACGAATACATGGATCAAAGATGGATCATCACTTTTATACATTCCCTTGCCAGAGTAATTGCACAAGTTAAAGCAAGGAAATTGTTGATGAAGTTAAGGAATAAATTTCTGGGGTTCTTAGAATTGTCATGGGAGAAGTGATGGTGGACAGTTCTTAAGCGAAGAAAGACTGTGTTAAAGTCGCCCATCTTTATCAGTTCTGCCTCTCTTTATGGATCCCCAGTTGTATGTAAAAAACGGACTTTCCTGGGGAATCCCCTCTCCCTATGTACTTGAGCTCTAGCACATGGTACACTTCTTGATGACTCCCCACAAGACATTCTCCTATGTGGTTCCTTACATGCCAGACGAAATTTTCTAATGAGTGCCACTACTTTGTTCTTTCTACTTATTTTAAATACGGTGGATCCAAGACTGATGAGTCCTTCCTTAAATGTTGTCTTACCTGCCTTTCATTTTTCAGTAAGACCTGTAGTTGGAAAAATTCTTTGATGTCCTCCAGGATTCCCACTCCCTGGTATACACAGCCTATAAATGTCTCCTCTTTGGAGTGGGCAAAACCTGTAAATATGATGAGATATCCCTTTATGACAACATTACTAACCGATCTGCTCCGAGTTAATCAAAAGCAAGATTAACCTGAATAAGACTAACTAATCAGTCAAGCCCTTTAAAGGTAGGTGAAGCAGAGAGATGCTTTCCTGCTGACCTAGAAGGAGGGGAGAGCCAGGTAGTGAAATTCTATAAACTTCCTTTAGGGAAGGTCAGGGATCCAGGATAGGAGGGTAGCAACCTGAATAAACTTGGAAAAAAACCCACAGGCTCCAGAAAGGAATAAAGACAAGCTGACACCTCAATTTTAGCTTTGTGAGACTGAAAGCAGAGAATGTCATTTAGCTAGGCTCATTCTACAATAACCATACAAGAGCAAATGGGTGCTATTTGAAGCCACTAAGTTGGTAGTGAATTCTTACACAGCAGTGGAAAACTAATATAATATTCCAAGTGTTTGGAAAATGAATGGCCAGTCCCCTTTCTTAGCTTAGATTGGTAATACAGATATTTCTCTGGTGTTTAAATTTTTAATTAATTCAGTGAGAATTTGAAATAAATGAGAACTCGAAGTAGATGACATGCTTTCTGGTGGGTTTTTCCTTTATTTTTTTATCATTTTTTAAAGATTTTATTTACTCATTCATAAGAGACAGAGCAGAGACAGAGGGAGAAACAGGCTCCCCATGGAGCAGGGAGCCAGACGTGGGATTCAATCCCAGAACCCTGGGATCAGGATCTGAGCCAAAGGCAGATAGATGCTCAACTGATTGAGCCACCCGGGCACCCTTTCCCTTTAGTTTTAAAGCTCACTATTATCGCTCAAGATCCATGACAAAGCCTGTTTTTAGTGATATAAAGTATTTAGGATTTTCAAAAGATGCTTAATATGGTAGATTTTTATCAAATTGCTTTGCTTCATTGGGATATCCTAACCATAGTGACAACTGAAATTTTGATTCTTTAAGTTTTTCTAAATAAAATGTGCTGTAATATTCTCCATTAATTCTTCTACCAATGGAAATACAGTTTGAGGAATGTAGATGGCATATGGTTTGTCATATGGTGGACATTAATATGTTGTACTGTTCTCTTTCTCCCCCCGTAATTTTCAAACAATGTTTTTGATAAAACCTCTGATCTTCCAGGAAGCCAACTGCTCCCACCCTTGAGATAAAAGTAGTATCTGTAATTTTAGGACATACTGTTGTTACTTGGCATCCTTTTAGTATCACACAGACTCCTCATTTTTGAACAATCCTTTCATTTTAAAAGCATCTGCTGATGGCTGACATATCTCTAATGCATTCTGCAGAAGCCTGAAATTGATCTTGGTTAATTCTCTAGGGAGTTAACCTAAGTCTTCTCATACATTGTCTCTGGATTAACTATTTTATCTTCATCTGTGCCAATTTCTAGTTTGACTTAATTTTCTTGGACAAAAGTATTGAAGTAGTGCATTTGTATAGTGCTTAGAAGGTTCTTCAGTAGGAATGAATGTTGCTACTTTGTGATTATGTACCTAGGTGATCATGTAGATGTAAAAAATCATGTTAGTATTCACAAAATCTAGGTAATTGGGGTTTTAATTTGAAGATAGGAATTGGATTATGGAAGTTGTGGAAATTATTGATTGAATATTTTCAATCATCATTTCTTTTTCTACTGTCATGTTTTTTGTTTTATTGTTTGTGTTTTTGTTTTTGTTTTTGTTTTTTTACTAAAGCATTTTACATATGGATGAAGGCAAACATGCCATCTCCTTTTTTATCTGGAAATTTTGTACCTTAAACAAGGAATTAAGGGTCCTTAGAAATGAAGAAAGTTCAGAATTATATTAAATATTGATATTTTTCTTGCTTCCTGTAGTACCAATCCAAGGCTCTATTGCAAGCTAATATTGCTCTTGTTATTTGTTTCACAAGATGTCTTTTCTCACATACATTGCCCTGCTATTCTTTGCTTTTTTTCCCCAAACCGAATGCTTTTAAAGTTTTCCCCTGTATATTTTCTTTATGATTCTAGGATTACAGTAGCTTTTCAGATTTCAGATTTTGGTCATATATTATTATTATTATTACTCCTAAAAGAACTCACTTAGATTTTTTTAAAGTAGTAACAGCTTTACTATATGTCCATATATAATTTTTTTGAGACAAAATTCATATAACATAGACTTTACCATTTTAAAAGGAATAATTCAGTGGCATCAAGTACATTCTCAATGTTATACAACCACCGCATCTATCTAGTTAGAAACACTTTCATCACACCTAAATGAAACCTCAAACTAGTAGTTATACCCCACTTCACCCTCCCTTCAATGTCTGGCAACCACTAATCTGTGTTCTGTTTTTTATATTTACCTAATTTGAATATTTCAAACAAATAGAATCATACAATACTGTGACCTTTTTTGAAATAGGCATGATGTTGGATTGGTCAAAATTAGGTCTCTTTTATTTCTATACCTCTCACACAAATCAGAAGCATCAATTCAATTTAGAAATTTGGGAAATCAGGAGATTCACTTTCATCTTCTATATATTTCCCTGTGAGTCAGTCTTATTTAAGTTTGTTAAACAATTCTGAGGTTATTGGTTGTATTACTATTTAGGATAAATTTGACAGTAAAAATATAAGAGCTTCTGCTTCCAGCCATGACAGAACAGTTTATATCATATTAGGTGTTTTACAAAGGTAAACCAGGCAGCAGTATACCAACTGTCAAAGAATTATTTGAAAGTGTAAGAAGTTGACTATGGTAGCCAGATGCCACTTTCTGGGCAGTAAAACATCCAGGATTTTCAGGGGCTAAGATCTCAAAGGGGACGAAACCATATAGAAATGAGAGCAAAATACTTCACAATTTCCTTTAACATATGTGTTGTTTTCTGAGTATGCAAGGGGAAACTATAAGAAAACAAGTAGAAAGAAGCAGTTATATGGATAAAGATATAGTCAGAGATACATCAATCCATAGATACTGATCTAAATTTTAAGCAGAATAAATATGAAGACAAACCTTATTTAGGCATCCATATTTAGGTATCTGACAGCCAAAAACAGAAAATCTTTTAAAAAGCCAGAGAATTACATTCAAAGAAGTAAAATAAAACTAATAACTAAGATTATTCAAGCTAGAAGATAATGGAATCACATATTTAAGGCACTTAAATAATACCTAATCTTTCTTTCCTTCTCTTTCTTTCTTTCTTTCTTTCTTTCTTTCTTTCTTTCTTTCTTTCTTTCTTTCTTTCTTTCTTAGAGAGAGGCAGAGACACAGGCAGAGGGAGAAGCAGGCTCCATGCCAGGAGCCCGATGTGGGACTCTACTCGATCTCTGGTCTCCAGGATCAGGCCCTGGGCTGAAGGTGGCACTAAACCGCTGAGCCACCCGGGCTGCCCAATACCTAAACTTTAATTCTATTTTCACACAAAGAAAAACTGAAAGAGTATGTAACCAGAAAACCTGATTGTATTAAATATTAAAGGGATTTTTGTTTCCAGTAAGAAAATGAGCCTTGCAAGAAAGATAGAAATGTAGTAAGGAATAAAAAAATCGCAAAAGTAAATATGGGGTTAACTCAAAATAAGTATTGGCTGTTTCAAACGATACAATGTCTTTACTGAGCTTAAAACACATATGTACTTAAAATATGTTATAGTAATAAGGCAGAATTTGTGTAAATAAAGTGTTCTATAATACTCTTACATTATATGAGAAATGTTAAAATTATTAATTCAAATGAACTATAATAAGTTAAAGGTTGTATTCTGAAATATCTGCAGCAGCCACTAAAGGAATAATAAAAAGTTGAAAAACTAGAAGCTCATAGAGAGGCAAAATAAAGTAACACTAATGGTGATGATGATGATAATGATGATAACAACTTGATTAATCCAAAATGAGGAAGGAAAAATGAGAAAATATGGACATAGAAAATAAAGGATGAAATGGTAAACTTAAACCCAAATATATAGCCAAATATATCAGTTATTACGTTAAATGTTAACAAATTAAATATATCCATTGAGACAAAGATTGATCAGACTGCAATGAAACACAAACACACACATCACAATTGATGTAGCTTATTCCAGGATTGTAAGGTCAGTTTAACATTTGAAGCCACTCAGTGTAAATCACCGTGGCTAATCAGCGTTAGCAGAATATAGAAAGAAACCCAGATGATTATCTCAAGAGTTAGAAAAAGTAATTTATGGTAAAACGTATCAACTTATGAGAGCCATACTTTTTTTCTTTTTGGGGTCTGGCCATTCTAACATGAAGCAAAATCAGATTATCAGATCATACATTAATCAGAAACTTACCTAGTACCAAAAATTTTCAAGGATACAACCTGTGAAGAGGCTCAGATGAAGCAGAAGAGTAACTTCAGATACTAAGTAATTTTAATGGGCACCTCTGAAAGCAAGAATTATTTAGACTATGAAACATCTCTATTTTATATCTCAGGGATTTAGAGCTTAAATGATATTCTACAAGAATCTATGTTTCATAAATTTATAGGTAATAATTTACCATATGCAGTCAGGAACTAGTAATGCCCTTACTTTACAGAATATGTTTATCTTTATAATATTGCTTATTGCACATCACCCACCCTCCAGGGAACGGGGAGAGAAATAAATCCCTGAATAGCTCCTCTATCTAGTTCCTTCCAAGAGGCCTACCTACAAAATTCTATGGCAAATTCCCAACATAACAGTGAAATAATAAGTTTTCTCCAAGATAATAAATTAGATATAAATCAAGTGGGAATGTCCACGATTGCTACTTCTACCCAAAATTATGCTTAAGGTTCTAGTCATTTCATTACACCAAGATTAAAGATTAGAAAGAATTGAATAGACTTGTCATTCTTTACAGAAAACGTGATTCTATACATAAAGAAAACTAAAATAAGCTATAGAGAGATTTTAAATTTTTTTTTAATTTTTATTTATTTATGATAGTCACAGAGAGAGAAAGAGAGAGAGGCAGAGACATAGGCAGAGGGAGAAGCAGGCTCCGTGTACCGGGAGCCCGATGTGGGATTCGATCCCGGGTCTCCAGGATCGCGCCCTGGGCCAAAGGCAGGAGCCAAACCGCTGCGCCATCCAGGGATCCCTAGAGAGATTTTAAAGACTAAAACTTGAATTTTACATGATTTATGGATACAAGAACAATGTAAAAAGTTAAATGTGTTTTCTCTACTGCAACAAACAATAGAAAGTGATATTTTAAAAATACCAATTATAATAGCCTTGGTACTAAATTGAATAACACATGTAAAAACCACAAAATATTCTTGAGAGAAATTTTTTAAGACCACATAAATAAAGGAATATATCATTTTCATGGGTAGAAACACTGAATCATGTAAATAGCCAAGTGTTCCAAAATTGAAATATAAATTTTAGACAATTTTAATCAAAATTCTAGGAGACTATTTATACCTTAGTTATATTGAAAAGTCAAATTTAAAATTCATATGTAAACTCAAAGGGCAAAATGACCATCTTGAAGAAGTAGAACGGAAGTAGGATACTTATATATTCAGATATAAAAATTAAAACTGTACAGACTAAGTATAAGCAAATATACCACTGGAACTGAATAGAGAGTACAGAAACAGTCCCACACTTACAAGATCACTTGCCTTACAACAGAGTGATCATTACGTGCTGTGAGGGAATGGTGTCTTCATTTAATACAATATTTCAATTAAATTTTGCAAAAAATTTCATAAAAATATAAAAACAGATTTTTATCCACTAAATATTCATAAGAATACTCAATTTGACTCATTATTAATAACTTTTTAATAGATTTAATGAACAGATTTCTTTTTAAATTGCAATGGTCTTTCAGAGTTCCTATCCAACTCAAAAAGAGTAATGGTTGGACAGATTTTCTTTCTTTCTTTCTTTCTTTCTTTCTTTCTTTCTTTCTTTCTTTCTTTCTTTCTTTCTTTCTTTCTTTCCCTTTCTTTCTTTCTTTCTTTCTTTCTTTCTTTCTTTCTTTCTTTCTTTCTTCTTTCTTTCTTTTTCTTTCTGATTTTATTTATTTATTCATGAGAGACACAGAGAGAGAGAGAAGCAGAGACATAGGCAGAGGAAGAAACAGGCTCCCTGAGGGGATTCCAATGCGGGACTCCGTCTCACCAACACAATGCAACCCTGTATCAGGACCTGAGCCGAAGGCTGACACTCAGCCACTGAGCCAGTCAGGTGTCCTTGGGCAGATTTCTTTTTGATCAGTGTAATCATTTTGTCTTCATTTGAGAAGTTGCTTCAATCTGTACTAAACTCTACATTGAAAAATGGGCAGCACAAGTGGGTTTTGGGCTAAATTATGCAAATCATGTCTGGCCCAAATACCTATTTCATATGGAATTGAGGAATTTTTTTTGTCTGTTTTGTTTTAATACATCTTACACTTAAGAAAGGAAAACAAGATTTTATATGGGATGCTATGAATAAAAAGGAAGCAACATCACTATTAATTTCTCTAATTCTCCCACCCCTGGGCTCAGAGGAAGATATTATCATATAGTCTCTCTGATATGGCTGCCACTTTAAAGATCTAGCTAAATTGCAGGTCTCATTAATATCATGTGATGAACACAATGGATTTCAATTAAAATGCTATAGTCCTATCTGTGTCTGGGATACACATTTTTTTTTTCTCCAGGGTAATAACCTTAGCTATGTTATGATTCTCTTTTCTCAACTCTATTATATCACAAAGGGAAAGCTTGTGTGTTATTGCCTTATTTTTTTCCCCTAGAGTGCAAAGAATAGGAGTTTAATTACTATGGCTCAATTACTTTATTGAAAAGCAAGTTAGCAAATAGAAATATTCTTTTAACCAATTCTGAATTGTTGTTGCAGAGTTATTCCTGTTTTATGGCACATTACATTGTAGATCAAAATAGACTCTAAATAAGCCTCTATGTTAAAGTTCTAAATGATCATTTTTCTGTAGTGATTGCCAGCTTGTTTTATATTTATCAGTAGACCTATATGGTACCATTATGCAATCAGAATTGTGTTATATAACTTGTTTTTACAATGCAGTGAAATGGCTCCAGAGGATGTGGTAAGAGTCCTCTCTCTCATTTTTTGATTCCATGTGGAGGAAGAGTAACATTCTTAGAACCTCACATCATTCATTCTTCCCAGGGGAGAGAGGTGAATAATCTGATGACAGCTAGTAATTTCACCTAGTAATAGTAATATTGACCTGTACTCTTGGCTCATCCTATTTTTGAGAAGCATCTCTTGTCCCTTCTTTTCCAGCCTGTATATTTGTAGAAGAGACTCTGACCTCGAGGCAGCTTGTTAGCACTGCCTCTGAAAGGAGGGGCGAGTACATCTAAATCTGGAATTCAGTATTAGAAAGTGCATTTAGCTGAGCATCTAATATCTTGCATGCAGTTTTTGTTAGTAATGAAAATTACATTTTCAATTCTATTTACCTGATACATGTGGTTACCACTCAACATTGTTTTGTATTTGAGGAGTAGAATTTCATTTACTGGACCCTTTGCCCCCTCATTATTCTAATAAGTATTTCTGTTGATCAATCTATGAATTCTTTTGTAAGGAAGGGAGTAAAGGAAGGATGGAATGAATTGAGGAAAGGAAAGAGGGCAAGTTTAGCTCTTTATTATCCTGCAACCTGGCAGTGTCATATCTTCCCCCTAATCGAATCTTCAATAACTCAAATAGATTGTGGAATGTCTTAATATGATTTTTGGTTGTTTCTCTTTGCCAAATACAGTCAATTCTCCTTACTTATGGGAGTTTTATTCTATAAAGCCACCGAGAACACGGGATGATTAAATATTGAATCATGGTTCCTATAGGAAATTCAGAGTTAAGTTCCTCCTCTGGCAACATGTTCATTCATCAACTGATCTATATGTAACCTTGTTTTGTGTGTGTTTATTTAAAGGCACCGTATTTAATATATATTGCTGATTTATTAGTGTCGAACTCATGGCCAGTAGTGCTATAATCATGCCTGAATGAAGCTTGTCTAACATGCATATTTTCTCTGTAAAGCATATCATAGCTTTCTTGTGCTTAATAGCACTAGGTAGCGGGTCACCAATATGTTTCATGGTCATTTTAAACAGTGGAATCACCAACACAATGCAAAAAAAAATGTGAAAAATGTGGCACTAAATTGATTGTGAAAAGACATTTATTTACAGAATGAAATCTGAAACAAGAAGTTGAAATGTTGGCTTGTTTAACTTCAGCTAGGAACATAAACATAGGGCTATTCAGTTTTTTTTGCCACTCTGTGTATACCCACAAATGATCATAAAAGTACCCCAAGTATTGATTTTGGGGTTATAAATTAATTGGTAGGTGAATTCACAGAGATGGGATCTGTGAATAATGAGGCTCTACTGTATGTTAGAAGGCTCAATGATATATTGTCTGCTTTCTCAGTTCTGGCCCCAGCCTCCAAAATATTCAAATAAAAGTATAAATATATGTTTTGAAAGTGCTTACTATTTTAGCCCAATATAGGTGCCAGTTAAGTGAGGGTTTTTATAATTTTTTTTTTCATTTCAATGTTTCTCTCTGGAGAAATACACAACTAGAGAAAACAATAACTTTATATGTGGAAGTAAAATCCCAACACAGTGCTAAAACTTAAAAGAATTCTGTGAAGTATTTAACCTGGCAGATTTTTTATTTCAACATGGTTTTGTCGAATGATGAAAATGAAGGAATCTTTATAACAGAGATTTTCTCTGGTGACTATCCACTTTTTATTTTCACTATCTGCTATCAAGTAGAAACGTGATCGTTGTTCTACAGTTGAATTACTTCGAACTATCATTTTCCATGAGGTGATAGTTACCCTCTATCCTTGCTCATGATTCTTATATTAAACATTTCAACCAGACTACCTGTGCTCCAAAAGGTGCAACAAATATAATATCGCAAACCAGTCACCGCTACAAATCTAATCAAAACAGTTAGCAAATCACTTATTTTCATTGCTGATGCAGAAAGCATTTTTTCCTGGTGTCTGTTCACTCTGATCAGTGGTTCACCAAATTCTGAAAGAACAGCAGTACTTGCTTTTGTTTTACATATTATTCACCAAATACAAATCCTCCTTAATATCAGAGACTATTGGGACACCTGGGTGGCTCAGCGGTTGAGCACCTGCCTTCTGCCCAGGGTGTGATCCTGGAGTCCCCAGATCGAGTCCCATGTCGGGCTCCCTGCATGGAGCCTGCTTCTCCCTCTGTCTGTGTCTCTGCCTCTCTCTGTGTCTCTCATGAATAAATAAATAAAATATTTTTTTAAAAATCAGAGAACGTTTTGTTTGTAATTTGCTCCTCTTTGTGCCAGACTCAAGTTGTATGCCCTTTCTGAAATTCCCTGACATCTCCTCAGCTGCTTGCTCTGCTTCAAGTCCCTAATCACCTCCTTTGGGCCTACAAATCTCCACCATCTAGGTCTGACTAGTCATTCCCCTAGAAATGCTTGGCTATTTTTAGCTGCCCCCATGTAGCTCCAGTGGCCACGCACATGCCAGAGATCTGTATGGAATGACACACCATAGAGCATGAAGTCTGACATCTAATACAACAACCTACAGGGCCCAGTGATACACAACAGGAAGTTTAGGGGAATTACTTCCTGATGGTTATCAACCTCACCCAGGGAGGAACAGGAGAACGGGAGGATCAGGAGATGCAATGCAATTCTTTACAGTACAATGAAGAGAATTTCCTCTCACCCATACAGCAGTAGCCCGCATAGTAGAACATCACTACAATTTTTTTTCACCTCTTCCCCATACCTCATTTCCCCTTTTCCACAATCTTGCTGCCCTGGGTTTACCCTCTCGGGATAGAAAGTCAGTGCACCCCTTCTCCCTTCCAGTTCTGTTTTCCAGAAACCCAAACTAAGGTCATTTTTAAATTTAAAGCTTCAGTTTTCCTTACCGAGAGACAGGACTAATATGGGTTTGTGATTTTTTTTTTCTATTTCTTATTTCTTTTAAAAAAAAGAAAGCCAAATTATGTAGTCAGCCTAGAAGGCTTCTCATATTAATAAGGAAAAAATCTCTTTGGAATTGAATGTATGGTTTACATCCCATACTAATACATATTTCAATTTGTAGCATTTCTGCTTAGGAATAAAAAAGAGGGGCAGCTAATTTAGCTTGAAATTCAGCTTGTACTATGTGAAGTAAGGGCCCTTCGTAAGAATTTTGGTGTGTATTGTATTTATTCAGCACAGCTAATACGTAAAATCCAACTCAGGTGACAACAAGTGACAGTCACACACACTTTCACCTTCTCCTCTGTACCACTTTGTGAAGTGCTTTTCTTTGAGCTTTGCTCAAAGAAGAAAACAGCAGGGGCCCCCACTTCACACAGGCTCCCAGAGAGAAATGATGTTGCGCACTTCTCATTTAGAAATAAGGAATTTGGAATAAATCCATGGAAGTGAAAATCCATTAGATAATTGCTGCTAAATGCCTGGCATTTTAATTGGAGGATTTTCTGCATCACACTGCTCTTGAAATGGCACTGTAGTTTATAGAGCCCTGTCTACATCTTGATGGATAGAAGCTTTCAGAATAGTCGTCATTGCTGTTTTCCCTGTCATGTAAGTATTCATCCACTCTGTATGCCGTGATGGCCCTTTTGTCGAGGTGCCTAGAGGTTCATTATGAATTTTAAGAATATTTAGCAGTAATGTATAGTTGTTTTATAACTAGTATACATGAGACTAAGAGAATTAGTAGTGGGTCCTCAAGTCCTGCCAGGACAAGGACAATAATTAGTCTTTTAATTAAAACGTTTTCTTTGCTTACAAGTTTCCAGGGTTTTTTCCACTAAAACTTCAGAAGTGTATACATTGATTACATTTTATGGTGTCACCAAATTTGGCTATTCTTACTGTGTCAGATGTTAGCTATTCCACTTGCCTCTTTCCATTGTGTGCTTGCAACTCTCTCTCTGCACGGATTGTCCATTTCCTACCACACGAAGTATTGTTGCCCTTATCCCTCTCGCTGAATCGATATCTAGTTCATATTTCTAATTTTAAAAGATATCTTTTCATTTTTTTCCCACATTGTCTAACAGCTACTCTCAATTTCATCTAAATACGTATGTTTCCTCCGAGTCCCAAAGCTTCTCTCATTTCCTCCAGCATTCCCAGTCTCATTCACAATCGCCACTACCTTCCTTCTTAATCAAATCAGATAAACATTCTCTGCTACCTTTTAGCCTCCCTGTCATCCTGAATAATTACATTCTCTGCCATTTATTTACTTCAGACACTTTTAAAAATTAATAGTCTATATTTCTTGGGCAATTGCTTCTGATAGATTTTACAGGTTTCATTACATCAAAAATGTGATTAATGAGTTAGAGATATGTGTGCTTTTTTAAAAATAGAAATCTATCCTTACTTTTTCCCAATGAAACTGCTACCTCATTTTACTTTTTTGAGACTTTGCTTTGGGATTCCTGCACTTGAAATATGCCTCTCTTCTCTGTACTATACTATGTGGCCATGAGTAAGTTATTTTGCTTTTTGAATACTTGGGTATCCCATCTACATAATGAAGACAAATATTGTGTTATCTAGCACCCTAGAGAATTTGGAGAATTAAAGATATTTTATAAAAATTCCTGTCTATAGTGCTTGGGATCTGGTATTCACTTGAGAAATACTGATCATCATTCCTGGATGGTGTGCCTTTGGGGCACAATTGTATAGTTCTATGAGAAGTCTATTTAAACACACATCTAGAAATCAGATAGGAAGAGAAATTTGGAGGAAAAGGTAAAAATGTACAAGAGAAGTAGTATATGAATATATACAATGCCCATTTGAAATAGCTAAATATTCTTTACTTTAAAAAAAGATTTAATTTATTTATTCATGAGAGACAGAGAGGCAGAGACACAGGCAGAGGGAGAAGCAGGCTCCCTGTGGGGAACCCAATGTGGGACTGGATCCTAGGACCCTGGGATCGTGATCTGAACCAAAGGCAGATGCTCATCTGAGCCATCCAGGCGCCCCAACATTTTTTACCTTGATTTCTTGGAATAGACTTTGAAATGCATTGAAGTACAAAATATTTTGAAACAATAAATTAGATATCACTAAAGAACAAAATAGAAATGTTACAGAAGGTTGTGAAGCAAGAGAGAAGCAGTTTACTGGGAGATCCTTCACAGTCTCTGCTTGCCTTAATTTATCTCTGAGCTGTGTTTGGGATAGCCCTGATATTAATGCTAAAAGATAGAGTAATAATTATCTTAATTACGTCTTAGAACATATGAGTTGACACTGTAGATTTGTGTGTGTGTGTGTGTGTGTGTTATGTGTATATATATATAGTCTTGTTTTAGGCCATTAGCCCTATTTCAAAGAAACCTGATAAAAATTTTGGCATCAGATAAGTTTTCTGAAAATCTTTATTGTTAAACCGAAACAGACAAACAAGACAGCGCTTTGTATTCTCATTCATTTCCTTTGTGAATTTTAATCCATTCTTTTATAGTCCACATGTATCTGGACTATAGTAAGCAATGATTTATTTAAAATTACTAACTGAAAGACTCATTTTATTTAAGTTTACTACTTTGTTGGCAAACTGGAAGGATGCCAGATGGTGATTTTTTTGCTACTTATTTCCAAGAGTAGAGTAAATCATTTTTCACTTTTATAAATGATAATTTTAATAAGACTTATGATACCTCCTAGGTCCAGAGAAATACTTCCATCTTTTCTTCCATAAACAACTTGTGAGCTAGGAAAATATTTAAAAATAGTTAAAAGAAGTCTCCCCCAGTGACTGATGCTGTTGTAGCTACCGTGATAGCTGTGTTTCATGCTGTATAACTCCGAAGGACTCTGAGAAATAGAAAATTTATTCTCTTTCTCTTCTTTAACTTCCTTATCCGTCTAGTTACATGATCATAAGTGTGCTCTGAAATTATTTTTATCACTCTTTCACTATATTCATGACTATCATAATTAATGATTGCGTGATTATCCATTTAGTGATTATCTTATTAGATCTTAAAATCCATAAGCACAGGGATTTTACTATCTTATTCAAAACTCTATTACTAATGCCTAGCAAAAACGCCACGTGTGTGTTAGAAGCACAGAAGAGATTATCTAATTAGTCAATTAGCTTCATGAGTAGCAGACATTTTGTGAAGCTGTAACACATGTACCATTATTTTCATGTGTTTTGTCACCACATTCCGAGGAAGTAATGCTATGATTAGACAGATTTGAGGATACCTTTTACTTTAGGGTCCAGTCTATACCTGAATATTTTAAATTTGTGACAGGAATTTTAGGATATTTGGGGGTATGAGTCAAAGGGTTTTATATATCCTTGATTTTTTAACAAAAACTTACTCAGGCATAACCTGGATAGTGCACTTTGTGCATTTATTTGGTCCTCTGCACAATAGCAGAAATCTTCAATTTTCTATGTCATGACATGATTGTGGGAGCACATGTCAAAGTGGGAGGATAGCTGTACCCCAGGTGAGATTTTCCAATATTGATTCAAACTTATGCTGAAATTAATTACAACTTCTCCTCAATGTGAAATCAAATCACCTTGGTGAAAAATTGAAGTTACAATTAACTTTGACTCACATACACATACACATACATATTTATCATTAAATACATGCATATATACTCCTCAGTGTGTGTGTGTGTGTGTGTGTGTGTGTGTGTAAATACATATACATGTATTTCAGAGTATGTGTGAGAGTTAGGAGGATATAAAGGTATAGATATAGAGGTCCAGAAGTAGCATGGCTTCAAAGTTGATTCAGAACTCAGTGATATCAGGATCTAGTGTTTTTCCATTCTCAATTTAGTCAATATCAGTGTTGGCTTTTTTTTAAGTGTGTTGCTAGAAGCATAAATTCAAGCATTAGTTTCAAATATTAGGGTTTCTAGAAGAATAAAGTGATTATTGTACCCTTGATTTTCACTTAGCAACTGCAAAACTTTTTTTGGGAAACTTGTCATTAAACTCTCTTTCAAATCTTATTAGTCATAATTAGGTCACATTTCTATTTCATTAACCTTAGGCCCACTAGACCCACTTCTTTTTTTTTTTTTTCCAAAAGATTTTATTTATTTATTCATGAGAAACTTAGAAAGAGAGGCAGAGACATAGGCAGAGAGAGAAGCAGGCTTCTCACAGGGAGTCCGATGCGGAACTCGATCCTGGACCCCAGGATCATGCCTTGAGCCGAAGGTAGCCGCTCAACTGCTGAGCCACCCAGGGATCCCTCACTAGGCCCACTTCTTGAGACGTGTGTGAGTTCAGATTTCCATGAACCAATGTAGAGTTGGGGAGTATCTGAAAACATATTTTTAAGGAAGAAAAGAGAAAAATGGATGTATCATAAGAAAACTAATATTTTATACATATGTGTATTGTTCCCTTTTCTGGAATATACTTGGTTTTATTTTAGATATCATATTTCCCTTTATTTTGCAAAATTTAGCTTAAATACCTTTCCCTTTTCTTTTCTGACTTCACATTACTTATTCTTCTTCTGGGATCAGCTAAGATTTAGTAAATGCCTATAATAAATTACTTATACTTAAATGACATTATTTTTCTGTCTTTCCATCATCTAGAAGCTCTCAGAAAGTATCAACTATGTCAATCATCTTTACTTACTCAGCATACCATATAGTGACTAAATTTAGAGAAAGAGACATGTATGTTGAATTGGATTTTCTACAAGATTATCTGTATATATTGTAATATGTCAATTACAAGTATGAAAATCCCTTGGTTCTGCATGCAATTTTTATACTTTTTATATGATTGGCTTTTACATAGAAAATGATTTACTTCAGCATGTAATAACTCAGAACTGAAAAAAAATCAAGACCATATGGATGTACAATATTTCAGTCATCTGGCACACATAATAACTTGACAGAGAAAATGTCAGACAAAATTACCCTTAAATGATTCTGAGTCCTCTATGGAAATCGTATAACTCTACTGTACCTCTTTTAAAAATTCCATGCCTGGCTTTGATGAAATATTTATTACTAAATAAACATCTTATATAGAATATCACTGAGAATTGCTGAATATATAATACAAATTCGGTTTAATATAGATGATCTTTTGAGATGACAATTCTAATAGAAATCTTCAGACTTTTAAAATTATTTTAAGTAAAATTGCCTAGAAACATTCACTTTTAATTGTGTATACTCTATGTTCACAAAGACTTTGACATCCTTCAAGTTGGTCTCTAACCAAGAGATGAATATTTGACTTCAAAGATTACAATCTATACATTGTTTAATGAATAGGTAGTGGCATCATTGAAAAATGGCACGGCAGAGATGTCAGAGAGTTCACTCCTTTGTGCGACAACAAACAAACTGGCAAAAATGGTCAGTATTCACTCTTAGAGAACTCTGGATATTAACTAAAGGTTTGGAGCAACCCAGGAGCACTTAATTTTAAAAACTGGGTGAATTTTGGTAAAACTGGGGACTTTGTGGTATTTTATTTTTATTTATTTTTTAAATTTATGATAGTCATACAGAGAGAGAGAGAGAGAGGCAGAGACACAGGCAGAGGGAGAAGTAGGCTCCATGCACCGGGAGGCTGACGTGGGATTCGATCCCGGGTCTCCAGGATCACACCCTGGGCCAAAGGCAGGCGCCAAACCGCTGCGCCACCCAGGGATCCCAACTTTGTGGTATTTTAACTTGCTAGTCCAGTGTCCTGCTCTTCAGCACAGAAGTAGTCTTGAAAAATAAACAGACCATATTTGCAGTCCTGGAAGGAGCACAACGCAGTTGGAGTTCTTTCAAAGCCTTATTCTGAGGAAAGAGTCATTATTTACCATTATTTGTGGTTCCCTGAAAGATTCCGTATGAAAGAACTGCATTTATTTGGCTTCCCTCAAATTCACCCAGTATTAAAAACTTCTCCTAGAGCCTTTGTTGAATGTTTTGACAGTAAGCCCTTCTGAGGCAGTAGTGCAAACAATGGACTAACCAAAAAGACTAAAAGGAAAAGCTGAGGATGATCTGTTCCTAAGAGCTTTGGGTAACTATAACACTCATGGGGATCCTGGAGCCATGTCCATGTATAAGTCTATACATATATTCAGGAAAGATCGGAGAAGTTCTACTTTCTTCTAACTGGCCTAGGTGATCTTTAACAAGCTGGAAGTAGAGGGAGACTAAGAAAGTTGTAGATTACCTGGGTGAGTGTACAAAGCGTATCCCAGCATCCACTCAGAACCCCCTGGTAAAGACTCAGGGATTCACTGGTTTTAGATATTTAAGGAGATCTCTGTTTAATTATTAACTGACCACTAAGCAAGCTGAGTACAGATGTTAGTGGCCATACTTGACATATAGTCTTTGCAGCATTTGTTCAGAAATGTCACTAAACAATCAGCAATTGCAACAAGTAGTAACACAAATCATCCTCAGGGTGGGGGGAAATTTAATGTCCTGAGCTGTCCTATTATATTATTTAAAATGTTTAGTTTTCAACAAAATTATGACACATGCAAAGAAACAAGAAAGTCTGACCCAGAAACGGTCTCAGGATAGCCAAAACATTCTTGGAAATAGAATTCACACTTGCAATTTAAAAGCCCTACAAAGCTATAGTAACCAAGACAGTGTGGTAATAGAATAGACATCATTGCTGGAGGAATATACAGTGGTGCAACTATAAAAAGTTATATATGAATTTATCATATGACCCAGTAATTCCACTCCTATATGTATACCCAAATGTATTGGAAATAGGTGGTCAGACAAAAATTTACACACAAACATTCATAGAAGCATTTTTCGTAACAACCAAAAAGTGGAAACATCCCAGTAGAAATGTCCATCAACTAATTAATAGGTAAACAAATGTGATATATCCAACAATGGAATATTTTTCAGCCATAATAAGGAATTGAGGATTTGTATTTACTGCAACATGAATGAGCCTTATAAACATTATGCTGAGTGAAAGAAGCCAACCATAAAAAAATCACATGTTACATGTTTCTATTTACATGAAATATGTAGAATAGTAAATCCATATAGAGAGAAAGTAGATCAGTGGTTGCCAGAGGTTGCTAGAGGGGGGAATGGGAAGGGACTACTAATGGGTAAAGGGTTACTTTCTAGAGTGATGAAGATGTTCAGGAATTAAATAGTAGTAATGTTTCATCTCTTGAATATACTAACAAACACTGAATTGTCTACTTCAAATGATAATTTTTATTATGTGTATATTATAGAACAATATATTTTTAAGGTATAAAGACTTCTGTCTTCAAAAAGCAGCCATATATATATATATATATGTTATATATGGCTATATATGTAATACATATATAAATATAGCATATATATATATATATATATATATATATATATATCCTGTTTTTTTTTTCAAGGAAGATTCTTTCAGCCCCATCTAGCTCTTTGACAATATAATCTAATAATCTCAATATGCCCTTGGCAATATCATATATCTTGCTCTTGGTCAGTTTGCTGAATATATATTTGTTCAGCAATCAGATATATTGACCAGTGTTCAAATGACACACACACTGTAGACAAAGACCTACACTGAGATTGAAGATGGTTAACCACAGTGATTTTGCCACCAGAGGGGAGGATTCAGATAAAGGTATATAAAAATAGAAAGAAATGGTAACATACTTCCAAGGGAAACCCCATCCATCCCCAGGAAGGGCATTGAATCTGAGAAGAGTGTAGAGTCTAAAATATAAAGTACATGTGAAGTGAAAATTGAACCAAGGTAGATTGAAAAATCTCCAGCTCAGTTGTTCTGGTGACATGGATGTACTTGAAGAAAAATATTCAACCATAGTTCAAAGACTTGGTCTTTCACTGAATTGGTTATTAGCCAAATTGGTGTGAGGAGGAGAGTTAGCTTGTGTCTGCAACACAAGACACTCTCAAGTTGTGACTAAGATTTGAGGCCTGATTGAGTGAATTTCTGGAAAAAAGAGGTGATGGGGAGGAGAGTGTGGATTCAGAGAATAAAGTGGACCACTCCTGCTATCAAAACCTAGAGAACACCATACCCAGTATAATTGTTACTGTTGGATGGTCCTTTTGCACATATCTAAAGGAACTCCATAAATGTTAAAGCCAAGAATAAACTATTGAAAGGCAGGAATATTCCATAACAGGTAGAGGGACTTGTGTTCCCGGTTATGGGAAGCACAGAAAGAGATAATAAAAGAGGTGTGGACTGTCATTTTAAAATTAATACTTATTTAAGCAAGTGAGCTTATTAATAAAACATGGCAGTGGGAGATCATAAATTGCACTTTCAAGCAGCAGTTATCCCTTTGTTTCTAAACAGCTGCATTCTGCTTTATTCACAGAGCCTTTTGAGGCACTTCAGTTCTGTTTGTTGTGCTAAGTGAGGAAGTGTGGCAGCCTGCATAAACTCCAGAGGTCCACAGTCTCAAATGGGGAGCAGCTGCTAGGTAGATAAAAGTGTTTGTAGAGCCTTTTGTCTAGGAGCCAAGGGGTTGGAGGGATTATGTCTTTGGCAGAAGGGTGGCAATATAATGCAGGGATATATGCCATGGCATAAAGTTAAGTCAAGATTCACTGCTCTCTTGGTTTAAGTGAATCAATAGCATTAGGCTAAATGTGCCACTTCTTCCTCCTAAAGGATGTAGAGCTGTTGAAAGCCTTATGGTGCTTAAAATATAACATATTATGCTGAGCAAGTCTCGAAGAAGGAAAACTGCTATAAAATATCTTCAACAGATTTCTCAGGTAAAATGATAGTGGTATCATTATTTCTCTAGACGATTTTATTAAATAAGTAGAAATAAAACACACACAAGGGAACTGATTTTTTAAGATGTCATTTAGCCATAACATCTGAATAACATGCAAACTATATGACTTTAAGAGGCTCTTATGAATACTTGATTTTGTATTCACAAGATTCAGTAAATTCTTATAACTCACAAATAGCTCCTTTTAACCAAGCCTACAAGGCTTTTTGGAAGAATGAGTCTAGAGTAGTCCTCATCAGAGGGGCAAATCAGAATCACAAGATAAAAGATCTCATGAAATATCAAAATTTCCTAATATTTTAAGGATTCAGGAATTGTGAGACATAGATAAAGCATGAGCATGTCTGGGATCATAGCAGAGTTCCTCAGGTCCATTTTTGTACGTTCGAATTTCTCTGGCCTGAGTTTTACATCTAAGGTCTCTGCATCACATTTACTAAACATCACTTACATAAAAGGGAGTTCTTGGAGTCATTAACATCTTTCTTTTATAGTTACATAGCTTATGTGACATTTACTAAAAGCCTGGACATCAATACATTCTGTTTATTTAAGCATTACATGGATAAGGGCACTCCTACTTCCATACCATTAGCATGTTTCCAGAGTTCTCTGTTACTAGCATGTTTATAGGGGGTCTGAGTCATCTTTCTTTCTTACTCAAGTGTCTTCCAGTAAAGAGAGTGAATAGATTCCAGACCTGTTCTTATCCTCCCCAGTGTAAACTCTTACCTTTGGCAATATCTCCTGGCTACATATTTCTCAGGTTTATTTTAATAATTTTTACGCCATTCTTAATATTCCATTGAAAACCAGTATTTGAACTATTCAATCGAGAGTAAAAATCCCTGCTCAATTATTCTTTTTCCTCCATTATCCTTAGTTATTAAAAACTATTACTATGTGTTGTAGATATGTGACTGTATGTGTTATTTTTCTAAGGATCCTTGGTAATATTTATGTCGTACTTAAATGCATTTCATCCTCATCTACATTTGATACATGAAAAGGAGCAAATCAAGCTCTGACATTGAGTGTGAAGCAGCAATTTACTTCCTGTCATTACCAGGCTACTGTTTAGCTACATATCATCATAATTTATGACTTGATAAAGGACAGAAACTTTGTTGTTCAACATCTCCCATCTTATATGATTCACTGGTAATATTTCTCTTGGGTCATCTGGAAAAATCATAAATATAGCCTATAAAATATCTAATGATTGCTGTATTTGACTACTAGTAGGTTGGATTATTTAAAGTTATTGAAATAATTTAGTCATTCCTCTTCAAATACTCCATGTAAATTTTTTTTTTTACAAAAATATGAATTGGTAGGAGTCTAGGTCACCTTTTCTGAAGAAAATAGAACTGCTGTTGTTTTGGTTTTGTTCTTTTGTCTTGCTTTGTTTTGCTTGAGCTTGGCTCAAACATTGCCAGATCTGAAAGCTAGCCAGAAATGTTCCCTTACTCTGGAACATTCTCATAGAAATAGTATGGGTTCATTCTGCCCTGGAATCATGATCTACTTATAAATGTCTCTTCTGTTTGCTATAATATCAGCCTATTTTCATTTGACCCACACTCATTCTCTCACAGTCAAGTGGTCTAGCTTAGCATAATGCTTAACCATAGGGCTTACAATTACAGCAAACTCATTATCACTTCTTGGCCTTATTGTTGTGCTGGTATTAGATCGGCAGGGGAGACTTCACAAGATTGTTTCTTATTGCTTGGTGATGGACTAAATTCAGTGTTTGTCCTAATTTGGTGAAAAGAGTTAAAGTTTAAACCACCCTAAAATACATAATCATTATTTGATGTCAAATTTTATGATATGGATGCTGTGTCTGGACCATTTATATTGCCTTCTTTAGATACCCTGTAACAGACTAAACCAAAGAAAAACTTTATGAGTTCTGAAAATAAACCTATGCAGTTGCATCCTTCCCAGTCCCCTCATCTCTATCACCTAATTGTAGAAACCTCATCATTGGAGTCCCTATCTTACTTCCCTTTGTATTCAACCTAATGGCAATCATTTAAACAATGAAGCCAAACCTTCCATTTTTTTAGCTCCAGTTTTTATAATCTTTACAGTTGCCCATTTCAGTTTTCATTGAGACCATTGCTCTGATGATGAAATGGAATGTGGTATGTTTGTGTAATATGTTTTATTGTCCATTTATGTACAGTGGTAGTGATGAATTATGTATTGTCATAAAAAAGTGATACATATAGTTGGACAATATTCTCCGGGATTCCTTTCATTACACATTGTAAGGGAAGCCTAGAGTAGAGTGTTAGTCCTGGCTCACACCAGTTTGTAGTCACTTCCACCTTGTAGTAGAAAGCCAACAAAATTCACTCACCAAATATGCTGATTTTTTGATGATGGGAAACGTTTTCAAGCAACTGTTTCCCCATTGACCCTGAGATAAGTTCTTTGTCACATAGGTTTCTTCTCTCTTTTCCTTTTAGTGCATGGACTAAGCACTCACATGCTTACATATTTTGTAAACTGAGGTAGCTAGGTGACTCTACAAACCTGATTGTTGCAGTATCTCTCATACTCAGTATGAGGGGCACTAAATTATCATAAAGGTAATGCAGGGTCACCCACATTCATGATATTCCTACTACTTTGGAAGGATAATTTCATTACTGAGTTAATGGTAAGTGGGACTTAACTCTCTCAGGGCAAGGCTGCCAAACCCCTTATTTTACCCATTTTCATAAGTTGGTTATCATGCCATCAGAAGCATCTACTCAAAAAAGTTTGTTGTCATTTACTTATCACTAAAATTTGTGATGATGTCTTCAACTATTATTTCTAAGAATTTGTGTCAATAACAATAAGTCAAATTTCTGCTGATATCTTTTGTAAAGTATTCTAACATCAGTGTATTTTCAGGATATCATGGGTATTTGACTGGGGTTCCTACAACTTGTATAGTTCATCTGTGTGTATGTGTGTGTGTATGTCATTTTGGGAGGAGGGCCTTTTTTGTTTTTTGTTTTTGTTTTTGTTTTTGTTTTTAATTAATCAATGGTCTTGAGTTGCTTTTTGAGTGAAACTAATATCAGCCCAGCTAGACGCTGAAGCATGAAAAGACTTTCCAGGGATGCAAAATAACTGCCATTGCTATATTTTTCCCCACTACTCTTTACTTTTGAGGTCTAGGTTTTATCAGAAATGCTAGCAAAAGATAGGTAGTAGAAGTTTTTGCTAACTTTCCTTCTGCCTAACACACTCTTAATACCCAATGAGCCAGTCCCATGTTTCTAGGTCAGTTTCCTTCAAAAATGCATTAGAAAAACTTGTCCTCATGTTCTGCCTCTTTAAACAAAGACTTGGCTACTTTAAACAAAAGATTTTGCTACTTTAAACAGACTATCTAGACAGCCATCCTGGAATCCAACCCTCATGTTTTCATCCTTTTTTCCTTTGTTGAAAATGCCTAGTCATTACAATTCCTGGGACTGGAAGAAACATCTGCTTACAGTGCCAGTTGGAGTTAATACAAAGACTGACTTGTCAAATCACATTCACACAGATAAGAGATCTTACCTCACATCAAATAGCTTTAATCATTTCAAGGATACAGGTACTTGAAAAAAGAAGATAGAAAAGTCCTGCTCTGCCACTGCTATTCTCTAGATTCTTTCTCGATGCTCTAGAATATATTTGGGCTTAGATTTAATACATGGGGTCTCTAAATTATGCATTAAAGGTGTCACACAAAAGGGAACTGATGTGGTCATAAAACACCTGCCTTTTAATGACTGGTTATTACATATCTTAAATAATATTATTCCAAGAAATCATCTTTCATAAACCCATAGATTTTGGCATTGTTTTTCATGAGCCTAGTACATTCTAGGTACATTCTACTGAATGCATTCCGTAGATAAGGGCTTTCCCACTCTGTTTTCCTAGAAATAATATTATTAACATGTTTACCAAGGGGATTAAATCAGGTCTTTCTTTTGCTGAAATGTCTTGTGATCAAGAAAAGTAATTTTTTTAATTTCCATAATGAAACCTCAACATCTCCTGTTACAACCTTTGCCATTTCTGTTATTCTCTCAACATAGCAGCAACTACTCTCTGACAGGCTTTGTGATCAGATTTTTTCTGATACATGGAATATTCTTTTTAGTTAGTAGATTCATGTTTTATTTCATTTCTGGGTCATTTTATTTAATAATAACTAAATATTTTTATCATCAATATGATTATCTCATAACTACAATTATGAATACATTGGCTTTTCTTTCCATGACAGTATATCATAATTATCCTCTAAATAATTCCAAATTATTTCTGTGAATTTAACTTTTCTCTTTCTTTCACTTCTTTCCACTATCTCCATTACTTTAGTTTTTATCACTATTTATTCTCTTTAATGCTACTTCCAATCTAACCTTCATTTCTATAGTGGTTCTATTTTTCTTCCACATCTTTCTTGTCAGTTCATGTATTAATCATATATTCAACAAATATAGTGCTATCTGCATTATTAGTAAGTATTTTGTAAGATTAATTTTTATAATAAATGTAAAACAACTTTCAAAACTAGTGGTACCGTGTTTGGCTTCTGAGAAGTCAACAGGGATTGAAAAAGGTACTTAAATAAATCTTTAATATATAGATTTTTAATTTTGGAAATTTAGAGGCAAGAGCCATAAAATATTTTTGCTCACAGGATTTTCTTTGACCTGATATAAGACATGATTAAATTAGATTGAATTTAATTATAAAATCTGTATACTATCAATTGGTACATTTTATCCAGCAGTCTTAAAACACATCAAACTTATTTATTTAATTTATTTAAGAAATTTACTTATGGAAGCAAACCAAAATTCACAGAGAAGTTAAGTGATATAATAGAAATGGTTCAGCAAATTCACAAAAAGGAAAATAGTATAGCTGCTGAGCACTGGATCTTATTATTTAAAGGTAATAATTAGTAATTAACATCAGCCAGTATCAAAAATAAAGTAAGAGAAATTCTGTATAATAGCGTGGGCAATACAGTTTATTTGTAAACTGAGTCATTTCCAGCATTACATTTGAAATTGCTGATTATATATAGGACTTGAAGAAGCTAGTCTAGCAGTTTGGACACATTTAAATAAATGCCAGATTATAAAGGTTAGAATTTCTAAATGTACTTTAGAATGCCTATTCATAACTGTATCATTTCAAATTTATGATAATAATATTAAATGTATTGAACTTACACACAAAATCTAAATAAAAATATGTATTTCATGTTTTTTTTTTTCTCCTTAATAACCACAGAGAGGGAGCTGGAAAATAACCTACTGAAGAGACTAGAATGTAGTGGGAGACACACTTTTGGGTAAAAGAATATTGAAAAGTAGTAATCTTCTTAAGGACAAACTTAGCTTTAGAAAAATACAAAGTTAATAAAAGCGAAAAAATTGTTTAGTTAAAACTAAGTATTATGATGGTATATAATAAATTTTCTAATACACAGAAAATATCAATTCTATGGGATATATTTTAAATGCTATTTGAGTCAGTATTTGAAAATTGGTTTGATTTCCTGCAAAAGCTTTCCTGAAGCACAGAGAAGTTTTATTGAAAGGCCACTGGGAAGGAATCACGCTCAATTCTGTATTTTGTATATGGCTTTATTTGAAAATAGCACTATTAAACGATAACAGAACTTTTCTAAGATTGCAGGTTTACTCAATGGTAAAGTAAAATGAAAGCTCAAAGCTCATGAGAAAAAAAAAGTTTTCACTAAACAGATTTTTAGATTATTTGGTTTTAGAACTACAGCTTACAATACTGAGATGTATATGTGTGTGTGTGTGTGTGTGAAACTTACACTCAGGGCCTTTTCATTAAATAAATAATCTTTCTATAAAAATGTTGCAGTGATGTATCACTTATCTTCTTATGTGCATTCAACAAATGAGCAACTTGTATGTTCCATATGAGACCTTTAAATGCTTCAAAACATTTTATAAACCTTAGAAGGGCTGGTAACCAGGGAAAATAAAAGATATTTTGATATTAGGAGGGCTGTCAAGAGAGTGATTCAAATGTTTACTGCTTCATCTTAAAGGGAAAAGGACTGGCTGCTTCGGGACTGATAAATAGCAGTCCCTTAAATAGCAGATCATAAAGATCTGGTCATTTTCTATCATTCTCTCAAGAGCCTTGTCTGACTACCTCAGTCCAACTGCAAGATCATGTTTTGAAAGAGAAGGCAATGAAGGCTGCATGCGGTTTCTGCTGATGGAAGTTATCATAACATTTTTGGAGTGCTATATAATGCTTTAATTCTAAATCGGTATGCTTTAAAATGTCATATCCCTTAAATAAACATCGTTTTTTTAATAATTTATTTTTTATTTATTTTAAAGATTTTATTTATTTATTCATGAGAGACACAGAGAGAGAGAGAGAGAGAGAGAGAAAGAGAGAGAGGCAGAGATACAGGCAGAGGGAGAAGCAGGCTCCATGCAGGGAGCCCGACATGGGACTCGATCCCGGGACTCCAGGATCAGGCTCTGGGCTGAAGGCAGGTGCTAAACCGCTGAGCCACCCGGGCTGCCCAGGTCTTTTTTTTGTTTTTGTTTTTGTTTTTTTTTTTTAAGGCCTCAGAATCTACTGTTTATTAAGAGATATACTCAATTATCTACATCTCTTGCTGATTTAATCCGCTGTGGAGCTCTGTGATATGGGTCAAGGAATAATTGTCCTGTTACCCAAAATGAGTTTGGGTTCTATGTTAGTTTGCTAGGGCTTTCATACCAAAGTACCACAAAGTAAGTGGCTTAAACAACAGAAATTTGTTTTATTATCGTTCTGAAGGCCAGAAGTCTGAAATCAAGATATCAGTAAGATTGATGTCTCCTAAAGCCTCTCTCTATGACTTGTAGATGGCTGACTTCTTCTGTCTTCACATGGTCTTCTTTGTACATTTGTCAATGTTCTAGCCTTCTCTTCTTATCAGGACAATAGTCATACTGGATCCAGGCCTATACGTTGAACTCATTTTACTTTAATTACTTCTTTAAAGGTTTACTATCTCCAAATACAGATACATTCTGAAATCCTAGGGGTTAGGACTTCAACATATGGATTTGAGGAGATGCAATTCAGTCCATGAAAGTCCCTGTGTTAATGCAGTAGTTTTCAACAGCCTTTGCTTTTACTTGAGTTCTGTATTTAAAATGACATGAGCTTCCTAGATTGATGTCTTCACTTATGGTGAAGTGAATTATTTTATCATTAAATGTTGTATTACTCAGAGTTGTCCACAGAAACAGAATCAATAGGATGCATATGTAGATAGATATAGATTTAGTATAGATATAGATGGATATATAGATATTTATTTTAAGGAATTGACTCATGACTATGAACACTGGCAAATCTGAAGTGTGCCTGGTGGGCCAACAGACTAGAGTCCTGGGAAGAGCCAATGCTGCAATTCAAATCCAAACACCTTCTGTTGGAGAATTCCTTAAATCTTTTTGTCTTATTGAGACCTTTAACTGATTGGGTGAAGCTCATTCATATTATGGAGGGCAACCTACTCTACTCAAAGTTCACAGATTTAGATGTTATTCTCATCCCCAAATACCCTCAATGAAACATCCAGAATAAAGTCTGATAAAATCTCTGGCACAGTTATCTAACCATGTTGACCCATGAAATTAATCATCACAATTATAGGCTCAGAATAGGAGCTAATATTTGTTAATCTACTACAATATGGCCAACACTATGCTAAGCAGGTAAGATAATTCATTCATTCATTTATTTATTTTACCAACCGAGATGCTGTACCCTTGAAATCACGGTGAAGATACGCCAACCTTCCTGTGATATCGATTTCCTACCAAGGCTTATCTGAATAAACATAGCTTTTAAATTAAAATAAAAGTGGATATATAGTAAAGCGTATTGCAATATAGAGAAGTGTTTTAGTAAGCTTACAGAGCCATGACAACTGTGGTTTAGTCCTGTAGCAATGCTTCAAATTCACAGCTCTTAATACTACGTTACAACATTAATAAAACATTACTACTCTCAATACGTTTGCTCCTTTCCTATGATTTAGCATCTTAAAACTCTAGGGTGTTGCAAACTCAAAGAATCATTTTGCTTATGCAGCTATGCCCCCATCATCTACACCTCTATCAACTCTTTCATGCCATTCAAAGATACGCACAATACGCTTCCCACAGGAGTTTATACTTCATTGTGCTGTTCTCTAAATGAAGTAATGACGTAGTATTTCCTTTTTCTGATTTTTTAAGTAAAATACTTCGCATATGTATTTTTTAAAAGATTTTATTTATTTATTCATGAGAGAGAGAGAGGCAGAGACACTGGCAGAGGGAGAAGCAGGCTCCACACAGGGAGCCCGATGTGGAACTCGATCCTGGGTCTCTAGGAGCATGCCCTGAGATGAAGGCAGACGCTCAACCACTGAGCCACCCAGGTGTCCTGCGTAGGTATTTATATCCATAAAATCTTTTATTCCTTATAGAACAGGGGAGGTTATAATCAAAAAGTAGAAAACTGTGAAGATGAAAGCTGGCAACTCCCAGCTTCTAATAAACTAATATTTTATTTTTCAATATTGATGTATAAAATGTAAAACTTCAAATAAATTTTGTATTTTGAATTCATTTTTGACTCTCCTTTCAGAAGTCCATTTCCTCTCCTTTGCCTTTAGGAGGATCATAGTGGAAAAGCTGGGAGCCTTAGGCAGTTTACTATTCTCAAGTATCACTAGAGGAAGTCATATATATTCTCATTTTACAAAGGAAGACACTGCAATTCTAAGTAGTTTTAAAATTTATCCAACTCTGTATCATTGATAATGCAGCCAAAAGTTGAACTCAAATCAATCAGACTTCTCAAATAATGTTTCTGTTTTGTTAAGTCACATCACACTCTGTTTTGGAAGAGACAACAGGGCCTTAAATAGAAGAAAATAAACTTAAATTTCATCCTAATTTTCTTCTTATTTCAAACCGAAATAATTTGAGTGTATGTCTGTGTGTGTGGGTGGGGGGGCAATAGGAGTGGAAAGAAATGATAAATAAAAAATTTCATTATGAAAATGGCTCAGTAATTTTGCTGAAATAAAGTTATGTATTGGGGATGTCAAGAGGAAGAACCAAACTATATTTTCTATACTGAAAGCCAATAAAATTATAATCAGAGTGGAGAATTGAAGGAACATCTCAATGCTTCATTATTCATAAATAGTAATATTTTAAATTCTTATTACCAACTAGAATTATTACTTATATTTTGTTGCCTTGAGTGATATTTTATAAATTCAAACCATACAATTAATTCAATAACCTTGTGGTAATCTTTTTAATGAATTGAAACTACTCAGTGTTTTGTATTCTGTCGCTGGTCACTAAGCTGAGTATTTTAAATTACAGAAGACAAGACTGGGGACACCTGGGTGGCTCAGCAGTTGGGTGTCTGCCTTTGGCCCAGGGCGTGGTCCTGGGGTCCGGGATCAAGTTCCACGTCGGGCTCCCTGCATGGAGCCTGCTTCTCCCTCTGCCTGTGTCTCTGCCTCTCTCTCTCTCGAATAAATAAATAAAATCTTTAAAAAAAGGAAAGAAGACAACGTAAGTGAGGTTCAGAAGATGAGAGATAGATAAGGAAGCAAAAAGATTCATCTGGTCTTATAACTTATGTATTAAGCTTTTAGTTTCCCTGTTCCGAAATATGTTTTTGTTAGCATATGAATATTAAGGAAGATTGGGAAATCATTAATTATGATTTTAAAAATCCATCTGTTGGAGAAATCCTGTATAAGACTAACCACGAATAAAGGCTGAAGGTTTTGAGCAAAATGATTCTGTCAAGACTTTGGCACAAATATTATAAACATCTCAAAGTTGTTAGTTTAACTGAATAGTAAATTATATATCATCTTACATTTGCCAAGACTGAGTGATAGCTTTTAGCTTCCAATTAAAATATATTTTTTATAGTATAAGAAAATACTTGCCAAACTACCTATCCATAATTCAAAGAATTGGCAAAGCAGAAATGGGATTTGGGATGTTTACATGTTTCTCTATCCATTCATAAATTCATGAAGCTCCTTAAGTCATAGCACATTCTAAAAGCATACTTGCTGAGTGATTATAGGGAAATGTGTCTACAGATGTATCATAGAACAAAACAGCTATCAGGAATTATTCAGGATTAAATCATTCTGTATCGGTGTATTTTATGAATAATACAGATAGACTTGTGTTTTAGAGCAATGGTTATCAAGTATTTAGTTCAGTTGCCAATAATATCAGAATCTTCAGCCTCACTTAAGCTTTCAACTCTTCTAGTGTCACCACCAGACTTTGATTACAGATAACTCCCTGTTGCTTCAATATCTCTTGCAATGGGGGGTGTTGGTTATCCTTGGTCTCAAGGATACTTTGCATCCTTTGTAGTTTAGCAGACTCCTTGCCTTTAGGAGAACCATAGTGGAAAAGTTGGGAGCTTTGGACAGCTCCCAACTTTGAGCAGTACTTTGAGCAGCCTCCTAAGAGAGTTTGCAATCTCTAGATCTACTTAATCACTTTGAACTACATCTTCTCCAATTAAAACATCTATGTATTAGTTTCTTATTTCCTCTAAGAGTTTTTTTTGGAGATGCATCATCCTTCCTATCCAGATTCCCTACTATTATCAGAAGTCTCTCTTTCATTAACCATCATTATATGAACATTTATCACCATCCTCCCCTTCCGTTCACCTTTCTTCCCTCACCCCCAAATCCTTTTATGGTATTCCTTGGACCTACGATTTTTTATTGCCAAAATGCCATATTTCTTTTTTTTTAATTTTATTTATTTATGATAGAGAGAGAGAGAAGAGAGAGGCAGAGACATAGGCAGAGGGAGAAGCAGGCTCCATGCAGGGAGCCTGACGTGGGATTCGATCCCGGGTCTCCAGAATCACGCCCTGGGCCAAAGGCAGGTGCTAAACCGCTGTGCCACCCAGGGATCCAAATTTCATGCCTTAAGATTGAACTTTGAATAGTTCCTAAGCTCTAAGAAAGTAACTTTAGATTCAATTCAAAAACTAAGCTGGTATTACTATGTTCACGTAAAACAGCAAAGCTTTGCAAACCATAAAATTTAAGTTTTCCTTCTGTTGACATCAGGGCCAGTACCAATAAATCTCAATTTAATCTTCTGATTTTCTAGTTAATGTGGGCTATGTGAATAGTAACATTTAATTTTTCACATAAAAATAAGTATACAAATAATTGATTATACTGATAGTGCAGTGATAATTCCTATAATATTTTGATGATAATAATTTTATATACCATAATTTTTCTTTTTCCGAGGGAAAAGAATCCATGACCAGAAATTATATGCCCATTGATTAAAAGGTCAAATGTGAAAGTACATATTAAATTTTTACAAGTAAAAATCAATCAATATAATGACTAACTGGAATATATAGCTTGTTTAATCCCTTCTTGAAAATCTGAATTATCTAAATTCAGGGTATTGCTTTTGATGCTGAAGTCATATGCAGTGCTCAAATCATTTGATAATTTAACCATTTTCCTGGTGCTGATTATATTCTGTGGATATTATGTATAAAAGCACTAAAGATCTATGTCACTGGGGGAAAAGGAAATATGTATTTCTTGAATAGAGGATAGTCTAGGGATTGAGACATATTTGAGGAAATTCCAGGGCAATATACCACAAAAAATGTGATCTTTCTAGCATAAAATAGTGTTGCAACGAGGGAAGGGCATGAGCCATAGTAGGTGAAGAAAAGAGAAGGGGAAGATGAGAGTCTTTTCCATCTTGCTCTGCCTGTCACCCTGTGGCAAGTTAAGTATCAGGCCAAGCAAAGGGATGTAATTGAAAAGCACCGGGCCAGCAAATGTGAACGTTCTGCGCATTAAATGTTGAGAGACCATGCAAAATGGATTGAGGAGAACGTCAACAAGCAGTGTCATGGAAAGATTTGGCAGTTTCTCACTTTCCTTACAGCACTTCCTTCTTGTGTTCATTTTGCACAGAGGGACATATTATTTCCTTGATAAGGCTGTCTGTTGTTTTGTAACCTTTGTGTAATGTTAGAATGTAAAAGCTATAAAGTTAACTGATGTTCTTTATTCATCTGTTGGAAATTTGGTCTTTAGATGAAGATGATGGTATTTTCCCCTGAACAACCGAGATTTCTTTACAGACTTTTTTTTTCTGATGCAATCCCTGTGATACACAATATATGTATACAACATTTTTTTCATAATCTTTTCTGTTGATAGTTTCCAGCTGAAACAGCATGTTTTTCTTTAATTTTAAAAACAAGATGATAACGAAACATATGACCTTCCTACAAGGAAGCCACAAATTTTACTGGAATATAAAGAAGGGATCAAAGCAGACATTAAAATAAAATTATATAAAATTAAACATAGTGAAATAAACTGTGCATAACTGTAATATTCATATTTCCTTAAAATTGCTGTGGCTATAAGAGATCTATCCATCTGCTAAAGATGCCTTATTTTGCCTTTGGTTGGCAAGAAGGCTCTCACAAATCATAGTTGCAAAATTTAAAAAATATATATATTTGCAGTATAGTGAAGACCTCACAGAGTTGCTTGATTTGAAAAGTTTTCAGATTCTTTTTCTTTTTTGATTTTATTTATTTATTTGACACAGAGAGAGAAACACAGAGAGAGCACATACAAGCTGAGGGAGTGGCAGAGGGAGAGGGAGGAGCAGGCTTCTCACCCAGCAGGGAACCCAACACGGAACTCAGTCCCAGGACTCTGGGATCATGACCTGAACTGAACGCAGACACTTAATGACTGAGCCACCCAGTTGCCCTGAAGTTTCAAGATTCTTGTATTGCTGATTAGGAGGAGAATCTACTATTTCATGTTTTCCTATTTTTAATCTGGTAAAATCTCCTTTGTGAATAATTATATCATTTGCCCTGCTGTATATTTTTTGTGTCTCAGTATCACATTATTTTTTTATTTCACAGGCAGAGATTATAAAAAAATGAAAACCCAATTCTTGAAAACATGCAAATATAGTCAAATCACCTTAATATTCATGAATGCTGTATATATGTGTCAATGTATATATGTATGTACATATGCATGCACATAGGTATTATATATAACTATATATCAATTTATATTTTTTAAATTTCTATATACATTTATTTGTATATTTTTGTGTGTATTACACTTCACTTTATATATAATGTATGTATTTTCCTTCAATTTTTTTATTTTTTTGTATTTTCCTTCTATTGATCCAAACATTTTGGAACCTGTTCTCAGAATAATAAAAGAGAAATTATTTTCATTATTTTTTAGTTAGAGGAAATTTTTTTAAGATCAACCTGGTTTCCCAAAATGAACTTCAAGTGGCTTTTCATTGCTAAGAAGAAATAAAAATTACTTTTACGTTATGCAGTAATGTCCTTAGTAATAGTCTAAGAAATGTGCTGTGGTAAACAGTCTAAAATGCTATTAGGATGCCAGGGCTCAGTCTCGGTTCTGCATTATCTTACTTTGTGACTTCTAGTGAGACATTTCACCTCTATGTTTTCAGTTTTTTCCTCTCTAAAGACAGCAGAAGGTTTAATTAAATCCATGCACCCACTGACTTTCTATGACTCTAGGTGTTCCCTAAAAAAATAGGCCACATATGATAATCACATCTTGTTTTGTGCAGCCTAAAATCACTGTGTCTCTGCTTTTTATATTGTCCCCCGAGGTTTAAAATTAACTGTCACATCTGTTTGTGTCCAGTGCAGTACATCATTTGCCTGTGTGAGTGCCTAAAAACATCCTGGGGTCATAATTGAATTTTAGTGGATACAGTGAAAATATTGTCATAAATTAGAATATGCTCCCTCCTTTTTCTGTTTAGCTTTGCATTGTAGGTGTCAGGGTCAAAACACAGTTTTAAATTAGTATTTCTCTTTTGTTAAAGTACTTTACTTTTCCTGGCTAAACTGTATATTTTAGTAATCATACCCACCTTGTAATCGTCTATCAAATACTCACCAGATAGATCTTGGCCTCTTAGAGAAGATATATGACCTGCAGAAAATCATTGATCTACCTTATCATGAAAAAGCAGCACTATTAACGTGAAACTCTGACACAGGACATTGGGTTTAAGATGCGGAAATATTTTAAATGCCACCCACTTTCATCATTCTACTACTTGTTAGGAATGCAGAATTACAGGAGGTTTAGTGCAAATGCCTCCACCCCCTAAAAGCTCCTTATTTTTATAATTTAAATAACTTAGATTTTTAAACTTATTTCTAAGATCGTGTACCTCTATAATAATTCAACTCTGTAAGGGCACCTGGGTGACTCTGTCCGATAAGCGTCTGCCTTCAGCTCAGGTCATGATCCTGGGATCCTGGGATTGAGCCCCACCTTAGGCTCCCTGCTCAGTGGGGAGTCAGTTTCCCCCTTTCTTGCTGCTCCCCCTTCTTGTGCGCTCTCTCTCTAATAAATAAAAAACCTTGACGAAAAATAATTCAATTCTATTTATAAGAACAAAAGCATTACTTTTTGTTCTTATTGCTAAATTGAAATAGATACAGATGACCAGTGTTCTCCATCACACTTTTGCATTTTGGAATATACTATGACCACTAAAAGCAATGGTAAAACCACATCATTTTGGAGACCGCTATTGCAGGGCAAATGATATAATTATTCACAAAACTTAATCATTTCCCACACATGAATGTTAAATATACCAGAACCAGGGAGTGCAGCTTGATAATATATCACATGCTTATTTTTAGAATGGATAAATCATTTTATTTTTAAAAAAATTGGTACACGAAAAAAATAAGCTAGACTCTGAATATGCCATTCACAGTCTAATTATGACAGACCTAAGACTAATCATTTTACTCTGGAATACCATCTATTGGTGAGACATTTGCTTTTAGGACTGGGAAATAAAAATTGTATTATGTGGAAATGATTGTAAAGATCCATAATGTTCATTAAACATGACTATTACTTAATGAAAACCTTCTGATTCTACGTTAAGCTATCAGAATAGCGCTTATTGCAGTCTTCTACATTCTGTGGATATCTATTTTATTTAGTTAAATGCTGTGTCTCGCAGGACACATACGTTTTCTAGAATAGCGGTCTCCAAAATGATGCATGTGCTCCTCAAGGA
This sequence comes from Canis lupus baileyi, assembly GCF_048164855.1. Classification (NCBI taxonomy): domain Eukaryota; kingdom Metazoa; phylum Chordata; class Mammalia; order Carnivora; family Canidae; genus Canis; species Canis lupus. Next base: position 10,930,804 of record NC_132855.1, on the reverse strand, counting down.
GAGAGCCGGATGATCCATAAAGTACAGGAAGGAAACATTACAACTTTTCTTTTGCTAGTGTTTATTTAGAGTTTCTGCTTTGGGAAAACTCCGTGTATTTTATATTCTACATATGAGCAATACATTTCATTATTTATACATAATAAAGCAGAGTAGCCAAAACAAAAACTTTTTACTAATGGGGTGCACAGTCAACCAATTTAGAGACTGCTGCTGTAGCGAATGGGAGATTAATGACATCCCATTTATAAAGGCTGGCAAGTGAGAAAGAGGCTATCAATGAGAAGTTCATTGATCTGTTTTCCCATGTCTGCAATAAAGCACATTTACCTGAAATGTCATACTCTGGAAAGAGTGCCAATGCTAAACATACATAAATGCCTACCTTGTACTAAGTAGCTGTATTGATTTGAGAGGCTGCATCAAAGCAATTGCCTATGTGTAATTATTGTCTTTCTTCCAAAATGTCTAACTAGCACAAAGCAAAGTTTAAATACTTGGTGTGTGCTTTTTATTAAATATGTTCAATATTGTTGAGCCTTTCTCTGCGTTTGATCTATAAACAAATGAATAGAAAATGAGCTTAATAAATCATTGGTGGCAGGTTCAAGAGAGTCCTGCCATTTCTTTGGCTGAATGCTAAATGAATATGGTTTAAAATATAAAAGAAGTAGAAAAAGAAGGTGAAAGAAAGTCATGAAGGAACATTACAACCATGAACAGTTTGTAACCTTTGTAGTTCTTTAATAAATGTTAATAAAAAGGTGATGCTGTTTGTCACAGTGAGACCAGTATAATCAATTAAATTGCACCCAGTTTATAGTTTTCCTTCAGGTGTTTATTGTGTAGTGCATGATCGACGTTCCAAATACACAATTGTGAGAGAGTTCTGTTTTGTATCCCTTTAAAGGGTGATTTATTGGTTTTTACTTCTCTGTGTTAACATCTCTACTGTAATTCTCTCAGATCTGCTAATTCATGTGTTTTTCAAATCCATTACTACAATGTAACTTTTCCACTTTCAAAGTGGTATATATCTCAAAGCCATAGTTGAAAAGAATTGCTTGCAAGTCTCATTTCTTTGTTATTTCAAAACTGCATTACATTAAAAAAACTGCTCCCCAAATGCACGCCCTGAGATTTTTAGTTATATAGCTTTTACTTGAAATCACCCTTCATCAATTTTATTTTTGTGCCATTAGTCATTTTTCATTGCTTTGAAATAAAGATTGTTTATATATGGTGTTTTGAGTTCTGAATTCTCCCATTTGAAGGAACAGAAATGCCATATTACTTTAACAATATAAAGAGGAAAGTCAAGTTTTCTCTAACTAGATCTTTAATTATAGATTTGACACTCAGGATGAATGAATTTTTATCAGTGTTCAAAATATATAGACAAAATAAATAATCTGTGACAGTGTGGTATGGTTGTGGGAGCAGACAGTAAGAGAGTGCTTACTGAATTCCATATTTCACTTGAGCTTTGAAGTAGTAAATTTTCAGCAAATGAGACTGGGTGGAGAATGAGGTAGGATGGTGTTTCCGACAGAGGGAAGAGAATAGAATGAAAGGTGAGTATGAGGCTGACGTTTAGGAGACATCATTTAATCTTGTAATCTAGAATATATGTAAAGAGGTGAGCTTAGAATCATTTCTGATTTTAATATTTTATCCATTAATGTTAGTATAGGCCAATAATAAGAAAGTCAAATACAAAAAAAAAAAAAAAAAAAGAAAGTCAAATACAAAGTTAAGTAGAAACAAAGTCAAACAGTCATTTTAAGATAAATGAACATTGCTGAAAATTTTGAACTTCTTTATAGATAACAATGTAGCTGAATAAACTATATATACAAATATGGATATTCATTAAATTTATGTGTAGTTGGATCATTGTAAAGTTTTGCTAGTAACAAGTAAGAGGAAGCTGTACCTATACAACTATAAACATGAAGAACATACCCTGCAGATGTATGTCTGCCTAATTTGGCATTGAGTCTAGTTGATGGCAGCAAAAAAGTTTCACTTGTAAATTCCTAACAACTAGCCTATACTTCTGCTCCTTTGGGGAAAGAATCCCATGAGCTATGTTGTCTGAAATCCTTATGCAAAAATTGTAAACAGGCCCAACATCAATATTTTTCATAGGCAGCATGTAGAGGCAAATTAACACCTTAAAGCTAGTCCTAATGAAAAAAAATAAAAAGATGTCACAGATGAAACTCAAGAAGCATGAAATCACAAGGAACACCAAGTATGTGAAAGAACAAGCTGCCATGACTAAGAGTAACAGTACCAAAAGCTTTCAGAATCAATCCCACCAAAACTGTGGGTATAGGACAAATCACATGCAGAATATGAAATAAGTAAATTTAATATGATTAAAATAATAAAAAATAACTTAAGAACACTAGAATACCAATATGTTCAATTAGATTTGAACAAGAATTACACAGTACTTCTAAAATTTTAAAATATGTAATTCAGGTTTAATGGGTAGATTAAGCAATGCTTAAACATAGACACAAAATGTTATTGAATTTTAATGTATCTTTTTATGAAAAATTATCCAAGGGGCACCTAGGTGACTCAGCCGGTTAAGCATCTGCCTTCAGCTGAGTTCATGATCCCAGGGTCCTGGGATAGAGCCCCACATCTGGCTTCCTGCTCAGCAGGGAGCCACTTGTCCCTCTCCCTCTGCCTCTCTCCTTGGTTGTGCTCTCTGGCTCTCTCTCTCTCTCTCAAATAAGTAAATAAATTTTTAAAATAATTACCCAAAATGGAGATACCAAGAGATATAAATTAGGAGAGATAAAAAGGCATTGGAGATAGCATAATGATATTCTATAAAGATTTATTTAGATTCTATGACATTTAAGAATGTATGTAATATATAAATTTATAATTTAATTGAGTTTAAAACACTAGATATAAGATTGATACATAAGTCAACTGTATTTCAATGAGGCATGTATAGTTAGAAGATGCAATTAAAATGCTACTTATTATAAATAAAATTAAAAATTAGGAAAATATCCATTATAGGATGTAGAAAATATAAATAATTTAAAATTATATTGGCATACAGTAAAGAAGACTAAATAAATAAACATTAATGTACATAATGTCAAAAGATGAGATGCATACGATCATGATATGCAATTGTCATGAATTTCAAGTATCTATTTAGCTTAATTTAAAAAAAATATTTTTCCATCTTGGAAAAAAGTGTAAATAAATGGATTATATACCATTTTTCCATATATTTTTGTATTAGTTTATAGACTTTAAATCTATTCCATTAATTTTTTTTGTATGTGTATACTTGTGACTATCAGTGTATCTAAATTACTGTAGCTTTTATAAATGTTGATATCTGGTGGGCCTTTTATGCTCACATGGTTTTCCTTTAAAGTTGCTTCTTATCCCTTTCTGTGTCTATACATACATTTTTAAATCTACTTATCAGGTTTTTTTTTGTAAAAACTTCTTGAGTTTTTTTTTTTTTAATTGTGTCCGTGAGATTCAGTACATAATACCTCAGATACCCAGGTTTAAATTTAAAAATCTCTTGTCATAATGAGAACCAGGATGATCTCACTCACACTGAATGAAAAAATAAACCAAAATATGACAACACTGAACTAATGGAAATGTTACCTCTGAAAAAGTTTTTGAAGCAGCCATGAGAAAAGAAAAATACTTCAAAGAACATTTACAAATGAAACAAATGAAGGGGGAAAATAAATCTCAGCAAAGAAATAGAAGATATAAAAAAGAACCAAATGGAACTGAAAATACAATAACTGAAATTAAAAAATCATTGAATGAGTTAAACAGCAGAATGAATGGGTCAGAAGAAAGAATTAGTGAATTATAAGCTAGAACAACAGAAAACACTGAATCTAAATAACCAAGAAAATAGAATGAAAAATAAATGAGCTAAGGCCCAGATAGCCATGGCACTATGACCAAAGATGTAATGTTTGTGTCACTGGATCTTCCAGGAAAGGGAAAAGGGGGCAGGGTTGAAGAAATATTCAAATAATAGTTGGAAACTCCCCATATTTTGCAAAATATATAAATACAAAGATTCACTAAGTTTAGAAAATAGAAATAAACAGTATACATTTATTCTATTTAAGATTCTTTTTAAAGATATTATTTATTTATTCATGAGACACAGAGAGAGAAACAGAGACATAGGCAGAGGGAGAAGCAGATTCCCTGCAGGGAGCCCGATGCGGAACTTGATCCCAAGACCTTGGAATCATGACCTGAGCCAAAGGCAGATGCTCAACCACTGAGCCGCTAGGTGCCCCTATTCTATTTAAGATTAATATGAAGTTCTAACAAATAGCACAAGGAGAGTCCTTGTATTCTTCATCCAGTTTTTCCCAATGGAAACATCTTGAAAACTTCATTACCACAAACAGGGTAATCACATCGTTATAGTCAAAATCAAAACACTTCTGACAACACAAGGTTTGTGCATCTGGATTCGGGATTGCCATATATTCTCGTAGATTGACTCTTTTCTTGTTTATATAATGTCCTTCCCTGTCTCTAATAATATTTTTTGCTCTGAAGTTACTTTATCTTATATTAATATAGTTACTCTTGCTATTTTTATTCATATTCTTATGCTATATATTTTCCTTATTTTACTTTTAACCTGCCGATATTCTTAAACTTAATGTAAGTTTCTTATAAAAACCATATAATGGGGTCATGTGCTTTAATTCATTCTTCTTGTCTCTTTTAGTTGATACAATTAGACCATTTACAAATAATGTGATTATCAACATGATAGGACTTAAGTCTGCTGGATTTTGTGTTTTCCATTTTTCAGTATTTGAAAAATTTTCCATTGTAACTATTTTTTAAAGATGTTTTTAAATTTATTTATTCATGAGAGAGAGACAGAGACAGAGACACAGGCAGAGGGAGAAGCAGGCTCTCGGGACTCAATCCTGGGTCTCCAGGATCACGCCCTGGGCTGAAGGTGGCACTAGACCCCTGAGCCACCTGGGCTGCCTGTAACTATTGTTTTTTGTTTGTTTGTTTGTTTTTTGTTTTGTTTTGTTTTTGTTTTTAAGATTTTATTTAGTTATTTGAAAGATAGTGAGTGAGCAAGAGAGAGAACATGAGGATGGGGTGGAGAAGCAGAGAGAGAATCAGACTCCTCACTGAGCAGGGATCCCAATGCAGGACTCCATCCCAAGACTTCAGGATCATGACCTGAGCCGAAGGCAGATGCTCAATGGACTGAACCACCCAGGTGCCCCTCATTCTTGAAGAATACCTCACTGGATACAGAACTCATATTGATGGAGTTTTTTGGAAATTTTTCCTTTTAGCACTTGAAATTTTGTACCACTTTCTTCAGGCCTACATGTTTTTTTGATAAGAAATCTGCTGTCATTTGAATGTTTTTGCCCTCTAAATATGGTGTCCTTTCTCAGGGCTTTTAAGACCTTTTCTTTGTCTTCCATTTTCAAAACCTTGACTCTTTATATGTCCTGGTGTGAATTCTTTTGAATTTATTCCAGTTGTTCTATTTATTTCTCACAGCTTCATATCCAATTCAACTTATCTCAGCATATAAATCTTAATTTAAAATATTTTAATATTGGGACGCCTGGGTGGCCCAGCGGTTTAGCGCTGCCTTCAGCCTAGGGCCTGATCCTGGAGACCCAGGATCGAGTCCTACATTGGGCGCCCTGCATGGAGCCTGCTTCTCCCTCTGCCTGTGTCCCTGCCTCTCTCTCTCTCTTTCTGTGTCTCTCATGAATAAATAAATAAAAATCTTTTAAAAAAATAAAATATCTTAATATTAAGAACATCTGCTTATCAACATATGTTATAAAGTTCCAAGACAAAGCTCAACCTGTGAGAAGATACTTAAAATGATAATAACTGACAAAATATTGTACCCAGAATATATATTTCTACAAACCTATCAAAAAAAGGGAAAATGACTCAATAGGAAATTGAAAAGAGGTATAAATAGGAAAATCACAAAGTTTAAGAAACAAAGCTTAGGCTTATTAATATTAATGGTGTCAATTAATAATGAAAAGATGTGATTTGACTCACCAGATTATCAACTTCTTAAGTGTTGGTGAGGATGTGAACAGGGGGCAAGATGCATGCACTGTAGGATGGGATATGATTTGTTAGCAGTGTTTTGGCAAACAAATTGGTATGACCTGATAAAGTTAAACTTGCACATATTCTACAACCATAAAATTTCACCCATAGATCTGTATACCCTAAAGAAGCTTTTGTGCCTTGTGGCAATATATGGATACATGTTCATAACAGCATTATAAGGGAAGAAAAAAACCAACTTCACATGATCAAAATGTCCATTGGCAGAACTAACAAATTATAATGTATTTACACAACTGAATACAACATTGAAAATGAATAAACTGGATACAACATGAATGCATCTCAGAAACATAATATTAATTGAAATAAAACTACCAGAAGGATACATATTGAATGATGTCATCTTTAAAAGAAGGCAAAACTAAATGATATGTTGTATAGGAGCACTTATAAATATGATAAAATTATTAAGAGAAGCAAGATAATTTCCACAAAGTTCAGAAAGAAGAATACAATCATGAGGAATGAAATTGGTATTTTTAGTAATTATTTTAATTTTATCATTGTTCTTTAAATGGTCACAATTATTAAAGATTTAAAATATTTGTAAAAATGTATTAATTATAACTCATATTCTGAAGATCAAGTGCAGACTAATTCTTAAAATGACTTTTCTTGTATCTTTTAATATTTTTGCTATTAGTTTTATTTAGATTTCTCAACAAATCATTTTTCTGTAGCCATGTGTGCATTTCTATTAATCAAAAGTTCATCCTCCTTTAGCAATCTGTCATTTCTTTTTTGACTACAACAGATGAAATATCTTTTGACTGAATCACATTAGTGGAATGATCTCTGTGTGAAAATCTAACATATTTTCTATGGAACTGTAATTCATCATTTGAAAAACAACTTTGTGACATGTGGAGTGGAGAGGTACAGTAAAAGCCAATTTTATCTTGGAAGATTTGAAACATATATTAGTATACTCCTATAACTTTTAACACTTAGATTTCATTGCATTTATTTCAAATCATATCATAAAATCTAAACCATATAAAGGTAAATGCGTCAATTAGAACTTGGAAGAGTGTTATGCAGAGGATATAAAAAAATCTAAGCATGGAAAAAAGTGTAATTTTTTTGTGTGTGTGTATTTCTGTTTTTTTGTGTGTACGTATTTCTGGTTTGCTTTATTTAACAGTTTGCTTTGTTGTTTTCATTTGTGCACAAGCTTCTCAGTATATCTATTGCTTGGTTTGTTTGCTTGGTTTATTTCTTGAATTGCTCGAAAATGTTTCTTTTTTTTGTGTCTATAACGTCAACAGTGCAATAAGAGAATTAAAAAATTTTAACTTCTTTTTATCGGCTAATTGCATATTGTCACTCTGATCCTTTTAAAGTTTTCCAAACCTCTCTCAGTGGTAACTGCAAATCAGCATAAATATTAAATCTGGATTCTATGATTACCTCCTTCAGATTATAAGAAATTAGCCCAAGTTCATGTAGTATTAATAAATAGGAGTGCTGGAGAGAAGCAGGAGCCTTGTTTAATGTGCTTTTTTTCCCCTCCAAGAATAGATAAAACATGTAGATTTGAGATAAAAATTCTCATTTGCTCTTTTCAATGTTTAATTTTTATTCTTTGTATTGGGATTTCTTAGACCTTGCTAAAAATCCTAACAGATTCAAGCTCACTCTGTTTTTAAATAGAAGTTACATGTTCAGTAAACATGTATTCCTGCATTAAGAGTTCAGTTTTCTAATACCTATAAGTATGCCTGCTAATTTCTTACATAGTTGTAACTTAAACCCAAAGTGCATACATCATTTATTTAAAGTGAAAGTTTTAAGAATCATCCTCCTGCCTGCCTCTCAATAGTTACATTTCTGAATGTCCCTTTTCTCTTCTCAAATATTAAATTGGTTTACATAACTTCAGGTAGAATTATGATTTTCACCCTCTTCCTATCCATCCACATATTTGATTTTTAAGTGTTTCCAAATCATCTGGATATGACCAGGCCTTCTAGTTAGCCTTATCAACTTTGGGAGAATAAAGAGGCACAATTCTGGCATGGCCCTCATTCCAGCTCTCTAACTTCCAACTCTTGCATCATCAGAAGTAACATGATTTTATTAATTATGTCATTTACTCCTCTATATGTCAGTCATCTCAAGGAATCAAGAACTCCCAGGTTAACTTCCTCTCCTAGAATGCCATCTCCCAATGACTCTGTGTACAAGGAGGCATCTCCCACCCCCCATCACCCACTCCCTATTTTCCTTCCCTGTGTTGTATTTCTTTGTAACATATGTCCCCCTCTGACATTCTGTGTTTATCTTCCCACCCCACCCTCTACTGGAATGTGAGCTCCTATAGTGCAGAGGTATCTGTTTTGTTCCCTGCTCTCTCACCAAAGCCTAGTATAGTTCCAGACATATTGTAAGTGCTACATAAATATTTGCTAGATGAAGGCATAAATGAATGAATGTGTGCAATATAAAGAAGAAATACTACGCTTTTTGGCACCGATTTTAAATTAGCATACTTTTTCATTTAAGCTATTACTTTAAATTGAGAAGACAATTTTCATCTTGTTTTCCTTGTAAGGGTCTTTAGTGCTTTTATTTGCCTCCTGTTAAGGGATTGTTTTCTAAGGATCAGTTCTTTGGAATTGTATCATTTTACCATTCGGAATATTCTTTAGGCAACTCTGACAACTGTAAAAGTACCTATGGTGGCTTCTACCTTGCATGAAACTGTATGAATATCCTCTCTTGGGTCACGGGTGAGGGAATGGAAATGAAACCTGAAGGGAAATTTGCAGATCTGCATAAATGAATTACTACTGTCTTATATTCATACCATAGTTGGACCTGATACGGAATTGTGACACTTTAGAACAATGAAGAATTTCCTAATTTTATAGATAAAGAAAGTACCCTCGAAAGTTTCAATAACAGCCATGAGTACTTAAGCAGCTGGTAACAAATCTAGGACTAGGGTCTGTTTTCTTGACATACAGTTCTGTCAATGGGCCACAACCGTGGGCCTAATCATCGCTGAAAGGGCCTCATAGATTAAATCCTTCCCTCTTAAAACTCTTCTTCACACCATGCACACTTTTATGTTTTCCCAAATAAAGTTCTCTTAGGGCACAGAGGACAATTCCAAGGAGGAATTGCTTAGTTATGTGTTCACAGCTCGTGTTCCTCAACTAGATTTGAACAGGCCATTAACCTTACATGCTTCTCTGCCAGAGCTCTCTGTTTCTGATGCTGTCCAGGATCTTGACAAGCCCTTGACTCTGTTTTTTTTTTTTGATTTGTTGGTTCACTCTTCTCCACAGGGCTAGCCTGAACTTATTTTCAGCTCTTTTTTCAGTGACAACTTCATTGAGAAGTCTGCTTTCTCATTTTCTCTACTCCTCACTCCGCTTCGAACCCTCTAATTTTCTAAAAGCTCTCAGCATTGAGAGAGATATCCTAGCACATGGGGACTAAGAGATCTCAAATTGTATAATTAGGAATATAAATCTTTTTTCTTCTAGGCTTAACTTTCTCAACATCACATGTACATCTCATCAAACCATTCCAACATTATCGTGGGATGTCATCAGCCAAATGTGATTTGGGAAGAGGAACTAAGGATTCCTCTTTGGGTAGCACATGGAGAAGGCTGATAGAGTTTAATATTTCTCTGCTCAGTCACTTATTCTACTAAACATGAGAACTAATCCCTTTCTTGGCCTGTCTGGGGATCGAACCTGTGACATTGGTATTGTTAGTATCACTTCTACCCAACTGAGCTAACTAGCCACCCTCAGGCTTCTATTCTAGAAGAGAGGACCTTTTCATTTACTAACTGATTAATATTTATCAGTTGTTACTTATATAATTTTTTTCTTCTTTGCTTTGATTCTATGGGCCACTATTTAGGGAATGATGAGAGCAATTCCAGGACACTAACACTAACATTAATGCTAAGATTGGAAGTTATCTGTAGTACAGAACATGTTAAGAAGGAGGGTCAATGTATGAACAGAGCTCTAATCTCATAATAGTGAGGATTTGGAGTACATATTCTAGACCCCTTTATCTGGAAATAAAATATATAAATAAATATACAGAAGTGTTTACAAGGAGTCTAAAATAAATCCTGATGCATCCCCTCAAAGTTCCATATTCACCACAGAGTGCCCAGAATTTTCTATATGTGTTTCCTATATGTGTTCCTATCATTCAGAGTTCAAAATAGTAACTCAGAATAGCCTGCAGTCTCCTTTGAATAGCATGGCATTTTTGCTTTCTGTGTAAACCAGTAATTATGTTGAAATATTGAGATATTTTTATCTAAGTATAACTCCACAGTCTTAGGAATCAGTGTTCTTAAAGAAAAAATAAATATCCTAACTATGTACATATGCCTAATTATTTTCCCTTCAAATTAGTAAAACAGAAATCCACCATTTCTACTGAAATAGCTTTTCTCTATAACCCTGGCCTTGAACCATATTTTAAATGTACTTCCCCAGCATTGAACATCCATGAAGTTAATAAAGTTAACTTTATTTGATGGTCCCAGTGTGTAGGTGTACCCTTATTAAACGTCACATTACTATTATTATCATCTTTATTTTACTGATAGAAGAATGGGGTTTGGTATATGTGATTGTTAATTTTTTGTGTCAACATGAGTGGACCGTGGAATGCCCAGATATCTGGTTCAACCTTATTTCTGGGTGTGTTTTTGTTGGTGTTTCCAGAAGTAATTAGTATTTGAATTGGTGACCTGAATGAAATAGATGGTTTTCTCCACTGTGGGTGTTGATCATCTAGTCATTGAAAACTTAAATAGAACAGAAAGGTGGTAGAGATTCTTGGATTTGCTCTCTGCCTAACTGCCTGAGCCAGAGCATTGATATACTCTTGTCCTTAGTACTCCTGGTTCTCAGACCTTCAGGCTGAGACTGGAATCTATGTCACCAGCTCTCCAGGTCTCAGGCCTTCAAACTATACAACTGGCTTTCCTGGGTCTCCAGCTTACAGGTGACAGATCGTGGATTACCTTAGCCTCTAAAACTCCATGAGCCAATATGTTATAATAAATCTCTTTCTGGCTCTCTCTCTCTCTCTCTCTCTCTCCCTCTCTCTATTGTATCCTATTGGCTCTTCCCTGGAGGACCCTGACTAATTCAGGGTGTCTATAATCTAACACAGGGCCACCCCCATCTAGAAATAGTGAGCATGAGTGAAAGAGGCATGTATTTGCATAGAAAATGATGGAATTAAGATTCACATGCAATTTTTAGTATTCTTTTTTTAATTTTTAGTATTCTAAAAGACTAAAAGCCCTTTTGAAAGAAATTTCTTTTTCTTACTTTAAACAAAGCAAACAATAGTCAGCACTATGATTCGTATATCATGAATGCTTTATAAGTAAATGATATGATGATAATGAAATGATAGAATTAAGTTTTGGAATGCAGTAGTTCAAACGTGTACATGTGTATATATCTGTGTATAATCCACATATAATTATCCATGCATTTTTATTTACATACCTGTATAGTTATTTATAGCACTAGGTCATTATGGTCTTTGAAGGTTGGACTGAAGGACTCAGTATGGGAATTTAATGTAGCAGAGACAATGTGGATAGTTTAATGCCTGTGTGATATGGGCCAATTTGGCTGAAATAAATATTCTTTCCTCCCAAATACCAACACACATAGACCATGTTCTCGGTTGTTTATTTCTATCTATTTAGAACGTAATACGATATTATGTGGTATGCAGTGCGAAACTACTAGAGTAATCCCTTTGCCAAGCATTTATTATTAGCAGCCTGACAGATGTTAAAACTAAAAGTTTTTGAATGTAAGATTTATTCAGTGTGAAAATTCTAGGCTACATAGCATACCAGGATTGATAGTATTGAAGGGAAAAGGAGAAGAATAACCAAGAATATTGCTATTCTAGTAATCAGTGGAAATTAGCTTAAATTTGACTCAAGTTCTGACACACCTTGTAACCACTGAGTAATAGGTTAATTAGGAAGCTTCATTAATTTTCCTTAATATTTGGGTATTTTGTTAATTTTAATCTGGTGCTTAAGACCAGAATTCATATGAGAAAGATCTTGCTTAGTTGTCATCAAAAGAGCTGAGAAATAATTAAGATAAATATCCCTCAGTATTCCCATGACATTTTCTTTTCAATTTATTTTCATTATTAGAACCATAAGGATAAGGAATTTCACAATAACTCTCAGAAAATAAGTACACTGCATATATAGTCAGTGAAATCTTCTCTAAGCTACTGGTTCTGGGGGAAATTAGAAGTGGATGGCTTGGGTAGTTCTATCTAATAATGAGAGGTTAATTTAGATAGTGAGGTAGATCTAGAGGGCAAGATTCAAGTGAATCAAGTGAAATCAAGATTCACTTGAATCTTGCCCCTTATTAGTAATGTGGCATTTGGGCCATTTATTTATTTTCTCCTGTACTTACTTTCCTTTCCCAAGAAATAGGGTTAAACATTCCTAGTATTTAAGAACTTTTTAAGGATATCAGGTGTATTTTATTTAACAATCTTTGAGAACTATTATTGTTATTAGAAGTATTATTACTCAATCAGATTTTGATTTACTTTGCTTGTAAGTCTTATTTATTGCTAATACACAGTAGTAAATGGTTTATGAATTTTTCTCTGTTGGACCCCATGTATTCCATACATTCCAGTGACAATAAATGGCAATGTTATAGGTTGAATAATGAAGCCAATTTTACTTGATAATTAACAAATGCACCTCAAACCAACAAGTTCAGCTTAAAGTGATTGAATTCAAAGAAGTAGTCACTACAAGATCACTATATTGAAATGAATCTGAAATGTGTTATTGTCTTCATTTTTAACTTTTGTGTAAGGGACATTTCATGAGCAACTTGACTTCTAACAGCCACCTAAATGAAGCTCGATAAATCAAGCCCTTATTTTGTGCTTAACAGGAATTAGGATAAATGCTTACATAACGTTATCTCATTTAATTCTCAGGAAAAGCCTTGTGAAATGGAAGTAGCAAGATAAGATCTTGACATATTTATCTTCATGCTTTCCTTGTTTCCAGAACCTCTAGCCTCTTTCAGCATTGTCTCAAGAGAAATTGTCACAGAGAAATGAAATTAAAAAGAAACTACTAATGTTTGTTTGTTTTAAATCTAGTTGGGCTATGGGATGCCTGGGTGGCTCAGTGGTTGAGCATCTGCCTTAGGCTCAGGGCGTGATCCCGAAGTTCCGGGATCAAGTCCCACATCAGGCTTCATGCAGGGAGCCTGCTTCTCCCTCTGCCTGTGTCTCTGCCTCTCTCTCTGTGTGTCTCTCATGAATAAATAAACAAAATCTTAAAAAAAAAATCTAGTTGGGCTCTTGAGAAACAAAAGAGTAGGCCATAAAAAGAGGTGGTAGAGAACATTGAAATTGAGATAAAATCCCCCAGAGAATATACTGACCACACTCCTTTGCCCATTCCCTTCTTCAATCTGTAGAAAATGAAAGTTGATGAAGTAGAGTAACGAGGAGAAACAAGTTTGAAAACTCCAGAGGCTCATTTCCTCTCCCTTTTAGAATATTCATAAAAATCAACCTTAGTGGGTTTGAATTAGCTAAAGGAAGAACTGGCAGATTTCAATTGCTGATCCAAGAGGCTCTGCTTCTCAAATAAGACTGGTTTCTCAACTGAGGACATTTATTGTTCTCCAGTACTGTCCCTATAAATATGGGGAGCATTAAAATAGTCCTATGCTGAGGGGGCTCTTTTCTTGGTACAGCCATTACAGGGAAACCTCACGTGGGCATGCCTCTGTCTGAAAATGAGCACTTTGCATGATGGTCAATACCAAGGTTACTCTTCTGCTTCTAAATTTTTTTTAATAAATTCTATTTTACATGTATGCTAATGGATATAAAGGCTTCTGTCTCTGCACCCTTTATTCAACAAAAAGATAAAGTGCTTAACTTTGCAAAAGATGATGTTGGGAAGGGGATCTAAAGACCTAGTGGTATTGCTAAGTGGAAGAGGGAACCACACAAGAGTGCTCCAGGGAATGCTTGAAAATTTAAAAACCACATGGAGAAGGGTGCCTTAAATGTCAGACTCTTGGTTTCAGCTCAGGTCATGATCTCAGGGTTGTGGGATCGAGCCCCAGTGCAGAGTCGGCTTACCCATCTCCCTCCCCTTCTGTTCCTACACCTGCCCACTTACCCCCTGCTCCTGCCCATGTGAGGGCACTTTTTCTCTTTCTCTAAAATAAATAAATAAATAAAATCCTAAACACACACACACACACACACACACACGACAAATGAAAACACAATGATCTAAAATCTTTAGGATGCAGCAAAAACTGTTCAAGAGAAGAATATAGTGATCCAGGACTACCTCAAGAAACAAACAAAAATCTCAAACAACCTAACCTTATATGTAAAGGAGCTAGGAAAAGAACAAAGCCCAAAGGCAGTAGAAGGGAGAGGGGGGAAAGACTAGAGCAGAAATAAATGAAATAGAGACTAAGAAAACAACAGAGCAGATCAATGAAACCAGGAGATGGTTCTTTGAAATGATCAACAAAACCAATAAACCTTTAGAAAAACTCACCAAAAAAAGAAAGTAAAAGAAAAAAAAAGAGAGAGAGAGAGAGAGAGAGAGGAGGTATCTGTTGATTGGATATATTTGCTAAGCTGACTGTTCTCCCTTATCCTGCTTTGACCTCTACTTTAAAGAAAGAATGTAGAGAGAGATGCCAGGAAAGACTCAAGTTCAGTTGATGCCTACAGCCTCTGTTTTCCTGGTAGTTTGAAGCATATGTTCCCAGTTAAGATATTTAAAACATTGGGACATAGAGTTCTACAAACATTTCCCCTGTGCATGGGGATAATTATCTAACTGTGGGATTTGGAATTACATTTACAGAGCTCTCCCTGTGGTTAAGAATACCTGAGGTCAATCCAGAAGTTTGGTTGCATACTACTAGAAGGCAAATGTCTTATTTCTTGTCATTTTCCCTGAACCCCAGACCATTTGTTTCTGGAGTTTGCCAAATAGCAGTTTTTCCCCTCTCTTCTAGCCAGTGTCTTCTTTAGGTAGTAATTTGTGTTAAATTAGCTAGTACATTTCAAGCATGACTTTCTGTCCTAAGGAGAGGACGCCATAGCATGAAATGGTTTTTGAAACAGTGAGTAAGTGGATTTTAGCCTAGAACCACAAAATGAGAGACTATTAAATCAGGGCTCAAGGCACAAACCCACTGACATTTGTTTGATGAAACATATTGAAATAACTTGAAATCATGGCTTTGATTAATTCTTAGTTCATTCACTGATAGGTGATTTAAATAAATATTTACATTTAACTGTATAAAATTAAAAAGGGGGGAAATAAATGGAGAGAAGTTACAACACAGAGGATGAGAAACTAACAAACCACAGGTATATTATGTAGGGGAAGCTTTCCAACCATCATAGGTACCTCTTTGGATCCTACCTCCATGGGTCTGACCTTGGACCTCTGTTCTAGAAGGGTTGGGGAGAAAAGTCATCACAGATTCTTCTTTTCTTTGTATGTGAACATAGAAGTAATCTTGTAGTAGTGTTAACTGTTTGTAGCATGTATCTAAAAAGCCTAAGCACTTGCTTAATTTAAGGCTTCACGTACACGTCTCAAAAAATTAATTATTTTTGGCAAATGACAATCAAAAGCATCAATCAGTCGGGCACTGTGGTAATTGAACAAATGCTTTTATTTTTACTTTGCAACGTTTATTTTCTATAAACTCTGGGATATTCTCCTAATGGATATTGTTTATGGTTTGAATTAGGAGCTAATGAATGGCAGTGGTTACCCCATCACTAGAATGCACAGATCTGAGGATAAAGAGCTAAACTCTAGAAAATCACCTGTAGAATTACTAATTCCTGCTCTTACAGTTTAGAGTTCTATTAGTTTGGAGGTCACTTTTAAAACTACTCTTAGATAAAGAGGGGAAACACTATGTTGTTATTCGATCACTAAGCACCTCTGTTGAGAACAGACATTGGGATTTCAGCTTTGATTTAGGAGCACCCACAATTTTGCCTGGCTCACATAGTAGTTGCTCTGTATTTATTGACTGAATGAATTCTGCTCTAAACTTCATAATTTAAATTATCCTCAGATGATCTGGAGTTAATATTTAGCTTACAATTCTGAGCATCTTATCATGCTTTGCATCTGTTACGCAGTTTCACAGCAAAGCTAATGTGTCACCACATTGTAACACAGTGTCACCAATATCGTGCCCACATCAACTCTGTTTGTGTTGATACCTGGGAACTGGTCTAGAAGCTGAATCTGCCAAGACAACTGATAGGCATATGTTTGGTGCCTTATTTTATCATAACCTCTGAAATATACATTGAGAGATTCTTGCTGACTACATATTAACAAGTAGTATCATTTGAAATTATTTAAAGTGAAAAAAAAACATGATAACAAAAATATACACATAGCTAGAAGCTGAAAAATATTTTTGTGGGAGAGATTAAATAGTTGTTACATTTCAAGTTTACCTCCCTCAAGCAGCTGTCATCATGGATAGGAAGATGCAACTTGCAATAACTCATTTTTAATATGTATTAAACCTTATATTTCTGGCCTATAATGTACACTTGAGAGTAATTTATTTTCTTTGGGAAGTTCCAATAATTCTTTCAATTCATCATTTAGTGCAATAAAACAATAATTTATTAAGTGGTAGCTTAGTTAATATACTCAAATTATCTGATTTTTTTACTAGAAATGTTTTTATTTTATTTTTATTTATTTATTTATTTTTTACTAGAAATGTTTTTAGAGGCAAATGCTAATTCTTAGCAAAAACTTTATTGTCATTCCAAATAATGTAAATACCATAATTGTTTTAAAATGCATGCTTTAAGGGGCACCCAGGTGGCTCAGTGGTTGAGCTGCTGCCTTTGGCTCAGGTCATGTTCCTGGGGTCCTGGGATTGAGTCCCCTGCAGGGAGCCTGCTTTTCCCTCTGCCTATGTCTCTGCCTCTCATGTATAAATAAATAAAATTTTAAAAAACACAACATATCTTAATTTTAAATACTGCTCCCAAGTAAACTTAAATATATAGTTCAAAATTCAACATAAGTATATATTAAAGCATGCATTATTTTCCTTTTGATTTTATTTATTCATGAGAGACAAGAGAGGCAGAGACATAGGCAGAGGGAGAAGCAGGATCCCTTTGGGGTGCCTGATGCTGGACTCGATCCCAGGACTCCAGGATCATGACCAGAGCCAAAGGCAGACACTCAACCACTTAACTACCTGGGTGCCCCAAAATATGTTTGGTTTTAAAATGAGTTATGGATGAAATACTTTCAATATTTTCCTGTAACTGAGGAAATTTAGTGTTTAAGTAACTGGTGTTATTTTTATGCATTTTAGTAAATATTTTAATTGAACTTGTGCCCTAGGAAAGTCTCTTAGGAGATACCCTTGAAAAAAAAAACAACTAAGCAAGAATAAAATTATAGAAACATTTATAGTAACATACTTATAGAAATTTTCCACCCATGTGTTTAATAGGCACTGACTTAAAAGAGCAATGGTAGTATGTTTGCTCTACTAAGATACAGTTATTTAAGTAGAGGGTGCATTTATGTACATGATATTCTTCAATAAGATATTTTGTTAACAAATGAATAATTAAATATACACACATATAACTAAAACAATCATATCACAGTTGTAGTAGGATATTAGTTCATTTTAAGATCAATTAATGTTAAAGTAAATTATATATGTGGATATAAAATAATAACATTCAACTAAAAAAAATAAGTAGAGGGTGCAAAATCCATACTACAGCAAAGACAGGGAGCAAGAGTGGTAGGAGAGAGGTAACAGAGGCAGGATGGAGCTGCAAGGTTGAATGGGGTCCACTTGTATGAGTAGGTAAGGACGCTGATGCAGCTCAGAGGTGATAAACAGGGACTCAATCAGATATGAGTGGGGATGAGAGCACAATTGCCTACTCTCTCTCTCTCTCTTTGCCTCAAATTGTCACTTGTTTCTTTTATATCCCTTTTACCTTCTTTAGATCTCTTTTTCCTCTCTGTTTCACCTACCCATCTTTGCTTTATAGACACCTGCTCACTTGGAAGGTTTTTTTCTGTGTGCACACCTCAGTCGGTTAATTCATTCAACACAGATGTACTGAGCACACATGACATGTCAGACCTTTTAAGCAGGATTCTAGAGGTACAATTATGGAAAAGTAGTATTCTCTTCCTTCAGGAAATTATAGTTCAAAGGGGAACAAATGCATAAATAGATCCTGATAGTATAATGTTAACATAGCCATAATGGAAAATGATTGATTAAAACAGAAGCTAACCCTTAGTGAGCACATAGTATGTACTTACTACTGTGCTAATTATACACATTATTTCTTGTTTAATTATCAGAGGAATGAGATAACTTACACTATTGTCTATCATCCCTACTACAAAGTTAAGAACTAAAACGTGGTCATAGAATAAAACAAAACAACTCACCAAATAACTGAAACCGGGTGATGATTATCAAAGTGTGGTTACACTCAATCATCATTTAAATTACCACAAGTTCTTAGCATGCAGAATCCAGGGGTCCCCACACTAGACCTACTGAATTCATATTCTGAAGAAGTGTCTAGTGAATTTGATTCTTCTCATACAAATTTTCTTTCTTAAATGAGACAGCAATTTCCAAGGCTAAAGTGGAAATTCTATTAGAAAATTTAAGCTGTCTCTTTAGCTATAGGTGTGTGTATGTGTGTGTCTTCAGAGAAATTTAAAACCACCTTAACTTGCTGATCATGTGTATTATCTAATAAATAGAGGTTTCTTAGAAAATAAGGTTCTATTTATGCTTGTAAAATGTAATTTAAAATTGCATGTAAAGGAAAACAGAAATAGACCAAACTCAGGTATATTTATCTGATTGTGATTATTTAACAGTGCACATTGCGTTTGATCTTCTCCCAGTTATTAGGTCATCATTTCAGATTTAGATTTTGTATTCGTACTCTTCCCTGATAATGACCTTTTCAGTATATTCTTGATTTATACATTCCATTTTAATTAACATTTCCACCTTCCATTAAATATATTTTCCATTGAAGGATACATGGAAAATCTAATTGAATTCTCTATCAAGCTCTTATATCTTTCCATGTATGTAAGTACATATACACACATTTTTTGCTTCAAACTTTGTTTTCCACAAAAGCCTTAAGGCAATTTAATGTTTATGATGTAAAACAGATAAACAAAATTTTGGTAACAAAAATGAGATCAAGAAAACATATAGTTAATGAGGAGTGAGATTCCTTCAAATAATAAAGCAAAATTAAAAATGGGATATATTTGAGGAAAGCCAATAAAAAAAAGTGATTTTTCCAAGTAGTTTTGATGAACTTCAGGCTGATTTACTTCAACTGTCTGACAGACACTTATTTCTTTTCTGTTTTTACAGTATTATTTGCTAGAGTTTATAGTTCTGTAAGAAAATATCTGTACAAATGGCTATTTTTCAGTTAAATGATTTCCCTTTTTCTAGCTAATTAAAAAATTGTATTTGAATGTAGTCGACACACAATGTTACATTAGTTTCAGGTGTACAACATGTAATTAGACAGGCTTGTATACTATGCTCACTGAGGTGTAGCTACCATCCATCACCACCTAATGCTATTACAATAGCACTTGAGTATATTCCTTATGCTGTGCCTCTTATTCGGGTGACTTACTTCTTCCGTAACTGGAAGCCCGTATCTCCCACACCTCTTCACCCATTTTGCCCATCTCTTCATTCCCCTTCCCTCTTGCAGTGGCAGTTTGTTCTTTATATTTATAGGTATGGTTTTGTTTTTTCTTTATTTATTCATTTGTTTTTTTTTTAGATCGTCTTAGTCTGTCTTATTTCACTTAGCATAATACCCTCTAGGACCATTTATGTTGTTGCAAGTGGCAAGATTTCATCCTTTTTACGGCTGTGTAATAAGTCTTTGTATATATGTACTGCATGTTCCTATCCATTTGTTTATTGATGGACTCTTAGTTTGCTTCTATATCTTGGCCATTGTTAATATATCTGCAATACAGAGGGGTGCATATATCCTTTTGAATTAGTCTTTTCATTTTCCTTGGGTAAATACCGGTAGTGAAATCATTGGATTGTATGGGATTTCTATTTTTAGTTTTTTGAAGAATTTCAATACTGCTTTCCACAGTGTCTGTACCAGTTTACATTCCTACCAGCAAAGAATGAGGGTTCCTTTTTCTTCACTTCCTTGCCAACATGTGTTATTTATTGTCTTTTTGATTTTAGCCTTTCTGACAGGTATAATGTAGTATCTCACTATTGTTTTGAGTTGCATTTCCCTGATGGATTAGTGACGTTGAGTATTTTTTCATGTGTCTATTGGCCATCTCTGTATGTCTTCTTTGGAAAAATGTTTGGCTAAGTTTTTAAAGCTATAAATAAAAGAACAAAGGACTACTTAATTTAATACTTTAATTGTACATGTATATTATGACATTAATTTGGAAATTTATTCTATTCACTCACATATTATGAAACAACTTAATTCAGTGCATCTTTGACTTCAGCATCTTCATTAGCATATTAGTGACACTTGTTGAGTCACCTAATATAATTTTTCAGAATGAATTCTCTTTGTTTTCTTCTAAGATGTTTAAGATACAGTGTTTTAGATACACTTGCAATGATTTCCCTGGTA
Source organism: Canis lupus baileyi (assembly GCF_048164855.1). Taxonomy (NCBI): domain Eukaryota; kingdom Metazoa; phylum Chordata; class Mammalia; order Carnivora; family Canidae; genus Canis; species Canis lupus. The sequence goes on along the minus strand of NC_132855.1, from coordinate 10,909,849 downwards.
ATTTTATCCCAAACACAAGTATCTTTTCTTATAACATTGAAAGACTCAGTTATTTTATTAAAGCTATAGTAATAAAAGTGTTATAACTACATTTAACCACTTACTGTATTCTTTAAGTGATTTTTACAAGGTTTTATAAAAACTATACATATTATTTCCCATTGTGTGGTAATCATGCAAGAAATAAACACTACAGAAATTTTTATTTTCAATTTTATTAATTGGGTAAACTGATATCTCTATTCACCCTAAATATTGAATGGAGTTGTTTGAAATTAATAACATGTTTTCCCCAAACTATGTTGTATTCTTCAAACAAAACATGAGAAACTAATTAGGAATAAATTATTACTCCCCCTTTTTCTTAAAGAATTAAATAAATGACACCCTATCCTTTTATTTGGTCTTGCATAGCACTTGAAAGATAATAATTTCCTTATTCAGGCAGTATCAATGTGTACAATTTTTAGGTCCCCTCTGATTGAAAAGATAATTGGTCAATTCAGAAAAAAAAAGGAAAAGAGGCAAGATAAAAGGAAGTCAGGTTAAGCTATTTATATCAGAATAAAGGAAATACAGAACAAAAGTTTTACTCTTTCTTTGTGCTCCTATAGCACCTTCAATAAATTATTATTAGGACCCTTGCTATATTGTAATTGTTTTAATTTTATAAACTTTTTAATAAAAGTATTTCAAGGAGATCAGCTGAGCCTGGGTGACTCAGCAGCTGAGTGCCTGCCTTTGGCCCAGGGTGTGATCCTGGAGTCTGGAGATCAAGTCCCACGTCAGGCTCCCGGCATGGAGCCTGCTTCTCCCTCTGCCTGTGTCTCTGCCTCTCTGTGTCTCTCATGAATAAGTAAACGTTTAAATTTTTTTTAAATAAAAGTATTTCAAGCATGAACATAAACAGAAAAAAACTGTCAGTCACCACTAGCTTTATAGTATCTCAATATTTTGGTTGCTATATTTGCTTCTGATTCACTCCTCTAAGAAACAAAACATAGCTATAGTGGAAATCGCCCATGTAAACCTCACAAATCACATTCCCTTTCCTGTGCTGAAATAACACCTGGGTTTTCTGTTGGTTCTATGCAGGTTATTACTTTACTGTGCTTTTACTACCTGTATATTCCATGAACAATGTATTTATTTATGTGTGGTATTATATAATTTTAAATTTTTGCATAAATTACATAGCACTGGATATATCTTTCTCTGAGTTGTGCTTTGATGTCTATGTATGACTCTTCCACTATTTGTTTATTCATTTGTTGATGAATACTTTGGTAATTCCATCCACTTTTAGCTCTCACTATAAACAAGATGCACAGAACCCTTTTGTACACGTCTGTTGTGTTATCGGGCATGCATACCATAAACTTTAATCATTATAAAACTCCTCTTCAGAGAAATCAGTCAAATTTATTCAAATGTACACATGTGCAAGCAATGCATTGCTCTACATCCAACAATAGGTAAGGATAGCTATTGGATCTCTTATTTTTTGTTTACTTACCACTACCAGGGAAATCTTGCTATCATTCTAATTTTCATAATCATTGTGGATACTGGCTATTAGTTTTCCTTGAAGCACCTCCTTTTTTATGTTAAATGTTAGTTTGTTTTATATATGTGGTCTAATTTATATATACATATTTATTCTGTGCATAATATGTATATATATGTATATATTCTGTGTAACAAAACACAAACAAAATGAAAAGACAAACCAAAGACTGTGGAAAAGGTATTTTTAACATGAATAATGAAAGATTAATGCCCAGAAAAAAATTATATACATAATATGTGCATACTTCTACATTTTATATATGAAAATATTTTATGTGTACTTTGTTCTGGACTTTAGTATATATGTATATAAATTATAAATGTATTTACGTATAACTCTATGTGAAATATATATATATGTGTTTATATATATAATATATATATAATTTATTTCTGGACATTAGTTATTGTGGTTATACATTTTGCCCAGTTTGTCGTTTGTATTTTCATTTTGCTATCTAGAATTTTTATTATAATATAGTCAGTGTATCATTAATTTTTTTGTAGATTTTTATTTTTGTGTTTCCTTTAAAACATTTTCTCATCCAAAGGCCAATCCATTTGTTTTCTTACAAAGTTTAAAATATTGTTTAATGCATTTAGCTGCCTAATCTATCTATAATTTATCTTTACCTCTACCTATAAATACATAGGTAGACAGGTTTTATAAATACCCAAGTCTTTCTGTGTACTTCTCAATGATGCTGTATAACTTTTTCCATACAAACCCCACATATTTTTGTGGTGTTACACCTACATATCATATAGATTATGTTAATATATTAAGTGGGATTTTATATATTCTAATTAGTTATATCTGTAAGAGTACTATTAAGATAAATTTCCTTTTTAGTTCTAAGCATTTCATTGTTGATTTATTAGATTTCCTATTTAGAGAATCATATTATTTAATAATTTAGCTAGTATATTTTTTAAATGTTTGCCTCTATATTGATTGATAAGAGATCAAGTCTATAATCATGAGAGGACAGGTCCATAAATTTATACTACAGTATGTTAAAATAATATAGGCTACCTGTTTTCTTTTCTTTAGACCCCATGACCAAGTAGGTCTCCGACACAACACCAAACTTTTCATCACTGATAAATTTCTTAATATCTTTGTGAAGAGTGTTCTCTGGACTTTTTAAGCATAGTTATGGGCATGGTACTTATAAAAGATCCATCCCAATATATCCATGTCCATCAGATTTTAGATTTCTTTATACTGTGTACCAAGAAAGTTTCAGCACTTTGAGCTCATTGACTGCAGGTCAACATTGCATCCAGATTATAACCAACTAAACCTACAGATAATAGAAAATCTAATAGATTAGATTGTTTTTTTTTTAAAAAAAGCTACATATTTAAACATATTTAAACCAAAGTACTATGAATTGAAAATAAAAGAGTTGGCAAAGAGTTTCTAGGCACATTCAAGCAGGAAAATGGCAGAAGTTGAAGCATTAATACCAGGTAAATGGTTTTCAGGGTTAATAAAACTAAACAGAATAAAAGGATACAAAAATTATGGGAAAAAAACATATGAAGACATAGCTATTTGAATCCTGTAGGCCACAAATAATTTAGCAAGAAAATATCAGGGCAAAACCTCATAGAAATACAAGGAGAGGGATGCTTGGGTGGCTCAGCAGCTGAGCGGCTGCCTTCAGCCCAGGGCGTGATCCCGGATCCTGGGTCCTGGGGTTGAGCCCCACATCGGGCTTCCTGCAAGGCTTCTACATCTGCCTGCGTCTCTGCCTCTCTCTCTCTGTGTCTCTCAAGAAAAAATAAATAAAATCTTTAAAAAAAAAAAAGGAAATACATGGAGAACTTGATAAAAATATATCTATAATATATATTTCCTTCAAATTTGGGCAAAATTAATAGAGATAAAATTAAGTGAAGGGATAGAGGAATTTAATAGTACAATGAATAAAGTTGATTTGCTAGATGTGTTTAGAACCACCTATTACTGAAAGAATGGAAATATATTTTTGTTATGTCCAAGGAACTGTTAAAAATTTATTAAATATATGGTAATCTTAATAATATTTTTATGCCTTAAACTTATAGGGTAATATATATCTATTAGCTCTCAGTAAAAGTGGAAAACTAAAATTTTAAAATTAGAAGTCTTCTAAAATATATATATAACCTATCATAATAAAAAGAAAAATAGATATCAACAGTAAAGAAAGGTGACTCAAATCCTTGAGTACTTGGAAATTAAGAAACACATGTAGATAATAAACTTTGGATTAAAAAGGAAATTGAAATGGAAATTGTAATTCCCTGGAAGCAATACAAAGGGCATCACTCCGAAACCTGTAAGGCACAGCAAAAGCTACTCTAAGCAGAAATTTTATAGCCATGAATACCTTTATTATTAAAGAGCAAAGGGGAAAACTAGATGAAATTTATATTCAAAGAACAGTGAAATGAACCAAAATATATTAGGAAATGAGAAATGATTAAGATGAAAGCTGAATCAAATGAAATACGAAAAACAAAAAATATTCGAAAGTTTTTACCTTGAAAATGAAATAGGGACACCTGGGTGGCTCAGCGATTTAGCGCCTGCCTGCGACCCAGGGCGTGATCCTGGAGACCCGGGATTGAGTCCCACATCGGGCTCCCGGTGCAAGGAGCCTGCTTCTCCCTCTGCCTGTGTCTCTGCCTCTCTCTTTCTCTCTCTCTTTGTCTCTTTCTCTCTCTATGTCTAATGAATAAATAAATAAAATCTAAAAAAAAAAAGTGAAATAAAACATAAATTTCTTTCATACTCAAATAAGAAAAAAAGAAACAGCACAAAAGTAGATAGTATCAGAAAAAGGAAAGAATAATCACAGGTACATATTATAAAATAAAACACTTGTAAGTGGACACTGGCATAACTCTATGGCAATACATACGAAAACCATAGGAATGGATATTTTTCTTTCTAGGTGACCCAAGAAGTGAAAATCAATAAAATACCAATTACCAAGGAAAGACCAACACCAGGATAAAACAAGTTCATAGCAGAACTTTCTTTAAGCTTTAATATCAGATGATTCTAATATTATTTTCATTATTCCAGGCAGCTGAAAAATGTGGGAAAGCATACAGTTAATTTTATGAATCAAATATACTTTAATGACAAAATCTGATACAGTAAAAAGGGAAAAAAATACAAACCAGCTTCACACTACAAAATTTTAAGCGAAAAATAAATTGATATATTCTAGTAACATATAAATAATACGCTATGACTAAATAAGATTTATTCCAAAAATGCAAAGGTATTTCAATATCTGGCAACCTATATAATCCATTATATTAACAAAGTAAATAATGAAAATGACACAATCCTATTATGCAGCCATAAAAGGAATGAAATCTTTCCATTTATGACAACATGGATGGACCTAGAAGGTATTACATTAAAAGAAATAAGTCATATGGAGAAAGACAAATACCATATGATTTCACTTACATGTGGAATTTAGAAAACAAAACAAATGAACAAACAAAAAGAAACCCAGATCATATTCTCTTAAATATGGAGAAAAAAGTGATGGTTGCCAGAGGGAAACAAGGTAGGAGACTGGGTTAAATGGGTAAAAGAGATTAAGAAGTATCAACTTCCAATCATAAAATAAGTGAGTCACAGAGATGCAAAATACAGCACAGAGAATATAGTCAATAATATTGTAAGAACATTGTATGGTGGCAGATGGTGGCTATACTTAATTGTGGTGAGCACTGAATGGTGTATAGAATTGTCAAATCACTATTTGGTACTTCTGAAAAATATTAATATAACATTGAATGTCAACTATTCTTCAATAATATAAATGAATGAATAAATAAATATTAAAACAATCATCATCAATAAATGGTGAAAATTAATTCAATGAAATTCAGTAGCCATTTAAAAAATATTGTACCATTTCAATTGGAATACAAATACGATTTTCTAAGAAAATTGGTCAAATAACTTATAATTTATATGAATTAAAATTGTGAAAAGTGTGCAAATGAACAATAAAGAAGGTATAACTTGATAGATTAATATCACGAAAACATCCTAGAGAGCCACTATAATCAAATTAAGACAATATCGGCTTAGGATTAGAGGTACAGAAAAGAGAATTCAGAAATAGGTATTATAACATGTATGTTTATTAAATGACAAGGATGTCACTTCAGTTTAGTGAAAATAAAAGATATTACATAATAGACACTGTTAGCATAATTGTCTAGTATGGACAATATGGAAATAAAGCTCTGTAAAATATAAAATTTAGAAAATACCCAAATTCTGCAAAAGCATATAGAAAATTCAATATATGTTGCAGAGATAAGAGAAAAACTTTTTAACCAAGACTAAAAATTGCCTGGGTGGCTCAGTTGGTTGAGCATCTAACTCCTGATTTTGGCTCAGGTCATGGTCTCAGGGTTATAAGATCGAGCCCCACATCTGGCTCCGTGCTTAGCAGGAAGTCTGCTTGAGATTCTATTCTCTCTCTCTTCCCTCTGCCCATCCTGCCACTTGCATGTGCTTGCAGCCTCTCTCACTCTCTCTAAAATGAGTAAACAAATCTCAAAAAAAAAAAAAAAAAAGACTGAAAATTCAGATTTTATGTGGGAAAAGAGGTACACATTTGATTACATCTTTTTTATGAAGTCATACATAGCACTTGTGTCAAGCAGTAGTCCAAGCACGTTCCCAGTGTGACTGAATTTCTTAACAACTATATTAGATAGTTGTTATTATCATCTCTGCTTTACAGATGGGAATATTAAGTTATAGGTCACACAGCTAGGAACTTTTGTAGCCAAAGAAATCATTAATAAGTCCATAGGCTAACAATAGATTTTGGGGAAATAGCTCGCAACACAAAGGACAAAGAGAGGATTATTATCTGTGTAGTACAAAGAGCTTGTACAAATTGCTAAGCGAACAATGTGAGGGGAAGCGAGCAGCCCAATTGGGCATAAAGGACGTAAATAGGCACTAAATAGGAAAACACATCCAAATGGTCAACAAATATAAGCAGAGACTCTTGAGCTTATTGGTAATTAAGGGACTTTCCATTTAAAGCAATAATGAAATATCAATTATACCTACACAAGTGTTAAATGTTAATAAGAACCATAACACCAGTTGCTGTAACTTGTTACTGTTTTGAACAATTTTTCCCCAGAGTTGAATTTTCTAGAAATCTGATCTCATATTTATTTACCGGTAATCAATTTCTACAAAGAGCTATAAATGGACACAATATTTCAATACAGAATCATTAGACAAGCACATCTAGTGTAGGCTTACACGGATTTGGGTACACTACCTGACAAATCAGTATAGGCAGTAACCCTTAACTCTTTATATCTTCTATCTTTAGTAAATATGTAACTCTGCGAGGTGCTACCTGGGCACTTACTGGGTACTTTCTCATTTAATCTTCCCCACAAACTTTTTAGGTGGGTAATGTTACAGTTCCCACTTTACTTATGTATACATATGAGGTTAGAGCTATTGGGGAACTTGCCCTATGTGTCACACAACTAAATGGCAACCTCAGGATTCAAACCCTACTCCACCTGACTTTATTTATTTTTATTTATATTTAATTAATTAACATATAGTGTATTATTAGTTCTAGAGGTAGATTCAGTGACTCATCACTGTAACTGTATATAATACCCAGTGCTCATTACATCAAGTGCCCTTCTTAATGCCCATCACCACTTACCCAGACCCCCAGACCTCTCCCATCTAGCAACCTTCAGTTTGTTTCCTATGGTTAAGAGTCTATTATGGTTTGTCTCCCTCTCTGATTTTGTCTCTTTTTATTTTTCTCTGCCTTCCTCTATGCTCCTGTTTTATTTCTTAAATTTCACATGTGAGTGAAATTATATAATTGTCTTTCTCTGATTCACTAATTGCACTTAGCATAACACCCTCTAGTTCCATCCATATTGTTGCAAATGGCAACATGTTTTGTTTTGTTTTGTTTTTGGATGCTTAAGTATTGCTCCATTGTGTGTACACACACACACACACACACACACACCACATCCGTTTATCCATTCTTTATCCATTCTTCTGTCAATGGATATCTGGGCTTTTCCAGAGTTTGGCTATTGTGGACATTGCTGCTGTGAACATTGGGGTGCATGTGCCCCTTTGGATCACTACATCTGTATCTTTGGGGTAAATACCTAGTAGTGCAATTGCTGGGTTGGGGGGTGGCTCTATTTTTAGTTTTTTGAGGAACCTGCATACTTTCCAGAGTGGCTGCACCAGTTTGCATTCCCACCAGCAATGTAAGAGCATTGCCCTTTCTCCACATCCTTACCAACATTTGTTGTTTCCTAACTTGTTAATTTTAGCCATTCTGACTGGTGTGAGATGATATCTCATTGTGATTTTGACATATTTCCCTGATGCCAAGTTATGTGAAGTATTTTATGTGTCTGTTGGCCATTTGTTTGTATGTCTCTTTTAGAGGAATATTTGTTCATGTCTTCTTCCCATTTCTTGACTGGATTATTTGTTCTTTGGTTGTTGAGTTGGTAAGGTCTTTATAGATTTTGTCTACCTGACTTTTAGATCTCAAGTTATACTTCTTGCCTGAAACAAACTGTCAAAGGTGAATATAATTTTTTAAAACACGTACACCTATACAAATCCATATTTTTTACTGTTATCGTTGTTTTGATCACATGCCTGCTGCCAAAAAATACTTGTTTACATAAATGAATAAAACCACTATCTTTAAAATAACCATTTCTACAGTTTCTATTATCACTAATAAAAGTATGCTTCATGTTCTTAGGAAGACTTCAAGATTATATAAAGAAAATAAATAGGACAAATGGCTATGACAATTTCTATATTTAGTAAAACTAGAGTATGTCTTTAAAGGTAACTAGAATTGACAAAATCTTGAGATTAACTAGACAAAAGTCAGAATGTTTGATTTGAATAAAAAACATGTATATAAAAATATACATAAAATCTACAGTCTGTTTGATTTGCTAGATTAAAGTATCCTGGGTGATCATTGCAGTTTTGAAAAGTGTGAATTTCCAAGCAATTCAAGAAGTAACATTTTTTAATTTGGTCTAGGTCATGTGCTTGTGTAAAATTTTCCTTTAGGTTAATGAAAAGAAATATAACAGCAAAGTGAATGAAGTGCTATGAGGGTGAGAGTGAGCAGAAGGGCTGGGCTGGAAGCAGCCTGCACAGATAAAGAATGCCCGAGTGGTGAAATAGTCACAGAGCAATTATTTAAGAAAGACATGTTTATTAGTTGTTTTTAAAATGCAGATCACATAATAATTTCGAACTGTCTCCAATAAAAGTGAAACTCCATAAAAATACATTTTAATTTCAAGATGCTGTGTGTTAAATAAATGCAGAAGTCACAAGGAAGAGCCCCAGGCTAAGTGTGAAAGTTACATCTGTAGAAATTAATTTACATGAAAGAACCACCGAGCCTCCTTTTGCAATGGCTTTGCCGCTACTAGAAAACACAACATAGCCCACATATTCATACAGAAAGTCAAGAATTCAGACAGGAGGCACTGACAGCTGCAATCATTTATTTTTCAAACTCCTGGTCATGCTATGGCATGCCTGCTAAATAATAAGGTAAGATGGTGAAAGGGAGGGAAAAAAAAAGAAAGTTGATGAAAGAAACAGCCAGAAGGCCTTTAACACCTTTTCACAAACCTACTGTTCAGATGTCCTTGAATTTTAAATCAGAATGTCAGTGGAAATTAATTTCTTGTCATTAAATTCTCAAAATAAATATTCCCTTTGGTGTTGCCACCTCTCCTAATAAATCCATACAAAGAGAATTTTAAAGTTTTAATTAATTGTAGAAAAGAAAGGGCTAATTTTGTGATGCATTTGTAAAAACAATGATGCTACCATGTGACTAGCTCAGGGCCCAGTCCTTTAGTTCAATTGAGAAGTTATTAACTGAGATCCTACTGTTTTTAGGGCTTTGGCAAATACCAAAGTTGTGTAAACTGTAGACCAAACTCTCAAATTGCTTGTTTTTGCCTTCATTCTTTTCCTTTGATATAAAATGACATTATCGGGGCAGCCCAGTGGCTCAGCAGTTTAGTCCTGCCTTCAGGCCAGGGCGTGATCCTGGAGACCCGGGATCGAGTCCCACGTCAGGCTCCCTGCATGGAGCCTGCTTCTCCCTCTGCCTGTGTCTCTGCCTCTCTCTCTCTCTCTCTCTCTCATTAATAAATAAAATATTTTTCTAAAAAAAAATGACATTATCGCAAAGGAATTGGCTCCTCAACTAAGGTCCTGACAACCATACATTTCTCTGTAGAGAGAGCTTCCTATAAAGGGAGGCAGGTTAACCCAGGAAGTCTTGGACTAACCCTGTCAAAAGAGGCACCTGGGTGGCTCAGTTGGTGAAGCGCCTTCGTCTGCCTTCGGCTCAGGTTATGACCCCAGGGTCCTGGGATGTGCCCCACATCAGGCTCCCAGCTCAGCAAGGAGTCTGTTTCTCCCTCTCCCTCCCCGCACACTTGTGCTTTCGCTCTCTTCTCTATCTCTCAAGTAAATAAATAAAATCTTCTTTTTTAAAAGAGCTTTTAAGTCCAAAGAGTCATAACTCTTTATCTCAGGAATATTTTTCTCAGGAGCATCTTATAAAAATTCTGATATCACATTACTTTTATTCTTCAGATTCATTTGGTGCTAGATGTAGTTCTATTTTTGTTGTTGTTGTTGTTTTTGTTGTTTGTTTTTGTTTGTTTCCCATGACTCAGAAACTCTGGTGGTATTAACACAGAACATACATAAAAATGTTTGTAAATATACATATACACATATATTTAGATATATATACACGCATAATTTGTTATATATGTCTTTTTATGTTCAAAGGCTTTCAATATTTATAAATTATTTTTCCTAGTATTTCACTATTCTTGTCTTGGGTTTCAGGTAATCTCCACCTGTTTTGAAATTCAAGTGATATATGCAGCAGAGTATCTGTGTAGGAGATATTCTAAGACCTTGCATATATGAGATTTTTGTTTGTGTTAAGTCATGCATAACAACTTGGCTGAATATAGTGCATTTTTTAAAAATAAAACTTATCTCTGCTTCCTTGTATTGTTTATCATTTCTTCTCTTCGTTGTGTAGTTGTTTAAACAGAGGTGATCTTCACTGCCTCCATCTTTTCTTGTTTGCCCCAGATCTGCTTTGCCTTTCACCCCTCTGTGGAATGTACAATATTAATCATCACAAATGATCTCTTTCTTTTTATTCAAGCATCATTATCCATGTATATTCATGGTTCTGATCTCCAGTTCTGTATCTTCATCTTCTTTTTTTCATAATCACGTCCCTTTGGATAATCCATTATGACCCTAAAGACAGCTTTTGTGATGCAAATTTCCTTGCCTCTCAAAACAAATATTCTTTTCTCAATTAATGACACAAACACTTTTCAATCACCCAGGATTAAAACCTGAATTATTCTGTTTCCCCCCCCCATTCCAAATCCTTTACCAAGATCAGCCAATTCTTTAAGATACATCCATTGAAAGCATTTCTTCTTTCCTTTCTGTTTCTTCCACATAGAGATGACACGCAGGCAGACTCTAATCACTTCTGGTACAGCTTGAAATAGTCCTGAGCTAGTTTTTTCTTTTTTTTTTTTTTTTATCTCTAGATTCCCTCTCCCTAATGCTAGTTCTTGTGTAACTGATCATAAATTTTTTTCCACCATAGTTTCTTTTGGAAAAACAAATTGCTATGATTTCTCATTTCATATGAAATAATGCAGTCAAAAATTTCTTAGCTGGGAGCACAAAGTTCTCCAGAATGAGGTTAACCTACCTTTCAAGTGGATCCTTCAATTCTTTCCTTTTTCCTGGCATGCAGAGTATATTCTTGTCACTTCAAAATGTCTTGGACACACTATATTTTAACCCATTTCTTATGCTGTTTTCCAAATCTGCTGAAGTTCTGAATGCGTTTGAAGTTTATTTACTTTTTTTAAAGATTTATCTATTTACTTGAGAGAGAGAAGCAGCATGTGCAAGTGGGGGAAGGGCAGAAGGAGAGACTCTTCAATCAGACTCCCCACTGGCAGTGGGGCTGAAGTGAGGCTCTACCTCAGGACCCATGAGATTGTGACCGGAGCCAAAACCAAGCTTTAGATACTTAACCTACTGAGCCACCCAGGTACCCTAAAGTTTATTCACTTTTAAGGCACAGTCTAACTTCTATATTGTTGTTAAGCTTTCTCTAAACATCTTATTTCATGGGGAAATATGCATAACCTGACATAGTATTATTGCATTGGTGTCTAATCATGCTGAAAATATTTTCTGTATGATTTTGTGTATGATTATACATATGTGTATAATGCATTGGTAATTCATTGCACTTATTACATTATTTATGATTAAAATATGATTTATTTTTTAAGATTTTATTTATTTATTCATGACAGAGAGAGAGAGAGAGAGAGGCAGAGACACAGGCAGAGGGAGAGGGAAAAAAGCAGGGTCCATGCAGGGAGCCTGACATGGGACTCGATCCCTCGTCTCCAGGATCACACCCCGGGCTGCAGGCGGCGCTAAACCGCTGCGCCACCAAGGCTGCCCTAAAATACGATTTAACCTCATAAATTAGTTTTAAGCTCTTTGAGGAAAGCACCTTATATAGCTCTAATGCTCATTAGAATAGAGCCTTATATACAGCTGATGCTCATTATATCCCTGCTAATGAATAGATGCTCTAAAATGCATAAAAAATGGAAACCATAAGCCATTAGACAGTAGAGTTGATGCATTTGAAAGAAAAACGATTCACTGAATGGCCCTTGAAGTTAATGCAAGAACACAGAAAAAAATTTTTCTTGAATTTCCATCAATATAAACCCTAATCTTATGGAAAATAATTCCACAGCAGAAAGCAGGGTTGTGTTTTATATCTAGCAAGAGGAAAATTTCCTGAATTCCTCCATGTGTGTTTGGAAGTAAATAAGGGATTTTTTTAATGCATTGATTCTAGCTATAAAGAAAACTGACTTAAATGTGAAACCGATGATTCTTAATTGACCTTGGCAGCACAGCTCTTTAGAGAGTGGCGTCTTTGAAGATTTCTGAGTGAGAATAACCATTATCATTTGAACTTCTGTCTCCAGAGTAATTTTGAAATTCCTATGTACATATACATACCTATACTGTGTGTATACTACAAAAATTTAGAATTAGAAGGAACCTCACATATCACGTAGCCCAATATATACAACATTGAAATATATAAGTACATTCCCTGCCGTGGAAAATTGAGCCTTATTTGCTTAACAGGTTATGTTTTAACAAAACTTTTCAGGGGCTTGAGTGGATCTGCTGGAGTGAACCCTGTCAAGTCACACATGAGTAAAGATAATATGCTTTGAATTTCCTTCTTCTAGGTGTGTCACTGACACAGAAATAAGTTGCTACATATTTTTAAGGCTTCCCACTCCATGGCACAGCATATAACATAGCTTCAATAAATATGTTCTATTACATAAGATTCTCAGATGAGTGCTGAATCCAGTTTTGTCCACTTTGTGACTGCAACATTACTTAGAGAAGATCTACCCAGTACAGAAAATTTTCTCTTGGGACACCTGGGTGGCTCAGCAGTTTAGCGCCTGCCTTTGGCTCAGGGCGTGATCCTGGAGACCCGGGATCGAGTCCCACATCGGGATCCCTGCATGGAGCCTGCTGCTCCCTCTGCCTGTGTCTCTGCCTTTGTCTCTCTCCCTCTCCCTCATAAATAAATAAATTCTTTAAAAAAATTTTTTTTCTGTAAAAATACTTGGAGAGCTTCCTTAATTGAGGCTTGTAAGTCAAGAACAAAACAAAATTTTGATAAAAAGAATGAAGTTTATATATATATATATATAATATGTATTGTTATGATATATTTAATATGTAATGTATTATGAAATAATGTAGTATATATTTTATACATATAATATATATAAATGGCTCCTAAATGATATGTAGTGAGAGAAATGTATGAATTTCGAATGCCTCCAGACTAATGGACTCTTGAAATGTTTTAAAGAACTAGTCTTCATTATAATCTGGTTCATATTTCTCCTCTGCTTCTGTGGGGATGCATACAGTGTAATATTCTGGTTTTCATTCTCTCACACAGACATACACATACACACGGCCTAACAGATTTTGCAGACAATTCCTTTTTTTTTTTTTTTTTTTTTAATGTACTTGTTCATTCTGAGTTCTAAAGCTTTATCAGGCTTTAGTATAGAGTACTTTCTTACTTCCATTTAGGAGCAAAATTCTGGCTGGCCTTTGCTTGGTTCAGTACTACTCTAGGATGATTTCTTTTCTATATTTAGGAAAATATAGAGTTCTCATTTTTTCTCATCTCAAGAGTTCTGTGTTATGATCAGCATTCTGCATTCTTCAACCTGTCTTGAGTCTTTTGTGGAGAAAGCTAACTTCCTGATGAAGATCTAAGTTAAAAATTGATCTCCTTTACTCCCAAGTCATTGGAAGAATAGTGGCTTCTGTGACCTGGGGAATGTCAGGAAGCATCCTCTCTGGCTGCAGGACTGCACTATTAGATGTAAAATTCAACCGTTGTTTTCCTAATGTCGCAAAAGCTACAGATGGATAATTGTTCAACTGTAGTCTTCTAAATTCTCCAATCTTTATTTTTAATAAGATTTATTTATTTATTTATTTATTTATTTATTTATTTATTTATTTATGAGAATGAGAGAAAGAGAGAGAGAGAAGAGGCAGAGAGAAAAGGAGAGAATCATCAAGCATCAATCATTGAGCTGCAGAACCACAGAGCCCAACGTGGGGCTTGATCCCAGGACCCAGAGACCATGACCTGAGCCAAAATCAAAAGCTGGATGTTTAACCAACTAAGCCACCCAGGATCCCCCATAAATTCTCCAGTCTTTAAAGTATTTTATAGCAAACATAGTGCTTTTAAGATGAGTTACATTCTTATGGGCCTTCAAACATTTTTATAGCCATCAGGTTATGAACTTAGGTTGTGTTGTATATAGAGAGAAATGGATAAAATTTTAACGTCATACAAACAAATGTCTGTTTAAGGGACCTCAAAAAGTCTAGTGTGGCCTTGGCTCCAGAGGACCTTGGAGATTATTGGGGAAGAATGATGTGAAATAGGAAAATTAAAAGCAAGGTATTAAATGCTACCAACTCAATCTAAACAAAGCAGTTGAAAGACAACAAAAGATAAAAACCACTATCTTTTCCTGATGGGAATGAAATTATGAAACTATTATCTGACCAGTTAGAGAACCCAGTCAGTTTATGCAAAATTAGCTATTTACAGTTTAAAGTTAGGAACTATAAACAAAAATTGTAGTGAACTCTTCATGAAACTTGTGACTTGAGAGTGTTAGAAATGTGTGCTGGATGGTCAATTTGAGTAGAAGCTGCCAGCGGGGTTCCTACTGTGTGAATGGAATAAACTCTGTCAAAATGACTTGTGTAAATTTAGGAGCCAGCTGAGGATATAGTCTTTGTAAAGTATTTTTTATACAAATTCAGTCTATATTTCTCTATACCTTTTATCTTTTACCGATTTTAATTTCCATGTACTTGCAGGTTAAAAGCCTGTAATTCTCCCTTTGTTCTGGAAAGCTTAATTCTCTGTAATATATGAGCTACTTCTAACAGCAGTAGTCAGAGGAAAACAAAAGCGTGGATGCTAAAATGGTAGAACTGGAAGAGGAGAATGAAGAGGGAATGTTGGAGAAGAAAAAAAAAAAGACAAAAAATGACAGTGCTTTGTGCTCTCCCCAGGGTAAAAAAATGAAAGTATTCCATTAACATATACTTAAATAATATCACATTCCTATAGTGCATATTTAAATTTGGATTTGAAAAAAACTACCTACATCACAAGGTTTTGCATCATCTAAAAGAATATCTTAATTGGTCCATCTGGCATTTGAAATAATACTCTACTTATTATAAAGCAGGTGTTAGACATTTTTGAATATTCTATCCTTAATTAAGGCTTAAAGAAAGCAAGATTACATTTTCTATTTTAAAAGTAAAAAATCTAAAGTTACTGGACATGAATAACAAAATGTATGGAATCATATGGTTTTTTTAGGTTAGATAACTAATTATTAGACATTATTTCTTGAACTTTAATTTTAACCTACTTTTGCTTTAAATTTGAGACAGGTTTTAGATAAGAGTCAGTATTCAGTGATCATTTATTTTCATATTTTATTTATCCTAATTGAGAAAATTAAGTATGCTCTTCGGTATGATGTAATTCCATAAGCACTTTTGAAAAGAGAGTTCATGATAGATTTGACTCTAGTTTTAGGCATGTTTTCCAAAGACAATGGATCTATCGTTTGATACTTCAAAGCAAAAATGCATTAAAATTTATTAATAAATAGATGCTTTTTAGAAGATTCTCTTGGGATTCTTTCAGCTTAGATTCTGCTGCAATTTGCTAGGATTTTGACAAGAATTTAGTGATCATTTAGAGAGTCTATTCTATCCCTATAAAAATAAAATCACCTTGGTTTGAACCTTTCTTATGTCATACACGGAGAAGATCATAAGGACTGAGAAAGATGATAATACTATCTGGGTATACAAGAGGTTAAACAGCAACATGTAAAGAGTGTGAATCAAATTTAGGAAGAAAGCTTTGTTGGATGTCTCTAGGGTTATTTTTAGCAAACTGTATTCAAAGCATCTATTAATGTTTAAATAAATGGAATACAGCAAGGACCCAGTTCCTATGTTGAAGAACATTTTAAAGCACTCCTACTCTACTTGTGTGCATGAATTATCTCTACAAATTGGCTCTGGAAGTGACAACAAGCATCAAAATAAAGCAGACATTAAGCAAAATTCTATGCAAGGAGATAGGCACACTAAATGACATGGACGTGGTTTCTATTCTCTAGAATCTTATAATTATAAAAAGGAACTGGAAGCTCTCATCAGTGTTTTTGGATGTCAGAGTAAAAATGAAAATATTAGTACTCTGAGAAATAAAATAAACCGTGTATCAAATTTATATGTAATATAGAAATGGCATTGTTAATTTAGACTGTATAATACAATTGAGAGTTGAAACAGTTTTGATAGGCTTCCAAAATCTAATAAAGACTGTAGACTCTAAGTAATGACAGCAAAAATATGGCATTAGGAAAGAAGTGGTTCAAAAGAAGATTATAGGAATAATATCAGAGGGGTTTAAATCAGTTAAACTAGTTTCTAAGAATTAAATGAATATTTGTTGTTAAGTAAAGCACCTTAAAATACACAAATGAAAGTGCACTAATCTCGTCTTTAAGGAATCTACCTAACATAAATGATTTATGTGCACTGATATTCATAAATAAAATACACAGTATTTGTCGTGTGATTGAATGAACTAAAATTTAACTAGTGAATAAATAGAGACCCATGACAAAATTAATTCTACATTGGGAGAATTTTCACAGAAAGTTAACTTTTCAAAAAGATTTGTGTATTAGAGAGAGTATGTGAGCCAGGGGGCGGGGAGCTTAGGGGGAGAGAGAGAGAGAGAGAGAGAGAATCTCAAGCAGACTCCCGCTGAGCATGGAGCCTGACACAGAGCTTGACATGATTACCATGAGATCGTGACTTGAGCAGAAATCAAGAGTTGGACGCTTAGCTGACTGAGCCACCCAGGTGCCCCAGAAAGTTAGCTTTAAGATTAAACTTAAAAGAAAAAAAAATAGTATTTCAAAAACTAGGTATAGAAGAATGCTCCAGACCAGCTCTGTCTAATAGAACTTTCTGTGAGGATAGAGATATTTCATATCTGTACTGTCTATTATGGTAGCTACATTATTGAAAACTTGAAATGTTTGACCCAAATTTTTAAACTTATTTAATTTTTATTAATTTAGATTTAATGTCTACCATGTTGAACAACACCACTCTAGGCAGAGAAAGCAGGATGAACAAAAGCACTGAAGGTTGAGAGAGTATGAGAACTTGCTTTGGAGGTGGCCATTTCTCTAGTCTGGCAGGAGTAAAGCTGGATGATAAAATAAAGGTAGGATTAAAAGTAAGATTTTGGAAGATTTTACCTATTAGGCCATATGGAACAGGCAATGAAAGCTTATGAGCATGTTGAGTCAAGTCCAACCCTGTGTTTTAGGAAGAAAACTGGTGGCAGTGTGAGTCAAACCAGAATGATCAAAAAAGTGGTTACTACTGGGGCACCTGGGTGGCTCACTCGGTTAGCACTGGCTCCTGGTTTCTGCTGGTGTCATGATCTTGGGGTCATGGGATTGAGCCCTGTCTTGGGCTTTGTCCTAGGCAGGGAGTTTACTTGGAATTCCCTGTCTCTCTCCCTCTGACCCTCCCCCTACACACCCTAAAATAAATAAATAAATCTTTTTAAAAAGTGATTACTATAAAAGTTTATGCAAGTGATTTTAAGGTATTAAGACAAAAGAAGAGAAGACAAAAGGACAGTTGCAAAAAAGACAATTCAGAGATATATCTATCATAATTGCCTTAATTTGTTTCCTCAAACTCAGGAGGAAACGTCTGAATAAATATTACAAGCCCAAGTGGCCAGGAGAGGGACCAGGGAAAAGATGGCAGCCGGTATTGGGAGTGTGACTAGGCCAGCTATCCATCCAGATGAGTAGCTGGAATTCATTCCTACAGGAAGTCTCTGGGCCTCAAAATGGTCTCAACAAAAGAGAAAGGGCACTGAGACATTTATACACACAATTCCCATCAATCTCTAGTTAAGGGTTATTTCCAAGGGATATTAATCCCCTAGGACTTCTGGCCTGTTGTACACTTGGATGGCATAGTTTTCCATATTTTCAGAAAAAGCAAAACAAAATAAAACAAAAGCACCTTAGGACTAGAGAGGCAGGTAATAGGATCTAGAAGCCCTCAAGAAAATATTGAAATGGCAGCATCCACAGTATGTAATCAAGACCCACTGTCTGTACAGATATGAATATCAAGCTGGGTATGCTACACATTTTATAAAATGTTAAAATATCTATAAACATAGTAACAGGTTTGCTTCTTAAAAACGAAGATAGAGGTATTCAAGTTTAAAAATCTAAGAACAATGAAAATACATTTATATTAGAAAATAAATATGTATGTAGAATACTAATACATATTTAGTCAAAAGAACACAGATGAGATAATAGACCATTCACAACTGAAGCAAATTGTGTCGGGGTTTTTTTTGGTTTTGCTTTGTTTTGTTTTGTTTTTTGAGCCAGTGGTTCTCAAAGTTTTCCATGGCTCTTTGGTGTCCTGCCAAGTTTTCACAGTGTGCCCCACTTTTGATAAGTATGTGAGGCTTACTAATGCTGTCATTGAATATATATTCTGTTATGACAATATCTGATGAGCTGAAAAGTGAGACAAAGCACACTGTGAAGCCAGACACTTGAAAATGTCTTTATTGGACTATGTGAGTACTCTGCTCCATTAACATAGGCAAGAATTTGGTTAGTAAAATAGAGATTTTAATTGAAACTCTGACCGATGTAAGACAAGCAAGCTTAAGAATTAAGCAATTGAAGATGTTTTCATAGACACCAGGAGTTACTCTTGTTTTGTAGTAACGACAGTATTTTAGTTATTCCTAACATGTTGTGGATCCCTTTATCACTTTTTCACCAGAACTGTAATATACTAAAGTGTACGAGTAAAAAAGCAAAACAAAAATACTTGGAGAAATGTAAGCTAATGTGGGGAATATGTATGTGTGTTGTACTGACATATCATTAAGTTGTGAATTTTTATGAATATTAATAACCATTAAAATATTTTATTGAGTATATGGTAAGTAAAGCAGAAATTTTCTTGGTTACTATTGATTTTTCCAACAGACACAGAAATGTTAGTAAGATACATTCATTGCCAATTAGTTGTGAAATGATGGTCAATACAGGACTTAAACCATCAAAAGTACACTTAAAACCAGGAGCATGCCTCTTGCAAGCAGTATATTTTCTAGTGAATCAAAGAAGTTATTTTACTAGAAGTTAGATAGTAAATGGATATTTAATTATAATTCATGAGTCATTATTGGTTATTAATACTAGTGCTCTGGTACTTTCTGTATAAGCTCTGCTTTAGGTGGATAATCTTCTGTTGATTATTAGGTACTCTATTTTTCTGTATAAATTTCTTCACAGTTCATTGGCTATTAATGCATGTTTCTGCCTTTAATATAGAACATTTAGAAAGTGTGCTTCAAAAATATCTCAAACTAAAAAAAAAAAAATCAAACTTACTGCATATCAATAATCACCAAAAGCTTCACTGGTCTAAATATTACATATCAAAGATTGTTTAAAGGGTATAATAAGTACATGTTGTCTGTCAGTCATTTATTTACCACATTCACATTTTTGCCATATCCAACAACCACCTTTGCTTAATATATTTCTGTAAAATGGCTCTATGTACTTATATGAATTTATTTTAAAAGGAAATATGTGTCACTACTGAAAATGGATCATGAAATTAATTTCCTAAAAAGAAGGTAATTTATAAAAAATAAAAAACACTATTACTACATTTAAAATTAAAATAAAAAATGAAATCAATTTTATATAAATAAAAACAAATTTATCCAAGCTATAAAATTAACTATCTGAAAAAAATGTACCTAAATGAGAAGAACATAATTATTTTTGACCAATCGATAATAAGAGAGATATTTTATTTAATATGCTTAGATTAAGAAAGAAATAATCTATTCAAAATGGGCTATTCTTGCCTTTTTTGTTATTATACAGTATTAAAAATCACATGTGTATGTTGTTGAATAAGAAAAAGATATTAACTTTCTTCTTTAATGCTTTTAGATGCTTAGAATTCCAGAAAAAAACTTACCCTTTCATTCAAAAAGCCATCTATAGTGATCTTCAAAATCTTTATTCTGTATGCATCAGGGTATTAGGAAATGTCAGCAAAGTAAGGGGAAACGTAGTTTACCTATTCAGCAGTACCATCCAGTTTGGGAATATACAAAGGAATTTTAGTACTACTTTTATCAGATATTGCAAGTCTCTTTTCAATGTTCAAAATATTTTTAATGAATTTTTTTGGTGAGTTATCCAGACAAGAAAATGATCCCAAGTCTCATAGTCAGGGCAGCCCGGGTGGCTCAGCGGTTTAGCGCCACCTTCAGCCCAGGGCCTGATCCTGGAGTCCTGGGACCGAGTCCTATGTCGGGCTCCCTGCATGGAGCCTGCTTCTCCCTCTGCCTGCGTCTCTGCCTCTCTCTCTCTCTCTCTCTCTTTCTCTCTCTCTGTCTCTCATGAATAAATAAAATCTTTAAAAAATATTCTCATAGTCAAATAAGCTCCTAAGGCAGATATTTTTTCCTCCCTTCATAGTCTTTCCTGTTCCTTCAGCAACTGATCTTCCCAGTGATTCCTGTGTATGATTATGCAATGAAGAACTTGTATTTCCAGGCCTCCTGTGCAGCTAGATTTGCTATTTTGACTGCTCTGAGCAGTGGAATCCATGTGGAAGAAAAGGTGCATTTAACTTCCAGAAAATGTACTTAAAGGGAGGAAAAATGTCCTTTTCCTGTATTTTTTCTCCTTCCTTCTGGCTGGAAGCAAATGTGATGGTTTGAGCTGGAGCAGCTCTCTGGGACCATGAGATGGAAACCATGATTCAAAAATTGAGAAGAACCAGAAGCTGAAGTTATTAAGCAAGGAAGCCAAAATCTGCACTGGATTTTCTTTTTCTCTTCCTTCCACCACCTCTTTCTTTCTTGCTTGCTTTTTTTTTTTTTTTTAAACTTTTATTTATTTGAGAGAGAGAGAGGAGAGAGGAAGAAAGCAGGAGAGCACAAGCATTGGAGAGGGAGAAGCAGGCTGCCCATCCATCAGAAAGCCCGATGTGGGGCTCGATCCCAGGACTCTGGGATCATGACCTGAGCCAATGGCAGCCATTTAACTGAGCCACCCAGATGCCCCCAACCACCCCTTTCAAACCTGAGCCAGAGCCAGTTGTCCACCGGCCTAGCATCACCTTCACTATGACCCTCAGTGACGCTGATGTGCAAAAGCAGATTAAGTGTATGATGGCTTTTTTTTTTTTTTTTTTTTTTAACAAGAAGTCAACAAGAAAGCCAATGAAATAGATATGAAAGCAGAGGAAGAGTTCAACATTGAGAAAGGCCATCTTGGGCAAACCCAAAGACTGAAGATTATGAAATACTATGAGAAGAAAGAAAAGCAACTTGAATAGCAAAAGAAAATTCGGCTGTCCAATTTGATGAATCAGGCAAAGCCCAAAATCCTCAGAGTGAGAGGTGACCTGATTACAAACCTACTAAATGGTGAAACAGAAGCTCTGCAAAGTGATAAAAGATACAACCAGGTACCAAGTGCTGCTGGATGAACTGGTCCTTCAGGGTTTGTACCAACTGTTGGAGTCCCAGGTGATTGTACCTTTCAGGACATAGGATTTCCTTCTGGTAAAGGCTACAGTGCCAAAAGTGATTCCTACGTAAAAAATTGCCACCAAAAAGATGTTGATGTCCAAACTGATCAAGAAGACTACTTGCCTTAGGAGGTAGTGGTGGAGTTGAGATTTATAATGGGGACCATAGAATAAAAGTTTCCATACTCTAGAAAGCCAGCCAGGTCTCAAACCCAGCAGATATTGCCAGAAGTACAGGGAGCCTTCTTTGGACTGGAAGGTGGAGAAAGGTGTTGATCCACTGCTCTACTGCTCTGATGTGGAAGTTTCTGGTATTTGAAGAGATGAGATGTCTGCGTGACTTCCTTTTCACTTCCCTAATACTCTGTATTTATCAGTGGATACCCTTCTATAGCTAATGCCTGTGGCCTAATTGTTAACAATGAGAGGAAGATGGGATCCCTGGGTGGTGCAGTGGTTGAGCACCTGCCTTCCGCTCAGAGCATGATCCTGGAATCCCGGGATCAAGTCCTACGTCGGGCTCCCTGCATGGAGCCTGCTTCTCTCTCTGCCTATGTCTCTGCCTCTCTCTCTCTCTCTCTCTCTCTCTCTCTCTGTGTGTGTGTGTGTGTGTGTGTGTCTTTCATGAATAAACAAATAAAATCTTTAAAAAAAAAACAATGAAAGGAAGTTTCACTTATATGATGAGGAAACCTCCTTCCAACTCATCGAAAAGTAGCAGAACTTCCATTTGGGGATCCCTGGGTGGCGCAGCGGTTTGGCGCCTGCCTTTGGCCCAGGGCGCGATCCTGGAGACCCAGGATCGAATCCCACATCAGGCTCTGGTGCATGGAGCCTGCTTCTCCCTCTGCCTGTGTCTCTGCCTCTTTCTCTCTCTCTCTCTGTGACTATCATAAATAAATAAAAATTTAAAAAAAATTTAAAAAAAAAAAAAGAACTTCCATTTGCTTATGTAGCATGATGGTAAAAGTAGCAAGTGATACTTGATACGTGAACTTCACCAAGTCTCTTCTCCTTCCCTGGTTTCAGCTCTCCAATCTAGAGGGTGATGTATATGGTGTTCTCTGACATAAGTTTCGGCCCCTTAAACTTGAAATGCATGAGAGGTATGCATTCCTTCCAGCAGTAGTAGCTTCACTGTTAACCTGTTTGGACCTAGAAGTGTTCCTCATCTGTAAATATGATTTAAAATCTATTCCATGAATGTGCTTAAAAACAAAAGGTTTACATGAAAAGAAAAAGGTGTGAAAAAGACTACACCTCTCATACCAGTAATTGTAGAGTACACATACCAATAACTTTCTGCCTGCATTTATGCATGAGAAAAGTAAGCATTTATTTTTAGCCAATCTTAATTTGATGTTTTTGTCACTAGAATTAAGTCAAACAATCGTAAGAGGAAAAACTTTCCTTCCATTTTGAAATCATTTCCCATACATAGTTGTGTACTCTGGATGTTAATATAAACTTGCCTTCGGAGGTAAAGTAGGATTTAATGAATGGCCACATTATATCTGTAATATGTACACATGTCACAGCCTATTCCTTTTATATGAGTGATTGTGTAGATTCCAGGTTTCATTGAAAAAATTATAAAGATCTTCTTACAACCCAAACAGATACACAAGAGCATTTCCCTAGAAACCCAAAGAGGTTCATTATGGGAAAAAAAAAAAAAAAACAGTTGTACATACTTATTACCCATATTTCTCAGAGCTGAGAAAAAAAAGTTAAAAATCAGGAGTCTTCCTTTTATTTTACTGTAATAGTTTTATTATATACCAAGTTATTTCTACTAACTCTTCATGCATACCTTACATCATAAAGATTTCTTGTATATACAATGAGTAGATTTTTATACATTCAGGTACAAGAGCTTAAATATTGAGACTCTTTGAAAGTAACAATGGCTTAACTATCAGCACTACTTGACCAAAAGGTATTCCTAGTTTAGACTATTAATTGTTGTGATCTTATCAGTACAATAAGTTACTGATATTCTGTATATAACCTAAATGTATTATAGCATAATTCAGAAAAAAATAGTGTTGAATAAGATAAAATAATTAAAATAATATTCTTGGAGTTCTATGGCCACAGGACTTTGTCTCAGTCTTTCTGTTTAGGGTCTAGCATGCTAACATTTTGCTCTGGCTCATTCTCTCTGATCAGATGCAATGACAAACAAGCTGGTCAGTGACTTCAAGCAGAGAGTTTAATTCCTGCTCATTCTACTGTCTATCACGTCTTTTCCACTTAGAACCAAGGACAACAGTGTAACCTTTATCCAGGATACTGCTGTTCTCTTGGTAGAGTGAAAGAGATGAATGGCAAACTATAGGCTGGTTCTTAAAACTTTGTTCAGAAGTGACAGACTACACAATTACTCACATTTTATTGACCAAAGCAATGCAGGTGAACAGACCTTGGGAAATATAATCCTCCCCAAAAGAATAGCATTATAAATACAGAAGAAGGTTTTTAAAAATCTAGCCTGTGATCTAATCACTCTGCTACCAAGGAGATACTTGGCTCACATCTCCTTGATAACATTATACCTGAATCTCTGGGTTAATAAGCTAATGATATTCGCTAGGAAGAAGTCTTTATCTAGGGAAGATTCTTAATGGGGTGCTCCTGGCTAAAGATGGCTTATAATTAAAAAAAAAATCTATGGATTTATGGGGTATGGCTCGCTGGAAAATGTCACACTAGCTGGTGGGAAATTGGAGATGTTTCATAAACATCAGGATACCCTGATATCCAAGGTAGTAACCCACATACCTCACTTAGAGATTGTGTCTATTCTTGGCCAAGAGTGAACATCCACCTTGGGAAAGAAAGAACCCAGGGGCTGCTCAGCACGACTTAGAAGTTTCTTCACTTTATCTGAGTCTCTTAATTATCTATATCCTTGAAATTATTAGTGGAACCTGATGTTGAGTATGATGTCTGACCCATTTGAGTTTGTTTTGACAAGTCAATCATCTGTGTTACTCAACAACTCATCTGGCCAAGCTTGATATCAGTGCAACAAAGGGAAAGCAAATATTTTTGAACACTAATGTAATCTACCATGCTCCTTATACTTACTGATATATTTAGATTTGTTGTTGGCTTTTTATTCTGTCTCATAAAATTCTCTTCTTTGTGTGTGTGTTTTCTCTTTGCTTTCTATTTGATCAGTATTTATTGCTGTTATACTCTTTATTGGTTTGGACTTTTTATTTTATTTCTGGGACTTACTGGCAACCAGTGATTATTTTTTACTGTCTTCATCATTTTACTTTTTTCAGATTGTCATATAGTTAGAATTATACAGTATTTAACCTTTTCAGACTGGCTACTTTCACTTAGTAATGTGCCTTTAAGATTCCTCCATGACTTTCTGTGGCTTGATAGCTCATTTCTTTTTAGTGCTGAATAATATTCCATTGTCTGGATGTACCACAGTTTATTTATATATTCACCTATTGAAGAACATCTGGGTTGCTTCTAAATTTTGACAATTGTAATTAAAGCTGCTATATACATTTGTGCGAATGCATGGACACATTTTCAACCAGTCTGGATACATACCAAGAAATGTAATTGTTTTTTCATATGGTAAGAGTACATATTTAGTTTTATGAGAAGCCACCAAACTGCCTTCCAAAGTAACTGTAACATTTTGCACTTCCACCAGCAATGAGTGAGAGTTTCCATGAGTTTCCATTGTTTCATATCCTCAGCAGCATTTATTATCATCATTGTTTTGGATTTTAGCTTTTCTAATAGGTGTATAGAGGTATCTCATTTTATTTTTTTAAACATTTTATTTATTTATTCATGAGAGACACAGAGAGAGGCAGAGACACAGGCAGAGGGAGAAGCAGGCTCCATGCAGGGAGCCCGACATAGGACTCGGTCCCAGGACTCCAGGATCAGGCCCTGGGCTGAAGGCAGCCCTAAACCGCTGAGCCACCCAGGGATCCCTGAGGTATCTTGTTTTAATTTGCAATTCCCTAATGACACAAGATGTTGAAGATTTTAAAATACACTTATTTACCTTCAGTATATGTTCTTTGGTGATAGAACTGTTCTGAATTTTTTGCCTACTTTTAAGTTGGATTTTTTGTTTTCTTATTGCTGAGTTTTAAGAGTTCTTTGTATATTTTGGATACTCATCCTTCTATCATATATGCATTTTGCACTGATTGTTCTCCTAGTATATGGCTTGTCTTGCAGTTCTCTTAACTATGTTTTTCACAGAGCAGGAGTTTTTGATCTAATAACATCCAACTTATTATTTTGTTTTCTTTCATGAATTGTGCTTATGCTCTTGTATCTAAAAAGTCATCATCAAAAAACTTAAGTTCACATAATAAAACTTATGTGAACATAAGTTTTCTCTTGTGTTATCTTCTAAGCAGTTTTATAGTTTTACAGTTTGCATTAGGTCCACGGTTCATTTTGAGTTAATTTTAGTTGAATGTGTAAGGTCTGTGTCTAGATTGATTGACTGACTGATTTTGCATAATTATCCAGTTGTTTCAGCACCAGTAGTTGAAAAGACTATTGTTTTAGTTACCTCAAGCTGCTATAATAAAATACCCTAGACTGGGTGGTCTAAATAACAGATTTTTACTTTTCAGTTTAAACAGATTTCATTTTATTAATAGATTAAATTTAAGCAACAGATTTTTAGTTGTTTTGTTTTCGTTTTTTAAAGATTTTATTTATTTACTCATGAGAGACACACAGAGAGAGAGAGAGACACAGGCAGAGGGAGAAGCAGGCTCCATGCAGGGAGCCCGACATGGGACTCGATCCTGGGACTCCAGGACCAGCCCTGGGCCAAAGGCAAGCACTAAACCACGGAGCCACCCCAGGATCCCTGTTTTTGTTTTGTTTTGTTTTTTCCTTATAGTTCTGGAGACTGGAAGTCCAAGTCAGGGAGTCAGAGTGGTGAGTTTCTGGTGAGATCTCTCCCCCTGGCTTTTCAGTGGCTAATCTATTATTGTATACTCACGTGACTTCTTCTGTATACACATGCAGAGAGAGAGAGAGCAAACTTTCCAGTGTTTCTTCTTATAAGGACACTAATCCCATAGAATCAGAGCTCTACCTTTATGATCTCATTTGATCTTTTTCTTAATCTTTTTTTTACTTTTTAAAATGTTTTATAATTTTAATTTTTAACTTAAAAATTGTTTTTTAGAGAGAGAGAAGGCATACAGGGAAGGAGGAGGGAGGGAGAGAAAGAGAGAATGAGAGAGAGAGAGAGAGAGACTCTCAAGCAGGCTTCATGCACAGTGTAGAACCCATCGTGGGACATGATCTAATAACTCTGAGATCATGACCTGGGACAAAATCAAGAGTTGGATGTTTAACATAATGAGCCACCCACGCATCTCATTTAATCTTAATCATTTTCTTAAAGGCACTATCATAAATACTAACATGATCAGAAGTGTTAGGGCTTCAATGTGTGATTAAGGGGGCCCACAATTCCGTCCATGGCAACTATCCTTTATCCATTGAGGAAGGATTCAACTATCCTATTTCCATTGAATTGCTTCTGCTCCATCATCAAAGATCAGTTGACTATATTTGTATAGGTGTATTTCTTGTCTATTTCCATTGACCTATTTGCCTATTCTTTGGCCACTGCCACATTGTCTTGATTACTGTTTCTTTTAAAGAAGTCTGGAAGTTGGATAATATCTCTATATATGTGAAACATATATGGTGTATATACAACATGTATCATATATAATTTACAACATATATTTCTTGTTTCTCATGGCATTTGCTTTCTAGTTCGTTGTTTATTACATATTACTTATTTCTTTGCTTATTTCTAGTTTTTTTGCTTTTTTTCCCCCTTGACCTGCAGGTTCTCAGATGCGTGTAAAATCTCCAATTAATAGTTATTTGTATATTTATTTTCATTAGTATGTTTAAATAGCTCATGGCTGTAATGCTAGTTGCATTTGTATCTGTAATTATTCTATCTTCTTGAATTATTGTTCTCTTTTTTTAGCAAATAAAAATTTTCATCTTTTATATTTTTATTTTATGATGTATTTTCACTGATACTAAAGTTCCCCTCTTTACTCTTATATTCCCTCCACATGGGCACAATACATTTGCTTTTATTTACTTGGGTGCTTTTTATAGTTTTTATGTTAAGTTTTGAACTCATCATATTCCCTCTAAATTTCTCTTTTTACAAGAGTAAACTTAAAGAAGGGAGAAAGAACCCCATGAAATTTTATTGTTCTAACAACGACTAGAAGAAAACAATTCAATAATTCTCTTTTCACTTATATAATCCACTTTACTACCTATCATGCATTTTTAAAAAAATTTCAGGGACACATTAAATGTATTAATCAGGGCTCTTCAAAGAAGCAGAACCAACAAGATAGATAGACCAATAGATAGATAAAGATAGATGTAGAGAGAATTTATGTGTATATCTACCTATATATCCATATATCCATATATCCATATATATATGTATATATATGTTCTAAGATATTGGTTTATTATAAGATATCATAAAGAGATTCATTATAAGATACTGGCTCATGCAGTTATGGAGTCTGAGAAGTCCCATAATCTGCTGTCTGCAAGCTAGAGGCCCAGGAAGGCTAGTGGTATAGTTTAAAGGTCAGAGAGCTAATGATCTAAGTCTCAAGGTCTGAGAACCGAAGGGGAAGAGGAGATTGATATCTCAGTTCAAGTTGTTATGAAGAAATAGTTAATCCTCCCTTCCTCCACCTGTTTATTCTATTCAGACCCTAAACATATTTAATGGTGCCTATCACATTGGGAAAGGCAATGTACTCCATTTAGTCTTCCACTTCAAATATTAATCTCTTCAGAAGTGCTCTTACAATCATGCCCAGAAATAATGCCTAATCACACATGTGGGCATTGCATGATTTAGTTAAGTTGGCACATGAAATTGATTATCACACGAAATCTATATATATTCGTGTATATGTGTATATATATAAGTATAATTCCTAGAGGCCATATTTGCTTGTTTCTACTCTGTCATTTCTTTCTGTTTCATATCATGTGGTCTGACATTATTTTTTGTATACTATATTTTATTCTTTAAGCATTTTATTTTATTTTACTTAATTTTTTTAAGAGAGAAGGAGAGAGCAAGAGAGCATATGTGTGTGGTGGTTAGGAGAGGGCAGAGAAAGAGGGAGAGAGAATCTTAAGTTGGCCTCACACCCAGCACTGGTCAATCTCATGACCCTGAGATTATAACCTGAACCTAAATCAAGAGCTGGATGCTTAACCAACTGAGCCACCTAGGCACCTCTCTTGAAGCATTTAAACATGCTTATTTTAAATGGTCTTTACAAGTGTTTATCTGCATTATTATCATGCTAATTCTTCTTAATTGTGTGTGACAGCTTTCCATTGTGATGGTCCATTTCTGTGTGTGTTCTCTTTCGTGTTTTTAAAATTTTAAAGAGTTTATTTTCAGAACACTTTGCTTTCTGAAAGAGTATTATGTTTGGGGGTTGTGAGATTATTTCTACAAAGCATATTTACATTGGTCTCTACTGGTGTCCTATTGGTTTTGCTACTTCTAAAACAGTTTTCATGTTGTCTTCATTTGGGTTCTGCTACATCCTCACACTCATAAATGGTACCTTCTAGATTTTATCATCTCATGGTTTATTCTTTTATTCAATTTTATCATCTCATGGTTTATTCTTTTATTCTTAGAATCCTGTGAATGTGATAGATTTTTTTTTTTGTCATGTTTTGTTCAAGTAAATAATGATTTTTGTCTCCCTTTGATGAAGAGAGCAGTCCTTTGATGCTCTTGGCTTTATAAAATGGATTCTGTCTTTGTTCTCCAAGTAGCTTGAGCTTGGGGCTACCACTCTTGTAGGCATTATAATCTCAGACCCATACTTTAAAGTTGATATTATGAATCATCCCACATTCGCCACTATGGAAATTCCCACTGATGGCTCTGGCTTTAAATTCCTCATGTTTTCATGGCATTTTAGCTAAAGAGTTTTTTTTTTTTTTTCTTCAACGTTAGCTATTCATCTAATTCTTTTAATTTATTATTTATTCAATATTCCTGTGTGTTTGGAGTGGGAAAGTGGCATATCTATGTCAGGTTGGTCTATCATATTTACCAGATAGAATAACATCGTAAGAATATGTTTTCCTTAGAGTGGACTCTAGTGACTTACTCTTTTAGAATTAGCACCAAGTTCATTTAAGATTTATATATATATATATATATATATATATATATATATTTAAGATTTATATTATTTGAAAAAAAGTAACAGTGTTACTAAACAGCTAATAAATTATGGGTTTATTTTACTCTAGTTATTTTCAAATGTATTAAATTATTTAATTGTTACATCAACTCAAGATAAGTCTATTATACAAGGAAGGAAATATAGAAAATTAATTTGTATAAGTCACCATAAAATCCATGGAGAATCTATGAAGTCTCATTCTGAATTCAGAGACCTTAAAAACATTATATCAAAGCAATACTGAATTAATACCTATATCCCCCCTCAAAAAAATTATAGCATGACTTGCTAAAATGCTAGAAAGAGCAGAATGCAAGAAGGTTCAATGACATAAATAAAATATTGTGATTGATAAAGTTAGCAATTGACATTCAAAATTGCTTAAATAGAATTCATGCTTTACTTAGGCAAATAGAAAGATTTTGTTATTTTAAAGACCAATTTTAAAGTCTAGTAATAATTATGGCTTAAATTGGTACAGTATAATACACATGTTTTGGATAATCTTATTTGTTTTCTATTTTAAAAAGTGAAAACAGCACAAATAATAGCATGAAATTCTACTTATTAGAGAGTATTTTAATGTTCCTAAAGAGTGATTCTTAAAACAGTAAATTCTAGATGATATCCTACAGAATCAAAGCCTATGTAAACAATTTAAACCTAGATTATCTGAAATAAAAGTATCTTTGGAAGAATATTTGAAATATATTATCACTATTTAATTTTAAATCTACAGTTATCAAAAAATGTTTTGATAATATAACTCTAACAAAAAACCTAGCATCTTTCAGAAAGTAGATATTTTAATAAGTACTTAACATTTTGAAATATAATCATCATAATATTCAAAACGACATCAACTCGTGATGAGATGAGTTTCATTTAGGTATATGATCATATTTGTACAACTGCAGTCCACAGTTAGTTAAAAACAGTCTTTAAGAGAGGCTTTATTCTCAGTCTAATTTTCTCTTAAGTATAATCAAGGAGACTTAAATTCTACTATAAACAATCTAAAAAAAGGTTTTTTTCTCTCAAATCTAATCAAGAAACCAGTCTTGCCATTTTAATCTACATGCCTACAGCTGGTCTTCGACCAGTTTAAACAGAAAGTCTATAATGTAATAGATTGTGTTATAATCTTAAGTGTGAAGGCCCAGCAATTTTATGCAATTTGCATCATAGATTTTGATGAAAATGGTACCCCTTGGAGTTGAGCAGATCACAAGCTACATAGTTGTTCAAGGCAACCTTGGGTGAAGGAAAGGCTATTTACAGTAACTCACAAGAAAGGAAGCAAAGAGAATAAATATGAAGACATAGCAGTACTATTGATGGCTATGGCACTGTGATTAAGGAGGATAATCACATTTATTTATTAGGAAGTATTGAAAAGTAGAGAAACTATCCACACCAAAAGCTGGATGTAGACCATTTCATATTCTAAGTTCTCAAACCTCCTCTGGGACAGATGCTAAGGTTACCCTTACTATAAGATATTGGGTTTGGGTCTCCCTAGGCTGGTTCAGATTTTTGCGCATATACATTCTCATGTAGTCATTATGATGAGCTTGAGAAGTATGTATTATTCGCCCTGTATATTTGCGGAGGCAGCTGAAATTTAGGAATGTTAAGGACTTGCTCATGTGTCAGGATCCAAGTTTCCCCCCTTATCTTTCCTCTATGCTTCCCCCTATGCATTTGTGAGCACTTAAGAATTAGTAGGTTTCACTTTTACCTAATATACTAATGAAACATAAATTAGTGTTATAATATTGACAGGGTTTTTTTTTTTTTTTTTTTTTTGTAAAATAGGGTCATCTTTCATACTGATGCCACTTTTATTTCAGTTATTTCTTATGTCTTTGCTCAAACTCATGTTTATGCAAATAATATCTAAACTCTTCTAAAGCAAGCAATCTATTCTTGTCACAAACTATTTCTTTGCCACTCCCTTCTTATTCTTGAAATTTGATTTCCAGCTTCAATGGCTTCCTCACATAGTGATTTTTTTTTCTTCATTCTTGTTCTGCTTGACTTTTCTATAACATTAAACTTATTGATCATCCATTTCTGTTTTTAGCTCCTTTTATTTGCATGATGCTGAAGTGGTCCTCTGTCAACTGTCCTTTTGATCACTGACCATCCATGCATTCTGTAGTCTCCACCTTGTTTGGCTTGGCTTCACTAAGCCGTTTCCCCAGTTATTTCCTCATTTTTAAGTAGGCCTCCCAAAGCTTAATCTTAAACCATAAAGTCTCTTTTTTCTGTGTGCTTGATACATTATCACTTAATAGTCATTGAATCACTTTTATGTTAGCAACTCTATTGTCATAATAAATCATGACAGTTTTAGGTGTTTAAAACCATACACATATATTATCTAGGAGCTCTCAAGGTATGGAGTCTAGGCGTAGGGTGAAATCACTGTGTCAGCAGGCTACATTCCTTTTTGGAATTTTAGGGATGAACCTTCCTCCAAGATCATCCAGCTTCTTGTAAGAATTCGTTTCCAAACAGTGTAGAACTGAGGTTCCCATTTCCTTGCTAGCTGTTGGCCAGGGATTGCTTTTAGTTTTTCAAGATTCCTTCCATTCCTTGGAACATTGCATCCACTCTCCATGTACAAAGTCAGCAACAGTGGGTTGAGTCATGTTTCCAGTATCTCTTGAGCTTTCTTTCTGCCTAACCTGTCCTCTGCCTCTCTCTTCAGGGATCTCTATCTAACTTTTCTGCCTTCCTCTTTTGCTTTTAGTGATTACAATGGGCCCACCTGAATAATCTAGGATATTCTTCTTACCTTAAACTGAATTGATTAGTAGTTTTAATTCCACCTGCAAAATTCTTCACCAAAGTACATAGGTTACTATTCTGTTGAATACCCAAGAAACGGGAATTGGAGGGTAAAGCACATCTTAGAAATCTGACTATCTCAGTTACTTATATATTTAGCCCAACACTAGTCAAATATTTTCAGTTTTTAATGGTATTCCCACTTGCGTGTTCCCCAAAACTAATTTTTCACAAAAAATTGACTTTTTTTACGTTTTCCTATTCTGTCTACATAACTACTCTAAGAGATAGTATCTCAGACTCTTCAATTAGAATTCATTTTTCCTTTTTTCTTTTTTTTCTACCTCTTAATCTTCTGCATCAGAATTAGCTAATTCTTTGTGATAGCTTTCAGTTTAGCTCCATCTTATTTTTGCATGATATCATCCTTTCTCATGTTAACACTGATTGCGAAAATGAATTTAGTGTAAATGCTGTCATCAAATGTCAATCTATTATTGTATGCTGGCAAATAAAATGTCCTTAAATAGTTTCTGTTTAATACTTGGAACATTAGCACAAAGTTGATTTTATAGCCATAATGCTAATCATGTTTTTAATTTGCCTGAGCATATGCATCTTTACATTTATTTCCTTTTGAAAATCTGACCTTGTGTCTTTTAAGTTACCCATGAGATTTATGTGCCTTCTGCAATTGGCTTTTTTCATTTTTCTACTCAGGAAAAAAAGTAAATAATTATATTATTGCTTCTAATAGTTGACCAGTCCCTAAAGATAATAGAGCCTTGGCCTTCTGTCTTGAATTGATGTAAATATTTATTAGTTCAATGTAAATAATATGCATTTAATTATTTCTATAAAACAAGTACTGATTTAGGACAAAGATAGGTTGATTCTGGAATGGTCCAGTTCTTGTAAAGATTATAGTCAATATAGGGAGATAAATTATAAAACTACTTTCAAATATCAACAAACAAAGCACACACACATATGGGGCTGTAATTGCAGAGACTGGATTTTATTTACTTTTTTAATTCTATATGTGATGAGAAAAGTAACTGAGAAATTACTAAATACACACATGCGGGATGCCTGGGTGGCTCATTGGTTGAGCGTCTGCCTTTGGCTTAATGTAAGGTCCTGGGATCGAATCCCACATTGGGCTCCCCACAGAAGTCTGCTTCTCCCTTTGCCTATGTCTCTGCCTCTCTCTGTGTGTCTCTCATGAATAAATAAATAAACTCTTTAAAAATAAATAAATAAATAAATAAATAAATAAATAAATAAATACACACATGCACGTATGCGCCTGCAGAGTCAAACGTATGAGGAAGTGCAAAAATTACTTCCAAGAATTGGCTACGTTGGGACCTCTGGGTGGCTCAGCAGTTGAGCATCTGCCTTTGGCTCAGGGTGTGATCCTGGTCCTGGGATTGAGTCCCACATCAGGCTTCCTGTGAGGAGCCTGCCTTTCCCTCTGTCCATGTCTCTGCCTCTCTCTCTGTGTCTCTCATGAATAAATACATTAAAAAATCTTTTAAAAAAAGAAAAAGAAAGAATTGGCTACATATTCCCAAAAGCCATGGTTTTGATTGTTAGCACAGTTAAATTATTGATATATAGAGAAAAAAAATTAAGTAAAGCCATTGCTTTAGGCAGGATGTTGGTAGGTTAATGGTGCCATCTCAGATCTCAGGGTTTAGTCCTCTGCTCACTCAAAGTCATTGCAAACTGAAAGTTTACTGAGGTCAATGACTGATTACAATTAAACTTTTAGCTTGGTACCTCACCATCATAAGTGTGTTTCACTTGAGAACCAAGGAATATAAAAGGCCACGTCCACATAGGGGGGAAATTAAACCAGGGTAAAATTTGTGCACACTGAGAGAGTGAGCAAATGCCAGTTATAAATGGAGTTAAGTACATTTGAGGACCAGTTTGATATTTTTAAATGGTTGAGGGTATTATGAAACCCATTTTTCTATATATATAATTGCAATTGCAATTGGAGCCCTGAAACACTATGTTAGAAATCTTACTACCCCAAGGCTGCCATGCTGTGAGGAAGCCATGCTACATAAACATGCTACATGTGGATCTTCTGAACAGTGGTCTTAGTGTTGCTATTATCCTAGCCTAATTCTAGACATGGGAGTAAGTTTGAAATAGTTCTAGCCCTAGCCATCAAGTTACTTATAGTCTTGGAGGCCTTCTGGTTGGAACCTCAGCAAACATGGAGCAAAACCAAACAAAAACCATACCTTTCATTATGCCCTATTTGAGTTCCTGACCCATAGGATCTATGAATGTAATGTAATGGGTTGTTCTAAGACACTAAGTTTTGGAGTAATTTGGTATACAATAAAAGTAAGGGAAAAGATACAATAAGAATTGTTTCAAAAAAAAAAAAAGAATTGTTTCAATTTTTTGCATGAATCATTGTGACTATGCTATGGCAGGATACTGTACATTTTTATTTTTTTATTTTTTATTTTTTTTTAATTTTTTTACTGTACATTTTTATACTAACATATTTATAAAGACATCCACCAAATAAAGTGAATAAAAGTAAAATGCACGTATAAGCTAACTAGAAATCTGCATCAAAAATATTTTATTATAACTGCTTTAGCCTTCAATAACCCACATAATTATCTCATATTTCTATTTTCAGAATGTGTAGTATAGTACATGGCACATGATAGAAGCCCATTCTTTTTTTTAATCAGCTTTTTTATTCAATGGTGTGGATGGCACAAAATAGAGGCAAAAATTGAAGGATGACACGGAAAAATGGTTTCTACATTTGGAAATTACTGGGAAACCTCTTTAATGGGATAGATAATTAATTTTTTCAGGTATTAACTAAAGTATTATCTACATCTCTCCAAACTACAAAAGTGTCATAGAACTATAATTACACTGATTTCTCACTTTTGTTTGAAAGATGAACAGAAAAGCCCTCCACTATGTGAAAGGAAATCAACTGTGAGCATACTGATCTAATTTGCAATCAGAATAAAGAGAAAACATTTCTAAGTACTTAATATTAGGACAAAAGCAAATTATGCTTTTAAGTTCAATTGAATTCTATGCAAGGTTATTATGCAATAAGGTGAAAGATGATTCAATCCCTTTAAATAGTCTATGGGATTTTTCTTTGACAATATTCTTTATACTATATCATGCTCATTCATTAGAGTATATTAGCTATACTCAAAGTGTTGTAGGCAGCCTTATTTTAAGGCAACAGCAACCTTAATTAAGGATTAAGATCAGACTCTTAGTTAATATTTGAATCATCTTGAAATTATTCTAGGTACTTCCCTTTTTCTTTTTAATAGATAACCGTGACTATGTTACAGAAAAAAGTAGGTGAATAGATTAAAATGGGGAAGATGTTACTTTTATTGTATTTATGAATAGGTTAAAATCACAATATTCCATTAATTGGTCAACACATTCCTGGCGACTCAACTTCTAAGCTGAATGCTGTGATTAGTGATGCCTTCCCTATGTCTAAAGGATTAGTCAGGGCCTTAGAGTAAAGATAGATTCGGGGCAGAAAACTCCCACATCTCCTGTTGTTTAAGATAAATAGCAGAGGTAAATCAACCAGCTCTTTCACAATTTCTGTCATACCCCCAAGAGAGTGGACTTTTGATTGTTAAAGTGACAACATGATGAATCTCAGTATGAAATGTCAGTCACACCTCATTACTTTATCTCATTCTTTTGTCCAGCTTTTGGAAGGCAATCTTTCCTCTGGATGCATTTACTGATTTGGTGCCTTACATTCATGCCAACCTTTGAGAACAACTTCTCTTTCCTTTCTTCTCAGAAATACAACTTATGCCATAAAGTATGTGGTGAATTACTTTCTTGGAATGCTAGTACTATCTCATTTTAGTGAGTTTCTTTATTGGATCCCCGTACTTCTCAAGGAATTTTGCAAACTTTAATTTCCTCTCTCCATGTCTCTCTGCCTCTGTCCCTGTCTCTTTGTCTGTCTCTGTCTCTTCTTCTTCTCTCTCTCTCTTTCTCTCTCTCTCTCTCTCTCTCTCACACACATACACAATACACACCAGTACATAGTCATTCACATTCACTTAAACAATATCATGATAGAAAAGTAAACTGCATTTCCCTGTTTCAAGTTTTGATAAAACATACTTTAATTCTGCAGTGTTGGTGAAAAAGAAAAAATAAAAGTACAGAAACAAAGGCTTTGAGCACATTCTGTTAGTGTTGAAAAATAATTTGCAATTAAGCATCTTAAAAGAAACTACTTACTAATTTTACTAAGCACCATTATCAAGAATGAGTCTCATTAACTGCCAAAAGCACCCCAGATTTAAACTCTTTCTTCTAAAATGAACAAAAGACTGTGAATTATTCTAAAAAGTATGCATGCAATCTGTTACTGAAATATATTTCATTTGTTTACATGGATTTTAAAATGGTAAGTAAATGGAAAGAAAGAGTTTAATAAAAAGGCTATAAAATTGCCTCATCCTGCTGGTAATAAACATGTTTATTGCAATAGTCATATAGCTGCACTTGCTTAAAAAATTAGTTATTCACTTGTGGATCTTATCTGAACTTACTATGCCGTGCTTGAATTCTTGGACTTACGAGAGTCATTGGAATGTGTAGTATCTCATAATACTATCACCACCAAAAGTCTTCCCTTTGCTCAAAATCCTATTTTCCATTCACAACTGGTATTGAATTTCTCTGTGTTTTGTTAGTTCATAGATATATAATGAAACTAGAGAAATGGTTTTATTTAAATATCAGCTTTTGGCATATTAAAAAAATGATCTTCAATAAGCAAAGTCTCCAAGCCAATGATGCAGAGTTCCATTCAGCTTTATTCTTCTTTAGGAGATATCGGTGAACAACAACCAAAAAAAAAAAAGAGAGAGAGAGAGAAAGAAAGAAGAGAGAGGAATAGCAATTATCAAAAACTTTGTTAAAATGATGAGATGTCTTGTATTAATTCAAATATTCGGATTTTTTTAAATAACCAAAGGGTAACATTACTAGATAGCCTCAAATTAAGTAATAAGTATTTTTAGGGAGAAAAATAAAACATTAGTTGGGTACATATCATTAGGCCATTAGCCCAAATTTTGAGAAATATGAGATGATTGCCCTGTGTGATTCTGACTTTATCAACTCTGCAGTGGATAAATCAGGTTAGTGTAAAGAAAGATGCCTCACTGTGTTGAGCTCTTAAAAACAACTTTAAAAGCACAAATGACACGCTTCAAAAGTTGTTTTCTACGTGTAGGAATGTGATGGGTTAACAGTAGGCATTCTAATATAAATATTATCAGAGTCCCAAAATATTTTTTAAAAGTGCTCGTGATTTGGTGCTTAATTAAACAGCATTAAAGTTGTAACTTCACTCTCTTTGCTAAGCTCTCCATGAGTTTTTATGTATTATAATTTTTAATTAGTCTAAATAATGTTGTAAACAACAGCTCCAGTGCTCAATCCCTTCTCTAACATGCTTGTGTGTCTTCAATCTGGTAGGCGAGCTCTTGGTGTCTGGGGGGAAAACAAAGCTGCTTATAAACTCCCACTGGCCCAGCAACAGCAGGCTTTCCTCAGGAAGCCAGGGAAGAAATGTGTTCTGTGAAGGCCAGTTGAAAAGCCTCTGAACTGCACTTTCTCAATTGACCTTTGCAGGCAAAGGTCGGGGCTGCTTTACCCACTGCACTGCTCAAACACTTCCATGATAACATTCATTCATCACTTAGGAAAGGATGGGCCCAGTGGTGAGCTGGGTATCTGCCCTAATAAGGCAAGAAAAAGTTACATATGTTTACTTAAATAATGCAAGCTGAACCTCCTTAATTCAAATGATGTATTTCTGTACTAAGAAATTTAAGGCAAAGTTAAAATATTACCAAGCCACACCCTTAATAAATTGGCATAGACGGTATTTTAAAACACACTAACTCTGTTAGTTGTTGGGTATATAAATTGTAGTTGGAGAAATCAAGATATTGTGAAGTGAGGGTATACTCATTATGAATTAATTACACAGAGATTGATTTTTTTTTGGAAAATTAATAAAGTCTAATGATAGCTTTGTCTTAAAATTTTGAATATGAAATATCTTTTATGCTTTTTAACAAAATGAATTAGGCTAATAAAATGTGTGCATAAATATTCTCATGCTAGAATTAAGTAAAACTGTTCAGAATTTCCATGGTGTGCTTTCAATTTTACAGGCACGTAAAGCATTGTTGAGTAATGCAAACCATAAGCCTATTCTAGTCAATTTAATGTTTGGGGTTATCTTTACAACGGATTCAAATTACCTCATAGCAGAATCAATCAATTATGTATAAAATGACCATTAACAGTCTTAAATATCATCATTGTGCTGCAACTAATTTGGTCTTAAAAATAGGGCCTAAGTTAACTGTCAGTCATTTAGAATGATGCCTTTCCCTGTTATTTGCATTACTCTTTGGCAATGGTTCTCAGCTAGGGATGATTTCAGACTCTCTACCTCCAGGAGACATTTAACAATATCTGAAGGAAATTTTGACTGTCATGCATGGGTAAGGAGGAGAGAGGTGCTACTGGCATCTAGTGGGTAAAGGCCTGTGATGCACAGGATAACCCCTAACAGCAATGAATTATCCAACCCAAAATATCGATAGTGCCACAGTTGAGAAACTCTGGCCCCTCATAAGCATTGCTATTTTGTGGAAGGGAACCTCATTGTAACTTACTGGGTGACTTTTCTGAATCTCCATTTCTTTATTTGCAAGACAGATCTAGAAAGTACCTCATAAAGTGGGAAAAAATGTAGTAATAATTATAGTAATCAATCATTTGCTTCTTTCTATTTCTCAAACATTCCAGACACAGCATCACATCAGCACTTTTTCATTTACTTCTCCCTCTGCCTAGAATGCTCTTCCCACAGATTTTGTTATGACTTCTCAGCTGCATCATGTTTTTTTTTAAAGATTTTATTATTTTTTTTAATTTTTATTTCTTTATGATAGTCACACACAGAGAGAGAGAGAGAGGCAGAAACACAGGCAGAGG
The DNA here is from genome assembly GCF_048164855.1 of Canis lupus baileyi. Lineage (NCBI taxonomy): Eukaryota > Metazoa > Chordata > Mammalia > Carnivora > Canidae > Canis > Canis lupus. Next base: position 10,869,604 of record NC_132855.1, on the reverse strand, counting down.
GAGAAGCAGGCTCCATGCACCGGGAGCCCGATGTGGGATTCGATCCCGGGTCTCCAGGATCACGCCCTGGGCTAAAGGCAGATGCCAAACCACTGCGCCACCCAGGGATCCCTGCATCATGTTTTTGTGTGAACATAACTGTCTTAAAGCAGCATCCCCTGATACGCTCACTGTCAATTCTCATTTACCCCTTTAACTTCCTGCACTTCCTATTCTCTTTCCCTCCTTAAATTTTTCCATAGAACTCATTATCACCTGATAAACTGTATGTATTTCTGGGTTTTGTTCTGGTTAAATCCCAACACTCAGGTATTTAGCATGGGACCTTGAATATAGTTGTGCTTAAAATTGACTAAACGAAAGGAATTATGGAGCACCTCATCTATCAGGCACTGTAACAGGTACTGGAGATGATGTTAGGAAGAAAAGAAACAACTCCCTATCCTTCATAATAGTACTTACATTCTAATGGGGAGTCCAAAACAGTCACTTCGGTATTGTTTCCACCTTGTTTACCCTTCTCCCTGAGACAGTTCTTGAAATTACTATTGGCCTTCATATTGTAGAATCCATTGGAGTTGTTACAACAGTTGGTTAATTCTTCCTAGAAACCCTCACTTAGTGTCTTTGGCATCAAACTTTGCGGATGCTCTTTCTCTTCTCTGACTATTCCTTGTATGTACACATTTCTGAAATCTGGCACTTATAATGAAATTCTACTATAGTATTTGATCTAATGATATCCAAGATCAAGTTCATATTGGAAATCCATTGTGTAACTATATCTTTCCTAGCATAGGGAGATATTAAACTTGTCATCTACTTCATTTTTAATTTAAAAATAATTTGAAAGGAAAGTCTTAAGGAAACATGTAAGAATAAGAATATTTCACTTAATAGTAACTTTCAGCATAGAATGTATAATTCCTCTTTACTAAATGCTTGTAGCCTAGTTGAGAAATAATATACATACATTATATCACATGTACACATAACACAAATAAAGGCAAAAGCAGTATTATATATCAGCATGCCAATACTGCATTTTAAAAAAGATTCTATTTATTGATTTGAGAAAGAGTGTGAGCAAGAGAGAGAGAGTATGAGTGGGGAACAGAGGGAGAGGGAGAAGCAGACTGCCCAGTGAGCAGGGAGCCCAATGTGGGGCTTGATCCTAGGACCCTGAGATCATGACCCTAGCCAAAGGCAGATGCTTAATCGACTGAGAAACCCAGCCACCTGGGCAATACTGCATTTTAGGTGTATAACATGTATATATATATATATATATATATATATATATATATATATATATATATTTTAAGCATGCTTATTTAGAAAAAGCATAGATTTGGTATGCCTGGGTGGCTCAGCAGTTGAGCATCTGCCTTAGGCTCAGGGTGTGATCCCGGAGTCCCCAGATGGAGTCCCACATCGGGCTTCCTGCATGGAGCCTGCTTCTCCCTCTGCCTGTGTCTCTGCCTCTCTCTCTCTGTGTCACTCATGAATAAATAAATAAAATCTTTTTTTTTAAAGCATAGATTTTATAATATAGATTCAAATTCCAGTTCACTTCTTGCTAATGGTGTGACTTAGGGCAATTCATTCAGTTTCTTTGAGTGTTAATTTTCTTATCTATAAAATAATGGTAATTCTTACTTACAAGAGTTCAAAGATCAGAGGCAAAATATGTTTGATGTGTAGGAAACTCTGAAAGAATTTTAGCTGCTATTTTTATTATATAACCCAAAAATATGATGTTTCCCACTCTTAGCAGTGTAGAAAGTATCCATTTATAGTTGTTATTACAATTTGCTTGCTTTTTAATTAGCTATCTCTAGTTCATCTCCAAAAGGAGCTGTGAAGAAATTGTAAAAGTTCCTATTAATATGGCCACATATATCATTTAGTGCATTCTTTCCATTTTCATTACTGGGGAGCCCCCTCTGTAAGGCCCCTTATACTCCTACTTCAATCTAGACTTGTTCTAAAAAGTCTCTTTTTTTTTTTTTTTTTGTCACCTTGGAATCTCCTTCACATCTCTTTTCTGGGATTGAGACTCTTGTGTTTTCTTGATCCCATGTTGTTGTGATTTCTCAGTTTATCTTCTTATTTTGGTGGAATATAATTACTAATAGCTTTCTGAAAAAAATAAGTACAAGAGAAATATACTTTTAAAGAAATTGCATATCTGAAAATGCTTTAAAAATTCACAATTGATTAATGCACACAGAGAATATGGAGTTTTGAGTTCAAGATTGGAAAATATTTTCTTTCAGAATTTTTAGGGCATTATCCAATGCCTTTTAAAGGCTCCCACTGTTTGTCTAATGATGGATGTCTGATGCTCTTAAGCTCTTATTTCTCTATATATGATTTTTTTCTCTCTTAAAGCTGTTAGAATTCTTTTTATATCAGATACCTAAATTCACATGATAATGTGTTGCTGTATAGCTTTTTATTATTGATATTTTTTCTTTGATAATTTTTCTCTCTTTCAAATTCTGTTTTCTTGGAAATTCCATTAAGGTAGTGAGCTCCTGGATTTATCCTCTGATATTCCTAACTTTTCTCTCCTTTTTTCCATTTCTTTATCTGTTCAAGCTTATTTTCTGGATCATATCAACAAGTGTCTCTTCTGAACATTTATCTTTTTTTAATCAAGCAATTTTATATTTTACTAAGACCTTATTTTTCTGATTCTAATTTTTTAAACGTATGTGCATAGTATCTTCTCTCATCTCTTTGGTAATATCAATTATAATTTGTTCTTGGTTTTGCTTTTTTTCTTTTTAAGGATCAGGGTGTGACCCTGGAGTCCCCAGATGGAGTCCCACATCGGGCTTCCTGCATGGAGCCTGCTTCTCCCTCTGCCTGTGTCTCTGCCTCTCTCTCTCTGTGTCTCTCATGAATAAATAAATAAAATCTTTTTTTTTTTTAAAGCATAGATTTTATAATATAGATTCAAATTCCAGTTCACTTCTTGCTAATGGTGTGACTTAGGGCAATTCATTCAGTTTCTTTGAGTGTTAATTTTCTTATCTATAAAATAATGGTAATTCTTACTTACAAGAGTTCAAAGATCAGAGGCAAAATATGTTTGATGTGTAGGAAACTCTGAAAGAATTTTAGCTGCTATTTTTATTATATAACCCAAAAATATGATGTTTCCCACTCTTAGCAGTGTAGAAAGTATCCATTTATAGTTGTTATTACAATTTGCTTGCTTTTTAATTAGCTATCTCTAGTTCATCTCCAAAAGGAGCTGTGAAGAAATTGTAAAAGTTCCTATTAATATGGCCACATATATCATTTAGTGCATTCTTTCCATTTTCATTACTGGGGAGCCCCCTCTGTAAGGCCCCTTATACTCCTACTTCAATCTAGACTTGTTCTAAAAAGTCTCTTTTTTTTTTTTTTGCTGTCACCTTGGAATCTCCTTCACATCTCTTTCCTGGGACTGAGACTCTTGTGTTTTCTTGATCCCATGTTGTTGTGATTTCTCAGTTTATCTTCTTATTTTGGTGGAATATAATTACTAATAGCTTTCTGAAAAAAATAAGTACAAGAGAAATATACTTTTAAAGAAATTGCATATCTGAAAATGCTTTAAAAATTCACAATTGATTAATGCACACAGAGAATATGGAGTTTTGAGTTCAAGATTGGAAAATATTTTCTTTCAGAATTTTTAGGGCATTATCCAATGCCTTTTAAAGGCTCCCACTGTTTGTCTAATGATGGATGTCTGATGCTCTTAAGCTCTTATTTCTCTGTATATGATTTTTTTCTCTCTTAAAGCTGTTAGAATTCTCTTTATATCAGATACCTAAATTCACATGATAATGTGTTGCTGTATAGCTTTTTATTATTGATATTTTTTCTTTGATAATTTTTCTCTCTTTCAAATTCTGTTTTCTTGGAAATTCCATTAAGGTAGTGAGCTCCTGGATTTATCCTCTGATATTCCTAACTTTTCTCTCCTTTTTTCCATTTCTTTATCTGTTTAAGCTTATTTTCTGGATCATATCAACAAGTGTCTCTTCTGAACATTTATCTTTTTTTTTAATCAAGCAATTTTATATTTTACTAGACCTTATTTTTCTGATTCTATTTTTTTAAACTTATGTGCATAGTATCTTCTCTTATCTCTTTGGTAATATCAATTATAATTTGTTCTTGGTTTTGCTTTTTTTCTTTTTAAGGATCAGGGTGTGATCCTGGAGTCCCCAGATGGAGTCCCACATCGGGCTTCCTGCATGGAGCCTGCTTCTCCCTCTGCCTGTGTCTCTGCCTCTCTCTCTCTGTGTCTCTCATGAATAAATAAATAAAATCTTTTTTTTAAAGTATAGATTTTAAATATAGTAATATCTCTTTGGTAATATCAATTATAATTTGTTCTTGGTTTTGCTATTTTTTCTTTTTAAGGTTGATTTTCTCTCTGACTGCTTCCCTTGAGTTCATTTTCTTTTCCAATATCATTTCTATTGGAGCTTCCATCAAAGGTTTAGTGACCCTCAGCTGTCTTTATATTTAAGAATGAAGTATTAAAGGCAATCAACGTGAGATGACTTTGCCAACTTGGTTGGCTTCACTGTTCATTGATTCAGTCTTTTCACAATCCAGGTACCATCATTTTCTTGGACATATCATATGTCAGCATCTGAATATCTTTTTTCTTGGGTCAGTGTCTTCTGAAAGGATCCTCTCATTTCCCATTGGGAATTATAAACTTGGCTACTAGCATCCTGATAACTAGTAGGGTAAAATCATCTCCCCATTCAGACTGTCACTTAATTACTGTTTTTAAAATGGAGCTCACCAGCTATGACAATGAGAGTCTGTAGTTTAGTTTCTTCAAAAAATAAGCCTATTGGTGGAGGGTGGAGGTAATATGGTGGGGAGATTAAAGACTAAGGATGTTCAATAGATGACTTGGTGGATTTTGTTGCTTTCCTAAGCCACTGTATTTAAAAAATAAAACCTGAAGACATACTTTCTAGAGAAACATTAAATACAGAGGAGAAAAGAAGTATTTAGATAATACTTCTAAGGTAATGGGGCATGAAAGATTCTGGCTGGAGGCCTAAGACTGAAGGCTGAACTGAAGACTTCCCTAATCATTAATGCTACATGACTATGGCATCAGGACGCAATGATCTATGGACCATTGATTAAATTTTCCCCTTGGTTGGATTGAACTGAAAATAGAGATAATACAATAGCAACTCAGTGATGTTATGAAATAAATAAATGATCCTGTGCCAATGGGGAAAACAAGCATAACCTCTGAGTAGTGAGCAAACCAGGGAAAAAAGCTCCCAAAATAAATAATTTCAATGTATATTTTAAGAAAGCATTTCTGTCACCTAACCAATTATATAATCAATCACTGAGCTAAAGCTTTTTTAGAAGACTGAGATCTTGACTGTATTAAAAGACTTGATTTCTTTCTCTTGTGAGGGAAAGGAACACTGAAGGGCCTCAGGAAATCTGCATGGCCTCTTCCCACTGGAGCTCAGAAAATAGCCAAAATCAAGTCTCACATTACAAAAAAGAAAAAGATATTTTCATTATGATTGTCATGCATTTGCAAATTTGTCTTCTTTTGCACTTAAAATTGTCAACATAGCTGCTTTGGGGATCTTTGTTTTGTTTTCTTTTGGTTTGTTTTCAATGAGAATATGAATTTAACACTCCAACTGTCTCATTCAAGTTAATTAATATTTGTCCCTTAGTAAGTCTTTAAAATGGATTTAGTACAATTGTGATATTTTTATTACAGAGGAGGCGACTAAGATTGTGTAAGTAGCTTACTCAAGGTAGAGCTAGAAAGAAGCCTGGATGTGTGTAGCATAGTTGAAAAGTAGTTTATATAGCTTGATTTTGTAATAATTTTGGGCATCAAAGTAATGGAATTTGCAATGAAAATTCAAAGTAAGTTTCTCTCCTTATTTTTCCCGTCCAGGTTCTTCTGTATGCCCAAGAGGTACAAAAACCTTATTGATAGGATATTAGAAGAATTGTATTTAAGAGATTAAATTGGTGGGATGAGCACTGGGTTTTATTCTATATGTTGGCAAATTGAACTCCAATAAAAGATTTAAAAAAATAAAAATAAAAGAAAGATTAGAGGTGAAAACAGTGGATCATAAAAGACCCTGAGATAAAATACTTAGATGTTCCAGCATAAGTAATTATTCAGAAGATTAGAATTATGATTAGTCTGTATTTATACCTGACATAATTTATGCCTGATCCAATAAAATAATGAGACCTATGCCTGAGAAGAAGCTACGAATAGGAGAATATTCATATGTAACAAAACTAAAGTGGATAGAAACTCTAGTGGTATAGAGGCCATATAAACAATGTGGATAACTCGGGAAGACATATCTGTGGTCTTTAGATATTTTAACATTATCACTGGTATTGTCCCATTTTCCTGAAGTATTTTCTCTGTATTTGATTTAAAATGCAATTAATGTTCTTCTATTCCTATTTCTATTTTGATTAGTTTGTTAAATAAAGCCTAGTTCTGATAATCCCTATAGTGTTTATGTGACCAACAATCGAAAAATAATGTGGGATTTTTTGCTCTTCATCCTTTTTCCGTTCATTTCTTGCTCCTCTCATCTTCTTAATTTGACATCTCATAAAGAAATGAATGAAATTCTTTATTCAGTTTCATTTATATTGCATATAAATAGAACTATCCTCATCTCCCATATTATTTATCCTATTAAATCAATGATGAGGAAAGGAATTTATTTGTCTAGTAATTTAGTTTAGCTACACTATTGTTTGGGATTTTTATATGTGATAAGCAATAATTGTTATCAAAACTATAGTTCTCTATGGTTGGAGGATGCTACAGTTCTACAGCATTCTACAGATCTGCAGAATTGTTCTTCCATTATTTACTTCATTTTTTAAGATTTTCAACAAGGCTATTGACTATCGGGGGTGGGGTTGTGTCCCAGGTTAGATCTCTCAGTAAATAGACTCTGAGGCAGAGATTTGCAGGAAGTTTGTTGTACAGAATAGGGGATTAAAAGAAGCACAATTGAGCAGGGGTTGAGTGTGCCTCACTACTCAGTTAATAGCATAAGGGGCTCCTTTTCTGGGATGTCCCTTCTGGGTTATCTGAAATCAAGGAAAGGAGACAAGTTTTTATGCCCTACAATAGTGAGTCATTAGGTGTAGGATTCCCCCAGTGAAAGAATTTGGCCCTGGGTAAAGTGTTCTCTGCCACTGAGGCTGAACTCAGGCGATTGCTGTCAGCTTACAATACTCCCAGTTGGGAGAATTTTGTTTTAGTCCTGCGGGTGGGGTGAGTAATCTACATAGTTTACAGAAGCATCCAACACCATCCATTCCTTGTATTTTCCAGGTTCCTGAGTGTCATGTAAGTTCTTGGAGAGTTCCTTCATTTTGACATTTTGGCTACTATTTTTCCTGGAGAAGCACACAAAAGGAAAGGTTGGCGGGATAAACTACAGACCCTCTATCCCATTGCAGCTTGGTCTGAGGTTGCAAATGATACTCATTTTCTCTTCCCTGTCACCCATTATAGATTCTCTTCACCTTTTCTGTTAATCCTGTCATTTGCCTTACATAGTGGAACAACCTCAAATTTTATGTCTATGGGGACTGAGCCACTAGTCTCCACTGACCTGCTTAGGCCGTAGCTTTTGTATTGATCTATTTACTGTCAAAATTGGACAAGCATCCACAGGGGATCACTTAGACGCCAAACATATGTTTCTTTGCCCCCACTTCTTCGACCTGCTTCCCCCTGATGACCCGGGTCAATTATCCCTTCCAAAATGGCAACCCTTTTTCCTTGCATGGTGATCTATTGGCATGGAAATCTTAAGAACAACAGACTGAATCTATGGCTTGTATATAATGGGAAACTCATGGTGTCTTCTCATGAAATTCTTCAACCTCTGGGAACCTGGACTTCTAAACAATCCACAGAACTCAGTTTCAGGAATGATCAACAAAAATAACTCAGGTGGATCACTGGAAGTATTGATGCATGGATCCATATATATATTTTACCCCTTTGTTTCTGAACCTATGTATTCTCTCTTATGGGGGCACAACATCATTTTGTAGGTCAAATGGAATAGCAAGAATGGGAGGACACAGAGATAAATACACTAATGTATTTACTACATTGTAGAACAATATACTCTGTCCTTTGAAGAAATTCTCTCAAAATGGTGCTTTTGCTGTACCTTCCACAGAATGTTTCATTGATCTCTCTGGCCAGCATCTTCCAGTTGGTACAGTATGTAATGGAACCAGTGGACTCTGTCATCATTGGACGCCACCACATATCCTTTGCTATACTGTGCTTTTTATGCAATATTACATAGGATCTTGTGTCATTGGATCAAATGCTTGGTAAATCCTTTCATAGTGATTGTGGTAAGACCCTCTGAGCATAAGATGCAAACTCTTACCTTGAATATGTGTGTATAAATTCTAGTTAAGATGAATCACTTCCCTTTACAGGTTGAAGGTGTCCAGTGGAATCAAACTCCCACCAAAGTGCTGATTAGCTTCCTTAAAAGGTGTTGCCATATACAGAGTTGACTTTAAGTCTCTTTCATTTGAAAGTTGAACATTCCGTAGCATCAGTAGCTTGAATAAACTTGTGTGGGTCCCAGGCTGTTGGTCCTCTGCATAGTCTTTATCCCTGTCCCCTTGCTGTTCTCTTTATCTTTTGGTCCATTCTTGGCCAAGGACAGAAACTGGGTGGCATCAACTAGGGCATGACTGCTCCAAAGATGTTCACACCCATTCCTATAGACTTGTTCATATGCTTCTTTCTCAGATCTTATTATCCCTGATCTACCAATATTTCTCCTTCTAAGCATTTGACTAAATAATCAGGTCCTTATCTACTCCTTTTGGATACTTAAAAATCCTACCACAGGCTCCAGATTTTTCCACAAAAAGTGGATCATTAAGAGCACCACTCAAAGTTCTTCCCATTGTGAAAATTTATCTGGCTACTTTATCTATCTAATTTATCCCTTAACTAAATTTTTACTTTTTTCCCTTTTGTATCAGCTGATTATAAAGGATCCCCCATAAGGCCATAAGTGTGAATGATAGAAAGGTACTGGTTCAAGAAGGGCAGCTATCAGAGGGATCTGGACCACTTGGTTATCTAACTTACTGTGCCTGCCCCTCTTGGTGACCCTGTTCATGATTGATCTATCATTTTCATTGAACTTATAACTTGGTGTGACAGAAAACAGCTCTTGATGGGTAATTTTGGCTACACAATCACTTGATGTCTCATGATTAGGTGCTTTATTTTTTTTCCAGGCCCAATAGCTCACAAGGAACTGTTTTTCAAATGGTTTATCATTCTCCCTATGAGGGACCCTATATCCTGAACCATATGATTCTTCTGTGGGAGCTTGTCATAAACTGAAAACTAGTTCCACACACTAGACCTGCTGCAGAGCCTCTCCTACGCTAGGCCCTTTTCAAAGCTGGAAGCCTTTCATAGTGTTTGTAGTATGGGTTGGAAAGGCATTCTCAAATCAGAGACATGCTGCTTCTATATCTCAAGATATTTAGCAAGTTTTGTCCTTCTTTCATCATGGTAAGAACTATCATTGTCATGCCACTTCTAATTATTTAATACTCCAAACTAAAAAAATAATTAGCATAAATTTTGTTATTTATCTTTTATTGTACAATGTCAGTTTTAAAAACAAGTAGAACATCTTGATTATTTGCAGAATCGTCAGATCGACATAGTATTTTGTATCTCATACATATATGCATTTTAGTCTTACTAGAACAATGGAAATACTCCATAAAACTAATTCAACTTCAACTGTTTTTATTTTATTTCTTTATATGCATACATTCTACCAACATTATCTATTATTGATGAGCAAGGAAGAACTGAAGGAGAAGGAACTTAAGTTGCCTGTCATTCTCTCTCCCTGTTATTTTCAGCATAAGTTGTTAGCTAATATAGGCAAGTAACAAGAGTAAGAAAGGCTGTGATAGGGTTCCTTGATCATTTATGTTTCTTAGAATGTGAATGCCTTTTTTTTTTTCAGTTCAAACAAGTTCTAATTCAATTGGAATATGTAGTTCTTTAGGGATTCTGTTTACCTAGTCTTAAGTGTAATACACTTGTACTCTGGGTCTTGCCGAATTCCCATGCTTCAGGAATCTACCAGAATTCTGTGTTCATGAAACAACCTTTCTTATATGTCCATTTTTCCTGCTCTTAGGAGCTCCATAGCTTTCTGCAGGTCAGGATCCCCTGGCTGCCATGCTGACTCTCCTATTTATCATAATAATTGTGCATACCTTCCTTCTAATAGTTAACTACTGACACCTAACCTCTATTATTTTGAGAGCCTATAATCCCCATTTCTATCAGTGAACCCAGTTCTATAAGAGCATTTCTACCATATATCCAGGCTTATAGAAGATAGCTACCACTGAGCTTCTTACTGATGTTGATGCCCCTCTCATCAGTGTATACCTTATCACCAGTAAATTGAGTAACATAGTAGCTCACATGTAACATAGTTACCTGGTGCCTTACATGTGTAACCCTCTACTATCCTCTGCTTTTTAAACCTTTTATTTCCCTATTTAACTAACTTTAGCAAGGGTTCTGGTACTTTTGTTTCATGTAGCGTGAGCCATTACTTTCTTAAGCTTCTAAGAGCCATCTTAGTAATATGGCATCGTTGTTTTCTGGATCCTTGCTAGGATATGAAATTTCATATAATGGAAGCATGCTCCAATCTTGGTAAACTCAAAATTTAATGTTTCACCTCTCCTTGATTCAGCACTCTCTGGATCTAGTCCCATGCATTCTCTAACTAATGTATATGTTAGTTAACTTATGTAGTTTCTCTGCAACTAGTCTCTTTCTGTTTTAACAAACCCAGTACTTTCCTGGAAAGGTTATATTGGTGGCCAGAAGAGCAGATGGCAATGTATTCTGATGGAGTATGTACTTTCTTGCAAAGAAAATTTGTCTGCATCATCTTTGGGAATTGAGGTATTTCTGAAGGTCAAAACATGCATTTGAATTTAAGTTTTCAAGGTTCCAGGGTCTCACTTTGTCATAGAAGATCTTTCAGAATTGAGAATCCAGTCTGCTCTTCAGCTTTGCTAACTAGAAAGGTTAAGATATGGACTTCATCCTTAGCTTTGTCAACCCTTCATTCTTAGCTTTGTGGGAGATGAAAATTTCTTTCTATACTGCCAAGGTTTTCACATTTAATATTTAATTGGTGATTAATCAACCTCAGTCTGCACTGCACATTGAATAACCCATTCAATTCTATAATCCCTCAAATTACTACCTCACCCTAAAATACCGCATCTTCTAGTGAATTTTCTTCTACTTGTGAAAGTTACACCACAGAAAAGCATACCAGGGACTGTTAGTGCTCCATGTATCATTGCTGATGGATTCCTCACTGCCAGCCAGTTAGTTCCAATATCTCCTTTTAGAGTCTGTTTTCCTTCTAATAGTTTACTACTGACACCTCTCTGGCACCAAGTTTATAGGTCAAGTTCCCAGGGAAACAGACTCTGATGTAGAGATTTCCATGCAATAAATGTATTAGTGACTACTCTCAAGATCAACATCTGGGGACACTGAAAGAAACAGAAAGAGGTAAAAGAAAAAAGTTCAACTCTGATGCATTTGCAACAGAAGCCTCAGCTGATACTATGCCAAGGTCTAAATCTCAGAGAGCCTTTCCCATTTGTTCCATTATGATCAAGGGAGCTAAACATTTATACTTCTTTATTGACCATTCACTGGATGTGGTCTGCCCTTGAGGGGTGGTTATGATCTTAGTCAAGGCAACTCTCTGGAATGAAGGGAAATTCCCAACCAAGAAGGTTCTTAGATTTCTCACAGCTGGGGAATTAGTGCTATAATTCAGGGAGATTGGAGGTAGTGTCAACATGAGTTGCATAACTTGGCATTCACTATCTAAAGTTCCAGAACTTTTCTAGGAAATGTTGTCAAGAAATGATCCTAACTGATTCTAGTGTTCTTTATTTATTTGGTCATTTGTAAGAGTGAAAGGTATAAAGTGAAATTAAGATCTGATATTATTTTTCAGAAAACCTAATTGAGAGAGACCAAATTACTTACATTTTCATATATCAGTACTTTTCACATAGTAAAACTATGTCCAAAAGCACTGATGCAAAGTCAACAATGGTTCAAAGACAGTGTCTTCTCACTCGCTGAAATAACAAGATTTGCCTTGTTGTTTAATTTGTCTTAATGACCTCACTGTATCAACCAGTAAATTAGGGTTTCTAGCTTGCCAGGCAAATCAACTTAACCCCAGTCAATATACTTTGGCATTTAGAGATAGTGTTTGAACATTTTAGCTTATCTTTTTTGTTTTATTTTTTTTATTAACACAACGTACTAGTTTTAACCTATATGCAGCCATCGTAAAATTTATTTTTATTTACATTTATATTTCTTTTTATTTGCATTTATTTTATTTACATGAAATTCACTCTTCTGGTATATATTTCAACTAATTTTCACAAATTAATGGTTATGTAATCTAAACCACAAACAAGAAAGAACAATTAGTTCACCTCCAAAAACTTATCTCATGCTCAAGGAGATAATATTACCTCCTCTTTTTTTGTGATCAAATCTTGTTTCCTCTAGACGCCTAGAGAGAAGGACTAGAAAGGGGTGATGAGCCTTTGAAAAGGCCAGATTTAGCACAGGCTTTGTCTGTGTGTGTGATCAAGGCTGAACCAGCAACCTCAACCAGTCTTTCCCATGAGGAGAGAGTGTGACGACAACCTGGGCAGAGGTGAATCTTCCAGTGTAAGCTGGCTCTGGGTGCTCTGGACCAAGTAAAAAAGGCCAGAGGGCCCACAACACCCTTGTCCAAGAGTACCGTAACAAGCTGGTCCCAAGCCTGGGACCCTCTGGAGGGAAAACCGTGGTGCCCTCTGGTCACCAGGAAGGCTACAAGGCTTTAGAAACAATCTTCAGTGGGGCCCTGTAGCCAGCAAGCACCCACTCCCCCAGTCCCAGCCATCTCTGCAGAGCCTTTAAGGAGAGAGCATCCAAGGAAGCCAGACTTCTTGGGACCCCTCTGTTCCCCTTACCTTTAAAGCTTGGTAAATATTATTCTCCATTTCTGCAGGTTTTATTTCAAAAATATGTAGAAACATACATGTAATGTGTAGAATTTTGAGTCTAACTTCTTTTACATTACATGAAACATTTGAGACTCATTTGTTTATGTATAGTTCACTCCTTTTCATTGCTAAGTAATATTCCATTGTATGGATATATCAGAATTTGTTTCTCCATTCCCTACTTGAGGAACGTTTGGCTTGTTTTAAGTTTTTGGTGATTTTGAATAAAGCTCCTGAAACATTAACATGCATGATTCATGCATGAAGATTTGTAGCTCAGTTCTCAAAACCTTTGTTATACCTCTTGGTTGCATTATAGATGTATGCAGGCAAGGGGTGGGCCTGAGATTTATAAAGGTTCATACACAGAATTACAGGACCCCCTTCTCTATATCTTTCTTCTCTAGCATTTCCTTCATACTTGCAGGCTCCCAGGGGTCCTTTTTCCTAGTTTTGCTGACAAGTAGATATTTTTCTTCCAGCATTTTAGTCTCCCACACTGTTGCATAGTTACACCTAATGAACTCATCCTTGGTTAAGTGTTGAAAGAAAAGAGACCCAAAACAACAACAACTCCAATGGTTTTTGCACCACAGATCTAATTTTCATATTTCCTCTTTGCAAAGAAATTATTTTCTCTTGAGTTTTAGGTGCCAAAGCCACCACCACCAAAACTGTGCAGATTCATAGCCTGGGGCAGAACCAGAAGAGAAAGAGAAGAGAGACTGAGGAGACACAGAAAAACAAAGAAACAACAGGGACTTTTAGCACACTTTCTGGCTCACAGCAGCTTCTTTTCCCAATTATTCAGTCAGGAGGATGTGTTTCTCCTGGATTCAATGTATTTTCAGAGTTGCTTTGTGTATTTTATCTCAAGTGGGCTATATAGTAGGCTTCCTCCATCGTGCCACTACTGTAAATTCTAGATCCTCTGTCCAATCAGGTTCACAGTAGGACCACTTCGCAGCTAAAGTCTGTGCAACTACTTACTATGGAACACCATGGCATCTATAAGTATGGAGATATACAGATAGTGCCCCAGGAAATGTGTGAGTATCTCAGCTGTTGATAGGTAAAACAGTTATTTCTCTATCTTATCTAATCCACTTAGGCTCTCAGATTCAGTTCCTGTGCCCTCATTCAGGTTTTTTTTTTTTTTTTTTTAGATTTATTTATTTATTCGAAAGAGAGAAATAGAAGGAAAGGAAGAGTGCATACATATGCAGGCAGGGGGTAGAAGGAGAGGGAGAGAAAGAATCTCAAGCAGACTCCACACTGAGCATGAAGCCTGATGGGTGGGGCTTGATCCCACAACCCTGAGATTATGACCTGAGCCAAAATCAAGGGTCAGACACTTAACTGACTAGCCACCCAGGTGCCCCTCATTCAGCCATTTTTAAGACATGTTTAACTATTAGTTTTTTTTCTTTAATTTCAAAAGTAACTTTTAAATGCTGACCTGATATCTACCATAATTATATATATATATTTTTAAAGCTAAATTAAAGGTGACTGAAATTAATGACCAATATGATTTTATAGTTATTTAGAAAGTATAAACTGAGTATCATTCCTAAATAAAGAATATGCAATTAAGTTAGTGTGCAAATGTCACCATTACTGGGAATGTGTCATGAGCTAAAGGTGAATGCATGATAAATGAGCTTAGATGAAACATTTAATTTCCTGCCAGACTTTCCTAAGAAGTTCTCATAAGTGTCTTCTATCACATCGTTTCTTTTTATCATATGAGGTCTCATGCTTTATTCTAAATGAAACTATTCCTTTTTCCTTATAACCTGAAGTCTTTAATCTAAAAATAAACAGACCTCACTCTTTAAGAAGATAGTCTTTAAATATTGGATCAAGAGTGTTTAGAAAAAAAAGCTTCATTTATATCAAAGAGAGAATAGCTTAGCTGCGCTTATTTCTTGTTGCAAATAAAAGTACATAATTCATTTATATACATACAATTAGAGGTATACCCTGGAATTTTCACCATAATACCTGATATAACCAATAACATGCAGAAGAAACATGTTAACAGTAGGATAATCTCAAAGAAACTAAGACATAAAACAAAGTCCTGCCTAAGTTTAGCTACCAACCAATACATCAGGTAAGGTTGCCCCTGCTCAAAGTGTTGGGATGGCTGACTTTGCATTAGGATCTCTTTGATTGTCAATACTTCAAGGTATCCATTGCCCTCATATTTCTAGGAAGATTTACTGTGATGTGCTCCATCTGCCATAGCATCCCAAGCTATCAAATTGCTTTAAATCTCTGTTTACTATTTATTTGGTGAAGAAGCTAAAAGACACATGGAGGAGAGACAGAAAAGACACATGGAGGAGAGACAGAGAATTTAATTTAATTTAATTCCTCTAATGGTGGAATTTATTGATTTTCTATTACGGAGAATGAAGATTTGATGCAGGTTACCAGAGTCGTGTGTGGTTAAGTAGGGGATTTCAAGTTTGGTCATGAAAGAGATAGAACCATGAGAGGTAATAACACATAAGCTTTATTGGGCAATATTTGGACAAGATTGTAAGATTGGAAGTACTTCCTACCAAGAGAGGTTTCAGAAGCAATAAGGCAGGGCTACCACCCAGAAAGGGAATAGGTCATGGAATGTCCAGTGGAGAAGGGGAATTTGGAAGGGATCTTATATGTCTACCAACAAAAATGTCTAGATGATAAGATGTCTGGGTTACGTCACTCAGCAGTAAGGTGGGGAGCCTCTGGTCAGAGAGCTCCCAGGGCAATAGTAGTTCAGGATCTTTTATAAGTATAGTATTTATTTTATTAACAGATATTGGGTGCAGTTTCACAGGATATTTAAAGTAGGTAGGCTTTAAATGGCTCAATTTTATTTACCTGAACTATATATTTTTTTTTTTACCTGAACTATATTTGAAGCAATTGATTGGTAATTAATTAGCACCAGTGGACTTTGGGTTAATATCCTAGCCTGCTGTAAAGAACTAGGCAACATAGTGACCATTTTGGATCATTACATGGGGACCATGTTTAGCCTATTTACATAATATTATTCTTCTAAGAATTCAGTCAAGAGCATGCTCCTTGAAGGAGGGCCTCTACCCCACCATCCCACCGCCCCACCCAAAGACCCAGACAATTTTTTAAATGGTACAGGGAAAACTTGACAGCTACATGTAAAAGAATGAAACTAGACTACTTTCGAACACCGTACACAAAAACATCAATATCGCTCATCATCAGGGAAATGCAAATCAAAACCACAATGATATATCACCTGATACCTGTTAGAATGGCCCAAATCAAGAAAACAAGAAACAAGTACTGGTGAGGATATGGAGAATAAGGAACCCTCATGCACTGTTGGTGAGAACATTAATTGGTGCAGCAACTCTAGAAAACAGTATGGAGGTTTGTCAAAAAATCAAAATTAGAAATACCATATTATCCAATAATTCCACCATTGGGCATTTACCCAGGGAAAACAAACACATGACTCATAAAGATTTATGCACCCCTATATTTATTGCAGCATTATTTATAACAGCCAAGACATGGGGCAACCTAAGTGTCTATCAGTACACACATGGATAAGGAGAATGCAGTTTCTATACACAGTGGAATATTACACCACCATAAAAGATGATCGTTCCATTTGAGACAACATGGATGGACCTAGAGAATGTTACACTAAGTGAAATGAGTCAGAGTGAAAAAGACAAATACCCTAAGATACCACTCATGAATGAAATCTAAAATAAATAAATAAATAAAAAATAAAAAAAGAAAAGAAAAGAAAAAAACGAACAAAAAACAGAATCAGAATTATAAACCAATAGAACAAACTGACGGTAGCCAGAGGAAAGTGGGGAGTTGGGCAAAATGGCTGAAGGGGAGAGGGAGATACAGGCCTCCAGTTATGGAGTAAGTCACGGAAATAAAATAAAAAGAAGAGCCTAAGGCCACCGTCAGTGATATCGGAATAGTAATGTAATGGAACAGATGGTAGCTATACATGTGGTGAACATAGCATAGTGTATAAACTTATCAGATCACTAAGTTGTACACCTGAAACTAATGTAACATTGTGTGTCACCTATGTTTCAAAAAAAAGAAAAAGTGTCCCTTCCAACAAACACATGCAGTATTGTTTTGTAAAGAGTTCTGATAAATGTGTTTTTGCAATAGTGATGTTTTGAAATTGCTTAGAGGGTTACATTTGGGGCAGTCTTTTCTCTCTCTTACTACTTGTCCCAGCCTCAGTCCTTTTCCTTCACCAGCATTATCATCTCCCCAAGGTCTTCCTGGTTGACTGCTATTACAGTATATTAGGAATCCTGCTTAGATAAGGGAGATGAGGTTTTTTAGGCGTCTAGCATTCATAAGTAGAACAACTTTAGAAAGGAGTTAATAAAAACAAAAAACAAGAAGAGTTCATGGATGGACCTATTTAATAAATGAAGATCAGAACTTCCACAAAGAGCCAAGATTGGGTTGGAACATCACTAAAGAAGACATATTCATATTTTGCTTGGAAAAGTGTAGCAACAGTGGGCAGGAAAACCTTATATTCTGTATTTTCTGTAAAAAAAAATATAGAAATATTCTGAAGGGCAACTTTGTAGCCTATGCAATTCAAAGGCTTAGAAAATAGATTTTTGAACATGAAGATTATGGTATATCTTGTCAGAGATTAGTATGTTAAACTAATTATTGGGGATCTTTTTCTACTCTAATGAAAAATTATTAATATTGATATTAAAGAAGGAAGGAAGGAAGTACAATTTATTTTCATAGCTCCCTACTGCTCCTAAGAGATCAACAACCAAAAAAAAAAAAAAAAAAAAGAGTAACCATTAGTGCCAGTATCCTGATGTCTGAACTCCAGCTAAATGGCCTCTTGGAAATCATCCTTAAGTGATTTTTGGACAAGTCAGTGTCTCTAAGGCTCAGCTTATTCAGCTAAAAAGAAGATGATATTGATTATCATAGTAGCTATCCTCAAAGTGTTACTAGGATTAAGTGAGTTAATGCATGAAAAAGATTTAGCACATTTCCTGGCACAGAGTAAACATTGTAAACATTATTATATTTGAGTAAACAAGAAGACTCAGTTATGCTGCTGTCTCAAAGCCACCCAGAGTTCTAGCACAGTGATGTATATAAAAGCAGCAAGTAGGCAATCCTGTGAAGACACAATTTCCGGATGGCCCATGACCACCACGCTCATATCATTAGTAAGGAACTATGTATTTCTCTGTCTCTTTGATGATGGAGATTTGTAATCAAAGAAACCCAGAACACAGCACCAAAGTTACTCTTCTAAAAATCAGAGACCCACACCACATCTGACTAGTTGGTAAAAAAGCCACAGTAGCCTAATAAACTTAGGCTGTTTCATCTGGTTATTATCTAATCATTTGCTATGAACACAGCTTCCAGAAAAAATATATATATTTTTAGTGTTCTGAATACCAACCTTTGTTTCGGTTTTTTAATTTGTAGTCAAATTTTCTAAGTAAAACAGGCAGTAATTTCATTTTTGCATTTCATTCAGTAAAGAACTTGCTTATTATTTTCTAGAGTAGACAACTAAGTTGGACTGAATTTTTCAGTATAAGTGCTAAAAAAGAAAGACTCAGTTTTATTGTTTGCCACTAAAAAACATTTAAACATAATTATTCTTTTGTTTTAAATAAACAGATTTATGTATGTGTATACAACTTTGTAATTATTTTAATGTAGTTTAGTATGATTTGTAACTTGTGTCAGAACTAAGAGAATTAAACAGTCAGTGGTCTATCTTAATTCTTTATGAAATGCAACACCGTGGTCCACTGAACAACTATTAATTAAGACAATTACTCAATTGGCATGTTTCAGCTACTAGTAAGATATGCAAATTTAGCAGAATGTGCTATCTCATTAATTAATATTGTAAGCAAGAAACTTTTTCTCTCAATTAATTCACTTCATAATGGGTAGTTTAATATAGCAATATTTTCAAAGAGATTACGGAAGATTCTGCTTATACTTGCAGGCATCTGTGTATTTTTATAGTATATAATACTGTACATAATATTATGAAGTGTTGAATGCACAATTACATGGAAGAGGAACATTTGGTAGGAACAAGAGCAAAAGAGCTGACAGAAAAAAAAAAAAAAGCTGACAGGGCTTGTGACAATCAGGCAAACAAAAGGTATCACCCCAGAAAAATAAAGACATTCAGCGGTGCAGAACTAAGAAACACACAAAAGAATAAATATGGTACAATTCCACTTATATAAAATATCTAAAATGAGCAAATTCACAGAGACAGAAAGGTTTAAGGTAACCCGAGGCTGGGGAAAGGTTCTGAGCAGTTCTTTGCATAATGGTTACAGACTTTTTTTGGGAGTTGTGAAAAACCTGTGGAAATAGGTAATGGTAGTGCTTGCACAACATCGCAGATATCATTATTGCCACTGAAGTATATGCTGAAAAATGGTTGAAATGGCAAACTCTATTACAGAGATACACACACAGTTAAAAAACACCTACTATGGCACCTAGAGTTCCTAAGATTTGCAAGTCCTGTTAGGTGTATTTTTTTTTTAAGATTTTATTTATTTATTCATGAGAGAGAGAGAGAGTGAGAGAGAGAAAGAGAGAGAGAGGCAGAGACACAGGCAGAGGCAGAAGCAGGCTCCATGCAGGGAGCCCAATGTGGGACTCAATCCTGGGACTTCAGGATCACGCACACCCTGGGCCGAAGGCAGGCGCAAAACCTCTGAGCCACCCAGGCATTCCAGGTGTTTTTGTGTTATATTAATTATTACAACAATCTTGAGAGTGAGAGTAGCTAAAGGAGACACATGGGAAACAGTAGAAATCATGAAAAGTATGCATTCCCTACTTGCTTTCTACCCTTGAGATAAGGGAAGTAGCAGGGGGTCTACTCTGAATCTAAGTACTTCCACTTTTTCAAAGTTTTGAAAAACTGATGAGACCAAGCCCCCTCTTCCATAAACAGAATGTTTATTGTAGCAATAAATATTCACTAGTTTTTCAGCCAAAAAAAAAAAAAAAAATTTTGCCTTGAAAGCCAAATACTATGGTGAGAGGGGATTTGCTAAATTATTCTATCTCTTTAAAATGTCAAACCTGAAGGATTCTGCTTATAGAGTTACTCCATAGTGTAGATTCTGATAAAATCCTAGCCCACCAATATGGCCTAGGTGAAATTGGGAAGAAAAAGGTTAGATAAAAGAAAAGTAGAATATATGCACACTAAAGATTTCACAAGATTTGATTTGAGTATATACTAAATCCTGTATTTAAATTTAATATTTATCTAAGAATATTTCAGATAATATGCTTTACTAATATTTGACTTAACAGATTTTCCAAGGTGCCCTAACTCTGTCCCTATGTCAGAGGGCCACATTTCACCTATGTTTTATGAGCTACTCAAAGAAACTTATAGGGGCTCTATAGTAATAAGCAATGAAGTCCTCACCAGTTGGCTTATTTTCAGCATACTGTGACATATTGCAATAATATGTGCTTGATAAGTGGATTTACAGGCACACCCTCTTACTTCAACCACGTATAATCCTTACAAAATAGATAAACAGCTTTAACAATTAATGCAGTAAAGCCATGCATTAAAGGTAATAGCCACAATGCAAGTATGTGTTGACCACAAAACAAATAGACAAGAAATTGGCAGCATAAATACTCCTATTTTTTGTATGAAAACACACTTGACCATATTCTGAAATAAAGAAATGGCAGTCTATTGACCTCTGACAAGAAGTTAAAAAAAATGAAGACTATCTTAAAAATGGATATTATTTTTAGTCTCTAACAACTAACCTTTAGGTTTCCTGTGTCTGGAAATAATAGACATTAATATCATGATGCTGTCATGATCATTATTGGCAAGATATTTTTAAAAAGTCAGTCATTTTATATTTATCCGATTTATGATTTATGTTTGAATCATTTTATATAAAAACATGTATAAAACATATCTATACATATAAATAAATAAAATGTATTCTTTATTACTGTACTAATATAATTTCTAATAAGTAGATAGACACTTTCGTGGAGTGGGAGGGGCCATTTCACACTGGTAAGTAGTTGGTAAGCATACAGCTACATTATGATGGTACTCATGTAGACACTCCATTTTACAATGAATATTAAGAAGGCTCTAAACTGGGGACCCCCGCTGACCCAGCGCTTTAGCGCCGCCTTCAACCCAGGCGTGATCCTGGGGACCCGGGATGGAGTCCCATGTCAGGCTCCCTGCATGGAGCCTGCTTCTCCCTCTGCCTGTGTCTCTGCCTCTCTCTCTCTCTGTGTCTCTCATGAATAAATAAATAAAATCTTAAAAAAAAAAAAAAAAAGAACAAGGCTCTAAATTAAGCCTATGAGACATAACTATGTCACAGAGAGTAGCCAAGTATTAGGTTTTTATGAACTCATATTCTATGATTTGCTGGAATATTATATCTATCACTTGTATATCAATCTGGCTTTCAAAAAAAAATCTTTTCTGACTGCTCATTTGTCATATCAAGTTTTTTGCTTTTTGTTGTTGTTAGCTCATTGTCTTGAAGTTTCTGAAAAAGAAAAAAAGAAATTCTTTTGGACTGATTTCTATGCATTCCAGATGACTGAGAACTTCCTTCTTCTTTTTTTTTTTTTTTTTACCTCTCCTTTCACCCACAAAGCAGTTTTTTGATGTTCCATGAATTTCCTGTCAGTAATAAACCTCAAAACTTTTGTGTGTGAAGTATAGTCCAAATCCATGTCTTTTTATGTGTTTCCATGTGTTCCCACCATAACATACACACATTGTGGGATATAGTGGGTATGTTGGTACCAATGAAATCCCCTTGGCTCCCTTTTATTATTTTAGATTCCCCAATTTCTGTCTGTTTTCTTTCAAAATTACACACCTGTAGCTCTCTTCAGATGGCAGCTGTTCCTGGAGTTTCTTTGCCTGCTGGCATACAAAGCTAGAAGTTTGGGGAATTTATCTTCCCTTGCCCCACTCCCCAAGAAGCCCTTAGACATTGATGAAACAGGGCGAGATTATAAAAACACAGATCTGCTGCCTCAAGCCAGGACAAACTCTTGAGTCATAATTTGCACTCCAGGGTTTCTCTGCAGGATGAGAGACTAGAGTTATGCCACCAAGACTACCTGAAATTGCACTTTTGCTTGGCCTCTTTTTTTCTTCTCTGTGTCCTCCCCCAATCCATAATCATTTTTATCTTGGGTGCATTTCCTTAGTAAATACATTGCACATACACTTTCAACATGATTTTGTTTTGTTTTGTTTTGTTTTGTTTTGTTTTGTTTGAGGAATGTTAGATCAAAAATGTTTAGAGACTATTGGTGGAGAGAAACCAGTTTACTATTAAAGCTTAGATAGGATAGGAACAACAGAACAAGATAAAGCAAAAACCAATGACAATAGAAATTGCCCAGCATCAATCAACAGCACCACCATGACCATAACTACACGTATTTATAGCTTATGAGAAGAGCAGACATGTGTCTCAATTTTCCGTTTCAGCTCTTTTTGTTTTCTTAAAGATTTTATTTATTTATTCATGAGAGACACGGAGAGAGAGGCAGAGACATAGGCAGAGGGAGAAGCAGGCTCCTCACAGGGAGCCCGATGTGGAACTCAATCCCAGGACCCCGGGATCATGACCTGAGCCAAAGGCAGACCCTCAACCACTGAGCCAGCCAGGTACCCCTCCTCTTTGGCTTTTAAGAAAGAGAAACTTTCCTATTTTTCTGTTGCTGCAGAACATATTCTCTGAAAGCCTACTGGCTTACAGCAGTGAGTTACTGTTATCTCATTTGGTTTGTAGGATGATGAGCTCAGCTTGATGGTTCTCCCTTGAGGTTGCAATCAAATGAAGGTTGGGAGTCGAGTATTTGAAAGACCCCTTTCACGACATGCCTGATGCCTCCTCTAGAATGGCTGGCACAGCTGAAGCTGGTGTGGCCATTAGACATGGCTAGTTTGAGCTTTCTCACAGGGCAGGTTTAGGGTATTCACATTTCTCATACAATGCCTTGCTTTCTCCTGAGAAAGCATTCCAAAAGACTAGGACGGAAGCTGCTGTGCTTCATCTGGCCTAGAGTCAGAAGTTTTGAATGATCACTTCTGCCACTAATAAGTGAGTCCTATAGTCAGCCCAAATTGAATATGCTGAGAGTTAGTTCACTTGGGGCCATTTTTAGATATGTGTTTAGTAAAATGAAGGGAGTGCAGAAAGCATAAAGCATTCACCTTGTTCCAGAGTGGTTTAGGACACCAGGAGGAGACCCTGAGCAGAAGCACCATTACAAAATGGGATAATGCATACTAGATGAGAGAATAGAGCACAATGGTCAGGCTCTAGTTGGCACACCCAAATCCTCTTCAGTTCCTTTGAGATGTGGTTTCTGAATTGAGAGCCTATGGGTCTATCAGAAGCCCTGTTCGGGTGGAGCTAAGTGACTCTGCAGCAGAGGTGCAAGGTGGATAATTTTAGCAGAGCTAAATGGAAGATATAACAACCCTCAGATGTCTGCAAATGAGTAGGAGTCAAGGAGAAACAAAGCGGGGTGACCAGAGCTCCTCAAGAGCATAGCACAAGGCAAATGAACAGACCAGCACAAAAGGCAAGTAATGAGTACAAGGACCCAGCAACTAAGAGACATCACCTTGGATAAAAGGGAATAGCAAGTGAGTACACACACAAAGACAACTTAGTGGCCCAGGGACCTCATTTTTCTTTGTAATCAGATCTTGCAAGCCAAACATCCCCCTCCTCTGTACCCACTTTATCCCCCCAAGCATTTGGGAATTTAACATCCTAATTTCCATCCTCAAACAACTATTTTTCCTCTTATTGAGCTGAAAATGGGGTTTCTTATTGCTCTAGATAGCCTGGGTTTGGTGAGAAAGGGATTATATTTCACAAATAGAAAATCTGAGGCTTGGAAAGGTTAACAATTTTATCAAGTTCACATAACTAGTAATGGGAAGGATCTGCTATTCAAATTCAAATCTGCTGCCTCACCCAGTGTTCTTTCCACTTTACTATACTATCTCCAATATTTACTTCACTGAAAGGTGCAATTGAAACACAATTTTCAGAAATTCATCATTTTTTAATCTTCACTTTTCACCAACAAATACATTTTCTGGTTGTGATAACTGTAATCTGAAAACTGCTACATATTAATAAAAACTGACACTGATTTGTTTTTAGGTGTTCATTTATGCAGTGTGAATGAAGTCAGCTGTGTAAAAATGACAGGAGAGAGAATTTCTTATGGCTCATTAGTAGAATATACAGCAGCAATCAATTGTTGTATTTAATAGTCACCACACATGCAAGATAAAGATTTATTTCAGCAATGGAATTAAACTTGAAAAAGGCAAGAAACAAAGGATTGGAGGTGCTCATAGAAGGGATTGCAGAAAGAATCAAGTTTCAACCAAGTCACATGGATTCTTTCACTTTTAAAATTATATACATGTCTAAGTTAAACCAGAGTATTTCCAGTCATCTTCCTGATTGTGTCCTTCACTTACAAAATCCTCCTGTTTTACTATTATTTTAGTAATATGAGATGTCAAAGATATTAGTGACAAGATTGATTTTAGGGATATCCTTGCAATGCAACAACAAAAAACTGATAATAGCTAGCACTTTTTAAGTATTTTCTGTCCTATACATCATATAGATCTCTTTACCCTAATTAACTCATTTAATTTTAACAATACTTTTATGAAGTTAGTTACTAATATTTCTATGATGAGAAAATGAAGCACAGAAAAATTAAATAATTGTATTAGATGACACATATCTCCTACGTGGTAGAGTTGGGATACGAACTCTAGTAGTCTGGCCTCACAGTTCATTCTATTAATCCACTGAGATATACTAGACTACTTTCTATCTAGACTACTATTATTTTTCTGAGCAATATTTTAGTGTGTCTTTTTTCCTAAATCTGATCAACACATTCACACACGCAAATAGTAAATATTTCTTTTTTTTTTTTTGCTATTTAAAACAATTATTTTAAATTTAAAAATAAAGTCTTAGATGATAGGTAGAAGAACAGGGTAGCTTGGTTCAGAAAGTAGACAGGGTGAGCATACAGATTTGCCAATGAAGACTATACATCTTCTGTAAGATTTGCAAACCCAGAAAAGTAAGTAGTGTTATTGTCTTTGGATAGAAATACAAAGGGAATGGCCTTAGAATGTACAGTATCAATTTTAACAGGTTTCAAGCCAGGTATTCTTCTCTTACCAGATATGCTCTTCATAGAAACCATCCCACCTACCTTGAAAGAGGTAAAGAAAATGTATATACATATAACGGAATACTATGTAGCCTTAAAAAAGAAAATCTTGCCAACATGGATAAACTTGAAGGTATTATGCTAAGTGTAATATGCCAGGTACAGAAGGAAAATGCATGATACTACTTATGTGGGATCCAAAAGACACTAATAGAAGCAGAGAATAGAATGGAGGTTGCCAGGGGTGGGGAAGAGGGGGAAATAGGAAAGTATGAGTGAAAGGGTACAAAGTTTCAGTTATATAAGATAAATAGGTCCTAGAGATCTACGTACAGCATTGTGCCTGTAGTTAATAATACTATATTGTATACTTAAGATTTGCTAAGGTTAGATCTTATGCTAAGTATTCTTATCATAAAAATAATAATAAAGAGAGCAGGAATAAACATATGGAAGTGATGGATATAGGCATGTTTATGGCATAGATCGTGGTGATGGCCCCATGGATGTATACTTACTAATCTCCAAACTCATCAAGTTGTATACATCAAATATATGCAGCATTTTGCATGTTGCTCCTGCATCAATAGAATAGTTTTAAAAAAGAGAACACTGTCTTGCATACATTTTAAAAATATGGTTCTGTCCTCTATTTTAAGAATAAACCAAAAGTCCCAAGAGTGAAAACAAAACATTACAAAGGTTATTTTAATAATCAAGGATGAAGGTGATGTTACTGGTTTAGGTGATAGGAGTAAAAGAGTTCCGTACGTATTCTGAAAGTGGAATCTTAGAATTTTCAAAAGTATTCAGTTGGAGTTTATGACAAAGTGAAGAGTCAAAACTGACTCTAGTTCATTCTTGCCTCATATAGTAATAATACTTTGGTTGTTAAAACCGTTCTTCAGAACATAACTCTAGCTTCTTATCTGGCATTTGACTAGGATGTGTAAAGGTCACCTCAGATTTAACACAGCTAAAATAGACATCGAATTCACATATAGATGTGCCAGGTATATATTTCTGTTGCCCCCCTAGATATAATTCTCACTGCTGTTCTTCCTGAGACAGTCCCCTAACTCACAGACTACATCATACTTTGCTATTCCCTCCACCTGGAATGCTTTTGTTCAATATATCTCTACATGGCTGATTGCCTCTCACATCCAGGCCCTTGCTCAAACGTAATCTCTTCAGAGCATCCCTCCATCTCTGGGCACTCTCTCATTGCTCTTTTTAACGTCTCTTCTTTTCTTTTTTCCAAGCGCTTTATTCTATCTGTGTTTATATTGTTTATTGTGGGGGATAGTTGTTATTCTTCTACTTGAACGTACATTTTATTTTTCTAGTGTACCTCTGTTTCCCCTGTACCCAGTACAGTGTCTGGGACATCGCAGATCATGACTAAAAAATGAATGAGTGAATGAAAGCATGTTATTAAACAAGACTGTTAACTCACTCTGTATCTAATATGTACTATGCCTTTTATTATCCTCTAAAATTATAATATAGTATCTTCAGAATGGTGCAGAGATATAATCATTTTTTAAATAAAACTCATCAAGTTTCATTATGCTTATGTCATACAGACATGGTCAGAATTAAGTCACCCTCACATTATGTTCAACTAATATTTTGGTTTTGATATATACATGCTGTCAGAAAATGTGGACTCATTTAAAATATAATTATGTGTATATACTAACTTTATTTAACATTGAGTTGGAACTACCATAAAGTGGTTGTAGGACTTTACCATTTCAAACATTAAAATACTTAATGTTTTAATCTAGATGTGATTTAAGTCAAATTTGCTGCAACAAACAACTTCTGGATGAACATTTGTATGTCCGTACAAATAATGAATATTTATTATATGCCAGGTAGTATATAAAACAAGTTAGAATTATCTCAGCTAATCCTCACAAAGATCCACTGGGGTAGCTATTGTCATCCTCCAGTTGCATGTGAGGAAACAGAGACTAAGTTAAGTGATCTGCTCAAAGTTACAGAACTATTAGGTGGTAGATTTAGAATTTGACGTCAGATTTCTCTGTCTTTAGACTTATACAATATCCCTTCTTTAATAAGGTCATTAGTCAAAAATGGCCCTGTCCTTCATCCTCTTTTACATTATATAAAAAAATGCTTTGTTTTTTTTTCCCCAAAGATTTTATTTATTCATGAGAGACATACACACACACACACACACACACACACAAACACAGAGGCAGAGACCCAGGCAGAGGGAGGAGCAGGCTCCATGCAGGGAGCCCGACGTGGGCCTTGATTCTGGGACTCTAGGATCAGGCACTGGCCTGAAGGCAGGCGCTAAACTGCTGAGCCACCAGGGCTGCCCTGTTGTTTTTAATACAACTTTAAGCACTTTACTAGTCAGTTCCTCTTCCCATCTATCTGATATTTTCCTCTCATACTCTGACATAAATAATTTTTTTAACTACTTAGGATTTAAAATCCATTTATCATACTGACTTTTCCTGTTCTTTACTAATCTCATATTCATTTTCCCACCATTACCCAGCATATATTTCATGATCTATTACTAATATCACTCCCTTGAATATATCCTCAACTCCTTTGCTTACCTCCCTCCTTCCCTTAGTCTCTTAGTCTCTCTCTCTCTCTTTCTCTTTCTTTCAGTGCTCACCTAATAAAGCACAGTGCTAATTAAATACAACTCCTGGGCTGGACTGTACCTGAAACCATACAGCTACACTGGTACTAGAGAAAAGCACACACCATTTTGACTACTATTGTCTATTCACTATCACTAACATCAAGCTGCCTCTTAGTAGAGTCAAGCAATCATAATACATTTTTCTATTCCTTTCATTCTCCCACTCTTCTATAGAAGTCCATGGTATACTTTCTTCTCTCTCCCCAAATTTCTAATTCTTCTACCATCCTCACTCTAAGAAGTAGACTTTAATTCTTATTTCACTCAGGAAGTAAGATCATCCAAGAGATTTTCCATGAATACATCTATCAAAATTATCAAAGGTCATGTACTCTACCTTCTATAATGTTACTCTTGGTAAACTATGCTTTCTCTTTGTTTTTTTTGTTTTTTTTTTTTATTGGTACACTGGATCTCATTTCCTCCTGCCCTGTTTCTCTATAAAAATATCATTTTTTTCTTAAAATAAGTAATAGATACTTTCTGCCTCCACATAGTCTCCAGTGGCTACTTGTCCCTATCACTCCATGAAAAATACTCACCAATGATTCCCATACTGTTAAATTTAATTTGTCCTCATGTTGCTCAACAATGATTAAAATGTGAGACACAGTTAAGCACTCTTTTATTGGCTTCTGAGACAACTATTCTATTTTGCTTCTCTTCGCACTTTACTCACCACTTACACTTTCTTGGTTTCCTCCCAAGCTCTAAATGTTGGAATGTTACAAGACTTAGTCTTTGGATCTCCCCTTCCTTTGTCTGTACACATTCTTTTGATGACCTAATCTAGACCCAAGATTTTCAATATCATCTATATCCTGATGCAACCATACTTATTCTCTCAGCCTGGACTCTCTCTTGAACTACAAGCACACGCAATGTTCTACTTAACATAGCTACATGGATATCATATATACATCTCAAATTTAACAAATACATAAATAAGCTCATGCTTATCCCTACTCCAAAGCTGCTTTCTTGAAAATTTATTTATTTATTTATTTATTTATTTATTTATTTATTTATTTATCTATTTAAATTTTATTTATTTATTCCTGGGAGACAGAGAGACAGAGAGAGGCAGAGACATGGGCAGAGGGAGAAGCAGGCTCCATGCAGGGAGCCCAATGCAGGACTCAATCCCAGGACTCCAGTTTCACACCCTGGGCCGAAGGCAGGAGCTAAACCGCTGAGTCACCCGGGGATCCCCAAAGATGCTTTTAAATATTTCCTATCTCAGTAAGAGAACTCCATCCTTTGAGTTCATCAATCTAAACATTTTAGAGTCATTTGTCTTCTTTCTTTTATAATACATCAGCAAATTCTGATGGCTCTTTTTGTTGTTATTGTTGTTGCTTTTTCAGAATGTATCTACTTCTTACATCTCATGTTATTATTTCCAATCACCATCATCTTTTACTGAATTACCCTATGATATCCCACATGATTTCCTGCCTCTACTCTCTTCTATTTTGTTAGTCAAGGTCTTGAAAGGAAATTAATGCCCATTCAAATATGGAATTTTAGGAGAGTTTAGCAAAAGAACTCTTTACCAAGTCACTGACATAGTTTGAGAAAAGCAATAGAAAAAGTTGTAGTAGTTGGGCTAGTAATAGAGGGGGAGCTGTTACCATATCTAGGCTAAGAGGGTCTAGGAGAAGGAGCAATTACCAGAACCATGAGAGCACTATAACAAGGTTTATAGTTTTGGGGAATATTAGGGAAATATAATAAAATAAAATCTCCTGGGACACCTGGGTGGCTTGGTGGCTTAAGCATCTGACTTGGTTTCAGCTCAGGTCATGATCTCAGGATTGTGAGATCAAGGCCCACTGGACCTGGAGCCTGGTTGGTATTCTCTCTCCCTCTCCCCACTGCAGGAAAAAATAAATCTCCAGACAACTTAGAAAATCTCTTAACAAAAGTAGAAAAGAAATAAAACTGTTTTACCATTAAATAAGCATTAAACTACAATTTGATGTGGATCACAGGCAATCTGCTAAATGATTGTGAAGACAAATATAAATCTCACCCTTTTATAGCCAAACAGACACAATCCACTAAATACATGTTCTCAAGAAAGACAATAACTACTCCTCAAGTAAGAGGACTTGATAGCATCATTTGTCCCAGATAGTTCATCATTTCACCTGATATTTGTAATGACCATCTGTGTTAATTAATTGGCTTTACACAAAGGAAAGATAAACTTCTCATACCTGTATAAAAGGAGATAGTTTTGCAACTTGAAGCAAAGTGTCCACTGAAGTTAGGCTTCTATTCTCCCACATTTCAAATAAATGGCTCAAAAGTCCTTGAGAAAGACATGCCTGGGTTATAAAGCTGGCAAGAGCCTTATTTAGCTCTTAAAACGATTTACATACATTTCAGAGATAGAAAAATAACTTACATGTTTCTAAAGTAAATACTTTAAGAAAGGGAGGGAAAAGAAATGTCTTCTCTTATTTTCAACAGGGAAAATTAAGCCTCTTATTTTTATCTTGTATTTGCCCTTACAGTAGCAGGTTGGAGTAAACACACAGTGACTTGGTGAAGAAGCCAGAAAAATCAGTATCTTGACCTCATTCTTCTTATAATTTTTAGATCTTCTATCAGTGCCTCCCTACCAGTGCCTTAGCCTGGGTTTTCTAAAAGCAAAGACTGAAACAATTACTCATCTGCAGGTATTTTTAGTAGGTGACAATGAGTGTGAAGGAGGAATAGGAAAGAATGAAATAAGACAGGATGTAAAGTCAGAACAAGTGTTGTATTACCGAGTTTGATTCCCCCAGAGACAGCTGAAGGCTGATCCTTCTTAAAACTTCTCAGGAACATAAAGAATGACTTTAGATATGTCAACCAAAGATTATCAGGGAAAAACATTCATCCATCTTGTCCAATTCCCTATTGTTTAAGGTTAGTGCAGCGGCATTAAAAATAAGTGAATCAAAGCCTATAGGTTAAGTGTTCAGGTGAAGCTGAATAGAAGAATGTGAAGCTGAACTCAAAGAGTAATTGATGGTCTTATATTGGACATATCCAACTAGAAACTGGAGAAAGGAAGTCAGTTGATGCCGTTCATATTGGGTGACCTCTTGGGTCATGAAGTAGGGTGGACAAGGATAGAGAATCAATCTGGAGGTGCAAGTGGAAAATATTCAGTACACCTCCTTTTTTTAAAAATATTTTATTTATTTATTCATGAGAGATACAGAGAAAGGCAGAGACATAGGCATATGGAGAAGTAAGCTCCCTGTGGGGATCCTGATGTGGGACTTAATCCCAGAACCCTGGGATCATGATCTGAACTGAAGGCAGATGCTCAACCACTGAACCATCCAGGCACCCCAATACACTTTGAAGTCTTCTCTTTAAAGGCTACTCTCAAAATGGTAGCCAGAATTATCTTTTTAAAAACCTAATGGAGTCTGCTAGTCATTTCTCTGGTCAAAACCCTTTCTATTTGCCATACTCCACTTCATGTTTTTTTCCACAGCACAAATTGAAAATCAAGTTTGTTAAGGAAGCAGATAGGTTGTCAGTTGGTAATATACAGAGAATAATTGCACTGTGCTAAACTAAAATACTGTATAAATATTTGAAGCATGAATATTGCACTGAAAAGCATATTTGAACATAGAATTAAGTTGCTGTTACTATGTAGTTTTGTATCTTGGAAAGTATGAAAAGTATTATTAATCAATTCTGGAATGCTAGATTAAGCAGATATTAAATAGTAAAAAAAAAGGAGTACAATCTTAGCTTAAAACTAAGAGAATCTGTGATGTCTTCTTATTAATATTTACCTTGACTGTGAGTGACATTTAAAAAAATTATTCACTTACTGAAAGACTCTATATAATTCTTTAACTTTGAATCTTTGTTTAATACTATGTTCTCACCATGAATGGTTAAATTATTTTCAAATTCTTCTAGGAATATCTACTGTGTAAAAACAATTTCCTTATTCATTCTATAGATATTTGTTCATCACTGTGGTAGATAAAGGGATTTCAAAAATACAAAGATGGAATGTAATTCCATCTCTCAGTGAACTCTCAGAACAGGATAAGCTATATAGTCTGTAAAATGTTAAAATGCAGGTATAAACTAGTGTGATATAAATACACGGGGCAGAAAATCTAATTCATTCTTCTGGAATGAATTCTAGAACTCATATATTGCTTCCAAGAAGAGATAATTTATTCACATGGATCTTGAAAGTCTAGCAGGATATAGCAGAAGGAAAGGTGAATACACAAGCACAGAGATTTGAGAGATAATGGTTTATTCTGGAAGCTACTGTTAGTGCAGCAGAATATTGAAAATGAAGAAAGGCTTATGATGGATATGAGACCAAACAGTAGGAGTCATAGTACACAAGCTTTGGCTGTTTCTTTAGAGTTACTCTTCATCCTGAAGATGACGATTAGCTACTGAAACCTCTTTAACAAGCAGCTATTATTGCCAGATTTATCCTTTAAAGAAAAAAAAAGTATTTCTAACATGAAGTACTAGTCTGACTGCAAAGCAACTGGTGCTAGGAAGATCAATTGGAAAGCTATTGCCATCTTTCTTATTTTTTTTATTGCCATCTTTAGAAGGAGAAATTTAAGTGCCTGAATTAAATGTCTGGTGATGAAAAGGGAAAAGAGTGAAGGACTTCTTGAGTTACCTAATAGGTAAGATCTATTAAACTCGGTAAATCCAGGAAACTGGCATGAGGGAGTAGGAACAATCTAGGAAGCTCCTTGTCTCCCAACTTATGTGAGTGGCTGCATTGGCCTCCTTACATGTAAGTATGCATTCCTCAATGTAAGAACTTGGATTGGGTAGGAAAGCTGAGAGACAAGCTAGGGCTTCAATTATCTAACATCACTGTAGAATAAGCCTCTTGGTGGCACAAAACAATCAACATTCTTTTATGGCCATGGACTCTGTGGATAAGGAATTCAGAAAGGGCATAGCAGGAATGGCTTGTATCTGTTCTATGATGTCTGTGGCCTCAGGTGGGAAGACTTGAAAGGCTGGGATGACTGGAACACCTAGTGTCTGGAATCATCTGGAGCAATTTTTTTTTTTTTTTTTTTTGGTCTCAGTACTCTTTGACATGTTTATAAAATTTATTGAGGATCAAAAAGCAGTGTTCATGTAGATTATAACATTGATATTTACCATATTAAAAATGAAAACAAATTTTAAAACTATCTTTAATTTATATAAAATAGCTATAATAAGCTCTTTGATATCATATATAACTTTATAAATAAAATAGTTATAAAAAATAAAAATTATAAAAAAATAAAAAATAATAACTATTTTATCCAAAATA
The DNA here is from genome assembly GCF_048164855.1 of Canis lupus baileyi. NCBI lineage: Eukaryota > Metazoa > Chordata > Mammalia > Carnivora > Canidae > Canis > Canis lupus. Next base: position 10,836,050 of record NC_132855.1, on the reverse strand, counting down.
GATAAAATGTGAAAAGAGTTGGGCAGCCCAGGTGGCCCAGTGGTTTAGCACCACCTTCAGCCTAGGGCCTGATCCTGGAGATCCAGAATCAAGTCCCACATCGGCTCCCTACATGGAGCCTGCTTCTCCCTCTACCCGCGTTTCTGCCTCTCTCTCTCTTTCTGTGTCTCTCATGAATAAATAAATAAAATATTTTTTTTAATGTGAAAAGAGTGGCTTACTTTTATATTTTTTCAAAACCTTTTAATTTCGGACTTAATCAAAAACATCATTTCTCATATCTTGCGATGTCCAGTACTACAATATGTTGTTTTAATTGAAGTATACAAAGAAAATCTGACCTTACACAGATGTAAAGTTTGAAAAAGGAGGAATATTTTAAGAGCTTTTTCAGATAATTGAGGATATTTTCCTTCAATACTACACCAAATCTACTTTTTAAGAAAAGTATTTTCTTAAAGTTCAATTGCAGCATGGAATCTGAAACTGTATCTGTGAACTTTTTGCATGTGTTATGTTAAAATCCATTGATATATCTTGTACTTTGAATAGGTCTTTTACCTTTGAATGATTTTTATAGTGTGCACAGGTCTTTAGGAAAATATAGTTTCTCTGAGCTATGCAGATCTTGCAAATATGGATACATTTCATTATAAAAATAAAAAATATTTATTAACATCATCACCTTTGTCATTAGAAAAGTCTCAGGAAGCCATTAAGTGGATAGGGGCAGATAAAAACTCAAAATTTATCATTGACAATCAATATTGTCAATGTATTTCTTGGAAATGATTCTTCTTTTTTTGAGAAAATATTTTTCAGAAACCTAATGATGAGTACCCATAGTTTTTTCAGTCATTTAGTCATTTTATGGTGTTGCATGAAAGAAGAACCTAGTTCAGCCCACAGTTCAGTCGTACCAGTGCTTTTCCTTGAGACAAGCATCATAGTTTAGTATGAAGCAATGTAGTTTAGGCATATTTCCCATCCTGTCATATAGAATATTAAAAAGATGAGTACTAAATGATTTTGATGATAAAATTAATATTTTTTTCTGCATAGCCACAGATATTCTTAAGTGAAAAAGACTTTTTTTTTTTCCTGTAAGTGTATGATGGTGAAGAATTTAGAGTTGGTATGGTGCTTCTGCCTTGATTCATGCCAAGACATCAGAGAGTTTTTGTGCCACTTCAAATATCAACACCATATAAAAGGCAGCCAGGTGTTAGTATTATTAAGAAAATTGTTTTGAACTCACAGAGCCCTTGAAAGAATCTTAGGGGCTCTTAAGAGGTCCATGGGCTAAACTTTGTGAACCACTGATTTTCATTTATATAATTGAGCTGCAATGATTGAGCTGAATGATTTGAAAACTTGCTCAGCTGAGAAATGATTCAAGTTGGCTTCTCTGTCTGTGTACCTGGGTTTCTTTGTAGCATGATAGCTTCAGAGTAGTTGGACACCTTAAATAGAATCAGTGAATGTTACAACAAGCAAGGCAGAAGCTAAATGGCCCTCTATGATTTAACTTCTGAAGTGAAGTAGCATAATTTTTATCATTCTCTATTGTTTAAGTAGTCACACACTTGAGGGCAAGAGGCATATACCTCCACTTCTCAATGGGAAGAGAACTAAAGAATTATCAGCCATGTTTTAAAATTTCCATAGACTGAGTTTGGCCATAAATTATTTACGTTCCTTCAAAGACTTCTATCAAAATCTTATCCCATCAGAAAATCAAGTCCAAGATGCAGAATCTTATCTTATCTAAATCAGGTGTAGGTGTGAATGAGCATCCATGAGTATGGTTCCTTAGTATGATTCCTCTTGATTTGAAGACTTATGCCCTAAAGAGACCTGTTCCATGATGACCCAGCATGCAATAATTATCAGACATAAGACATCATTAAAAAACAAACAAAATTTAAGTAAATTTGAAGGTCAATTTTCCTTTATTAAATGATTTATGAATCAGGCAGCATTACATTTAGTAAGTAGAGAGGAGCTCCAGAGGAGTTGTACAAAATGAAAGATTTTTATAGAAATAAAGGTGGGACAACTAAGTTATTAGCTAAAGAAAAGGATTGTTTCAGGCAAGGTTTCTTTTCCTTAGAGGGGAGAAAAGAGAATCTCATCATGCAGATTATCTCCTCTGCCTTTGGGGGAATGGAGAGGGCCCAGTGGTAGACTCACTCATCAGAAAATCGCTGACCAACTGGTGAAAACTACATTTTATGGGGGTTAGAGATTGAAACTGCAATTCCCTTATGTATTAAGCCCAAGTTTGGGGACTAGGGCCTCAGTGATGCCACTCTGGGCTTGTACTTTTCTATTTAACACCAGCTTAGTTGATATTTCCATTTAAAAAGAGGGGAAATGGGAGGCATACAACAGTCACTCATCATGAGTAATGCTGAAACTTAAAGAGGTGACACTTAAAATCATCTCTGAAAGATGAGTAAAAATTAACTTTAAAATGTGCGCTAATACACAAAAAAATGAACAACATCATTACTTGTCAGGAAGATGCAAATTAAATCAGTGAGTGAGGTGCTTGGATGTCTCAGTGAGTTAAGTGGCTGACTCTAGGTTTCAGCTCAGGTCATGATCTCAGGGCCGTAAGATGGAGCCTGCTTAAAATTCTCTCCATCTCCCTCTGGCTGTCCCCTTGGCTCTCCACTCCCTCTCTCAAGACCAAACAAAAAACCCTATACACAATGCCAAGCATTGGTGAGGATAGAGAGCCACTGTACTTCCATTCACTGTTGTGAGTGTAAACTGTTAAAACCACTTTCAAAAACTGGTAGTATCTTCTTAAGATGGACTTACATACCCCTGATGACCCAAAAATTCCTCTTTTAGGTAAGAACCCAATAGAAATGCCTACATATATTCACCATGCAAAAGAATGTTCAGAGCAGCATTACTTGGTAATTTTCTAGACTTGAAACTACCCAAATGTGTATCAGTAATAGAAAGGATAAGGAAAATGGGTTACATTTTTTATAGTGTTATGCTATAAAGAAATAAAAATGAACTACAACCACATTTGAAAATATGCTTGAAATTTACAAACATAATGAAAGAAGCCCAACATTAAATAGTACATTCTGTATGATTCCATTTGAATAAAGTTCAAAAACAAGCAAAAAAAAAATATGTGAACTGTTCCCATATTGGTGCTATACACTCAAGCATTAAACTGATGCCTTCTGATGGCTCAACATGGCATTTTTATTTTTTAATATAAATCTAAAACAACCCAGAAGTATATGCCTTTATCGTAATCTTACACATCAAGCAAATGTAGAGGGGAAAGATTTTCTTCCTTTTCCATTGCAAAAGTAGCCATTACTGTAATTTCATCCTTATACAACTAAATCTGTATGCAGCAGTATTGCCATGATGGTATTGGTAAGCACACATATGCTCACATGAGTGATTATTCCTCATCATTTGATCTCTTCCATAAAAAGAATAAAAGTTACTGTTGAAATAAATAAGAATAAGGAACACGGCTTATGGTTATGGGCCTAGTGCCTATGATTAAATATTTAACAAGGTTCCATTGGAAGCCTGCATTTTCAGGGATTTATTGTTCTGATATAAAATTCACTGGGATTAAACTAGGCAGACAGCAACTTTTTATTTTCTAAATCTAGTTTAAATTGGTTTGCCTGTTTTATGTTATGAGAGTTTAAAGGGAAAAAAAAAAACATGGTATTCCTTTCTTCCATTATATCTGAGCTTCTTTTACTCAGTGCTTGTCTGAATTTAAAAAGTAATAATAATAAAAAAAAATAAAAAGATAGTTTTATAGACATGCATTTCATGATGGAAAAGAAGAGTGTGAGATAAGTTTCTGGTAATTGGATGGGTTTTCAACTAACCATATTTGCGTCTTTTTTTGCCAAGAATTGTGTGCCATGTGTAAACTGGGGCTTATTGTGTGGGATAAAGTATTTAGTACTGTTTCTGCTCTCCATCAATTGATTTTATCTCCACGAGTAAGTTGATTGATCTTTCCTTTTTTGGGTATTTGTAACTCCTGGCTTTTAATTTAACTTAGCAATAGAAAAGATATTTGTAATAGTATGGATTTTTTTTTGTTTTACTCAGAAATTTAACACTTTTATGCAGTGTCCTTCTTAAATGACTAATTCCAATTGCTCTAAAAAAAAAAACGATTTTCCCCTTTCATTTTAAATAAAAACTGTAAACTAAACAGGACAATGAAAGAGCATCTTGACAGTTATTATTTATAAAACATGGGAGCAAATAGAGGAAAATGAAGAATATGATTAGAGTGTATATAGACGTCACTAATGCTCACTGACTAGAGGTGAGTGCTCACTCTGTTTGGAAGTATAAATTTAATATATAATAATAATTTCATGCACAATTATGAAGCTCAATACACTAGAAATTTTATCAGAAAAGGAAATTAGAAAGCTGAAATAGATTAAATATAAAGGTAGATCACTTGAGAAGATAAGGAAAAAGAGTGAAGGAATCAAGTTCATTCTAAAAATTTGGGCTCGGATACCCATTAAGATAGTAGTGAAAAAGGATACAGGAAAAGAAAATAAAGAGACAGCTAAATGAGGAAGGAGGTGGTGGATGGAATTTGTTTGCCAGAAAGACTATCGTGTGCAGCCAATCTGTAACAGGAAAACTGGAAATGAAACTTGGGAGAGGTCAAGACTGAAGACGTTGAGTTGGAAGTCACCTGTGCAGAGGTGACATAATATTAATTATAGAGCAGAGCATGAAATGAATTTGTTCACTCTAGAATGCCTGTATTAAGGTTGGGAGGAGAAAGAGGAACTGGAAAAACTACAAAATAAGTTCATTGAAGAACAAGGAGAGTTGAGAAAATAAAAAATGTGTTCAAGGATATGCTACCATAAATCTGTAAGGTAGGTTGGCGTAGATGTGTGGAACATATTCTGTAGACAACAGACTCTGCTGGGTGATGCCAAATATAGAATGATGAAAACAATTTAGTCCCTTATTTAAAGAACCTTATAATGACAATTAGAATCACAAAATAAAGATCTTCTAGACACAGTTACTTTATAGAAATCATTTGATGAAGACAACATTAGAAGACATAGCAGGAGAAATATTAGATTTGAAAATGAGTTAGGGTTTACTCTTTTTAAATGCATAGTTTGTAAACCTATTCTCCTTATAGCAGATGTGAATTTCATATACAATTTCCTGAGTCAAAGCATTTTTCCACTTGGCTTTAGGGGAGATAATTGAATGCAAAGATCAGCTGAACTCTGGAGGCAATTAACATCTGATTTAAATTTAGTCTTCCATGGAGTTTGGGTGATTAGACTACCACTTAAGCAGGAATATGTCCATCGGATATCCAGGGGACAAGCACACCTGTTATCACTACAGCCGGTTTGCAAATGCCACTGCTGCTTCATATAAATAAAGAATGAAATGGATAAAAAGCATTTCAAAAGTTTATGATGATGTCACTGTAGGATGTTTTAATGATTTGCACATTTCTTCAGAAATTAATACAGTGTATTTGTTAAAATGACACAGTAACATTTAAAGAAAACATGCTCAGCGAGTAATTGAGTCATTATGGAATGTAACATTCATGTACAAATTAGAGTGTTTTTCCTTATTATGGCTATAAAACCTTTGTCTTACAGAAAATGAGTGAGCAGGCTGGAAAATGAACACTACAAATGAACAGTTGGATATTACTTATAAAAATGATGCAAAAAATATAGAAAATGGATTTCTTTTAAAAAGAGTTAATAATAGGAGCACCTGGGTGGCTCAATCAGTTCAGATAAGTGTCTGCTTTAGCTCAGATCATGATCCTGGGGTTCTAGGATGGAGTCCTGCATCCAGATCTCTACTCAGCAGGGAGTCTGCTTCTCCCTTTCCCTCTCCCTCTGCTCCTCCCCCTCCACTCATGCTCTCTCTCTCAAATAATTAAATAAAAATCTATTTTAAAAAAACATGGGGATCTATGGGTGGCTCAGTGGTTTGGCGCCTGCCTTCGGCCCAGGGTGTGATCCTGGAATCCTGGGATCAATTTCCCACATAGGGCTCCCTGCCCGATGAGCCTGAGGGAGCCTGCTTCTCCCTCTGCCTATGTCTCTGCCTCTCCCTCTGTGTCTCTCATGAATAAATAAAATCTTAAAAAAAAAATAGACCTCAATCTGAATTCAATTCCGCTAAAACCAAAGTCTGTAGGGTTTTTAAGAACCTCAATGAGAGGAAGATCGTAGGTCATTTGTTCGCCAATTGAGTTTATTCAGGGGAAAGTAAACTTTCTCATATCTTTATGACAGGAGATAATTTAATAACTTGAAGCAAGAAGCTCTGTAGAAGTTAGTTCCTACCCTCCCACAAACTGAGAAATAGAGGTGCTATCTTCTTTAATGATTACATTGCAAATAGATAGTTCCCAGATCCTTAAGAAAGACATCCCTGGGCTATAAAACTGGTAAGAGGTGTTAAGATTTACATCTTAAATAGGTAGAGGAGATTTATAACTACAAGTTTTCTTTTTTTAAAAAAATATTGATTTATTCATGAGAGACACAGAGAGAAGCAGAGACATAGGCAGAGGGAGAAGCAGGCTCCCTGCAGGGAGCCCGATGCAGGACTCCATCCCAGGACCCCAGGATCATGCCCTGAGCCGAAGGCAGACATTCAACGGCTGAGCCACCCAGGCATCCCAACTACAAGTTTTCTAAAGTAAAAGCTCTAGGGAAAGGGAAGTCAGTAAATGCTTCTAGAGTCTGGAAGAAGCCAGTCTAAATGTTAATGAAGCTAAGGGAAACATTTTAAGGCCTTCTTTGTCATCAGGAACCACACATTCATAAGGATGCAGCACCTCAAATGTTCCTAAAGGGAATATTTCTTTAATGAAGGAATGAATCAAAAATCAGGATATTGATCGAATATTGCTGCTATTACATAAAGCAATGTTTCTCACTCTTTTCCCAAATTATGACACATAGATATTTGAATGACTCTATGGATTAAATCAGCTCACAGTTAAATTAGACCTACTGAGCGTCCATAGGCCCTACCCAACTACCCTGAGGTGGAGCATCTTAGCACCCCTACGGTTTCTATCAAAAGTATAGGGTAGTGATAACTTTTTTTTTTTTTCATTTAAAAAGGTCATGGTTGGAATGCTTAAACTTGATATCCATGGGTATTAGTCCAACTTCTAAGAGGCAGTGAACTCCTTAAGCAGCCAGAGCACCAGGGTTAGTAAGGTTGCCTCACCATACAGAATTTATAACTAGATCCTATACTTAACAGAAGGGGATACAATTTATGTAGTACAACATGAGAAAACTGTTCCCAAGTAACACTCCTGGATATATTCCCAAGTTTTTCACTTGACCTGATATTTAGATTTTCTTTCCCACTAGACTTCCAGATGCAGGACTATTGTTCCTTTTCCCTTTACCATAGTCATTGGAAAATGTCTTTGACTATAGAATGATACTGGGATGAGACAATTGATACCTGAATTCACTAGTTCACATGTGATTGAACCTTCCATGAGATTTCCCAATAGCTATTCCTCAGTATTCCTTACTTAGAAGAATAAGTAGCAGAAATGAACTTGCAAGTTAATGGAAATAACAATTATTTTCCTCATCACTATTACTCCTTTGTAAGTAGAATGATGCCTCAACTGTTCATCTTATTATTAGACCTCACTTTTCCTCCTCCAGTCTGGCTTCTTCATATCCACCCAAACACCTCTTCTGGTCCACACACTATCTGCTCGAGCTACGCATAGATCCTCATGTGTACTTACACAGTCTTAAACCGAAGGCTTTGTCTTTCCTGAAACATTTTGCCCTTTCCGGCAGCCTATCCAAATGCCAACCATAACTCAACACCTAGATTCACCTCCTTCATTAAGCTTTCTTTTATCGCTCCATCTTTCACTTATCTCTTCTTCAAATGTTCATTGGCTGTGACTGCCTATAGAATTTGTTTTAACATTTCATTCAACATTGACAGAAGGCAGATTATGATGTTCCATAGGTTTATGTTATGTCTTCAGAATGAGTTTTTTTTTTTCTAGAAGACTTTAGCATTTCTTTGTCTTCTCATCACAGTAGGATTTTGATGCATACCTCTTAGAAGAAAACAGATAAGAAAAGTCAATGACATCACAATAGACTTACTTTAGAATTTAGCAATAACAGTACTGTGATGAATAGTCTTAAATTTTAAAAAAATAAAATGGTCTTTCTATTCAGCATAGGGCAACATTAATACTGAGCTATGTTCAAACAAAATTGATCTGTTTAAGTACCCTGATTATTAAAAAAAAATCTATATGGCTAAATCAAATGTGATTACAAAACAGAATTCAATACGCCTAATAATGTTCTGTGAAGATGTAAACACAATTTCTTCTTCTTCACTATTTATCCATTTGTTATGTGAAATTATTCTTTTCTTCCTATTAATATGAAGTATGTCCTTTTCTTTGTTGGCGTGGATGTCAGATGTCTGGCTATAAATTTTGGGATGGGAACTCTGACTACTGTCTATCCAAGATGTTCAAACAAGTAAGATAAGGAATAGACCAGTCTGCCTATTTCCTCACCTCTTTCAATGACTGAGTAAAGCTAAGTTTTGCTCCCTGATATCAATGACCTATAAATATGCTTTAAAGATTGCAAATTAATCCATATCTCGTATCTTACTATCATTTTTTATCCATATCAAATCCACCATGAATTGGTATATCTGTTATGCTCCTTTTAAAATTAATTTCAAATTACATGCTATCTATCCACACTGTAGCTTTTAAAGAAAATCATTTTTTAATTATGCTAGATTAATGATTGCAATATTTCCTAGTTAAGAATTTCATTTGCTCAGAATGGAAATTAAATTGTAAGTTAAAACGAACATCTTGTGTTTTATAGAGAAAAGGAGTCTTAGTTTGGTAACATTAGTCTTTGGGATATATTGAAAGGCCTTATAACAGACACTGAATATTAAAATGTGCTCTTATTAATATCACTATTATTACTGTTTTTACCATCAATATGGCATTTAAGAACCTTCTTAATAAATTTGTAAATGTTTTGATCTATCAAAATTGTTACTTTCCATAATAGTATTGATTGTGCTCTTAAACATTCCCGAATTTTGATAGTTTTCAATTAGAATAGAAATACTATAAAAGAAATATTCCCTTGATTACTCTTGCTCCAACTGAGACTTTTTCTGAATATACTGGGATCATACTCGAGGATAAGTTGACAATTTCTTTTGGTAGAAAACAAAGATATCATAGCCAAGTTTTCTTAAACTTGTACGAAAACTTTTCTAAAATTAAATCTTTCTGTGCATACAACAATAATATCTAACCAGTTTATTTCCAACTTCTCTTTATCAAGCTTATTTATGATTGATCTATATGAAAATATGATCCAAATATCCACATTAATAGATAGTAAATGTAGGTGGTGTATGTTATTGAGATTTTTAAAATGTTAATTTGGAAATTGGTAATATTTACTTTGACTTTTTAGGCAAAGAGAATTGAGATTGGTCTATAGGCAGGTAATTTGGACATTTTATCTGTGTGTTAGACTTGACTATTTTCTGAAGAAAACCTCAATTTATGCCTGAGACTTAGTACAGAAATGATGTAGACTATCTTGTCAGATATCAGGTTATAATATATTTATATGAGGATGTCACTGTTTTCTTCACTCACAGTATGGTCTTGCCTTCAGTTGGCAGCAAAGGTTAGCTGCACTCCAGGCTTTAGCACAAAATAGAACCTCTGACTCTGAATGTCTGAAGTGATTATCAGTGAGGATGCCCACTCAGTTCACTGGATCATCTTATGATTATTTACTTATTTAATTCATTGTTCCAGTTTTCCTAAACCATCAGAAAGGCTTGTGGAAAATTTGTCTGAAGTGTTGACTATGTATCACCTTGCCTTGAAAAGAATGCTGTGTGTTTAATGCAGGATTGTCTTTATTTTGGACACATGGAAGATATTTTTGGGTCTCAGTTCAAAAAAAAAATCAGGATATTTTTTAAAATGTGGGAAATAGTAAAAGCTTATTATAACTGACCTTGTTCACCTTTTAACTTTGCTTTTAGGAAGCTAAGAGAAAATTGCCTATTTCTAGCAACTTGTGGGATAGATTACTATATATCCTCCTAACATTTCCTGAGAGAGTTTTGTTTCTACATCCTCAGTTTTACTTTGACTTGATTTCCACATCTATTTGCTTTCTCTAAATTCTTTGGAAACAAGACATCATTCAACAAAATAATTATTTAAAATACTTCGGAAACTCCAAAGTGAATCAAAACTTAGCTTAGAAAAGAAGGAAGCATCAATGCTAATTAAGAGGAAGAAAGAAGGATCAATGACATCTGTGGAGTTCAAATCATGACAGGCATTCTTCTAAACATGTATAGTTTCAGTTATCACCACAACCATGTAAACTATTATAATATCACCTGTTACTACTGAAAACTTATTCTTCTGAGTATTCATTTAATTTCTTTATATATATTTTAAAATTTAACCTAATAGTCTTCTGAGGTAGGCAGTAGGATTATCCTACTAAGGTTCAAATAGGGTAAATAATCTTGACTGAGATGGTACAGCTAGTATCTAGAGAAACAAGGATCCATACCCAGATGTTCCAGCTCCAGAACCTTTAATCTTAGCATGCCATGCTTTTCCTTATTATCTCCCATTTAATCAGTAAGGAAACTGGTCCTCTAAATATGTAACTAATTTTATATAGCCCACGTGTGTTGGAGCTTAGCTTCAGAGCCAATCTATTGGCAATGGAATCTGTGCTGTTATCCTCTATATCACTCTGCCTTCCAAACACATGTTATATTCCTGGAATTACTCTATGCCAATGTTTCAAAAATACCTTTCCATGAAACTTTAGCTAATGTAGTTATTTGAGTAAAGGCTTCCCAAGGTAAAAGAAATTTGGGAAATATTGAGTTAAACAGTTATCTGCACCTAGGAATAACTCAGAACCCTTAGTGTACTAATGCATTTTCCAAATACACTTGACAATGAGTCGTTTTTATTTAACTGTCTTCCAAGATGAGTAACCTATTTTGAAACCACTATTTTTTTTTTGCTACATTTCAGATTATTTTATGTTTCTTACGACCTAGTGAGTTCTCAGGGGTTTCATGAGGATCATACATAGAGTATCAAACCTATCTTTGGTTTGGAGTAATCAAACCTAGCACAAAAGGCAATAATTTGAAATATGTGAAGATTAGTCAGATGTCGTGATTAAGCTAATTGAATGATCTGTTAATAGATCATTTTCTGATATTTATTTAGTCATTAAAATAACAAGAGTGTAATAAATTTTAAAGATTAAATTATTTTGCTTGTATGTTGAAAGGACAAAAAAACATTTACTAATGAAGCAATTCTCAAAGGGTGTAATAAAGGCTTTCTACAGAAATAAACTGTCGTAGTACATGAAAAACAGAGAAATAATCTTCATTATGTAAGCCAAATTGTATTTCACCTATACAAATGGGTATTTCCCTTGAATCATCTAAATTTTCTTTTATTTCTTCTTTAAATTTAAGCCAGTGTCCTTTGGTCAGGCTTCTTATGAAGCTAAACTGATTATCTCAACAGTTTAAAAATATTCTTTGATAAGAACTCATTTATTTAGAAATACCAAATACACAAAAAAGAGCTTACTTAAATTTCACATAATAATACGTGATTGTAAAGAGAGAGCAAAAGAAAGAGGAAAAGGCAGAATGCTGATTGAATTTAAACTGGGAGATATTTTCTTAAAAAGTTTATGATTTCCTGGCTTACTACTTTTAACAACTACAGACTAAAATATAAGTTGGTATTAGTAAAATCAACTGAGTTATTAAAAAAATAAGATGTATAAGTAACTAATATTTTAGAATTGTATTTCATAATATTAAATTTCCAGGTTAAAAAAATTCCAGGTTATTTCATTAATTTTAAACTTCCTGTACAATGAGAAACATGCAAACAACACTTAATTCATCACATACCCTGAATCAATAGGGTTCAAATTAATTTTCTCTAGAAATGTTTTAGCTCTCATATTCTCTGGACAAAATCTTTTGGTAGTAAATTAAATGGATGTTTCATCTGACCCACTGATGTCTTAGATTAATGGAACCATACTAATTCTATTTAATTTGTATATGAATTTAATTGTATCTTCCCTGGGCCTCAGTTTTCTCTATTATGAAATGGCAATAGTTTTATGAGAATTGTCTTAGAATTATATTGCCACGTAACAAATTACCACAAACTTAGTCACCATTTGTTCTATAGGTGAGACATCTGGACACAGCGTGGCTCAGCTGGTTAGGGCCTTACAAAGCCAAAATCAGGATGTTAGCTAGCCTGGGCTACTGCTAGAGATCTGGCTAAGAACCTCCTTCTAGGCTCATTCAGGCTGTTGACAAAACTCAGTTCTTCTCAGCTATAGGGTTTCACAACTTTCAGTGCCTGGACCCCTTAATCTTCAAAACCAGCAGCAGTGCTTTAGGCCTTCCCCTATGCTTTAAATCTCTCTGACTTTCTCTCTCTTTCCTCTTCTGTTTTTTTTTTCTTTTTCAATTAATAGAATAATACTTGTTAGAGCAATTTTAGACTTATAGAAAAATTAGGAGGTAGTGCAGAGAATCTCCATATGTTTTCCTTCCTCCCAGTTTCCCCATTTATTAACATCTTGTATTAGTGTGATACATTTGTTACAATTAATGGACCAATATTATTGCCATTTATTATATAGTTATTTTTATTAACTGGCCTATGGATTACATTAAGGTTTAGTATTTGTATTGTAGTATTCTTTTGTTTTGTAGTATTCTATGGGGTTTTACAAATTCATGTCACGTATCTATCATTACCATATCATGTAGAATAGTTTCACCTCTAAAAAGAAAAAAAAAAAATCCTGGGCTTCACCTATTCATCCCTCTCCTCTTTTATCCAAACCCCTGGTAACCAATGATCTTTTTACTGCCCCCATAGTTTTGCCTTTTCCAGAATGTCAGAATGTTGAAATCATAGTTTGTAGCTTTTTTGGATTGGCTACTTTCACTTAGTAATATGCATTTAAGGTTCTTCTCTGACTTTTCATGGCTTGACAGCATGTTTCTTTTCAGTGATAAATAATATTCTGTTGTCCAGATGTACCAAAGGTTGTTTAACCATTCACTTACTGAAGGACATTTTGGTTGCTTCCTGATTTGGGCAATTATAAAAATAATCTCCAATTATTTAGATGGTCTAAATGTCTGTGTACGAGTTTTTGTGTAGATAGAAATTTCCAATTCATGTGGGTAAACTGGGTAGAATGATTGGTGGATTATATGGTAAAAAATATGTTGCGTTCAGTAAAAAAAAAAAACCACCAAACTGTCTTCCAAAGTTGCTGCATCATTTTGCATTCTCACCAACAATGAATGAGAGTTTCTATCCCTCCACATACCACCAGCATTTGATATTGTCAGTGTTCTGGATTTTGGCCATTCTAAAAGCTTGTAGTGATATTTCATTTTTGTTTAATTAATATCTCTGTAACAACATATAAAGGGGGAACATTTTCCATAACCCTATTTTCCATCTGTATATCTTTTTTGACAAGGTGTCTGTTAAGACCTTTAACTCATTTTTAATAAGTTTTTTTATTACTGTTTTAAGAGTTACTTGTTTATTGTGAATAATAGTCCTTTGTCAGATATGTCTTTTGCAAAGATTTCTTTCCAGTCTTTGGTTTGTCTATTTTCTTGAGCCTTTCACAAAGCAGATATTTTTAATTTTAATGAAGTCTAGTTTATCAATTATTTATCCAATGGAGCATGCCTTTGGTGTTGTACTTAAAAGTTATAAATAAATAAATAAATAAATAAATAAATAAATAAATAAACAAACAAACAGACAGATAAATGTTATCACCATACTGAGGCACCTGGGTGGCTCAGTTGGTTAAATGTCTGACTTGACTTCGGCTCAGGTCATGATCTCAGACTTGTGAGAATGAGCCCCATGTTGGGGTCTGCACTGGATATGGAGCCTGCTCAAAATTCTTTCTCTCCCTCTGCTCCTCTGCCTCTTAAAAAAAAAAAAAAAATTAACATCATACTCAACGTCATCTAGGTTTCCTCCTATGTTGTCTTCTAGGAGTTTTACAGTTTTGTGTTTTCCATTTAGGTCTGTGATTCACATTGAGTTAATTTTTGTGAAGAGTGTAAAATTGTGTCTAGACCCATTTTATTGCATGTTGATATCCAATTGTTCTGGCACCATTTGTTGAAAATATTCTCTTTGATCCATTGCATTGCATTTGCTCTTTTGTCAAAGACCAGTTGACTCTATTTATGTGAATCTCTTCTGGGCTCTCTATTCTGTTCCTTTGATCTATTTGCCCATTCCATTGACACTACCACACTGTCTTGAGTACTGTAGTTTTAGAGTGAGTCTTGAAGTTGGGTAGTATCAGCCTTCCAACTTGTTCTTCTCCTTCAATACAATGTTGGTTTTCTGACTCTTTTGCTTCCCTCTATAAACTTTAGAACCTGTTTCTCAATATTCACAAAATAACTAGCTGGGATTTTTTTTTTTTATGATAGTCACAGAGAGAGAGAGAGGCAGAGACACAGGCAGAGGGAGAAGCAGGCTCCATGCACTGGGAGCCCGACGTGGGATTCGATCCCGGGTCTCCAGGATCGCACCCTGGGCCAAAGGCAGGCGCCAAACCGCTGTGCCACCCAGGGATCCCTAGCTGGGATTTTTATTGGGTTTGTATTGAATCTATAAATCAAGTTGAGAAAAACTGACCTCAAGACAATATTGAGTCTTCCTACCCTTGAACATGGAATATTTCTCCATTTACTTAATTTTTCTTTTATTATGTTCATCAGAGTTTTGTAGTTTTCCTCATAGAAAGTTTTGTATATTTTTTTAGATTTATACTTCAGTATTTCAGGTTGGGGGATGCTAATGTAAGTAATATTGTGGTTTTAAATTCAAATTCTATCCATTGCTGTATATGGGAAAATAATTGAATTTTGTACATTAATCTTGTATCCTGGAATCTTGCTTTAATCACCTATTAGTCCCAGGATGTATTTTGTCATTTCTTTCAGACTTTCTGTATAACCAATTATGTCGTCTGTGAACAAAGATAGTTTTCTTTCTTTTCAATCTATATACCTTTTATTTCCTTTTCGTGTCCTACTGTATTAGCTAGAACTCCCAGTACAACATTGAAAAGGAATGGTGAGATTAGACATCCTTGCCTTGTACCTGATCTTCATGGGAAAGCTTCAAGTTTCTTGCTGTTATATAAGACATTTCTATAGGTATGTTTTAGATTTCCTTTATCAAGGTGAGAAAGTATCCTTATATTCCTAATTTACTCTAATCTAGTATCATGAATAGATACTAGATTTTGTCAAATGCTTTTTTCTGCATATATTGATAAGATGATCTGATTGTCTTTCTTTTTTAGCCCCTATTATCGTGATGGATTTAATTAATTGCTTTTTGAATGTTGAACCAGCCTTTCATATTGAGAAAAATCCCAATTGGCCATGGTGTACAATTATTTTTATACATTATTAGATTCTGTTTGCTAATATTTTTGCATCTGTATTCATGAGAGATATTGGTCTGTAGTTTTCTTTTATTGTAATAATCTTTGTCTGGTTTTGATATTCGGGCAATGCTGACCTCATAGAATGTGTTAGGAAGTATTTGCTCTGTTTGTATTCTATGAAAGAGATGGTATAGTATCATTATGATTTCTTTCTTAAATGTTCATTAAAATTCACTAGTGAACTCATTTGGGCCATGTGCTTTCTGTTTTAGAATGTTATTAATTATTAATTCACCTTTTTAATAGCTGTAGGTTTATTCAGATCATCTATATCCCTTGCATGAGTTTTTGCAAATTGTGCTTTCAAGATACTGCTCCATTAGTATTTTGTTGTTCTTATCCTTTTAATGTCCATTAGATCTATAGTGGTGTCCCTTCTTTCAATTCTGATATTAATGATTTGTGTCCTCTCTTTTTTTCTTAGGTAGCTTGGCCAAAGGCTTATTGATTTTATTGATCTTTTCCTAGAACTAATGTTTTATTTCAATGATTTTTCTTTGTTGATTTCTTATTTTCAATTTCTTTGATTTCTGCTCTAATTCTTTTTTTTTTTTCTGCTTGCCTTGGATTTTATATGCTCTAGTTTTTCTAGTTTCCTAAAATGGAAACTTAGATTATTGATTTTGTATCTTTCTTCTTTTTTAATATATGTGTTCAAGTCTATAAATATGCCTCTGAACACTGCTTTCATTGTCTCCCACAAGTTTTTATAATTTTTGTTTTCATTTTCATTTGGTCCTCAGTATCTTTTATTTATTTTGATATTTCTTCTTTGACTAATGCATTACTTAAAAGTGTGTTGTTTAATTCCACATATTTGGGGATTTTCCAGTTATTTTTCTATTAACTTTTAGTTTTATTCCATTATAATTTGTGAGCAGACATTGTATGATTCCTCTTTAAATTTGTTACTGTGTGTCTAGTGGCCCAGAATGGGTCCATTTTGGTGAATGTTTCACATAAGCTTGAAAAAAAATGCATATTCTGCTGCTCTTGGATAGAATGTTCTATAAATGTCAGTATATCCAGTTAATTGGTAAGATCATTAAGTTCAGCTCTCTGATGGTTCTCTTTTTATTATTTTATCTACAAATAATTAGTTTGCTCAATTTCTCACTCTCTCTTTCTTCTGAAACCCTATTTACTCATTATCTATTTGATATTGTCCCACAGACATCTGCTACTTTTTCTAATTCTTCAGTCTTCTATCCTTTAATATTTAGATTGGCCAATTTCTGTTTCTCTTTAAATTCACAGAACTGTTGCTCCACCCAGTATTCTGGAAGACGATACCAATAATTTCTGATATATTTTTCATTTTAATCATTATACTATTTCTTTCTATCTCTATGCATCCTTTTCTGTTAGATCCTTAACTTATCAATCACAGTTACTTTGAATGCCTTGCTTAATAATATTAACTTCTGGGCTATACATCTCCTGACTGATATTCACATTTTCCTGCATTTTTACATATGCTGTAATTTTTGGTTGCAAATCAGATGTGGTTGTAAATGAATAATAGAGAGGAAATAAAATAATATTTACCAGTAAATATTTACCCACTTTTCTGTTAGACTTTTAATGTATGAAGTTGAGTAAATCTAACCTGACATTGATTGGGTCTAGATATCTCTGCAGCTTTACTTGCATTCACTTTACCATGGCAGGCAAGAATTTTATGGGTGTAGCCATACAGTCATACTTTCCCTGCAACAGGGTTTGGATCTGAATATCAGCCAGAATTTGCATGTCTCTGTATAGCTCAGCTGCCAGCTTTCCAAACCATGGAAGAGTTCTACCTGCTTTATCGTTTGGTTGCCAATTTTGGGGACAATCTGTTTGCCACCCAATTCTGCTCTCCAGTTTTCTGGCCTTCAGGTGATTTCTATTCTCCTGCTACCTAGACATCACTCTTTGGAAAACATTTGTTGTGCATTTAGAGATGGTGTAAGGACTCTTAAAAGGATTACTCTCAGTTCTCAGCTCTTCCCCAGACTTTGAAAGAATGCCTGGAGACCAAAAAGGGATTTCTCAGCTCTCCTAAGCAGTTCTTGCCTTGCTCTTGATGGTGGCATAGAGTTACACGGAGTAATTTTTCTCTGTTCTCCTATTAGCCCTGACCTTTAGCAGATTGTTGCCTTGCACTTGGTGAAGGCCCTATCTATCTTAGGGAGCTCCTTCATCCCTTCTGACCTATTCTCAGCCTTCAGTTAGAACTGTGATGCAAACCTTGAGGTTTCCTAGAAAGGTTTTGTTGGATGGGTGCAGACTCATTCTGAGTTTGAGGGTTCACTGGGATTCAAATCCATCATATTGGCAACACCATGTATTCTCCAAAATCACAATGATCACACACTTGAGATTTTAAGAATGGTTTGTAACCACCTCATGTGGCTACTTAACTGAGAAAGTTTGCATATCTCTAGGGACTCAAAGCAAGAAAATGGAATTCTGTGGAAAACAAACTCCAACAAAAAAAAAATAAGAGTTAAAAGAAAATAGTTGCTTGAATAAGTCAAAGAAAGAGCATTTGCTTTGATTCCTGTATGTCCATAATTGCATGATCTGTGAAGAATGTTTGTTCAGAGCTTATCTATAGGGAGTAGGTTTTGATTGTTTCTTGGCCATTTTAAAGTAAAATTACTATTAAATATACCATTTTTAAATATCTATATTAATAAAAATATTTTCAAGTTAAAGGATTCCTCTTAAAGAAAAATTAGCTGAAAATAAGTCATTTTTAAAACATTGATATGTTTTCTTAATATTCTTATAAGCCCGTGGTAAAGTTTGGCAATTCTGAGAGACTGGGAAAATTCACCTTTCATGGTAGTTACCAAGCTTAACTGTTTATTGGCATGACCTGGTAAGGCTTTCAAAAAGCGCAAATTTGTTTAACTACTCCACTCCCCAGGCTCAGCATTTTTTATTATAAGGTTTTATTTACATATTTGAGAGAGACAGAGATACACAAGCAGGGAGGAGAGAGAAAAGTAGGCTCCCTGAGTTCCAAACTCCAGACATTTGGTTATCTAACTAATGTATATCACATCTGACAAAATGTTCTGCATGAGAGATGGTAGATATGTACCTACATCACAATCATATAATAAAATGTGTAACTTACTAGCTTATCATGGACTGTTTATGTAAAATATAGTGTAAAACAAGTAAATGTTAGCTTTTTATTATTATTTTACTATTATTTGCATTGTTTATATATTATTTATATATATAAATGACAAGTATTCTTGTAAGATAGAGGTAGACGGAGCATTCACAGGAACAGAGGAGGAGGCAAAGTACTCATGGAGACAGAGGTTGGAGTCAAGTGGTCATAAGTCAAATAATGTCAATAGTCACCAAAACCCAAAAGAGGCAAGGAATAGATTTTCCTTTGCAGCCTCTGAAGGGAACGTGGCCCTGCTGACAACCTGATTTCAGACTTCTGGCGTGGATCATTATGAGACATTAATTTCTGCATTTTAAGCCACTCAGTTTTTGATATTTTTCTACAATAGCTAAAAGAAATAGATACAACCCCTTTGTATATCCTGGTAATAGTCTGAAATAAAAGAATTTGTTCTGTTTGCTACACATACAAAAATGCAAGAGACCCATGAGAATTGTCTTCCAACAACAACCATAACGCATTTTACACTATCTTGGTTTCTGGAGAATTCTTTTGTAAGTATGACAGTCTGTCTGCCACTGGATTATATGACCAATAGAGGCTAGACCAAACCCATTCATTTGCCTCATATGGCATTTCATTAAGGTTATTATCAGCAGGACTCCAAGCAGCAAAATGAAGCCAGTCTCTAGTACTGACATTAAACATGGCCACCTAGGTACCAGACAAAACAGCTGAACAAAATCCATACATTATTAGTATCTACTTTGGAAAGACAGGTGGCTTTCTACTTATGTTTCTGCATTGACATTTCAATATAAATAAATGTTGAATAAATAAGGAGTCGATGATCTTTCCACAAATCTACCTTGAGTAAACAAGGATAGCTTTATTTTGGAGAGATCTCATCAGTCTTCTGAGGCCTCATAGTCTACTCTTGGCATTTCTTTAATAACTTCGAGGTCTCTTATGACTGCCTTTAAGATGTAAATTGCAGTGTGTGATATGTGTGTGTGTGTGATCACACATTATATATATATATATATATATTATATTTATATATATTTTATATTTTATATATAAAATATATAACATAACAATTACATTACAATATATCACATATTATATATTTATATTATATATTTTATATATTTATTTTATGAATGTAAAAATATATAAAATATACAACATAATTACATTAAAATGTATATTATAAAATGTATAATAGTTTTTGTATATGGTGTGAGGTAGGAGTCCAACTTCACTCTTTCGCAGGTGGAAATCCAGTTGCCCTAAAATTCTGTACAGTATTAGTACATGCACAATTTCATGTAAGCACTGTCATGAGAAGTTTAACTTGTTAACTAATCTTAATGTAAATGGCCACACATGACTGTTGGCTCCTGTATTGGACAGCACTGAACTAGATAAATATCACCTGATTAAATTCCATTTTTAAAAAGTGCAAGAAAGAAAAAGAAAAGAAAACAATAATGTGTTCTGTAAAAAAATATTCTTGAAGGACAAGAGGAATATATCACTGTACTAAAGATTGGAAGAAATTATTTTTAAAAATATTTTATTTATTTATTCATGACAGAGACAGAGAGAGAGAGAGAGAGAGAGAGAGAGAGGCAGAGACACAGGCAGAGGGAGAAGCAGGCTCCATGCGGGGTGCCGGTAGTATGACTCGATCCCAGGTCCCCAGGATCATACCCCAGGCAGAAGGCGGTGCCAAGCCTCTGGGCCATTGGGGCTGCCCAGAAGAAATTAATTGTAGCTTTCTGAAAATTGTTTACTATCTGGACCAGAAGAAAATTTAAACAAACAACAAAACCTTGTTACCCACAAAGAGATAAGAGTGACAGAGAACAGAAGTCAAACTATGGATTAAAGATGTTACTGCTATGAAAGAGCAAACACTGGAATAGAATTAATAATGAAAGATAAAATAATGTAAAAGAATCTCTCCTGAGGCTTAAAAAATCATGAATATGCAGATCAAAAGAGCTTATTAAAGTTAGATCAAATTAATGAAAAGAGACACCAAGGAAAATCCTCTTACTCTTTCTATAAAAGGTTAATGAAAATAATTCTACAGTCACTCAAATTGCCTACAAAAGAACAAAATCAAACTGTTGGTTTTCTACTTGCCATAAAATATGAATGGGCTAACAATGTTTATAGAATTTTGAGAGACGAGAGTTTGGTGACCCCAGAATTCTCTAATAACATAATAGGTTTCGATACTTCTAGAAAAAGGTAAAATATTCTCAAAAATATCAAGGGCTAAAACAATACTGGCCATGAATATTCCTCAAAAACAATTACTAGAAAATCAGACTTTAGTTAAAATAGGAACACAAAAATACAAAATTATTAGTGAATCTGAATAGGAGCTAAACCTTTAAAATAGTTCAATAAGGGCAGCCTGGGTGGCTCAGCAGTTTAAGTGCCGCCGTCAGCCCAGGGTATGATCCTGGAGGCCCAGGATCGAGTCCTACGTCAGGCTCCCTGCATGGAGCCTGCTTCTCCCTCTGCCTGTGTCTCTGCCTCTCTCTCTCTCTCTCCTCTCTGTATCTCTCTTGAATAAATAAATACAATCGTTAAAAAAAATAGTTCAATAAAATTACATCTAAAAATACATTTATTTGGAGACATCAATTTTATGGAAATATATTTAAATATAAATCATTTAAGGTAAGCTGGATGTTCAGATATATCTTAATGTGTGTAAAAACAAGAGTAGTTGGAAAATAAAATGCAGCAAATATCTCATTTTCTATTCTATGGTTAAATAGAATAATAAATGTTAAAAATATTTTTGAAAAATGTAATGTATTCTACGGTTAAATAGAATAATAAATGTTAAACATATTTTTGAAAAATTTAATGAGAATTATTTGTAAACAGTAACTCTAGTAACACTGATAACATAAAAATCACTGAAGAAGCATAAGACAAAAAAGTCAACACAGTAAAAGTTTAAAAATATTGAAAAAGTACAAGTAAATGTGGAAATTAGAAAGGACTAGATCCAAGGGAAGTACAGGCAAGCATATCTATTATGGTAATAATATAACTTTTTTCTCCCTCGTTATAAAATAGTCTTAACTACAAATCTAATCTACACTGCTTATCTGAGCCGAAACTAAAATAAAATTTCTGAGAAATGTCAAAAACAAAAAGAATTGTATAGTTTTACCAGATCAAATCAAATGGAAATAAGTATGATTATTTAGGGTTAGGGTTTTATGCAAAATAAAATACATATCCAAAACACTGAATGAGGGACGCCTGGGTGGCTGAGCAGTTAAGCATTTGCCTTTGGCTCAGGGTGTGATCCTGGGGTCCCAGGATCGAGTCCCACATCTGGGTCCCTGCATGGAAGCTGCTTCTCCCTCTGCCTATGTCTCTGCCTGTGTCTCTCATGAATAAATAAATAAAATCTTAAAAAAAAAAAAAACAGAAACAAAACAACAACAAAAGACACTGAGAGAGAAGGTAATTATATATTCACAAAAGATGCAATGTACAAAGAAAATTCAATATTGATGAAGCATTGAGGTTTAAATAGCAAGAGCATTAAATGAAATAAGTCAGTCAGAGAATGACAAATACCATATAATTTCACACATATGTGGAATTTAAGGAACAAACGAGCAAAGCAGGGAAAAAGAGAAAGAGAAAGAGACAGCAAATCAAGAAACAGACTCTTAACTGTAGACAACAAACTGAAGATGGAGAAAAAGGCTCCAACGAAAAATCTGGGTGGCCTCTAAAAGCTAAGAGCCAACAGCCACCAAGTTTTCCAGGACTTCAGTACTGCAACTACACGGAACTGAATTTTTCCAGTAACCTGAGTGAGCTTAGAAATGGAATTCATCTCCAGAGCCACCAGAAAGAAACAGACCCTTTTTAACGCCTTGATTACAGCCTTGTGAAACCAGGAACAGAGAACCAGTTGGGTCACTGCCTAGACTTCTGGCCCACAGGGACTCTAAGATAATAAATAGGCATTTTTGGTAATTTGTATAGCAGCCGTAATGAACTAAACGATAAGAAAAAAATTTTTTCCTAATGATAGGTCAGAGATTAAACAAACAAACCAAAAATCATTGCTGGAAGACAGGCAGCTATATTTAATACTGACAAAATATAAATTATTTCAGATTTTCCAAAAAAACAACATGTTCATATGTATACCGAGCTGTAAAGATGTCCATACTCTGTAATGTGCTATTTCTGTCTTTAACAATCTTTAACTGTAAGGAACTAATTAGAGCTGAGGACCAATATTCAAATAGAAGGGTATTATTCAGGGACCCTTGGGTGGCTCAGCGGTTTAGCGCCTGCCTTCAGCCCAGAGTGTGATCCTGGAGTCCCAGGATCGAGTCCCACATCAGGGTCCCTGCGTGGAGCCTGCTTCTCCCTCTGCCTGTGTCTCTGCCTCTCTCTTTCTCTCTCTCCCTGTGTCTCTCATGAATAAATAAATAAAATATTTTAAAAAGAAGGGTATTATTCATAATAGCAAAACATTTGGAAGTCACCTTTACTCCCAAATTAATAAATTATCATAATTTATATGTTGGAATATTATTAAGTCAATAATTTCATACTACCAAAAATGATTTAAATGTATTGATGCACCCAAATATACCCAAAAACAGTGCTAAATGAAAACATGTGCTTCAAAAATAAACAAAAATCTCTCTCTCCCTTTCTCTCTCTTTCTCTCTCTCTCGGCCTTTCCAGCTAGACACACACATGCACCACAGTCATGAAATCATACCATATATCAAATACTTATGTAAATTTTAAAATTTTTTTTTTACTTTAACTCCATTATAGTTAACATACAGTGTGATACGAGTTTCAGTTATACAATATAGTGGTTCAACAGTTTCATCTATTACTCAGTGCTCATGAAGATTAAAATCGTGTACTTTTAATCCCCTTTACATGTTTTGCCCACCCCCCACCCATCTTCCCTCCGGTAACCATGTGTTTATTCTCTATAGTTAGGAGTCTGGTTTTTGGTTTCTCTTTTCTTTCCTCCTTTGTTCATTTGCTTCATTTCTTAAATTCCACAAATGAGTGAAATCATACGTTATTTATCTTTTTCAGACTGCCTTATTTTGCTTAGTATTATACTCTTTTAGCTCCATCCATGTTGTTTCAAACAGCAAGATTTCATCCATGTTTATAGCTGAATATAATAATAATTCTATTATATATGTTCCTATCGATAAATAGATATCTATCGATCTCTCTGATCTGACACATCTAGACATACCTAGATGTTGTTCTAACCAATATCATAAAAATGACTGCCTGTGCTGTTTTCTAGAATTTTTTATGGTTTCAGGTCTCACAGTTAGGTCCTTAATCCATTTTGAGTTTATTTTTTATGTGTGGGATAAGAAAGCGACCCAGTTTCATTCTTTTGCATGGTTATCCAGTTTTCCAACACCATTTGTTGAAGAGACTGTCTTTTTCACACTGCATATTCTTTCATGCTTTATTAAAGATTAATTGATCATATAATTGTGAGTTTATTTCTGAGCTATTTTGTTCTGTTGATCAATGTGTCTATTTTTTGTAGTAGTACTATATTGCTTTGACTACTACAGATTTGTAATATAACTTGAAGTTTGGAATTGTGATTCCTCCAGCTTTGTTTTTCAAGATTGCTTTGGTTCTTTGGAATCTTTTGTGGTTCCATACAAATTTTAGGATTTTTCTAGTTCTGTGGAAAATGCTGTTGGTATTTTGATAGGGATTGCATTAAATGTAAATCGTTTTGGATAGTATAGACATTTTAACAATATTTGTTCTTCCAATCCACGAACATGGAATGTATTTCTATTTATTTGTGTTGTCTTCGAGTTCCTTCATCAGTGTTTTATAGTTTTCAGAGTATAGGTCTTTTACCTCCTTGGTTAAGTTAATTTCTAGGTATTTTATTTTTGGTGCAATTGTAAGTAGGATTGTTTCCTTAATTTCTCTTTCTGCTACTTCCCTATTAAAGTATAGAAATGCAATGGTTGGGTGCCTGGGTGGCTCAATTGGTTAAGCGTCTGGCTCTTGGTTTCAGCGCAGATCATGATCTCATGGATCATGAGAGAGAGCTCTACACTTAGTGGGGAATCTGCTTGAGCTTCTCTCCCTCTGGCCCTACCCCCCTATTCAAATAAATAAATATATCTTTAAAAAAAAAGAAGAAGATGGATTTCTGTACATTGATTTTGTATCTGTGACTTTACTGAATTCGTTTATCAGTTCTAGTAGTTTTTTGGTGGAGTCTTTTGTTTTTTGTTTGTTTTTAAAGATTTTATTTATTTATTCATGAGAGAAACAGAAAGAATGGCAGACACAGGCAAAGGGAGAAGTTGGCTTCCTGTGGGGAGCTCGATGCAGGACTCAATCCCAGGACCCTAGGATTATGATTTTAGCCAAAGGCAGATGCTCAACTACTGAGCCACCCAGCTGTCCTTTGGTGGAGTCTTTTGAGTTTTCTGTATATAGTATATCATCTGCAAATAGTGAAAGTTTTACCTCTTCCTTACAAATTTGGATGCTTTTTTTTGCTTTTTGTTGTCTGGTTGCTGTGGTTAGGACTTCCATACTATGTTGAATTAAAGTGTTGAGAGTAGACATCCTTATCTTGTTCCTGACCATAGAGGAAGAACTCTCAGTTTTTCCCCATTGAGGATGATGTTATCTGTGGGTTTTTCAAAGATGGCCTTTATTATGTTGAGCTTTGGTCCCTCTAAACCTGCTTTGCAGAAGGTTTTTATCATGATTGGATGTTGTACTTTGTCAAATGTTTTTTTCTGCATTTATTGAGATAATGCAATATGGCTTTCATCCTTTCTCTTATTGATGTGATGTATCATGTTGATTGATTTGTGAGTTTGAACCACCGTTGGATCCCAGAAATAATACCCACTTGATCGAGGTGAGTGATTTTTTAATGTATTATTGGATTTGGTTTGTTAATATTTTGTTGAGGATTTTTGCATCTATATTCATCAGAGATACTGGCCTGGAGTTCTCTTTTTTGTGAGGTCTTTATCTGGTTTTGGTATCAGAGTAATGCTGGCCTTATAGAAAGAATTTGCAAGTTTTCTTCTATTTTTTTGGAAAAGTTTAAGAAAAATAGATAACTCTTCTTTAAATATTTTGTAAAATTCATCTCTGATGCATCTACTCCTGGACTTTTGTTTATTGGAATTTTTTTATTACTGATTCAGTTTCTTTGCTGGTAATTGATCTGTTCAAATTTTCTACTTCTTGCTTCAGTGTTTATAGGTTATACATTTCTAGGAATTTTTCCATTTCTTCTAGGTTGTCCAATTTGTTGGCATATAATTTTTCATAATATTCTCTTACTATCATTTGTATTTTGGTGTAAGTTTTTATTTCTCCTTTATTATTTGTGATTTGTCTGTGTGTGTGTGTGTGTATGAATGTGAGTCTAGCTAGACATTTATCAGTTTTGTTGATCTTTTTAATGATCTAGCTCCTGGTTTCATTCATTTGTTCATTGGAAATTTTAGTTTTTGTGTAATTTATTTCTGCTCTAATATTTAGTATTTCCTTTCTTCTGCTGCTTTTTGGTTTTCTTTTTCTCGCTCTTTTAGGTATAAGGTTAGGTTGTTTATTTGAGATTTTTCTTGCTTCTTAAGATGGGCCAATATTCCTATAAACTTCCCTTTATAGACTGATTTGCTGCATCCCAAAGATTTTGGGCTGTTGTGTTTTCATTTCCACTTCTTTCCATGTAATTTTTGATGTCTTTGAATGATTGGTTGAGCCATTCATTGTTTACTGGCATGTTATTTAACTTCCATATATAAGTACTCTTTCCCAATTTTCTCTTGTGGTTGATTTCTACTTTGATACCATTGTGATCAGAAAAGACACATGGTATGACCTTGAACTTTTTGAATCTGTTGAGACTTGTTTTGTGGCCTAATATGTGATCTATTCTGGAGAATGTTCCACATGCACTTGAAAAAAATGTGTATACTGTTTTAGGATGGGATGTTCTGAATATATCTGTTAAATCTGTCTGGTCTAGTGGGTCACTTAAACCCACTCTTTCCTTGTTGATTTTCTCTTTGGATGACCTGTTCATTGATATAACTGAGATGTTAAAGTCCTCTATTATTGCATTATTATTGTTTGGTTCCTTTATGTTTGTTATTAACTGTTTTATGTGTCCTGATGCTACCATGTTGGTGCATAAATATTTAAATTGTTATATTTTCCTGTTGGATTGTCCCCTTTATCATTTTTTAAAATTGTTTTCCCTTTATCATTTTATAGTGTCGTTCTTTGTCTCTTGTAACAGTCTTTAAGTCTATATTGTCTGATATAAACATTGCTACCTTGGTGTTCTTTTGACATCCATTTGCATGATAAATGTTTCTCTGTGCCTCACTTTCCATCTGCATGTGTCTTTAGATCTGAAATGGGTCTCATGTAGGCAGCATATAGATGGATCTTCTTTTTAATCCATCTGTCACCCTATATCTTTTGATTAGAGCATTTAGTCCACTTACATTCAAATTATCAATAGATATGTATTTGTTGCCTTTATGTTACTGGTTTTGTGGTTGTTTGTATAATTCCACCCTGATTCTTTCTTCTCTTGCTCTCTTTCATGACTTGCTGATTTTCTTGGTTGCAGGTGTTTTGTTTTGTTTTTTCTTTCAGCATTTTGAATATTTCATTCCATTCTCTTCTAGCCTGAAGTTTCTGCTGAAAAATTCACTGATAGTCTTATGGGGCTTTCCTTGTACATAACTGCCTTTTCTCTTGTGCTTTTAATTTTTTTCTTTATCACTACGTTTTGGCAACTTAGTTAATACATGTCTTGCTGCGGACCACTTTGGTTGATTTTTTTGGAGGGATCTCTGTGCCTCCTGGATCAGGATATCTGATTCCTTCCCCAGATTAAGGAAGTTTAGCTGTTATTTCTTCAAAGAAATTTCTGCCTACTTTTCTCTCTTCTTCTTCTAGGATCCCTATAAAGTAAATGTTATTACACGTGATGGAGTCGTGGAGTTCCCCAAGTCTATTCTCATTTTGCATCATTTTTTTCCTCTCACCTGCTCAGCCTGATTACTTACCATTACTCTGTCTTCCAAATTGCTCATCTATGTCTCTGCTTCCTCAGTCTGCTATTTATTCCATCTTGTGAATTTTTAATTTCATTTATTGTGTTCTTCATCTCTGATTGGTTCTTTTTTTTTTTTTCTGACTGATGTCCTCCACTCATTTCTTAAGTCTAGTGAGTATCTTTGTGACCATTACTTTAGATTCTTTGTCAGGCACATTACTTATATTTGTTTCACATAGGTCTCTTACTATAGTTTTGTCTTGTTCTTTCATTTGGGACATATTCCTCTGTCTCCTCGTTTTGTGTTAGTCTCTGTTTCTCCGTGTTAGGAAAGTCAGCTACATCTCATGCTCTTGAAAGTAATGGCCTTGTGAAGAATAGGTCATGTAAGGGCATGTGATGTAAAGAGCACTGGGTGTTATATACAACTGATGAATCATTGAACTCTACCTCTGAAACTAATAATGTGCTATATGTTAATTAATGGAATTTAAATTTTAAAAAGGAAAAGAAAAAAATAAAATGAAACTTCATTTAAAAAAAAAAAAAAGAAGACGAAGTGGTACTGTAGTCCCCTGCAGCACAGTATTCCCTGTTCACCAGAATCTGGTGCTTCAGGGGGTCTCCTGTGTGTGTGGTGTGTTCCTTGCTATTGTATCCTGGCTGCCTTTTCCTTCAGGTCTGTTGTCTCTCTTTGCCTGTTGTGGGCAGTGTTTGGTCCCCAGCTGGGATAGGCATGCAGCTTAAACAGGTGTGCAGATTTGCTTATGAAATGAGACCTGCAGGTACTGCCTCTGGGACTTGTCCAGCCCGTGTGGATCCGTAAAGCACACATGGGTGATGAGTACAATTTTAACAAGGTGCACTTCATGCTTTCACAGGGCCCAATTTCACTGCCACCGCTAGAATCAAGGCCCTGAAAAATGCAATGGTTGGGTGACATGGTGTTGGCATGGTTTGTGCTAGTCTTTTGGGGGAGGGGCTCTGCAGCACCAGGACTGAGGCAAATGTGACTGGGAAAGGTGGATCCACTAAAGTGTGGGTTGGTCAGACTTGGCCTAAGTAAGTTAGGTAGAGAATATTGGCCCACACTGGTTTCAGAAGGTGGCCATGTGTTTGTACTTGGGGATGGGAGAGGGAGATGGCACATGCCAGCTTCTTTGTTCTAGAGAAATCCCTCCAGTGAAACCTGCCCCTTTGAAATATGCTCTGAGATTAGTAAATAACTCTCCCTCCCACATGCCCCAGAATTCTTCAAACTGCTACTTGTGTACTGTAATCCTCAGGGGCTGCTTGTGGCACTTATTCTTTAAGGACAGGAACTTAGATTCTTGTTGCCCTCTAGGCTCTCCTAGAGCTGTGCCCACTGATTTTTTTTTTTTTAATTCCTGGCTTTAAGTCCTGCTGGTTATAAGGGCTCCTGAAATTCTGCCCCTCTTGCTTTGAAAGCCAACTGTTATGGGGATTTGTCTTCCCTGGTCTGGTTCCCTCCAGTGTGATAATCTGTTTCTCTCCCTTTTCTGTGACACTGGCTCCCTCCCTGCCACAAACAGCCATGGTCTATTAAACTGCCCACTGTGTCTCTGCCCTTCCTACCCTCTTCAGTGTGGACTCTTCTCTACCATTAGTCATGAAGTTCGCTCTGCCAGTTTTGGGGGCATTTTCAGGGTTGTTTATGCTGATGTGACTGTTATCTAGTTGTATCTGTGGGAGGAGGTCATCTTAGGGTCCTCTTACTTGGCTATCTCTCCAGCTACTACTTCTGTAAATTTTTTTGAAAATGGAAAACTAATAGTATAGCAGAATTAACATGAAACATATCTATCACATTAGTGATGGCAAATGGGTTATGGAAAGAAAATATTTTTTAGTTGTATCAGCAAATAAGACACCATTCTATTTAGAAGAGATAAACCTAAATTAACCTTATTCATAAAACTTAAAAATAAAAGAGTATACACCAAACCCATAAATGTACAATGCTAAAAGTGAACCCTAAAATAAACTGTGGGCATTAGGTGATTATGATGTATTAGTGTGAGTTCATACTTGGTAAAAAATGTACCATTCTAGTGAGTGATGTTGATAATTAGGGAGGCTTTCCATGTGTGGGGGCAGGGAGTATATCTCTGTACTTTCCTTTTAATTTTGTTGTAAATCTAAAAGTGCTCTAAAAATAGTTTTAAAAATAATTTCTAATATAATATTTTAATATATTATTAATATTATTACATGTTATATATTTTAATACAATATTTTAATATAAACCAAAACAGAGCAGTTTCCAATATAAATATTGATATTCAAGGCAAAAAGTATTGAATAAGAAGAGCATCCTGAACTATTTCTTTTCAGTATACATTTCTAATGGTCTTGAATGTCTATACATGGAGTGCCATAGTTGCAACATTCAGAAAACAGAAATTATAAAAGAAAAAAGGAGAAATCAATAAGAAAACATAGTAAAAGATTCAACGCATCTTTATCAATGCACTAAAATATCATGTGGACAGAAATAAATCATGCTATAGAAGGCAAAGAACAGATACAGACAACTAAGCACATTGTTCCCCAAAATAGAGAATGTAATTTCTTCTTAAAAGTTCCTGGGGAACAATTACAAAGAAAATAAAAAGATATATGAGAGGCCCAAAGCCAATAAAGGTTTTACAAAAGATTGCAATGCAATAAAACTCGAGATTAACAACAAAATAAAAAACACAGAAAATTCTTCTATTGAGAAACTTGTCAAGTACTCATTCATATAATTTGTTAGTAAAAGAAGAGTAGAAGTAAGAACTTTAGGGTGATTGAACATAATAATGGTGAAAATGCTGTATAACTAAACACATGGGATATAGTTAAAATTGTGCTCAGAGAAAATTTCATAAGTAATTCAGTAAATAAGAAGAGAATGAAAACAAATGAACATTAAATGCAAGCCCTGAAAAAGAATAAAATAAACAGAAGAAAAATATGAGGTGAAAATAATAACAATAAAACCACAAATTAATCAGTTATCAAAGTAATCATATCTGAGAGAATATGAGAGTTAGAAGTCCATATAGTTTCTTGGTGAGTTATTTGACTACTCTTATTGTCTATTTTTGTCTAAAACTTCCTTCAAAGTAAAATTGTATTCACTGGAAACAGTTCCCTCACTTTCCCTTGTCATAATGTACACATGCAGCTCTCCGTTCGGGTCAGCCTTTTCCATGGCAATAGTGATTGCTTAAGTAGCGTGATTTGAAAGGTGCCAATTTGGTTCCTGACCCCAAACTTCTCTTTTATTGGCTGAGTTCTACTTTTAGCAATTTATTCTACTGGGTGACAGCAGTGCATGCTTGAGAGATCATGTGGAAAGAGGGTAAGGCATTAAATGATGAAGAATCGGGAAATGAAAGAGAGTTTCAGTTGCTTGACAAAATCCACTTTCCAATGCTGCTAATTGATCAGACCCACATACATCTGTTAAGAAATAATTGGCTCACATATCCATTTTGAAGAGACTAGATAGAAAGCTAGTCCTGAATTCCCAATGCTTATCACCTTCAATCTAGTTACTCAAATCGCTAAATCTCATCTGCTTAGAGTTTTAGGAAAATAGAAGCTGCATTTACCTATAATTAAATGACTTGGTATTATCTCTTGCCAGAACAGACCTGGCAACACTCTGGAAGGAGCCATTTGAATATTAAATCTTCTAACTTCCTCAGAAGGTAGCCTTGATTTGTTTTTTTAATCACATTTTTTTCTCACATTTTTACTGAAGAGTACAAGAGCTAAAGCATGTCTCAGAAAATATTCATGTATGGGAAGCTGTTTATAAAGGAAGAGATAGATCTCTTAGCTTATTATATCATTTTTCTTGAAGGATTAATTAGAGGTTTCATATATTGAAGAAGCTCTTATTGCTTTTAAAATAATCTTATTTGTATAAAGAAAATGCAACTTTGTGTCCACTCTTCTAAGTATTACTAACAGATTTGAGGATAAAATCTTCCATTTTGAAAATATTTATGTGTTTATAAAATCCGCCATCTAGGCTGATAATTTAATAATTTAGATGATCTGAAATACATTTTGTGTTAATACTGAATGAAAAGAAACTGGGATTTGTTTCTGTATTCAATACAACCAAAGTGAATATTACATTGAGTAAAATAATATATAGCAATTATTTTCAGGTTGTGTAACAATTCTAATCATTAAAATGACTGAGCTATAAGGAATACTGAATTGTTCAAATGATTATTTTTTAAAATACTACAGTATTGGATATTTCGATTTGATCTTATTTTGATTATTGTTTAAAAACACAACCTTCAAAAAAAAAAAAAGCAACCTTCATAGAAGCAAATCAGTGAGGGATATAAAACTAAAAATAATTCTCTATGTTAATTAGGCCATAGAAATTAAGAAGTAAGACTTTTTGGAAATTTGACTACTCTATGGTCAAGAATAATGATCTAGAGGAATAGATTAGGAGAATAATAATTTGTTGTAAAATTTTATGTCCAATATCCATTACTGAAATGAGACATAATATATAATGTAAATAAAAACAATCAGAATATCTCATAAAAGTTCTAATGGTTCATCCTCTCCCTTTTAATATTATTCTCATTATTTTCCTTAAAAAATTTGGAGCTTCCTTAAAAGAAATAGTGCATCCTTTTTATATTGTGTCTCTACTTTATTTGTTGCATTGTTTGGTGATAATTCAACCAAGAATAATTTTTACAACATAAAATTAATCAAGATAAGTAATATGTAATGAATCTTTTAACTTGCTTACATTTATGATAATTTATTCCTTCACTAATATCAAAATAACTGAAAAATACAGAGACCTACTGTTTAATTCTCTCCTGCTTTTACTTCTAGGTGTTTCCAGTCATAATTGTCCAATTTGTACCACCTTTAGTCAATCTACATATGCATTTAGTTGTTTTAGCTTATTGGCCATCAAATATCTATCAATTTTTGTTCATAAATATATCATAATATCATGGTATACTATGATATCAAAGCTACTTGGAGTGGGGATCTACTTATATGGTACAACGTGAGGCACGGCAAAGGTGTTCTAAATAATAATAACGATAAAAATAAACATCTCTGGAGCATAAAGTTCCCCTCAAGAAATTTCACTCATGTGTATTGTACATTATTCTCCACAGACACCTTCTTCAATGCACATACTTTGGAGAGTCTAGCTTTTAGGGTCTAGATTTAAAGAATCTTTAAGGACTCTGCATTATGTGACTTTGAAAAGTTACTTATAGCAAAAGAAATGGCAAACGGAGAATACATGCAAAATATTTATAAGGATCAAATGAAACATAGTTACATAGGTATAATTTGTTTTCATAAAAAAGTAAATGTTTATTTTTAGGGTGAACTATTTTGCCACTTAATTTCTTACATGCCTCAGACACTAAATAAAGGAAGAGGGAAATTGGAAAAACATAAGGAAGGAAATGAGGCAAAGTTGGGAGGAAGAGTGTAAAAGAATATATCTTTTTTTATTATTATTTAAAAATATAACTTTTTAGAAACAGTAAGCAAGACAAAAGTTTCACCTAACTGACAATTTCGCCTAGTGTAGTTATATCAAATAATAATGTAAACACCTGAATTAGAACCTGAATTGTGTTGATTAAACCAATGAAATTAGTCATCTCAGTCCTTTTTGCTCATGATTGTGATTTTGGTCAAATGAGAATATGTCTACAAAGCATGATCGATTCTAAGAAAATAATCACATTTTACCCAATAATAATGAGGATAGTAAGGATGAGGTTGATGGAGCCTGATGCATAAAGCTCCGGGAACATAGCCATCATTTGTTAATTTAGGCACATTTCATCTGCAGAGAATGATAAATTGTTGAGATTAAATGACATCTCAAAATTTTGACTCATATAATTAGAATGATGGGATCTAAAGCTAAGGTGTGAAGCTATTTAACATAGGACCAGCTAACATTAGAAAATAGAACAATTCAATAGTAATGATGTGACAATCCTGAAGAATTTGTTCCTGACTCTTAGATAATACCATAAGCTGATGGAACTATTTATTGTTCATTCATTCACCCGCAATGGCCTTTGGATGGTTATTTGATTTCCTTATTCCAGATATCCCTCTTCTTTTTAAGCTTCTAGAAACTACTGGAATTAGGCAGCATTATGTCTCAGCCTTCTCTGAATTCTGAGGAGAATGTTAGCAATAATCCAGTAAAGCAAGGATCTTTTAAAATTAAAATTAACTCCATGTCAGAAAGCAGAGGACAGATGAAAAAGATCAAGGCAGAAAGTGGCTGTCCCTTAAGAGCAACAGTCTTAAAATGGCAATGACACATACATGATGAACATAAATTGATTGTAATGTAACTAAATTATTAAAATGAATTTACCTCTCTATGAAGGAAAAATCTTGGATTACATTAAAATAAATGAAGAAATAACACTGGGCATTTTTTTCCACTGAAACCAGGGCACTTCATTTAAGAACTGACACTACTTCAGGATGCTTACTATTACAATATATTTTCATTAATAATTGTGCAGACATTCTTTCTTTAATGAGAAATTATATGTATTTTGACAAAGGACATTGTTTTAAGTGGAGAGGTAAAGTACTTTCTGAAATTTCAATTTTTTTTGTAATAAAAGTATTTGTTTTCAAAAATCTGCCATAAAGTTTCATAATTCACAGTCCCTAAAAGAAGCACTGTTTATAAATGAGTATTATATACCCCAAAATTGAAAATAGTTGTTATGGGTGATTACAAATATGTGTTTTCTGTGCAAGTAGAATAATATATTAAAAGAGAATTTTCTCTCCCTTTTTATTTTATTTATTTATTTATTTATTTATTTATTTATTTATTTATTTTTAAAGATTTTATTTATTTATGCATGAGAGACACAGAGAGAAAGAGAGAGAGAGGCAGAGACACAGGCAGAGGGAGAAACAGGCTCCATGCAGGGAGCCCTATGTGGGACTCGATCCCGGGTCTCCAGGATCACGCCCTAGGCAGAAGGCAGGTGCTAAACCACTGGGCCACCCAGGGATCCCCTCTCTCCCTTTTTAGATGAAATGATTCCCCCCACCATGTCTTCATATGTGCCAGACTTAAGCCCCATATGTATCTTCAGTGAAGATTTTGGTGTCAGATGGCTAACTTCTCATCTTTTAAGGTATTTGGGACTGCAGTGTTCAACTTTAAAATAAAGTTTTACCTGTAACATTTCAGAGAGGCTCTGCTTTTTTTTTTTTTTTTTTTTTTTTTTTAGTTTACCTTAATATTACATCCATACACAGAGACTAATCTCTGTCAGTTCTTTTGTGGATCCTCTCGCCCAGCAGCACACACTCCCAGGCAGGCAGTGGTGGTCTAAGGTAAGCCCTTGTCAAGTAGCATGACTAGAGCAGCTATGGAATTGTGATTCAGTTCATCTCATGAAGACAAGGGTAGTTTAGTTGCATGCATGATACAGAAGCAACATTCCTAGAGTGCTGTGGTATACTGTCTCTGTAAATCAGAAAGGAGAAATTACAATTATATAAAGTGGAAAGTCACAAACACTGCTGGTAGTCTGGAGTGCATAGTCTCCTAAATTTTGCCCTTTATGTTCATGTCCATAGTGCATTTTTACCCTTTAATGGCAAATAATGTTTCCTTAACTCATGGAGGTTCTGTTACTAGTTGGTTGTTTTCATTAATTTAATTCAGCTTCTTACTGAAAAAGAAAGGTGTACCATCTGACTAAAATCATTTCGTAGTAAGACTTTTTCACTTAAGAGCCTTTCTCTTCCTCAAGTTAAAGAAACTCAAAATTAAATAAAAAATTGTTTGAGTCCTTTGGGTAAACACTAATTAATAAATTATTCATTTTGAATTAGCAAAGTAATATTTATAAGTGGGTATTTTTAAGATATCTGAAAATAGTTATCTTATATTCCTGCAAGTATTATTTAATATATTTATAAAAATGTATCTTGGTAAGCTTCAACGATGGTCTTTTCCAATGATTACAAATAAGAGGAAAATAGAGGTCAAATCAATTCCTTTATATGCCATTATTATGGTATTTGGTTTAAACAACTAAATGCTCATAGGAAAATAAGACAAAACAAAACATACAGGAGTGTCTTACATGTTTGATCTGGCCAGATGTATTTTAAGAAAATAATATCAGGGTTCACAAATTGCTGGTTGAGTCCACAATTTTGACCATAATAATTATAAGACTAGAAATCAAATGAATCATGGAAGAGGGAGAGAAGAATGAGGGTAGGGAATATCTGTTTTCATATGTCTAAATGGGTTAAATGTGAGGGAGATATTACTTATTTCATAGGATAAAGAACTTTATTATATTTAGGTATCACTTATAAAATGATAAATAGAGATGGATACAAAATGATAAGATGGAGATTTTAGAACTCTATCCCAGAAATATTGAATAAGAAAAGTAGAGGGTGAGAATCTCTATTTAAAAAAAAAATCTCCAGGTAATTGTAATTAGACAACCAAGACTGGGAACCCCAGTTTATGTGATTCATGATAAAATCAGAATGAATCAGTAAGTCCATGGGAACAGAAACAGGAATTGCATTAATTTCTAACCTCTTTGTCCTATATACCACCCATCATGCATTAGTTACTCAAATATTTGTTAGATGAGTGAATGAAGATCGTGGGATGCATGTTTCATTCAAATCCAATTAAATCAGTTAGAATTAACTTGCCATGACTGCAGCTTGTCAAAGCAAAGGCCAGATGATCACAGATTGGGTGTGCCGATATCAGAAAAGTATAGGGACTGGCATACGGTAAACACTCAATAAATGCATCACAGATTAGGCATAAACTAAAGGCATAAACTAAATACGAGTTTCCCATGTCAGGAATTTCTTAATCAAATTACATTTACTGTGAAGCAGATCAATGGTAGAAATATAATCAGATTAATAGGGACAAATGAGCTCAGTAAAAATTCATTTTATAGAATATAGGAGATATAACTAAATGATGAGCCTTTCTCAAAAAGGACAAATCTTCAACTTTAGTGATGCGTAAACTCAGCTCTAAGATCCAAAAGTTCAAAGGCCAAGTCCACTCCGATGATTCTCATTGTACCATTGTCAGGTGATATTATAATGGAAATTATATTTGTATTTACTCTTCTTATATCGCTTTTCATTTATTTGGGAATGTATCCATTTGCATGTTGTAAAACCAACCTTCCTGGAGCACAAGGTCACTGCTATCATTTTGTCTTCCTCCAAGCCCCTCCCAGGGCTGAGTATAAGTCTGTTTGGATCATTGATGACTATTGTTTACTGTTCGATACAGATATGTGCTTCAGTTCACAGCACCAGAGCTGCAATGTTGTTCATTGTAACAGTGTATGGAGCATTTTCAGTAATAGTGATTTTCTTGACAGTCAGTGCTAAGCTTCTGTTCTCATATATCCAGGCATGAACGTCGTATGCTAATTTAAAGACAAAGATCCAAGTATGAATATTTTATGGCCGATTATTTACCTCATTATAGCACATGCATCTTACTACTATTTCTTCCCCTTTGGGCAGAGAGGAGTATCAAATCTCTTCTCCTTATGTGGAAGAAAAACCTACATTTGGCTCAATCTAGGATAAAGCTGGAGATAACTCAGATAACCAGAAACTGCACCATTGGCCTAAGAACCGACCCTTGAGTCTTTAAAGAAGCTAACTATATATTTGGTTTTCTTTGTCTCTGTTACTTAGGATTTACTTGAAGAAAAAGGATGTTTGGGCAGAAACTGCTGCCATCTTGCACAAGCTGGTTACATGATCTTCAAATTTTTGATGAATTTTATCTATTCTTTTGGGTAATAGGCTTGGGTCAAATTACACAGTATATATTTTGACAGTGGCTGATTTATGCAGTTCCAGGAATGATTGATTTGTATTTTTTTTTTCAAGTGTAAGGCCCACTTCATTTTACACAACCCATTTTCAGCATTGTCAGGTGTTATTATAATGGAAAATTGAACCATTTTTTTTTTCAGCTTCATTCATCTCTTTTCTTATTCCATTTCTTTATAGGATTGGTGAAAATACTTGGCAAATCCTTTCAAAGACAGGTTATCATTATTTAAGTTTTAAGGTACCAGGGCTCTAGAATGGATCTATGGTTGGAGAAAACCTTCAGGCTGGGGGTACTGATGGCACACAAAGAGGCTGCATGACTTTTAACATAAAAGGAATAGTACAGGTGGTGGCTGGAGCTGGCTAAAGCAGCAAGCCCTCTTAAATCATCTTTTTATATCTTAGCTAACTGTTCACAGTATACCTCTTGCATGTATGTTTGGTCGATTGAGGTTGTTCTTGTAGAGAACAGACATAATTTTGGGGTATCTCTCTCTGTTATTTTGTTTCCTGGATTTCTTCACACTCCTGTGGCTATGATATGCCATAAAATCTGTCAGGGTTAAAACTGAAAAAAAAAATTGGAAACTCACCCCTCTGCGAACACTTTCCTCAAGTTTTAGAGTCTAGGTCCTCTGGAATCTGCCAACTGTTCTGCTGCTGTAGACTATAGAGCTTTCAAGTAGTCACTTATTATATTTTGTCCAGAGTTTGTAGATCTTATCTACAGGGAGATTGGTCTATAAGGAGCTTATTGGGTCATTCTGGAAGAATGCAATTTTGAAATACTGTTCATTAAATTTTAGGTTAAAATGGCAGTTTTTCAATCCCACACTTTGTTACTGCTTTCAAAAGAACTTTTCAGCCTACTTTGTATAATTAATTC
Organism: Canis lupus baileyi; assembly: GCF_048164855.1. Taxonomy (NCBI): domain Eukaryota; kingdom Metazoa; phylum Chordata; class Mammalia; order Carnivora; family Canidae; genus Canis; species Canis lupus. Next base: position 10,797,264 of record NC_132855.1, on the reverse strand, counting down.
AGCACCATTTTACCATTATAAGTTATAAACTTAGTAATTTAAATAAACACTGAGTAAATCAGTTGGCAAGGTCAAAGCTTAGGGAGATGGTTGGGGGGAGGTCCTCAAATCTGAAGTAATTGGGAGTAATCTGCTAGGGCATAAGACAATTGACAACCGAGGATGATGGAAATTATTAGAGTTCATGGAGTCATGGAATACTGGTATTTAATAGGACCTTAGAATCATCTTATACCTAAAACTAGAATCCTTCTCATGGCTTCTCCCTATGAGATAGTCACTATTGACTATGAAACTCTGCCAAGAAGAATGTTGGATATTGCAATAAACTAAATGGAAACAATTGGCTAACAATGGTGAAATATCTCAAGTTTTCTCACATAAACAAGTACTGCATGTGTATTATATTTTATTTTTGAATTTCAGATTTCTAGGCTACCCTTACCATTGTATATATATTTGTTTCTTTTTAATATCTCCTCATCTCACTCTGAGCAAAAGCCAAAGTCCCTATAAGCATCAGCAAGACTCCATATAACCCACTCTCTACCCCTAAGCTATTCATCTCTCTCACCTCGTCACCTAACACTATTTGTCTTGTTCAGTCAGCTCCAACCTCATTTTACTGTATGACAGTCATACTTACAGAATCAAAAAATCAGGGCATTTCTTGGTGAATAATGTCATATGCCAGAAGCTACCATTATCCTTCCTTTTTTGGAAGGGTAAAGTACAGGGGGTCAGTTACATCAGTTCTCCAATGATCAAATGAGAAAAGGAACTTTGGATCAATATGGTTTATTTCATAATGCATACAAAGTCAAACCTAAAGAACTTTCCAAACATAAAAATACCTTTTAAAAGTGTATTGAAATGTATGTACTGTGAAAAGCAAATTTAATGAACATTTTCTGACCATATATCAAAGTTATAATGTTATAGAAAGCATGAGAATTCTTATTTTGGGGTTGTAAATACCAACAGAAAAGAATATTTGAAATGAACTTTGAGACTTTCAGGCCTTTGTCCAAAACTCATTAATTCTTATCCAAAAGAATTATAAATACTTATCAACACAATAATCATTAAAACACTAAATGCAAGTTAGCATGTATAAAATACCTTTTTTTCCCCAAATACCCTTACTATTTATGCAGTATATTACTCTCAAGAACAAATAGACATAGTAAATAATTCCTATAGGGAATAGCACAATATATGAAGACAAGAACTGAATCTAATCAGAGATTCATAATATGATAATTTTCTAAAGAGAAATTTAACGTTGCATCCATATATTCCCTTAGGATCAATGAGGCACTGGTGTTTTATATCAGTAAGAATTCAAACAACGATCTGCCTTCTTAGTGCACGGTTTTAAACAAAATACCACTGCACCTCACCACAACTACCACCAAACCCTATGAAGAAAAAGAAGTAACAAAAATGCCGTTAATCTCAAAACAAACCTTTCTTTCTGTACTATTATTCAAAATAAACCTTTCTTCCTATACTATTATAGAATGAATATGGAATACCATTTTTTAAATACTAATGTAGGGAACTATTGCAAGGCATCCTTTCTTTTTTATGTGAATGGCATTCTTCTATATTTAGTCTTATTATGAGTCTAAGCCACAGAGTAAGCTCCAAACTCCATGGAGGAGAGTTCAATGAATGGGTTTATAATAGCTAAGTCCTCTTAAGCACTGCCTTTCATGAAAGTAGACATAAAAACGGCCTGCCTTTACCATTTTCCAGAGCTACTTTCTTCACTTCAAGTGAGCCAGTGTTTTGGTCCCTTCTCATGTGTAAGGGGTCACTTATTACCTGTCCTCACCATTCTCTTCAACCTCTCCCTCTCAACTTTTTCCTTTTAGCTTATAAATATGCCCTAGTACTACCCATCTATAAACAGCAAAACCAAAATACTTTTTAAGTCTTTTCTCCCCAGTACTACTGACACAATACTTCTCTCTCCTTTCAGAGAGAGCCAAGCTACTCAAAAGTATAAGGTACAATTTAGATCTCGTCTTCACTTTCCTCTATTCCTCAGCACATTACAGTTGGCATTCTGCCCACATTACACTCTTATCGAAATGACTCTTGCCAAGGTTACCAGTTAGTGTCCATGACGCCCACTCTTCCTTCCTTCTGAGAACTTTCATCCTCCCCAGGCTTCAGGTATGTTTTTTTTTTTTTTTTCAGTTTCTTCTTCCTCCTACCTCTTCTGAGTGTTTATCCTCACTCTTCTCTGTAAGCTCTTCTTTCAATACTTTTTGCATTTAAGCTTGTTTTCTTAGATTCTGTCCCTGAATCTTCCTTATCACTTTTGTGCTCTATCAAGACAGGATAAGCTAAGTTACAACCAGCAATCCCTAGATTCTCAGTGGCTTAAAACAATTGGCATTGATTTCTTCTTCCTACTGCATGTTCATCTCAGTTCAGCTGCGGATCTCCATCACCTCATCTTCATTCAGATGCACAGCTTAACAGATTCTCCATCACTTGGAGTATTCCTGGTCACAGTCGTAAGGGGAAGAGAACATGGAAAAGGGTGTACCACTTTAAAAGTTTTTGTCCCCAAAAGGCATCAATTCTTGCCTTTCAATTTTGTTGGCCAAAGTAAGTATTAGGGTCAAACTGAACCTCAAAGAGGACAGGCCAGTATTATTCTGTAATGTGCACAAAACAAACCAGAATATCAGAAAATAACAATAATGACCATTACAGTTTCTAGATGACTTCACCCAACAAATGTGGCTTAAATTACAATATAAATGCTAATGACTTGCAAATCTGTATCTTGGGCTTATATTTAATCTATGCACCCATATATACGACTTCCTACTTCACTTGGATATCTAAACCTTGAAGTCAGCTTTCCCCAAATGATGTCAACACTAAACTTTCTCATCTTGGGTCACCTTCATAGAAGGCAAAGTCCCTTGGGGGATATTTCTGATGTATTCCTCTTCCTTAATCCATATATCAGTGGTAACCTACTCAAGTTCAACCAGTGCTCTTAATACAGTTACCTCTCTTTCTGTTTATATTATTGTTTCCTTAATATAATCCTTCTGTATTTATTGCTTGGATTGCTGCAACTGACCCTTGTGGTCTTTCTGCTACTCAGTTTTATCTCTCTCAAATTTCCCTCATCACTGCTGTTAAAATTATCTATTGGCATCACAAATTTGATCCACCTATTTTTTTTTAAATCATGTATTGTCTGCTACTTGTTGACTCTGAGTAATATCCAAACTTCATATATCACACCAGACCTTTTATGCTGTGATCTCTAATTATTTGGCTAGGTTTATCTCTCTCCACTTTCCTTAACTCGTCACATTCCATGATCTAACACTGATGATTCAGCTCACCCAAAGGTAAAAGAGAAGTGAAAGTAAAAGATACCTCAAAAAGGAAAAAAAAAAAAGGAAGAAGAAAAAAATTTAAGTTGGATATAGAACCTGGAATAGCCTATAGTCTGCAGGAGGAAGTTTCTCCCTATTCACTGTCTAGAAGTGAGCAGAAAGTCAGTGGTGTAGTGGAACAGCCCTCAGCCAGGTGCGTATGTGTACCTGCACAGTTGACTGCCAGTGACTTCATGCTTCCAAGGCCACTGTGCCAGGCTCACTGGGTATTTAGGGGATGCCCAGAGCTCAACCAGAGTGGGGCACCACATTATTCTTGCTCTCTAGCTGCCAGACTCCCAAGCTGCCAAATCAAAGAAGTCTTCACAACATGTTGCCAAGGAAGTTTTATCACTTGAATCTTGTCTAACTTGCCTGGCGTGGTGAATATGATGTTGCCTCTTTAGCCAACATAATACAAGTCAAAGTTAAGGATGAAAACTAAATTAATGCAAATACTGGAAAAATCAGCAATATTCAGAGCTAAATTACAAGGTGGTGTTAGATAGTTTCCAGTTTGCCACACTTCCATTCAAGTTGTAGAACTTACATTTTTTAAATTAAGTTTTGAAATCCCTGAAATGAAAACACAAGATATGCAAAGATGCAAATCAATAATAAATGAACCACTTATTTATCAATAAAGTGAAACAGTTTATTATTAAACTTAAAAGCTTAAACATTCCCTAACTTCTATTCAGCTGCAGAATTAGATTTAATTTGCTTCTATAGACAGTTTTAATTTTGATTTTTGTTACAGAAATAAGACATGCTATGATTGCAGTATGGGGATAATATTACATAGTTATTCTAGGTGAAATATTCTGTGATGTGCTTTGTTATAGTCATTTCAGAAGTGCTGAAAGTCACTTATATCTACTACATGTAATTTTGTCATGTAAATTATATATTTGCGTATGTATTACAGAACATAAATAATATATATTATATATATTATTATAAAACATATATATTATATATTACATATATAAACATATATTACAGAACATAAATAATATAATGTATGTGTGTTGTATTATATATTACAGAACATAAATAATATATATTATGTATGTGTGTTGTATTATATCCACCACATACTTACTTTTGCCTAAAAAACTGGAAGTATTATCTGAATATTTTGAAATTATATGTCATCTCAATACGTCATAGCCTTTATTTCTTATTTACTAATTCTGTGAAAGCAAAGTAAATATTACCACTGAACTTTTTTAATTATAGAAAAAAGAAAGAGAAAATATTACATGATTCAAAAGTGAATATCTTTCATGGAATGTGAGGAATAGAATCCAGGTCAGATGATTTTGTTTGTTTGAGATTAAACCTTTGCAGAAAATAACCCTTTAAAAGTAATATTGAAGATTGATAATATTCTTTTTACTCTAACACTATAATTAGTATCGTGTTTTCCCCAGTTATCTATAAGTGAGTCTTCTTCTGGCTTTTCCAAATAGTGTGCCAGCCCATTTTCATTATCTCAAGATCAATTGGTGTTTCTGCACCTTCACGGCCCATCTTTCATATCCTGAACCTGCTGCCATCAAAGACACACACCCCAGGCCAAGCTGTGTAATAGTGGTTTCCAGCAGTGACAGCAGGCTTTTTGGCTAGTTCTGTCTAGACAGCTGGGGCGGTGGCTCACACTTCCCCTGCCAGTCTGTCAGACAGACCTGAAGTTTGAGTAGCTCTGGAAGCCTGCATCTTAGGTTGATTATAATTTGTTGTGAATTCAAAGAAGCTTCACATAAAAGCCAAATATATTTTTTCACACTGATAAAAAAATATGTGTGTGGAAATATATATACATATAGTGCACACATACGTATGTTTGGTTAAATTCCACAAGTAGAGACCTTCTGTGTGCAGGTACTACATTTATATGCATTTATAAACTTACATTTAGGACTTATGGTCTAACTAGCAGGTGAGCTATCTTAGGTTAAAAAGTCCCCCCCCCCGTACCCCACCCTCCCACCACACACACACAGACAGAAGTTGCTCCACATCATTTTACTTTGTTTCTAAAATAGGATATAACAAACTAACTGGAAAAAAGCATGATGCAACTAGTCAAAATAATTAATAGATTTTCCTGTATAAAGCTTCCTATTATTTGTTGAAAACATCTAAATGATGAAACCCTGATTTCCCCCAAATTCATTCACAGGCATGAATAGCTTTTCTTTTTTTATGCACAAACCAAATCTTTGAAGTGTTGTGTTGCTCATTAATTTTACATTTATCTGAATACCTCACTCCTTGAGCCATCTATCATATTAGTAACGGAGAAGTTCTTTAACACTTACTCATTATTAGCCATTCTTAGTCTCACTAAGACAACAATGTCTCCTTAACTGAAATGAATACTTTTTCTATTTTGTAGTTTCCAAATTACTTACAAAAAGAAAAGCTAAGGAAAAAAACTGAAATAAAATTGAAAATAATAAATATGCCATAAAATAAATAAATCAATAAAAATACATCATGAAAACTAAAGTAAAATTCAAGATTTAAAATTTGTAATGCAAAAAAAAAATAAAAAAAATAAAATTTGTAATGCTGTACATTTTGGTTGCTGATAAAAAAAATAATTAATAAGCAATATTGCATACTACTTTCCCTACTCAATCTGCTTTCTCTCTCTACAAATAAACTTTCCTTGGCTAACTCCTACTCAAAAAAATAATGCATTATGTCTTGCTCACTTTCCCCATACTGAAGACCTGGTACAAAAGAGCCTGCCAGTTGGTCTTCTAGTGTGACACATTTTCTCTCCACTTGTAAGCCTCAACATCATACAAACTAACTCTTGATTCCCTCCCCAAACCCCACTTTCCATTTATCTTCCATTCTTCAGTAGCAAAATGAAGCACTTACCTGAATCATGTTCATTTCTCAGAATACCATAGTCAATAATGATTTCCATTCTTCTTTGTCATCACATTAAGTCTTGATAACATGCTCTGTGGTCCCACTCAGTCATTTGGTTCTACCTACACATCAGAAAAAGGCTTTCCAACCTGCCATCTCATGTATCTCCTGATTCTATGTCTGTAGCCACTTTCACAACTCAAACATGCCATAAAGATGTGTCTGTTTAATGCCATGAAGCACAGACACAAAGCCTTCCTATTTACTTACTTTGTTAAGCCCATGTTTCTAACCAGGTAAGCATAAATACGGTGTCCTTGCAACTTTGTGGATCAAAACCCCAAAAACAAAAGCACTTCAGAGCTAAGAAAGAACCTTAGAGTTTACTGGGCAGGTCCAGCCTTTCTTTTTTTCATGTTAAACTCATTAACCAATTATCTCAACTAACTTGTCTAAGGCCATTCAGAATGTTACAGAGCTGGTTCCAAAATCATAGCTTTCTAACTCTGATTCCACTATCTTCCTTCCCAAAGAGACGCACATCAAAATAGATTCTTGTGGTTACTCTCTCCTGAACATCCACTCCACTCTTTTTATCCTTCCTCACCCCCATTACTTCTGACTTCTGTGCATTTTTCCTTTTACTCATGCCCTCTGTTAACTAGTTGAATGCTGGTGGCATTTATTTCCTTTCAATACCTGCAGTGTTGAAATTTATCATAATTTGAATTGAAGTTGAATTTATCATAATCTGCCATACATAATAGGTTTTATATTCTTTATGTATCTTACTAAAACAAAGTTGGTTACTTAAGAGAGAACTCACTGTTTCTTACAGATCTTTGCAGCTCTTGTGGTTCTTCATAAATCATTGTTGGACTGAATACAATTTCACCTATCACAGGATATAGTTGGTTGAGAGGGAAATTGCTTATCACTCAACATTTAATCTATCTGATTTGCCATGGGTTACAATGGTTTCTTAAGTTCAGTATTTTTTTTTTTTTTAGGATTGATTGGTTTATTGATTGATTTGTGAGAGAGGGGGGTTGGTGAGAGCCAGGGGAGGAGCAGAGGGGGAGAGAAAAGGGAGAGAATCTCAAGCAGACTCTGCAAACGGAGCACAGAGCTCAGCACCAGGCTCGATCTCACAACCCTGAGATCATGACCTGAGCAGAAACCAAGAGTCGGCTGCTTAACTGACTGAGCCACCCAGGTGCCCTGAGTTCAGTATTTCTTATTTTGTCACTTTTGGTATTTATAGGACCACAGTAATAAACTATAGCAAGAAGAAATTGAACTTCTTCAGTTACATCCAACTCAGTTAAGTTGTAGAACATACACTTCCAAAAAAAAAGGCATGTATTTATATCATCTATAACAGAACTACCTTCAGAAAAGGCCCTGTGTATTATATGTTTATGTAAATACTAATGCTAATACTGGAACGGTAAGTGGACTGGGAAATGTTTTGGGCTCAAAAGTACCAGAATAGCAGTATCTGTTCAGAATTCTGAATTGTGATACAAAAATTTTACGTTGTGCTTATACTGACTGCTAGAAAAAGTTTAAATGACCCCAATTTTGTGACTTTCATTGTGTTGTCTTAATATTACATGATCACCTTTGATAGGCTAAAAGTGACCACAATTCCAGAATATGCATGGGAGAGTGCAGTGTAGAGTTGATTTTGAGTGAAAGCATGGGTCATTGATTAATTGACACTGACCTGTCCCTGAACTTTTTTTTGATATCATCTTTGATATTTATTTTCTGTATGAGAAAGAGAATTTAGAAACTCATATTCTATTTATTTTGTAGCAGGTGAAAGTAACGTCAACAATCTTCCTCAAGCACAATAGCTTTTCTTTAGGCCATCATACAGCTGAAACACTTCTATCTTTCTTAACAACATTCCTGGACAATCATCTTAACAGTTGGGTTTCCTGTTATGCTTAGCAGCCTGTGAGCACAGCAGCTGCTTCAGGATATATGCTACCACTCTCTCACTCATATATGTCAACGCCACATCATCTCAACTAAGTGTGAGGAATTCTCATGAGGAAGAAAATGTTCAGGGCGCCTGGGTGGCTCAGTGGTTGAGTGTCTGCCTTCAGCTCAGGGTGTGATCCCAGGGTCCTGAGATCGCGTCCCACATTGAGTTCCCCCCAGGAAGCCTGCTTCTCCCTCTGTCTATGTCTCTGCCTCTCTCTCTCTGTGTCTCTCATGAATAAATAAATAAAATCTTAAAAAAAAAGAAAAAAAAAGAAAATGTTCTATAATCCTCGTAAACCAAAGTGCTACCAACCTTCATAGCCAGACTTTCGGGGTGGGGTGCGGGGAGAGAAATTATCTAAAAGATATTGTGTTGTCACTCGCTCCATATCTCAGTTAAAAAAAAATGAAATATGTTCAATGTGGTCTTTTATGACCTGTTGCTGTGTGATATGTTTATTAGCAGAGACAATGTATTTTACCATCCAGTTGCTTTCTGTGCTCTCATTCCTATCCGTAGGTCCATCTGTTTACAGTTGTTTTCGTGGCTGACTCTGCACTTGCTTCACATTACCTTACTTTTGCAAAGTAAAATTAAGAGGGTGTGGCTTGATATAGTAGAGCCTCATAAGTACTTATTAATGAAACTCAGCTTAAATACTTACAATTGGGACTCCGACCAGCAACCTTGTTTGCAAATGACATTCCACAAAACAGTAAATGAAATTTGGAGTGCACCAGCCTATGGCCAATCTGAAAGCAAGCCATTCTGTCTTGCTATCTCCATGGCAAATTTACTCTACCTCTACAAATATTTAGATGTTAATTAAAAAAATATGTACTGAGATACATACTAAATGCAAAGCACTGTGCCTTACATTAAAGTATTTAATATAAAAATACCTTGACATTATATATCTAGATCACTCAGTGAAACAAAGCCCTTCTTAAAAATATATATTTATTTGAGAGAGAGCAAGAGAGTGAAAAGGAACAGGGGGACAGGCAAAAGCAGATTCTCTTTTGGGCAGGGAACCCAATTTGGGGTTGGATTCCAGGACCCCAGGATTATGGCAAGAGCGAAAGAGTGAAAGGCAGCTGCTTAACCCCCTGAACCACCCAGGCACCCTGACAAAGCCCTTCTTTAAGGTAAACTTCTATTATAATGGAAATCCTTTCAGATGTTACTCAGAAGTTATTGTATCAGAAATATCATACTTTTACATTCATGAATCTGGCATATATAAAGAGAATTATTAAAATAAGAAATACTCAATATCAAAAGGTATGTGAAAAATATTTAATCTTCTTTGAGACTTGTAAATTCTTTTTCCAAGAGTTGTTTTCACCCCCTCCCACTCCTCACACCCAGCCATAGATCTGACAAGTTACTCTACCAACTAGTGAATTGATCTCATTAAGCCAAACTCTAGAAAAGACTAAATGATAATTCACTGTAAACATCTTCCCTAGGGGTTAATTGTGGGGCAATAATACCTGCATCCAAAGAATCTGTGGAGATGCAAGGATGAGTTTGATTATGTCTAGAATAAGTCTTTGAATTGCTTAGTGAATGACTTCTAATAATTTGGAGCAATATTGTTATTATCTATTGCCATGAGATTGTTAATTTGTGTTTATATAATGTCTTTCTTAGATGAATTGGAAATGCTCCATTTGAAAGAGCAGTCTCTAGAGAATGCTGCCAAAATGTTTTATCCATTAAAAATAATTCAAAGCCAGTTAACTGGCCAATGAGAAACATTAATGCTTTAGGAAGTCTCTTCTACACACTTACCTTGGGTCACCATGCATGTCTGTATTTGACTTTTAATTAAACCTCTGTGTAGTGCATTCCATGTTAGATAACACCGGCAGAAATGAATACACTCTGTAATGCAAGGGATTGTACAGTGATTGCAGTGATCCATCGGGTCTTTTCAGTGTATGTGCATAGAAACAACTTGCTGGAGATCGGCCTCAGAAGGAAACAACCACCTTATATTTTAATTGCATATTTTATGGCACTTAATAATTGTTAGACAATGTGCATGTAATCCCATGGGCTCCTCAGAAAAATTCTCTGAATCTTCATAATAAGTAATAATAATAGCTACCACTTATTCAATAACTGCAGTGTACAAAATATACATTAGGCATACACACAGGTCTTTTTTTTTTTTTTTAAGGCAACTGTAGTGCATACTGTAGTGTTCCACTCAGACACTGCCCCCCTCCCCACCCAAGAACAAGCCATTTGTTTTTCAGGGGCTAGAGGTTAGCTTCTGAGGTACTCCTGGGAAATTCCATCTCTCCAAAGAGAGCTGTCTCCTTCAAAATTGCATACCCTTTTCTCAAGGCAGCCAACACCCAATGACTTGATGAGAAGCTACAGGGGCCTGAATAACATATCACAATTCAAGACACTTTAATTCAATTAATCTTATTTCAGAGTCCTCTCTGGGATTGGTTGACACCTTCATTGCAAATGTATAGAGGTTCAACTTCTCTTGTTTTCCTTACTTCTTCACAGACATTATTCCGGGAGCACCTTCTCTTCCCAGTAAAACTCCTCCTTCCGAATGGAGGGAGGAGTCTCCTGTCTAACCTGACCTCAGATTCCACATGAATTTCAATATAATGGATGAGAAAACGAAGGATCAGAATGAATATAGGAAATAAGCTTCAAATCCACAGCTTTTTATATAACTCAGTGTTGTCTGACTAGGAGGACACAGAACCAAACTCGAGAAAGAACTCCTGTTTTCTAATGAAGGATTATTTTAACTATGAGAGTAGGCATATCTCTGTGAGACCTGATAAAACAAATTCTTTAAGAATTTTAGAAAAAAGAAATGTTATTTAAAAGTTATCTGCATCACACTTTTAAAGTAATGTGATCTGGGGGCACCTGGATGGCTCAGTCAATTGTGTCTGACTTTTGATTTCAGCTCAGGTCATGATCTCAGCCTCAGGGTTATGAGATCTCAGGGTTGTGATCTCAGAGTTGTGAGATTGAGCCCCACCTTGAGCTCTACCCTGGGCATAGAGCCTGCTTAAGATTCTCTCCCTCTTCCTCTGCCCTTCTCCCCCTAAAAAAAATTAATATGATCTAGAATTTTAACTGCCCAGTTTGTTTCTGAAGGTCACAAATTTTAATTCTCTCATGTACTATTCCATTAATTTTAAATTGTACAAAGTTTAACATAAATAAATAATGAAAATGTACACTATTTAGAGCTACATGAAGGGAAAGTAAGGAAAAAATGGAGATTTGCACTATTTGGGAATACATGAAGGGAAAAAATTCTGTAAGCAAATTCCACCTCAAAGATACACAGCTACTGGTTGGACTGTTAGTCTTACAACATTAAGTGCAAATGACAGAAATTCGGTTAATATGTTTTTAACTTTTGCTTTCTGTCTTCGTGTTTATTTAGAAAGAGCACTTGTTAATCTGTCAATATAAGTATATTAGTGATAGAATAAACTAAAAATATCCTTTCCCTACAAAGTTTATATTCAAAATGCAAGGAACTAAAATACTCCTGGCATTTTATTTTTCACAGAAGTCATGGCCCTACAGAAAGTAGTGCTAGAAATCCTACATAGTACCATTCCTAACAAGGATTTTTTTTTACTCTAAAATTAGAACAGCAAAGGTCTTCTATAGCAATAAGATATTGCAATATGTAGGTCATTTGCATAATACATTTAGAAACTAATACCCCCACATATTTTTGAGAAAAGATAATCACTTTCCTACATGTCCTTATAGCAATACTCTCATGGTGTATAGCACTTCAGATTTGTATTACTTATGAAGGGTTCTGTTACTTACAAGGCTCATATCCCTGTGTGAGATAAAGCCATCCTATTCTAGATCATATTATTTTGCTCATTATTCTAATGCCTGAGACATTAGCCTCCTGAGCCCAACTCTCATGAAATTAAAAATGGAAAAATCATAACAGCAGTGTGATGAAATAATTTGGCTTAAAGTTCTTTAGTATGTTTTCTGTGTTTTTCTGCATAAAATACAAATTGTGGTGTATGACAGAAAACAAAATATAATTAGACAAAGAAAAGTCTAAATATACAATAAATTCTGAAAAACAGAAACAAAATTTGAAACATGCGTTTTGTCAAATCACCAAATCACTTACCAGTCTCAACCACATATGAAAAATCAGGGATTGAAAACATTCCAAATGAATCAATTTGTCATTTCAACTAAATTGTTGCTCAAACCCATTATTGTAACCCAAATCAAGAACCATGATGATAGGGATCCCTGGGTGGTGCAGCGGTTTGGTGCCTGCCTTTGGCCCGTGATCCTGGAGGCCCGGGATCGAATCCCACGTCGGGCTTCCGGTGCATGGAGCCTGCTTCTCCCTCTGCCTATGTCTCTGCCTCTCTCTCTGTATGACTATCATAAATAAATTAAAAAAAAAGAATTAAAAAAAAAGAACCATGATGATAATGCAGAAGTAGTACATTAGTTCTAGGCACAAGAACTATTTGTTACTTGAATCTGAGATAATGAGACATTTGATATACACATTATTTTTTTCACTAGTACTTGGTCACACCAAAGGCTATTTAAGAAGAAATAAGTTCATTCCTACTTTATGGCAGAAGCACCTAAAAAAGACTCAAATTCGGAAGTAAAACTATTCCAGCTGATGAATACAGCTGCTAATGAGTAGTCATTGGGCATCATAAATCATAAGTTGTGGACAGAACCCACATTTTCCACATAATAACCCTTGCTGGACACTTTACTGAGAAGCTTCTACTCTAGGAAGCTTGAAGCCCAGAAGCAGAAGAATATCAGCACTTATAATGGAAATAGATGTAAAACCCATGCAACCACAGTGATTAGACTGCTTGTCCTTTTTATAGAATCATTAAAATCACTGTAATCTTAACAGCCACAAAATGAGCCTCTTAGCATTTAAAACTTTCTCACATGCCTGAACTCTGTGCTGCCAGCTACGCTCAGAAGGTAATATCTGGTTATATGAAAATAACGAGCACAGTGATTTAAACAAGAAAAAAGCATTTATTGCTACATATTAAAACACTACTATCTTTGGTTGCCTATTAGCTCCACCAAGAAGACAAATTTTCTAATTAGGGTCTGGGCTGTAAGAGCTGTTGCTGGTAAGAGGTAACTTGTAGGTTGCGTCAACGGAATACAAAGTTAAGGAATCTGAATTCTTAGAGCAAAGCTAGGCAATTGCTAAGAGCAAGGATACAAGAAATACCACCCCACCTTTTCAGATACTGAAGACCATTCTCAGTTTGTGTGCACAGAACTGGCATCTGTAAGAACACCCTCAATCTAGCTTCACTCAAGCTCATGTAACAAAGAGCCTCTACAAGGTTCCCTGCTGTGTGTTTTAGGTCTTTAGTATTTAGGTTTGACATAAGTAGTTATAAAAATTACAGAGAGGTGAACATAGTATAATGTTGCCCCCGCCTGAGACACAGCACCTCCTCCCTTAAGCCACTCCTGGCACCCAGAAATCTTAGAGCCTTTTCTTGTGGAACACAGTAACTAGAGGATGAGGGTGGTAGTGACCTTGCCCCGTGGTTTTTGCTTGTTTTTATCAGGCTGCGTAAGGGAATATTCTTCCCAGTAGGCACATTTTCTGGGAAAGAAAATTACCTACATTCATTTCAGAGTGAAAAAGAGAGAAAGAAACAAAATTATAGAGCCAGGTAACCACTGCCCTGAGGGAATTGTTGTTGTTTGTCAACCTCCCAGTTGTTCATCTGTTCAGGCAAAAACCGTGAGAGACTTGCTCCACTTTCAATTGTGGGAAGAGTGCATCTTTGGCAGCTTATGAATTATCAATGCTCTATACATACTTGATGCCATTTTTTGGTCTTTCCCTTCAAAAATCTATCAGGTCTGTCATGCTTGAAGGCCATAAATTTAAGAGGAAGGCAGGAGGAGGAAAGAGAAATAAAAGGATAATAGACCTGCAGCAACTTTATAGTACATTCTCTTCCTGCATTCCCCCCTGTAGCCAGGCATATAAGACCTATGTCATAAGAGTTCTAGAAAAATCAATAATACATGGTTCTACCTCTGTGCAAGGTGCATAGTACTTGAAAGAAGATGAAGGTACCCTCAGAGAGTTTTCAAATAGGCAGTGGATAAAACAAAGATGATATATATATATTTTTTAAATCCTACCTGTTTTAAATATATGCATGGTGTATATATACACACACGCATATGTATATGATATTATGGTCTGTCGGATCAATATTGAAAGCATCAGAAAAGTTTGGGAAGAATTGAGGTTTAAGGGAAGTTTTGTAGGATTGCCTGGGTGGCCCAGCCTGTTAAGCATCTTCCTTCGTCTCATGTCATGATCCCAGCCAGGACCCTGGGATCCAGCCCCAAGTTGGGCTCCCTGCTCAGTGGGGAGCCTGCTTCTCCCTCTCCATCTGCCCTAACCCCATTTATGCTTTATCTTTCCATCTCTCAAATAAATGTTTATTTTTTATTTTTTATTTTTATTTATTTATTTTTTTTTTTAAGAGAAGCTCTGTATAGGGACATCTGGGTGGCTTAGCCAGTTAATCAGCTGATTCTTGATTTGGGCTCAGGTCATGATCTTTAGCATTAGACTGGATAAACAACAGGATAACAATCAGTTGATATGAATTTAAATTTTCTCCTTAAAAATCACAAAGCTACAGCTCCAAGGAGGAGATGTGATGGATAAGATTTCAGCATCTGTCCTCTACAAACACAGAGATATTGTAAGAGCCAACTGAGCGCTCGGTGAGCGCTGACCATCAGAGGCTCATATTCAAAAGCAAAAGACCAAAAAAATACATACATATTTTTTAAGATTCAAATGTGATTTTTAACACTCCATGGACCAATTACCGACATCTCCTTACAGTATTACCCAAAATCCGAGATAAGTTTTCTGACAAAGTTGCAAATATCAGCCAACTTTTTTGACTTTGATAAAAGGGAAACACTTGTAATTAGCATCAAGAACCTTTTGAATCGCTTTGCTGTAATATTTTACCCAACCTCAGAGGATACCATTATGGTGGCATTGTTTCTAAAGTATGATTTAAATCCACCTAAGAAGATTTACATAGGGCTTGAAGAACCTCTAATTATTTACAACACACAAAAAGCAAGCACATGCCACTACTTGTGAAAATATATTAAGACAAAACTGGGCAATGTGTTAGCATGGAAATCTGTAATTTTAGAGTCAAAAAAGGGGGATAAATAGTCTGTTTTGCAGAAAGAGAAACACTTATAAAAGTGCACAAAAATGATTCTATCCTTGAGAAACCAGCAGGAATAATAAAAATATGATTTAATTAGAATTTGAATTTTGTAATTCTCAAACCCTGGAGACTAATGAATTTGGGACACTTGATCACCAGTCTTAGCAAATATTTAATAATACTATTTTGCTTCTTATAGCCATGGAAATAACTATTCATAGAAGTTAAAAACAAGACAACAAGCCAAAAAAAAAATGAAATCTCTTATGCTAAGCCCCACATCACCAAACCAAGGCTTCACTATAATTTTGGCTCTCCCAGAAGTGGAATCTTAAACCAGTCATTCAGGAATTATCTGATCAGCGGTACTGAGGTAACCTGCCTGATAGAACTCAGCCATCCCCTAAAGGAAAGTAGCTTTGCAATAACCAACCCGCTTTCTTGCCAGTATACCTTCCTTGTTGCTCCTTGCTGACTATGAAAGTCTTTGATTTTGTACAGCTCCTTGGAGTTTATCTGCTGGGTTGCATGCTCTTCTATTCAAATCAATTTTTGCTCAAATAAATTCTTGTAATTTTTAATAATCCTTAGCTTATCTCTTAATAACTCTGGTACCTGAGGAAGGATCTGAAGGAGACCCCCAAGAGCTCCAGGGCAATGAGCAACAAGATGGTGGAACTTGCTGAGCCTCCTTCTTGCTGCATCTGAAGTGGTGGGAAGTCACTCCCAGATCCTAGTTTTTGATTTATGGGCTTTCAGACTTTATCTGAGCATTACTTTTCCCCAACTGGGTACAGGAACTAGCTACAGTTGGACTGGGTCTGACTTATAAACTGGACTGGGTCTTGGGGTCAGACTGGGCCCCCTGTGCAGCCTCAGGTGAAAAAAAAAATTGTTTTAAGGTGAAACAAGTAGGCTAATGTTACCAAAGATAATTTTGAATTACAGTGGCCAGAGTGAAGAACTTTCAACCATCTTTAGGTTGGCTTGTCCATTTATGAGGGACCCTAGGGAAAAAGGGGTCTCAGCCAGGCATTCACCTTTTAAAGGGAAAATATGTTTCCTCCTCTACAGTGTCTGGTGACCAAGATGAGACCTGCTGGGATGTCCTACTTTCTCTGGAGCCTTCTGATGTGATCCTGGGAAAAGTGGCAGAAGTTGGCAAAGGGTGAAAATTCTTACTAAAGTCACCTTTTCCAGATCTCTGTCTGTGGTGCTTGGCCAAGAGAGGAAAGTAAAATTTCCTGCTGTCCCCTCCTTTCCAAATTCAGATTGGCAAGAGAAAACATTTTTAAGAATTAGATCTCTGAATCGTGACTGATGAATTTGCTTTTGGGCACCCATTGGTGATCAGTCCTTTCTATTTTAGGGATACCTATTGCCTTTGTGTTGATCTCTTCTAGTGTCCTAAGAACTTGGCTTGGCACCCATAAGGCTGGGGGCCCCCACGATATGACCACACAGAACTATATGTTGCTCTCCATTTATGGGTGGGGCTGTGTCATACCCTAGAGTCAGATGTTAATGGCAATGCTCAGAGTTGTCCAGTGCCACTGCTGCATCTTTCTTCCAACTAAAAAAAAAAAAAAAAAAAAAAAAAAAAGAAAAGAAAAAGACAAAAACAAAAAAACCCAAACAACAAAACAAAAATGGCTAATTCAAACCATTGCTGCTGCAGCTGTGCCAAGATATCCATTTAAGCCATAAGGATGAATGGGTGACCCCCACTTGCATGCAGGTGAGGAGAGCTCTGCTGTGAGAGTGTTGTGCTGGGAAATATTTAATAGCAAGCTCCCCAGGGAAAAAAAGTCCTGATTTGTAGCATTTTTTTTTTTTTTGTCTTGCAGCATACTCTCCCACCTTGGCAGATATAATGTACTAACTTGATATAACTGAATACAAAACTGGGAAGATATGCATACAATCAGCTTCCGTGAGCACTGCACCATGGCCCCCACTCACTAGTGACTTCTGCTGCCCAGTCATTTCATTTGTCTCCAGAAGTTGGGCTCTGAACAGTATGACATTGAAGGAAAAACTGAACTAGGACTATTGCACAGGTCCTCCTAGACTAACTTAAGGCCTTCAAAGAATTGCAGCAGAATTAGAAACTATTAAGAATATAATTACAAACTCTACAGACAGTTTGCTGAGTTTATTTTTTTATTTTTTTTTAATTTTTTTTTTTATTTATTTATGATAGTCAGAGAGAGAGAGAGGCAGAGACACAGGCAGAGGGAGAAGCAGGCTCCATGCACCGGGAGCCCGACGTGGGATTCGATCCCGGATCTCCAGGATCGCGCCCTGGGCCAAAGGCAGGCGCCAAACCGCTGCGCCACCCAGGGATCCCAGTTTGCTGAGTTTAGAGCATCAAACCAGAAAAACAAAAAAGCAAACACCTCTACCTTTTCAAAAGCAAAATAGAATTTCAAAGGCCTCTTCATCTTTGTCAATGCATGAAGCTGGGGTGCACATCTGGGAATAAGCTAAATAGAACACCCATACCATGTTTCTACCATCTCCTCATTGCCATCAACCTTCCTGAAAAAGAGTAAAATCACTAAAAGTTCTTTCTTAACCCTAATTCCATCACCAGTGCCTATACTGAGAACTTCAGTCTATCAACTGCTCATGATTTGTCATTCTTGGTCCTAAATAAATGCATTTTAATTTTCTTTTTCTTTTTTTTTTAAGATTTATTTATTTGAAAGAGTGTTAGCAGGAATGGGAGGGGCAGAGGGAGAGAGAAATTCCAAGGATACTCCTTGCTGAGTGCAGAACCAGAAGTGGGGCTTGATTTCACAACCCAGAGATCGTGACCTGAGCCAAAACCAAGAGTCAGACACTTAACCAACTGTGCCACTCAGGCACCCCTTAATTTTCTGCCAACTTAAGAGCATACATATTTTTTTCTGGCATCTTTGATTTAATCTTTCCTTGCTTGGGAAGGAAAACTTTAATATTCATCAAACAGGTAAAGGAAAATGAAGGAAGGAGAGGGAGGACATAATCTCTTTCTAGCTTGTGTATATCTACACAATACCCTTGGGTCTTTCAAGAGACTCGGACTTTTTTTCTCTACTTCCCCCCCCCCAAAAAAAAAACAAAAACAAAAAAAACAAAACAGGTAGAAGGTGACAACTGTGTATGGTTTCCACCATATTGGGATTTTAGATAATGAAAGATGTGGCCCTGCAAATATGCAAAATTTACAATTAGCACAGATATAATTCATCCAATGAATAGGAAAAGTTATTTCATGAACATGTGTTAGTTATGTGATGAGCTTAATGAACAAAGAATTTGGTAGATCAAAATAAATACTTTGAGAAACATAAAAGGAAGAAAAATCTACCAATTATGAGATATATTACCTGTCAATCTCACATTTGTGAGATTAGAATGCATAAGCCTTCAGCATAACAAAGTATGTGAGAACAGGTCCAGGGCAGCGGTGATTTATAACTGTATCCTTGCTCCTTATGAACCAATCACTCTCTTCTGACTGTTGATTTCTGCTCTGTTGTCAAGATTTAACCAGGTCTGTCACACTTCAGTAACTCTTCTGGCTCAGGCTTTCCCTCTTTTCTTGGGAGTGCTCCACTTGGCTTGGCTATGGTGAGCCAGTTTGAAAAGGCAGCATTTCCTAAGCTCGTAATATAAAAATCATTGGGGCACTTGTTAAATGCAGATTCCCAGGGTCAGTCCCTAAGAATATTAAATCAATAGGGCAGAAACTGTATTTTTTTTTTAAATCTCCCTTACTTGACTCCCATGCTCAGACCAAGGTGGGAAACATTATGATGACTGGAATGAGTAGATTTATCTCATTCCAGATAAAATAGGTTTATTTCAAGGAATGAGTATTTTAAATAATACTTGAGCTCCCAAAAGTGTCAATCAGTAGCGATTGTATGGAACACTCTGTATTCTCTAAGTTATATAATGTGCTCAGGGGAGATATGTCTGTGAAAAAGCCACAGCACAGTCCTTGGCCTCACAACTGTGATTCTCATCATTTCTGCCCTAATTCATGTAACTGTGATTATATCATGTAATTATATCATCTGTGGTGTTTAGTATGTTGCTTTTTATAGTCTAGGTGCTCAGAAATGGTCTACTGTTGACTATTTGACCAATGATCCAAATCTGCTGAGGGGTCTATCAACCTCAGAATACACACACACACACCTCAGTCATGCCGTGGCATGACTCTAGAAGAATAACCATCATCCTTTACATTCTGGGAGCTTTATCTATTTCTACTTACTAATGATCAGATCTGGTCTAAACGTTAGACTTTTTGTCTAGCATCCCAATGATAGTCATATCCCTCTGGACAGAATTATACCTGCCCTCTTCTCTTCCATATTTATTTCACTTAAAATGTACTGCTTCCCTAATTATAATTTAAAAGCAGATACCCTTGTAAAAATGTTGCTATGTACACAATTTTCCAGAAAATGAAAAAGCAGTCCAGATTTGCTTATGATAGTTCTGTGAAGAGTTGCTCTGTGAAGAGTTGCTCATTTGTATCCTTCTACCTCAGGTTTAGGCGCAAATGCTTCTATAAGAATTCTGAATAGCAAGAGAACACAAGCTATTGCTCTACGGACTAAAGACAGCTGTTTGGCAGACCTCTGTTAATATTCGTCAATGCTCCAGATTCCTGTAATCTATCATAGGGTCATTCAGCATCTGATGGCGAAGTGATCTGCACAAGTCAAAACAACACAGCAATAAGTTCATCAGCCTGATGCAGAATTTAGGCATTCCAGACAGATGGTTTCAGAGTGAAAGGTGTATTAAAAGAGGGAAGCAATTGGACCATGATCTAATTTTGCCTCACTGATTTTCCTGTGAGTGGTTTTCTACCTTATTGTTCTTAATGTTGATAGGGTCACTTTCCTCTCATTTGTCAGAATCACATCAAATGGAATGAGAAGATTTTTACCTGTTTATTTGTTGATTGGCTATAGCAACCTCTCTCACTAATAGGCTATCTCAAACTACAGCTGGCTGCATTTGATAATATAATCGGCAGTATGTTCCTGCCTGAAAATTGGAGAATAAACTAGATGACTTGCTGTAGTCCCCTGTCTGGTATGGGAGCTTTGACAAATGTTAGGCTGCTTTATGTTTGCATTTAAAAACAAAGAAGGAAAATGGCATTTATTGAAAAGAATCACTTCAGAGGAGTGGAAAGTTATGTTACTCTGGGATAAATGAAAGGGATTATTAACAGTTTGTGATTACATAAAGAAAATTTAAAAATATGGGAAAAATTACAAAATTTGTCTATTTTACTTGTGATGAACAGATAACTTAAATGAGCTAATATTTAGTCAAAAGCCAACACCAATATTAAAACCAACTTGAAAGCCATGGTCTCGATAGATCCTTGAATCAAATCAAACCATTCACAGCTTCTTAAGAAATATTTACTTAAAGCCACAAGGAGGAAAATAATTTTAAATGTCACAGAGAAATCACAAAAAAAATTAAGGATCTAGCTGATTTGATGCAAAATTTTTGAAAACCCCTTTAAAAATCATCAAATGTAGTTTATAGGGTAAGATTTAAAAGCTTTCATAGAGAGAAATGATTTTAGCACATTACTATCAAGCTTCATTATTCCCAAGCTAAGAGAGAGGACAAAGAGCTAAGCAGACATCTCAGATGATTCATTCATGGTCTTTCCAGGTGATGGAAAAATTCCTCTTGAGCCAGTTAAATTCTGACCAAATTGTTTGGGGAAGCAATGAGAATATTTCAATCTCAAACTACTACCACTATTCCCATATTGTGGGTACATTAAATGGAAAATCTGATCTTCTGAATTTTATATATATGCATAAATTATATATATACATATATATAAAATAAAATTTTATTTTATATAAAAATTTTATGTGTATACACACACATATATATATAGATATATGTATATATCTATACATATATCTAGAGAGAGAGAGAGAGAGAGAATTATTGAAGAGGCTAGAAATAAACTCCGTGATCTTTTTAGCAGGATCTATTTTTTTGATAATTTGGCATCCCATCACACATTTAGATGCAAGGAAGAAGATGGAAAAGTTAACTTACTTTCTATATACAGATCGGATTTAGAGGAGTGTCTCCTTCAAATCTCTGTCTTTTTTTTTCCCTGTGACTTGAAAGGAGGGATTAGCAGAGTAATTAGAGGCATGTACAAATCACTTGTCAAGGGACTGCTGAAAGGTATTGCAAGTTATTAGTGAGAAATCTGGACAAAAGAGTAATATTGTATTGATCTTCTATCTGAAACTGTGTTGGAATGTACCCCAAGCATGAAAGGAATTAAGAATCTGGTCTTTAGGGGCACCTGGGTGGCTCAGTCGGTTAAACATCTGCCTTGGCTCAGGTCATGATCTCAGGGTCCTGGGATCAAGCCCCTCATTGGGTTCCCTGCCCAGCTGCAAGTCCACTTCTCCCTCTGTGACCTCTCTTGCTCTCACTCTCAAATAAATAAATAAAATTATTTTTAAAAATATATCTTTATGCTTAATTTTGAAATATCAGGATTTATTTATTTTTAAAATAAAAATAAGTTTATTAGCATTTTTAAATGATCAAAATAATATATGTACATAGTTTTAAAAGGAAAATAATGATAAAAGGCTTCATGGAATCCATATTGTCTAAAATATTTTCTTTGGTTTTGTTTTTGTCTAAAATTGTAATCCTAGAGACTTATAGAATTTGGGGCATATTCTATAAAATAAGAAGTAGCTAAGTAGCTTTTAATTTAGGATTTTGCTTGGAATCAGAAGAAGTAACCCAGAGCATCTGAAGGTAACATATGAGGAATACATTCATATCTAAAGGCATCACGTTATTTTATGAAACTCTAATATTGAAGAGAAATATCAGGCCCAGGGGATGCTCTAATAGTCCTAAATGCTGGACACAGAAAAGGTGGTCCTACTGTGTAAGAGCCATGTTTCTAGAAAGTCTGATGTGACCCTCACTTTCTCAGACATAATTGTTGTGAGATATTCTCCCTGAGTGGATCTTGAAGCCCTAGAATCTGCAACTGTGTCAACATTCCTAATCTTCTGAATTATTCAGAGATGTAAATAAATGTATAACTTACAAGTATGTTTATATCTGATCACATCCTCAATTCTTACTAACCTTTGTCAAAATAGTAATTGTGGAAACCAGAAGTCCTTCACCTCCCCCTTGTCTCCTTTCCTTTCTCCTGTTCTTGTTAATAATTTTTCCTGTTGTGGTTAAACCCATACGTAGTGTTTTTGTTAACAGGACTATGCTCATGTGGTTCATGTTGGTCCAAATTTGTACATTATGGGTATATTTCCTTTCTATGTAATTTTTATATCTCTCAAAGAAAATAACTACAACTTTATTTTCCATCTGCTTATTTTTCTTCAAATCTTCTTGCATAGTCTTCACATCAAACTGCAGACAATCTGTCATTTCCATTTTTTTCCCTCCTGTCCTCATGTTCCTATCTGGCCTAGTTACCTACCAAGTCTACCACCATAGAACCATGCCCTCGGAATGCTTACTTTTCTTTCCTGTGTTAGACCCCTTGTTTCTTGAATTCTGTATTTCATTCTATCTTTGTTTTATTGTTCATTTTGGTAGAGCATATCCTCTACTGGATTCCTAAGAAGGAGTTCAGGGAAGCTCTTTCACTTTCTTTTTATGTCTGTGTTTATTTAATTATTTTGGACTTCTAGTGTACCAGTCATCTCTGGGTTAGTAACACATCATTAATCTAAGCATTTCCATCTGTTTATTTAGTTAGTTATTTGTAATATTGTAGAAATCACTCTTGAAACTAGTATACAAATAGAGTCTAGAACTTAGAAATAACCTTGATTTAACAGAGAATTCATAGAGTGAACTCGTCTGATTGATCCACTTGCCTCCCCTGGAACCTGAATCCTATATCCAACATTCCCTTGCTTTCCTTTATTTAACTTATTGTAGATAGATTTTTTCATAAAAAGTAAGTCATAGGTAAGGATGTGTGTGTGTGTGTGTGTGTGTATTAGTTGTGTTAACTCTATGAAGTTATTATGTTACACTCTATTTGGAGTACTTATTATTTCTCCTTAATATTATATTGCCAAGATTCATTCATGTAACTACATGGTTCATTCATTTTGAACCACTATATAATATTCCACTTTCCAAATATACTTCTTTACCCCTTCTATTCATTCAGCCAATATTTATTGAAGATATATTCCCAATGAGTATTATATATACAATGGTAAACAAAACAACTCTTTTCCATCATTTCAAATCCCAGCTATATGGCCAGTGTTATCATACCTCCTAATTTATTTCCCTTTATATTGATAGAAAATTGCCTGGTAGATTCTTTTCAACTAAACTGTTAGTGTCCTCATGAACAATAGTCCAAAGCTGTACAACATCAATGGTAGAATTTTGGGTTACAGAACAGAGTAAAGAAGGTACTTGACATCAGAGATGTTTCCATTGCCCTTCAGATTTCACATCTTAGGTGACAATCTATATGCCAAGTTCTTTTAACCAGCCCTACCCATAATAAAATCTTTCAGATCACACAACTATAGGTAAGTTGAGCATATGTTTATGAGATCTTGGAAAGTATGCAATCCTTAAATAAATCCTCAAAACTGAAAAAGGATCTTGAATCTAGCCTCTGACATATAGGGTAGAATGTGGTATCAGGTAACAATTTCTGATGATAGGAGCACATTTCAGAATTCATATAAAATGAGAAATAAGGAATAAATAATATGTTCCTTTGAAGCTGCATATATCTTTCCTCAAATTACATGAGTACTTTCTTTACCCTCCCTCATTCTAGATCAGTCTGCTGAAGAATTGTGCATATCCTAAAACTTAGCTTCAGAATATTTTCATCAAAATGGCACTTGGTTTTCTCTTCCTTGACTAGGGTTGTCTTTACTTCTTTTTTTTTTTTTTATTTTTTTTATTTTTTTTTTTTATTTTTTTTTTTGGTTGTCTTTACTTCTAACTGTATTTCTGAGTTGTTTGTGTCCAGCAATTCTGTGGTTCTCCTGCACAATGTGTCACTTAGTATTTTCCCTCCCACCCATGCCTCCACACACTGGCTTCAACATAACAACACCTGCTCCACTCTGGGAGTGTTTGCAGCAATACCCCAGCCCTGCTGTGGAGATTACAGTAATCTTTGGCTATTACAACACATATATTTAAAACATATCTGGAAAAATAGTGTTTTAGCTTTCCAGGATGGCAACGATGTCAGGCAAACTACATAACACATCCTTACATTCTTCACTATCATTTCTGCATTTCTTTCCTTTACTGTTACTACTTTCCTGGTTGCTTTCTTAAATCTGCTTCTCATCCTTTCATACAGGTCCTTTTGATTTTTTCCATTATCTAACTTTTATGTTATCTTATTTTTCCTAGTTCTGCTTTTTCTGTCCCTAAAAACCATTTCTTCAGCCTGTTCTCATTCTACTACATCAGAAATGGTTCTTCCATCTTACATAATCTTGTTATACGAATGCTAAATTATTTTTAAAAGATTTATTTTGAAAGTGGACATATTGACAAGTATATTCTGAAGGAGCATATATATAGACATGAGGATTTCAAAACTGCTTGAGAAATCTCTCAGAGCCATAGGTTGAATTTTTATCATCTGTGTTGGAGTTAATGTTGAAATGATTTAAATCTAAATGAGTTCTTTTTACAAATGTATTGCATATGTCTTATTAAGGGAGGGAATTCCATTGAGAGAAATTGTAAATACAGTAGCAATATTTTGAAATTAAAATGCAATAATACATCTTTATACCTTAATCTTCACTCTAGGTAACTGTGAATAAGATACATACTAATTAAAATTTTAGAGGTATTTTCCACTATGTTATGTATTGATTTAAGTACTCATCTCTCAACCCAACTACCCTCAGAGCTCTAGGGAGTTAAAACTGAAAAAGAATATGGCAAAGTATATATTTAAATTTATATGTTCTTCCAATATTATTGACCTTTCAGATGATTGAAGGTTCCAAGCCTAAAACAGAACAGTTTTATATTGGGCAGCCCGGGTGGCTCAGCGGTTTAGCCACCTTTGGCCCAGGGCCTGATCCTGGAGACTTGGGATCGAGTCCCATGGCATGGAGTACCATGTCAGACTCCCTGCATGGAGCCTGCTTCTGTCTCTCTCTCTCTCTCTCTCTCTCTCTCTCTCTGTGTGTGTCTCTCATGAATAAATAAATAAAATCTTTTTTAAAAAAGGTTTATATCTATATTTTGTTTCTGATAAAATATTCCTATGTGGTCATATATATTCATTATTTTCTGTTTGCAACTTTCTAATTCCCTCTCTTTGAACCTAAAGTATATTATTATTTCTGGATATATTAGTATTCTAAAATTTTCATCAGGTCTTTTTATTATTTTAAAATTTATTTTATTTCAATGAGGCTCAACTTGTTAGATTTTAATTTTATGAATGATGATTTGGTGACAAGTATAAGAACTCTTCACCTAGCCCCAAATTCCAAAGATTCTCTAGTATTTTTTTTTCCTAAATTTTTATAGGTCTAAATTTTTACATTTAAGTCTATAAACCATTTTCAGTTAATTTTGTATAAGGGTAAAGTTTACACTGAGATTTATTTTTTTCTCCCTATGAATATTTAATTACATCAGCTTTAGTTTTTGAAAAAAGCTATCATTCCCATATCAAATTGTTTTGTCCCTCTTTGTCAAGAATCTGTTCAGCATTATTTGTGTGGGTCTATTACTGAGTTCTCACTTCTGACTCTTTTACATAATTCTTCTTTATCAAAATTGTAATAGAAGTATTTTGTTTTAAATGAGGGACAAGATAAGGATGTCAGCTGTTTTAATTTGTTTATTATTGTACTAGAGGTCTTAGCTAATATGAAAAGATTAGAAAACAAAATTAAAGGTATATGAATTTTAAAGGACTAGAAACTTTTCCTTATTTTGAGATGATAATAGTATTATGTTGAAAATACAAGTGAGTTTGGGGAAAATATATAAGAATTGACTAGATGCTTCAGGAAGACCAATTGGTACAAGATCAACTATAGAAAGGTAGAGCATTCCTCTACCCAAGTAACTAATAACTAGAAAATATAGTAGAAAATGATACCATTCTCAGTATCAATAAAAACTTGATAAAATACCTAGAAATGACCCTAACAAAAAAAATACACAAGCCCCTTCATAGAAACATTATAAAGATTTCTGAAGAATAGAGACAAAGCTTGAAGAAATGGAGAAACATGTAAAAGATGATAATTTTCTCCCAAAGTAACCTATTAAATGCAAATAATATTTTAATCAAAATCCCAACAGTTATGGATGGAATTTAGAAGTGAGTCCTTAAACTACTACTGATGAGTAAGGGACAGAGAGTAGTTAAAATAATAGTGCAGCTGAGGAGCAATGTGGGGCAACTGTCCAATCAGATATCAAGCCTTACTTACTATAAACTATGTTAATTAAGAGACTACAGTACTGCTGTAGGCAGGAACAAAGACACTTCTGGAACACAGAACACAAGAAGAGACATGAACACTGATAAAAATGCAATGTTCTAAGAAGTGGCAAAATTGATACACAGCACAAGTAGCATTACAAATTATGTGGAAAAAATAAATCAGTTGCAATGTATTGCAGTGCAAAAACCTATTATCTGTATGAAAATAGACTTCTGTCCCAATTCAGATTATGGACAAAAAAATTCTAGTGAATTAATAACTTAAATGTAAAAACCCAATATTACTATTTTTAGAAGAAGAGTAAGAGCATATTTTTATGACCTTTGGATACAAAGAAGCTCTTAAACAAGACTGTAAATTCTACCCAGGGGAAAAAAAGGTTAGTCGATTTAACTGCCTTAAACTTATATTCTAAAATATTCAGCACAAAAAAATTGTTTTAAAAGACAAACTTTGATCTATGTGAAGATATTTGTTAGTATGTAACTGTCAAAGGATTAGTATTCAGAATTTATAAAGGACTTCTAAAATCAATAAGAGAAAAAAGAAACACAATCCATTAGAAAAATTTGAAAAGTATAAGAACAGGCCATTCATACAAAGGAGAATCCAAAAGAAAAAAAAAACTACATTTCACAAGGAATTATAGATACACAATTAGATACATACATACACACACACAAGTTTTCAGGTCACAGCTTAGCAAAAATCTTTAAGTCTGACAAAACAAAGTTTTGGAGATACTATGGAGAAATGGAAATCCTCTGTAGTGCTTATGTGTTTATAAATTGGGACAAATATACTATAGAGCATTTTGATAGCAATAAGCAAAGTAAATGTGCATTAAAATGTGTAGCCATCAATAAAGCAGCTCTATTTCTAGATATATGATGCAGATGATTCTTGCACATCTGTACAAGGAAACCTATTACAAGAATTTTTATTGCCACATTATTTCATAGCAAAAATGTTTTAAAATATACACTAACAGAAGAATAGACAAATAAATTGCTGCATAATAATAACAAGTACAGCAATTAAAATAAAGTTACATAAGTTAATATGGATAAATCTCAAATATGATGTTAAATTGAAAAAAAAAAAAAAAAAGAAAACTCATTGCCTGACAATGAATTCAGTAAACCTGCAAAACCAAGTCATATAACTATGCATGGATATATCTGAATTTAGTTTTGTTATGAAACATGAAGAGCATGATAAATATCAAATCCAAGAAAGCAGCTACTGCTTGTGAGGAAAGAATTGGCATCAGAGAGGTGTGCATGAGGGGCCTCTAGGACTATCTATAATGCTTTTCAGTCTGTACAAAAATTCTGAAGCAAATAAACCAAAATATTAAGATTTGATCAAGCATCTAAAGGCAAAACGAAATAGGCATGACAAACCATCAAAGCAAGAAGTCAGGTAGGGAGATAGAATCAAGATATAAGTTTTAGCATGAAACCCAGAATATGTGAAGCAATTTCTGACAGAAAATGGGAAGTGAAGCCAGGAAAAATCCCCCGAGGCATGAAAAAAAGTGCCACTGACTCTTTGTGTAAGTTCCATGTGGTGTCTATTAAGCAAGGGCTCCCTGTGCCTTCACACTTAGAGAGATAAGGTAACAAAAGATCTTACAAGAAGCCGCACAACTTTGTCATTTTCCCAACTTTGAGGGATTTTCAAGACTAGGGCGAATTATGGCATCTGGGAGCGCCTGGGAAATGCTAGGATCAGACATTTATGAATGCTGCCTGCATGCAGTCCATGGCTTCGGTGAAAAATGTGAAAGCCTCTCACCCATAGCAACTAGGAAATTAAGAGGAACACACTATTATTTACTCCATCACAACAACCATAAGTAGAGAGACCAATTGACCATATGTCACTAAAATTGTCTAGTACTCTCTCAGATTGTTTGAATTCCGACAGAAAGACAAGCCACTTAAGGAAATTTGTACCTAATTTGTCATGACCTCATTACCATACTCCTCTTTCTGGCTGTGAGACATCACATGAGCAATGTGCCTTCATGAACTGGTCTCCCTCGTCGGGTATTGGCTTGAAGTCCTGAGTTATTTGTACAGTGTGGAAAGGCCCAGCAAATATTAGATTCTAACTATCTCTTCCTTTTCTCTTCTCCAAGTGATCCCGCCTGCAGTGCACTCGGTGAAAGCCTCTTCTGAAGAGATTAATGAGGTTGGGAGATGAGTTAAGTCATTTATTTTTCCATTCCATCATGAAAGGGTTCAAAATTACCTCTTTTGATAAGCAGCCTAATTGATCATGTGACCACTAATCAGTCCTGGTTTTCCCTCAAGTGTATCTGGTTTTATTCATGAAGGCAGAAAGCATCTTAAAAAAGCTTAGGATGAGACTACGTGAAATTCAATAGGCCTGGCAATGCCTTCCTTAAAGGGCTTCCTATATGTCTAAGCTGCATGCACATTCTGCAGGATAACCTGTAATGGGTCGGAAATATTTGCATTCCATTCTGGAGTTCTCCTTCATGAACAGAGGCCAGAAAGTTCTCCATCATGAATAGAGGCCAGAAAGACCAAGACAATATTAAGAGAAGGTTACTGATGCTTTCATGCGGTATCTATCAAAATGACTCTGATTCTGTCTCAGTAGGGATCGTTTAAATAAGTGTTTCAGAAAATATTTCAGGGAAACCTACAAGAATTAGGAAAAGAATGGGCCAAATGTCATAACATCTCTCTGGATTTCTCTTGTGTTCAGAATCTTAACTTTGCAAGGCCTTGGTAATGCTAAGTAAAATAAATTGCTTAGATTTCTCGTCCTAGTCGGTAGGAAGGTTGGTGCAAAGAAAGGTGCTCTGCTCTTGCAAGATCTAGACTCTTACATGATATTTATGGATGTAATGTGGATTTTGGAGAAAGGTGGGAGGGGTAAGTGTGCTGGCATAAAACTTTAGAGCCTCTTTCTAGAATTTTGCCATCCAGAACAACATTGTGGAATCTTGTCATTAGTGTATATTATTTGTTTATGTTTTATTTAATACATATCACTTGATTATAAGAACAATACACATTTAGATGTAATATGATGTTCAAATTAATTACTACATGTGTACATATAGTTTATATCTCCCCAGATAATCAGAGCAATCATACTTAGTGCATATTCGACTTAAATTTGTATTTGGTTCTATTCCATACTCTTGGTTTTATGTGAAATCAGATGAAATAGTCATTCATTTGACTGACATGTGAATGCTTATTATGTACCAGAAACTCTACTAGATAATGGTTTCAATGACTGGGGGAAATGTCAGCAGGGATAAAGAGATGTTTATTTTGGGTAGCTAATTAATTCTTATTTGCAATTTTTCCTTATCACAGTTCCTATTAAATGTAGAATGGACACATAGTGGAGAGACTGTATTCAGAGGATGGACTAATTGAATATTTATTTATAGACCATTGTCATTTTTTTGCTGCTTATCCCAATCCATCAGCCTTTTCCTCTAACAGTATGAGAGAACCAAATATAGCACTTACTAAAAGAAAACACTAGAATGTAGAGTTTTCTGGATTTGTGGCAGAGGAGGAAGGGTGAAGTTAGTGCTTATATACTGTTTTCAGTGGAAAATGTTAGTATTATGTTAAATAACAGCTTATGCATTTTGAATTGCCATTAGCAAACATCAAATGTTATTTTTAAATTTTATTCTATTTGAAAATGATAAAAGTTCATTTGAACATCAAACTCCTATAAATTAAATTTAAATAAATGACCCTAACATAAATGGAGAGAAATCACAGGAAATCTGTAATAGAGAGGGAATGCATTCTAGAGTCTCTTGATTTTTAGAAAAATAGTGTGAGCAGTAGTTGGACAGCATTCTTGGCACTTTCGCTTTAACATCCCAGAAATCCTTGCAAATGTAATTTATCTCAATGCATGTAGGCTCCCAAGAACTTTTAGAGATGGGCTGCTTTTCTCTCCCTGTTTGTATTACACAATGAACCATTGTATTTGCATCATTTTACCTTCTCCACTTCTCATTATTGTTCACCTAGTCAGACCCCATTTCTTTTCAGAGACTGCCAAGTCATCAGCTCCATTCTAACCATGTTAAACAGATTTTATTCCAGTTTTGTAGTCACCTCTTTATTAGCACTCTAAATTTATCATAGTTTGAAACCCAAAGAAGGTAGGAGCTTTTGTTTTTTGGATAGTTTTAATAGCAAAAAAATATTTCCATAAAGTTTGCGTCAGAGCCTACTCTAATACTTGTATTATACTCTTGTGTACATATCACCCGTATGTGTTCTTTATTTTTCTAGGAATATAATTTCAGCTAAATTCACTGAATAGTTTTTAATATAGTTCTTCCATCATAAAAGTTAGAGAAACTTTTCAGAGACTTACTAAGGGCTCTTGTCTAATAAGTTAGTCTTCAGTGAAGACATATCACAAAAATATCTTAAACCACCTGGCAAAAATATGAACCAATAAAGCATGTAAAATTACTCCAGTTGGTATCATGACAGAATAAATTCGAAAGTCATTTATTCTTTATATTTTGGAAACTTCAAACTTAAACTGAAAGGCTGTGTTTGCTCATTCATTTTCATACTCCCAAGTTGCAAAACATGAATGCTTCAGAGATTTCCATTTTGATTTTCAAGCTTAAACCACTGATAAATTATATCAAGAGCATATCCTATCGGTCTGCAATTTCTCTTCTAAAACTCTATTTAGTTTCTACTTGAATAACAATTAAACATTTCTAATCTGATTGAAATTTGCGTTTTAGAAGGATTACTCTGTATTATCATCTGGATATTCAGTGTCTTTATACTAATAATAAATGAAACATATGACAGATGAATTTTATTTTTTCCTCCAAAAAGTTCTTCCTAGCTATTGTTTGATCACTAATAGAAATCATTTTCACAAAATTGTTAACAGAATAATCCCATGGTTTTATGAATCAATCCTGTATTTTGGCACTTAAAGATCTAAATCCTTCTTGTGCTGCTATTATTTGATTAACATACTTTTGATGAGATTATAATTAAAGAAATGGATTTCCCTTAGCTCTCATTTAGTCTCTAAATTTAAGTGCCTACTTCTTCCCAAGACCAAAGGATTTTTTACAGCTTCTCCATTTTCCTGTGGCAGCCACATATACCTTAAATCAAATTTGGAGACCTTTATAGCTAAACCTAATTTTTCTCATTAAGTTAGGTATATATGAGTATACATTAATTTTTATTGAATTTAATTTTTACGTGATTTTTAAAGTAAGGTCATTAAATCTCCTAAATGGGATCAAATTACTAAAATTATATGATGGTCTGACATATGTCTAGTGGATGAAAGAATTTAAGTATTTGAGGCTTTTTATATCTGAAATTTTGGTTTCTCATTACTTCTAATTTTCCCTTTGAGAGAAAAGTACTGAAGTTTACTGAAATGTTGCCTTCCCTCTTATGTAGTTCTCTCATACTCCTGCAGTCAGTCTGATTTTTCCCCATAATTACCTCCATGGTGGAGCATAATGAAGAAGCATCTGACCCCTATTACCCACTTGTTTTCCATGACACTATGGTGCTATATAGTGGCAACTTCCAGGGAATAACTCCAGCCAATAAAATGGTGGTGATCATGACAAAGACGACAATGACTACAACCATTATTTATAAAATACCTCCCGCATATCAGAGAGTATTAATGATTTACATATATTACATCATTTAATCTTCCTAACGATACCTGCTTACTATCCTCATTAAACAGTTGAAAAAGCTGAGGCTCAGAGAAGTTAAATATTTGGCCCAGGGTCACATAGCTAATGATAAGTCCAAAATGGGAACCCAGTGACCATCTGGCCCTAGGGCAAATTGTCTCTCCTTTATTTCTGTGGTTTTTCAACTTAAATCATTGTCACAATCCGCTGGGGGTCATTTCTTTAAAAATACAAATGATCATGGCTTCTAACTTAGCAGGGCTTTGGCTGAAGAGATGCTTGAGGCAGGAGCAAGGAATTCTCTCCTTTTTCGGGAGTTGCTTTCTTTGTTCTTTGTTTTTGGGTTACCCCTAAGAATATGAAGACTTTCCAGGAGGTGTAGGGCTTATGTACTTTTAAGGGAATTATTTCCTATTCTAGATCTTCCAAAATTTTTTTTTAAGATTTTATTTATTTATTTATTTATTTATTTATTTATTTATTTATTTATTCATGAAAGAGAGAGATGCAGAGAGAGAAGCAGGCTCCATGCAGGGAGCCCAACGAGGAACTTGATCCTGGGTCTCCAGGACCATGCCCTGGACCAAAGGTGGCACTAAACTGCTGAGCCACCAGGGCTGCCTTAGATCTTCCAAAATTGATCTGCTTGCTTTATTGCCTCTCAAAGAAGAAAGTTACACTTTATCAACCTCCAATTTTAGCATGGTACATTTCCACACAATATAAAGTCTATAGGCTAAAGAATTTTCTGAAATGGGTAATATTAGGTGTTGAGAATGTGAATAACTAATAATTAGGTATAAATCTTTTTTATAAGTATAGTCATTTCCAATTCTTTGACTTCAACAAAATTGAAGAAAGAACTAATTGAGTTGCCAATTACCATTAAAAATAGGTCACAATGTCATTTTTAACCTATACTTGAATGTTTAGATAGTTGAATTCCTTCCTATAAAAACATCTTTCATTTACATCTATTTATTTATGTCAGAAAAGTTTCCTAATCTTTAGGTATATGAAAATGAAAAATAGGAATTGAATTGGTGGTAAAACTCATTTCATTCTTTCAATATTATTTGCACTGAGATACTTGAAAATAAAATCTTACATAGCTCATTAAAAAATCCATTTCCAAAAAATTTTACTTTTGAAATCCAATGATTATGAAAATCTGTAAAATATTTTGTTCCAATTGTATATTACTAAATTGCTAAGTATTGAGATCAGAAAAATTGATAATATCCACAGCCTATGGTTAAAAAGAAGTTAAAAAATTATATACTTATCTATATGTCATTTTATCGTATTTACTAAAATTTAGTGATAGCTCTATATAAGGAAAAATTTTGTGAAACTTCAAGGTTTTATAGTACAGCTGCTTGCACTTGTTTAGAAGAAAGGCATTTAATTTTAAAATTAATTCAAGGCATTCCAGAAACTCAGTGAAGAAGACGTTATGTATAATTCAATTACAATTTTTGGCACTGATGTGTTTTTACTATTTTAGCCCCATAGCTTCTATGATCACAATGACACTGGGTCAACTGCCATCACATATATATATATATATATATATATATATATATATATATATATATAGTACCAAAAAGTACTAAGCCATTTAACAATATGAACAGCATGTATTTTTGTCTGTCTGCAATGTCACCAAAAAACATCTCTTAGCCTGAAATTTCCTAAGTTACTCTGATTGTTGGCAGTGATATTAACATGGAAAAGCATATATTGACATTTTCAAATTATACCAAATAATTTTCCAAAAAAGGCTTTGTTTCTGTTCTAATCATGTTAAAGAACACACCACAGATATTGTGCTAGTAAGAAAACAAAAACCTCTACCAAAGGACAGCCTTTAATAATACTTTGTTAAAACTAAAATAAAGGACTTGAGGATAGAGTTAGCATTGCTGAAATTAGCTACTCTGTACCAGAAATAGTCATTACTTAAAAGTATTTTCCTTTTATTAGTGAAGATTGTATCTTAATCACTGAAAATAAGCCCTTACCAAGAAGACTGAGAACCAAGTAGTTTCTTGAAGAATCAAATATAGAAAGACTGGGTATTTCATTCAGGGTCCCAAAACTTGTTTTTAAAAATAATGTTCATATTTATTAAATGGCTACGTATAGGGTTAAACTCATTTTGTTTATATAATAACATTGTCATGTTAGGTAAAAACTGTGACAGATGAAGTTAGATAAGACTTTATGCAAGGCTATTGCAATAGGAGTCAATACTATTGCAGCTGGGGAAAGATATTGAACTCAACTCCCTTGAAGCAAAAGGCAGGAGAATTCAAACACTGGAGTGAGCTATGAAGAAGTACTGGAGGATTTGGGGGAGGTTGATTTTGTGGTTATACCATCTGTGTTTGAATATTGGTGCTAATGGAAGTTAGGTTTTCCCCTCCTACAGAGACTGGTAGATAGGGGCACAATCTTTCTTGATGATTGCATTTCAAAGAGATGGCTCCCAGGTGAGAAAGACATTCTGAGATTGCTAAACTAAAAAGAGTCCGGAAGCAGATGTATATTTTGGAAAGATAGGGAAAAAAATACAATTGCAAGTTTTCTAAAGTAAAACTCTAAGGAAAGAGAAGTCAGGGGTATGTAGTCAGGAAGAAACTTGTCTAAAGTTTAGTCAAACTGAGGGAACAATAAAACGACCTTTGTCAGTCATAACAAAGATTATTTTGGCTGTTGAAAAAAATCCAGTAAAAAGGTGACTGTTCTTTCTTAGATAGTTTATAGAAAGTTGAAATTACATTGAGAATATATCATGGATTAATTGTAGCTAGATGGAATGTATACTTATAGGTTGGTACTGCTGTGGAGCATGGTAGTGACCCTTGGCCAGTGCTAATACTTTAATTAAAGATGAATTATGTGTGTAACCATGAGTCTGTCAATTATCTTGGGAAAGGGTGAAGGAGGTCATTTGCCTGGTGAAGACTGAGAGTTTTTTCCAATTAAGATTGATCATATAGCTATAACATGTCTATGTGACCAGCTCTCTGTGAGATCCCACAATGAAAAAAATGGGGGATTCCTGTGACAGAGGTGTTTCATATGCTTTCAAAATGATGGTTCCAGACCTGGAGGTAAAACACACACTGGCAACCCAGAGATGGGAAGACAAGTCAGAGCCTGAGACCTCCAGACTCCTTTCTCAATGCACATCCTCATACTATTACTATACTGCAACTTTCATCCATAATATTCTTCTATGTCTATAAACAATCTAACAAGTCCTTTTAGAAATGGGATAATTAGGGTAATGGTCATGTAATTAATATATGTAATATATGCTAATACATTGATTCATATATAGAAACTATCTCATGTAAATCAAGTAGAGATTATTCATTTTACTTACTAGAACTTATCTTTGAAGAAACTTTGGTCATGTTGATATTTCATAAATTTTTTTTTTTCAAATTTGGCCCATCTATATACTGACTAACCTCTGCATATAGATTCCAAAATATGTATGGAGGGGTGGCTGGGTAGCTCAGTCAGTTGGGTATTCAATTCTTGATTTCCACTCCGGTGGTGATCTTAGGGTTGTGAAATTGAGCCCCACATTGAGCTCCGTGCTCAGCATGGAATCTACTTGAGATTCTCTCTCTCTCTCTCTGCCTCTTGCTTGTGCTCTTTTTTTTCTCTCTCTCTCAAATAGATACATCTTTTAAAAAAATTTTTAATAAATAAATAAAATCTATATGAATCAAAGCGTAAAAATTTGAGACAGAATTTTATAAACTAGAGGCTTTCAGGGCAATGTTAAAAGATGAATCAATTTAACAGCATTTAAAAATTGGAAAATTTTATGTATAAATCCTGATTGCCTCTTTCATTTGAAATATTGGAATACCCAGCCAAGTGAATATTGCCATCTGTAACGATCAGCTGAATATTGGCTTCTCTTTTTATACTAAGCATGGCATTTTCTGTCTACCATAGTCCACACTCAGCCTACTACACATATTTATACCACCAACCTGGTGTACAACCATAAGGCAACTGAAATAATGCCATTCAAAGAATAATTGAAAGAAATGGGATTTTTTAAAGATTTTTATTTATTTATTCATAAGAGACACACAGAGAGAGGCAGAGACATAGGCAGAGGGAGAAACAGGCTTCCTGCAGGGAGCACCATGTGGGACTTGATCCCAGGACCCTGTGATCATGCCCTGAGCCAAAGACAGATGCTCAACCACTGAGCCACCCAGGCATCCTGAGATGGGAAAGCTTAGACTAGAAAAGAGAAGCCACAGGAATGACATAATCCTTTTCTTCAAACATTTCAAAGATTTTCACATGGAAGATGTAATAAAATATTTTGTGTAATTCCAGTAATAATTCTGACATCTTTGTCTCTATAACATCTTATCTCATGTATTTCTCATACTAGTTTCTGTCTGTATGAGAGGCCAAAGTTCTTAACACCATTTTATAAGTGAGAAAACTCAAAAAGATTAAGGAGCTTGCCAAGGGTCAAACAACTAAGAAAAGTGGAGAGCTGGAGACTAACTGCAAATCTTTTTATATTAAGACCAAGGAAGGCACACAAATGCTTCAGGTACCAGAAAAATGACACAAATGTATGTAGGAGCAGGGGGTGACAATAAGGAGTGGTGAGGTCTGTGGAAGATCAGAGAATGCCTACATCAGTTAAAATTTAACTTAAAACAAAAGTGATGATGAGCCAAAAACACATGTTCCTTTGGATATGGATAGAGACTATGAGTCTTGAACTTCTCTGCTATATGCTGCCTAGAATAAATAATGGATAAGTGATGTTACTATTGCTAAAAGTACTTAATCCACGTAGGGATACTATACTAGGATACAGACTCAGGATGAGTCGAATTCAGTGACTTTTAAAATTTCTCTGACTCCAAAGTCCTATGGGTAATTTTTTAAAAATATATTTCTGGGACAGCCCGGGTGGCTCAGCAGTTTAGCACCACCATTACCCCAGGGCTGGATCCTGGAGACCTGGAATCGAGTCCCACTTCGGGCTCCCTGCATGGAGCCTGTTTCTCCTTCTGTCTGTGTCTCTGCTTCTCTCTCCCTCTCTGTGTGTCTGTCATGAATAAATAAATAAAATCTTAAAAAAGAAAAAAGATACATTTCTGGTATTTATAAAATACAGACTAGCCAAGGTGAAATGTGTATCCCATTTATATTATTGAATATAGAGGTAAAAGAAGTTACACTGACATCTCATGTTTCCCAAGCAATTGTTGCATCCAACTTATTCAGCCCTAGAGCTTATGGCTGGGTAATTGTACCAATGAAGGTAACTAGCTGCTTTTGCAGTTAAACCCAAAATATTGGGGTGCCTGGGTGGCTCAGTCAGTTGAGCATCCAACTCTTGGTTTAGACTAAAGTCTTGATCCCAGGGTCATTAGATCAAGCCCCACATTGGGCTCCACACTCAGTGGGAAGTCTGCTTGAGACTTCACCAACCTCTGGTCACTTTTTCTCTCTCTTTCTCAAAAATAAATAAATAAATAAATCTTTTTTTTTTAATCTCAAAATATTAGTCTTCAAATACAGTAAAACTTTACATCTCTTTCAGATGACTTCCAAATGGCAGCTCCTGAATAGCAGCAGCCTTTCCCATAGCAGTAATTCAAGGACTCAGGTTCCTTCCTTTTTGTAGAGTCAAATTATCTATGTAGATCAAAGATTGTCCTGGAGATCATCTGCCCAACCTGCAGAAGGCGAAGAGAGTATCACAAATATCGTACATGGTAAAGTTTTGTATGCCATACCTGGCAATGATGCTCTGCATTCCTGCCTGTATTCCATTAGCCAGAATTCAGTTACATGGCACACCTAATGCGAGAGAGTGTGCCAGTTGTAATCTAGCCATGAGCCTAGGAAGAAAAGGATATGGGTTTGATAAACAATTTCTGGGGAAGCAATGCTTAGGCTTATTCTAGAGCAAGCATATAGTCCCAGACTTTTTATATCTACTCAACCCAAATAGCTCACCTTTGCATAGTTCTATATATTTGTCAGCACAGTTTCACATTCAGTATTGCAGGTGACCCTCCCAGTCATCCTGTATGAATGAACTAATCTTCTGCTCTCTTCCTCATTCTAAGCTATGAAGCAAATGTAAGCACATTATCTCTGCAGTTAGATACTTGGGTTTAAATCCCACTTCAACTACTTGCTAACAACGGTGCAATCTTGGGTGAATTACATTACCTCTCTCAATCTATCATCTTATCTGTAATATTATGATAAAAGTAATATATATTATTGACAATGTATTGTATACTGATATTAGTGATCTCGTTTAATTCTAACAATAACTTAATGAGGAGGTTTTGTCATTGTTTCCATTCCACAGATGAGAATACTGAGGTACAGAAAAGTTAAGCGACTTTGGGGGTCACACAGCTAGGAAGTAGTAGAGCCAAGATTTTTAACTTAGGTCTGTCAAACTCTCAAACTCTGAAAGCCTCCCCTTTTAAATGCTTGGACACTCTATTTTTAGTATAATATGTACTTTGCAGTGTTGTAGTGAGGATCAAATTTGAAAATAAAGAAAAATATGAACAAATGAATTAATGTGAATGAATGGATGAATGAATGAATGAATCATCATGTGTCTTATAATGTGACCAGGTAGGACTAAACAAATAAAGATATCTGAGCTCTATTGCCCCATCAGATTCTTCATAATTTAAAAGTAAATATCCTGGTAGAAAAGCACAATAATGTTTATATGTCTACAACATTCACAAGATTGTTCTACTGTTAGGATAACTGATCACTAATATAATTCATGAGAGAAGTTTGTTTAGCATTCTTTTTTCTCGGTTTTTTAAAGATTTATTTATTTATTTAT
Source organism: Canis lupus baileyi (assembly GCF_048164855.1). Taxonomy (NCBI): domain Eukaryota; kingdom Metazoa; phylum Chordata; class Mammalia; order Carnivora; family Canidae; genus Canis; species Canis lupus. The sequence goes on along the minus strand of NC_132855.1, from coordinate 10,757,535 downwards.
GTATTTATTTATTTATTTGCGAGAGAGAGATTGAGAGAGAGAGTAAGAAGAGTGAGCTAGAACACCAGTAGGGGGAGAGGGGTAGCAGGAGAGGGAGAACCAGGCTCCCTCAGATCCAAGGACCCTGGGATCATGACCTGGGCCAAAGGCAGACTCTTAACCAACTGAGCCGCCCAGGTACCCTCTTTTTTCTCTTATACAACTCCCTTTCCAAGGTACATGGTGACATTTGTGATAGTCCTTAAGAAATATCTCAAACACACTAGCATTAACTTGTATTTTTTTAAAATCACTTAGCAACTTTAAAACTTGTTATAGAAACACCCATGCAGAGCAAAGTGTGACAGACAATGCTGCAGTAGCAGTGGTGATTATAAATGATTCGTCTACAAAATGTGACTCTGCAACCTTGAAATGGTGCCACTGGGGTGTATTATGCATATGGCACTGATGCCCACGCAAAGATTCATAATTACCAAGCACATGTTACAGGATATAATTTCTTGCTAGGGGAGAAATCAAAAATCTTGTGTCTCTTAGCTCGAGCATGGCTCATATCACTTTAATGTGTGACAAAGGTACCATATACTCAATTTTACATGTTACTTGTGAATGTCAAACAATGCCCTGGAAATGTCCAGCAAAATCTGTGTGCAAACCCCAAATAAGAGGTATATCACTCAGGACAAATGTTTCTAGGTTTCATTTCCAGGGAAAAGGCTATTACATTTCCTCGGGGAATGAACTAAACTTTTTAGTTGCAAAAAGAAAAGCTAAAAATAAAAATGCTCCTGAAGAACAAATCAGGAATAGGCTGCACTTAATGACTTTGGATACGTTTAAAGACAAGGCATAGTTTCAAAAGATAATCAGATTTCTTTATCCTTGATATTCTGAGGGCAGTGGAAAAGATAACCAGAAATCTTCCAATCTGGGGCCCTAGAACCCATATCTGTGGGAAATTGTGTTACTGTGTTTTGATACCAATTGAATCTGTGACTCTGATTCCTTACTGCCTACCTCATAAAAGTGCCTGGCAGGAATGAAAAAGTTAAGCCTGTCAAGTAATTCCTTTACTCTTTCTGAAGAGCCCAGGTAGTTGCTAAATCTCCCAATTAAAGTGAGGCTAACTTTCATCTTCAAATAGATCACTATGCACAAATAATCTTCCCTCTTATTCCAAAAATTGCCCCCTTAATCCAGCTCTATATAGTCCTAGGCATATAAAGTCAACTGGAGGCCTCACCATCAATCTGAATTAAATAGATCAAAGACAGAGCTATGTAGCCTCCCTCCCTTAGGTTTGCATTTCTGAGTTGTCATTGTATAATACAAGAAAGGAAAGGTAAGATATTTAACTTAAAGCATAACATTGAGAAAATGAATATAATAAAATTATTTATTCCACTGATTCGTGTCATAATTCTTTGTTATGTGCTTACTATGGGCCCTGAGCACAGCTCTTCTTGCTTGGCACGTAGCTAGGAACCAGAGCATGTCCCCAGCTTCATGGAGCTCACAGTGTAGTGGGAGAAAGAGAATAAAAGTACAATCTGGTATACTAAGTGCTTCGAAGGAAAATAGTGCAGGCAAAAGGGGCAGAAAGGGGTGCAGTGGTGAGGGGGAGGTCTCTCTGAAGAAGGACATTTTAATTTGAAAGGCCAAAGGGAAAAGCCCTTCAGGATGAAGGGTGGAGGAGTGTGAAGATTCTGGAGTGGAATCAGCTTGTCATGTGCTAGAAGCAGTAAGAAGGTCAGCGTGACTAGAGTGGAGGGAAGTAGAGAAGCAGGGAATGTGGTAAGAAGGGAGGGGTTTAGGTGGCGTAGTGCATATTAATTATCTCCTCTTCTGTTGAGCAGGTCTTTAGTTTTCTCCTCTTTGTAGAGATCTATAGTCTCTCTCTCTCTTTTTTTAAGGTTTTAATTATTTGACACAGAGAGAAAGCAAGCACAAGCGGGAGGAGCAGCAGGCAGAGGAAGAGGGAGAAGCAGACTTCCCACTGAGCAGGAAGCCCAATGTGGGGCTCCATCTCAGGACCCCAGGATTATGACCTGAGCCAAAGGCAGGTGATTAACCAACTGAGCCACCCAGGTGCTCTGAGATCTATAGTCTCTTTGTGACCAAGGCCACTGTTGTCTGTTTGCTTTATACACCGAGGTGACATACCGCAGCCTGAAGGGAAAAGATAAAGCACTAAAAATAAAAACAAAAACAAGGAAACACACTGTGGAGCTATAAACCAGAACCTTGGAACTGTTACTACATAGTGTTCACCAGAAAGCCAACTGAGGAGTCTTTCATGGTGAAGCAGGTGGTTTTGGGTTTGTACCACATTGCTAGATATTTGGACAATGGACTATCATTCTGTTTCTGTACTTGGCACTCAACATTTCATGCTTTAAAATTACTTTAACCTTTAAGACAGAAATAGCCTAATGCCCTTCAAAAGAAATTCTATTACCACAAATATGCGTTTACAAAGTGTTTTCCTCTCATATTCTCTATCAGATTAAGTGAAGTCTTTAAAAGGCGACTCCATCAAGAGCCTTACAAAATGTACATAGTGATGCTGAACCTTCCCTGCCCTTTATGATTGGAAGGGCAATGCAGCCATATGCTGCGGAGGATAGTCTCCAAGTGACGGTGCCTCTAAATACATCCCCTTTGCTAGGGGAGGGCTGAAATCAGCGCAGTATAAGCCTTTCAGTTTCTTATTTTGGAACGTACATGGCGGTAGTCCATATACATACCTCATTTTCATAACTGCATTACCTATAGAAGCATCATAAACATTTCTGGAAATGATATTTTTCCTCAAACCTTTAAGCTTAATGGAAATTTTAGAAGAGAACTGAAACTTCAAGCTGTGTCCTTACTGAAACTGTCTCTCTCTAATGAAAAAGTACTCCATAAAGCTAATGTTTTTCTGTTACCATTTACAGTTCTTTTCCCCAATTCTCTCCTTCTAAAACTTCAAAGGCTTTAAGACTGCTGCATAGTAGAAAAGCCACCCAACCAGGAGTTTTGCTCTAATACCGGCACCATCACTTGGTTATCTTTACATAGTCTTGGGCAAGACACTGACTGCATCCTGTAAAACATGAGATTTGCTCTGCCCTTCTCCAGGGTTGTCATGAATAAATGAATGAATACATGAATATTTTCCTCTTTGAGACATCAAGCAGCCTGGATGATTGGATATGGCTCATTCTCCCTGGTGTCCTGGACGTGCTTGAGTCATCCTCCTTATGCTGAGCTGTTCATACTCGTGCCACTGCCCCGAACACACTGGTTCATGGCCCTTCTTCAGGGCGGCCAACCTGAACTGCAGCACTTTTCTTTCTTTAGCAAACACTTTGGCTTTCAAGTAATAACTGCTTTAAAAGTAAAGTGAACCCAAATATATCAATGATTCAGTAATTCTACTTTGCAGTGTAACATTTGCTAATTAGAAGAAAGATGATGTATTGTTACAGCTCTATCAGCTGAATCATGTTTTCTCTCCATTCATCTAGCATCACTGACAAATCGAATACTATGCAGTGGTAAAAAAGTCCTACATCTGTGCTAATATTGTAGCTGCTAGCCTCCTGTGGTCACTGAGCAACTAAAATGTGGCTGGTGCAACTGAGGAACTAAATTTTTACTTTTATTTAATTTTAATTAATTAAAAATTAGACAGCCACATGGCTAGTGGATTTTGTACTAGGAGATCTAGACTAAAGTCACAAAAATATTATCTAGGGGCAAGGGAAAGTTTTCATGGTCACTTGAATGCTTAAAATAGTTTAGACAGGAAAATGCCCTCTTATATAAGTTGACTTTAGGTTATACTCCGTATTGGTAGCCATCAATTTCCTTTTTAAATAGTTTACACGTAGCTGACTAGCACATCTGATTATTGGTTTCAACTACTTTCCCATTGGCGGTTAGCAAAGACAGTGTAACAGACATGAGATATCTTCCTCTAGTGAAGGCTTCTGTTTTCAGAGGAGACCTTTTGAGTGTCTTAATGATCACTGAATCTCAGATCAGACTTCAAAAAATATTTTGAGATGATTCTTAGTCACAGCCACAAGCAAAGAGAAGTTAAATGATTCTCCAGTGATGCCACAAGGTCAATGTTCTTGTAGGAACTGAGGAAGAAACCTTTGAGCCTGGTAGTCAAACAGTATTTCCAAGAGAATTCCAGTGTTATCTTTTTCAGGAGAAAGTCACACATGGAGAGCATTCAAATGTAGGTCTTTGTGACTATGTTCTTTCTCTCTCTCTCTCTCTCTCAAAAAAAAAAAAATATATATATATATATATATATATATATATATATACACTATGGTCTTTTTAGCTAGTGCTTCTTCAGATTGTTTTTTAAAAAGCCATGATTAAAGTCAACCAATAAACAAAAAATGGATAAAACACTCTGAGGTCCAGCAAGAAGAGACTCAAAAGATGATGAACTATGGTTTGACAAGAACAAACATATCAGGATCAACTATATGAATTGTGACCATATAATAGATTCTCCAAACCTGGACATTTTGATTGTGGGAAGGGGCACTTTTAGTAATTACACTGGGTATAGAGGCAGAAATTTAAACTAGATCTGTTCTAAGTAAATACAGATATATGACCACCCTAACTTTTTGGGAAAAAAAAAATGTGTTCTAGGTCATTATTAATAGTATGACAGTGATGATTATGACAGTCCTGTTCTGTATGACATGCCCTAAGTCCTTTCAAAGATTCTTATTTTTAGCATTACTAGGAACTAGATTTTAAAAGACAGTGACAGTTTCAGAAGTCCCATTATGCAGCTGCCTTCTGAGGAATGTCCTTCATAACCCTAATCCTCTGTGGTGGAATCTTCTGATATTATAATACCTGAAACATGTCCTCTAGGGCATGCCAGGGCTATGTGTAATATTGAGATCAGTGGTCGGAAAACTTTTTCTGTAGAGGGCCATATGGTAAATATTTCACATTTGACAACTATTTTACATTTGGTGGCATATCTTTTGCAGCTACTCAAGTCTGGTTGTAGAATGAAAGTTTTAAGCAATACAAAGTGAATGGGTGTGGCTGTATTACAGTAAAGCTTCATTTATAAAAACAGGTGGTGGCCAATTGATCCAGATAGACCCCAGCATGAGAGACATAGAAGTCATTCTGCAGTAAGTTTCCCTATAGTATACTGTTGTAGGGCTCCTCCTCACACAGATTCCCTTCCTTCCTTCCTTCCTTCCTTCCTTCCTTCCTTCCTTCCTTCCTTCCTTCCCTCCTTCCTTCCCTCCTTCTTTCCCTCTCTCCCAAAGATTTTTGTTTTTAATAATCCTAACACAGAATTGATAATAAATGTATTTTTCTATATGGTATTATATCTGTATCAGAAACTGAAAACATGTAAAAACAATATAATGGCAAAGTAATTAGCACTTCCAACATTTTTATGAGATTCAATTAAGTATTCTGCTATGTGATAAGTATACACTAATTAGCAGAAATATTTATGTAAAAGAGCTTTATGTTTCTGCCATTGTATAATTTTAACCCTAAATATTTATCTTAGAATTGCATATTTTCCTTAAATCCAATTTCTAAAAATAAAACAAAGTCTATCTAGATGTAAAGCTGCCATTGATCTTAATAGAAATGATTTAATTTCTACTTTGCAGTTGTATTAACCACAATCAGGTCACCAGAGGCCCCCTGTGATTTACCTCATGTAGCAAATGAAATGCACTTCATGGCAGCTTCAACATGTTAAGGCAGAGATATACTCTACTTCATTTAATTAAGCCTAAACATAATTTTTTTAAAGAACTCTAGTACAACACCTAGAAGAAGGTCAGCATACTTTCTTCTAACTTTTCAAGGTAACCTCAAGAAATGTTACATCATTGTCTTGGCATTCATGGGAATACCTGTTATACAGGATAGAAAATGTTTGTTCAACACCTTCTTACTACAAAATTAATTAGGATATTATAAAGAATAAAATGCCAGACTTTGCGTTAATGTCTTCCATAATTCTCATTTAATCCTCATTAAAACCGTGTGAGTGAGTGTGGGGAAATAAAATGTCCCTGAATTTCTCAGTGCTCTTGTAAAAAGCCCTAGCTTCTAGAGATTTCTTTCCCCTTATAAACGAGGGAAAAACATTTTTTCTCATCCCTCATCTATGGAGTTCCCATCACTCATGTGGGACAATGGCCCTGACTGTCATCACATTGCTCTGGGAGAAAGAAAGGCTGATTCACTTAATATTTACTGTGAAGTAAAAAAACAAAACCAAAAACAAACAAAAATCCCAGAGTACGTTTTGTATACATTTAGGATAAATTAATAGAGATGAACATGAAAAAACTCAATAGCAAGATAAATTCTCTATACAGATGAAAAGACAGATGTTTACTAGCCTATAAGGAAGTCTACGTTAACAGATCAAGTATGGAAACTGAAATCCTTCCTGCTTTAATCTATTTCAGGTGCTATAAAAAAACACCAGAAGCAGAGTGGTTTATAAAGAACAGAAATTCCTTTTTCACTGTTCTAGAGGCTGGAAGTCCAAGATCAAGTCCCTTACAGATTTGGTGCATGATGAGAACCTACTTCCTCTCTGATGGCCGTCTTCTCACTGTAACCTCATAGGGCAGAAGGGGCAAGGGAGGTTTCTCTGATGGCTTTTATAAGGGCACTAATCCCATTCATGAAGACTCCACCCTCATGATCTCATTACCTCCCAGTAGCCCCACATCCTAATACTGTCACCTTGGGGATGAGGTTTCAACCTAGGAATGGGAGGGGTTGGTATAAACATGCAGACCATAGCACCTGCTGTCACTGAGATTGCAGTTTTCTTGTTCCTGGTGGTTGAAGTGGTGAGAGAATTCCTGCAATGGCTCCATCTTGAGCCCTGCCCCCAACCCCCATCTCTCCTCCTTCTCCAGCCCTTTGGGGCCCTTTCAGCTGTTCTGAGGCCTCAGGCTCCCTGCATCTGTGTCCCTCCTGCATGACTCATGTCCTCATGCCTTTGGTGTGGTGCAGCAGCCCTGCTGTAGGTCCCTCCTCTCTGTCTTGTTACACTTTCCTCCCTGATACAGATGATGGTCAGTTGGTTATTCATTATTCTTCATTCAACATATGCCTTTGCTAGTTTGTCTGGTTTTTTCTGCTTGCTTGCTTCCTTTTTTTTTTTTTTTTTTTTTAAGAACCTCTCCTGACTCCATATATTTTCATTTTATGATGCAGGTTCTTAACACCTTATCTAAAATTCCGAAATCCAAATTGTCCTGGAACCCGAGATTTTTTTGCTGTTGTTGATTGGTTGGTTGGTTGGCAGGTTAGGTTTTACTCATTTTCCAGCAAAACCCATCTGACCTGAACTTATTTAGGGGCAGAATCAGGCCTGAACTGATGAGAGGCTATTTAGAGACTTTATTTCTCCAACCCAGTTTGCACATTTGTGCAGTTCATGGCACCCCATATCGTGTTTACTTCAGACTGTTGCCCCCCCGACTCCCAGGAGTTGGGAAGGGAATTCTGCGAAGTACACTGTGAACTCCATATTACCATTCTAAAATCTAAAAAAATACTCTTGATTTCCAAAATACACACAAGGACCAAGAGGTTCAGAGAAGGAATGGGCCACAGTACTTCCTGAGCCAACACCCCTTCCAAGGTGATCAGCTGTGTCTCAGAACTGTTTTCTCTCTGTGTCATGCCTACTCAACTGAGCATGAACTGCTCTTAGGCCTTCTTACCCTTATGTTCCAAGTAACAAAATCCAACTTTCTGCTTATCTGAGGAGAATTCTGGAGAGTGAACACAAAGATCTGAATACTTTACAGAGGAGTCTGTCCAGTCAGAGGCAGAGAAACACGGCACTTTGTAAAGTGAGGGAATAGACCTCAGAATTAAATTCTCGCTGGAGATGTGGACTGTGGCAGTAGATTAGGGACCTGATGACTTAGGCCTTGGTTATTGTGTGTTAGTGGGGCTCTGAGGAGGCTGGACTCAAGGATTCTGAGGGGAGCGGGGCTTTGGTAGATCACTCAGAATTGGAGAGGAGATTAGGACTTCGTTCTCAGTTTATTCAACAGTGGGGGTCCCAAGAGGCAGAGACTCTGGGGACAGGAGTTGAAAAGAAAAACTGAGACTACTTCAGCAGAGCAAGATCCTTGGAAACCCACATTTCCTAAAATAGAAATTTGAGGGAGGTTATTTTGCCAAACCCTGTACAAAGAGTGGGAATTTGGGGGTTCACACAGAAGAAGCCTGAGAAAATGGGGTGATTGGAGCTGTGGTTTGGTTTTTGCCCTTTAACACTGAGATCATGAGAAAATGGGGTGATTAGAGCTGGGGTTTCTGCCCTTTAACACTGAGATGAGATCTGTTGGAAGCTTGGCTCTCCATTTTAGGAGAAATCCAGTGCTGTCCCTGAATATCTTCTTTTTTAGATGTCAGGTCATCTTTAGTCCAGTTGTAAACTGGGGAGGAAATGCTGCACCTAAATGCATGAGAATACAATTTTTTTCTTAACTCCAAAACCCTACAATGCCAAATTGGAGAATGAACTGCCACCTAGTGAGCCTGCTTAAGGGATTGTTGGGGGCAGGTAGTAATTGGGTTTTTCTTTCTCATCACTATGGCTGGTAAATGTTGATCTTCTTGTTCTTCCATGTTCTCCTTTCTTTCATTGACTTCATGTCTTGTTTCCTTACTTATATATCTCTTCCTCTTTCTCCTTGCCTCATTTTTACTCCTTCATTTCCTCTCTAGACCCCCTGCTCCTCCCCCCACCCCCACCCACCATCTCCAGCATTCAGCTATCCTGTCTTATAGGACTCTCTCTGCTCCAAGCGTCTCTGTCCCCCCGGATGTTTGCACATCCTCACTCTGGCAATAAAGTCGACATTAAGGTAATTTAAAAGTTTATTTATTGGGTACCTGGGTAGCTCAGTGGATGAGTGTCTGCCTTTGGCTCAGGTCATGATCCTAGGGTCCTGGGATCGAGTCCTACATCAGGCTCTCTGCAGGGAGCCTGCTTCTCCCTCTGCCTGTGTCTCCACCTCTCTCTCTGTTTCTCATGAATAAATAAATAAATAAAATATTTTTTAAAATAAATAAAATATTTTTTAAAAAAAGAAAGAAAGCTTAATTTTCCACAAAAGATCTTGTCCCTCGCTTACCTTTATAGCTCCATTAAATGTAACCTTTGAATTTGAGTATGGCTCTTGAGTATACATGTATTTTTTTTATTGGTCACTTATTCTTAATCGATTTTCAGAAATAAGTGTTTTCTCTTATTTAATATGTAATTCATACTAAAGTTTATTTTTTTAAGAGAAGCCACTGTCCTGTTCCAAAGAGTTAATTATAATTCACAGTTAATGATCTTTTTTTTTAATGTAATAAAAAACATAATTGAAATGTGTCTCCTTGGGAAAGCATAGACATTAATTCTTTCCGACCATGAATTTCCCTGAAGCAAGATTCTAGCATAGTCAAATTTACTTTCCCATACTTGTTCAGTAATCTAGAGAATATCATTCAGAGAATGAGCAAATATTGACTGCCCACCTTGGGAGATAACTAGAAAAAGAGTGGAACTGGGATTTGGGAGAAGAAAATGGGGATGGAGCACGTGGCTAAGAAGGAGTGGAAGGTTTTGCAGTAGTTTTCAGAAGAGACAGTGAGGAGTCTGAGAGAAAGTACCTGGGGTGTCAAGACCTCCTTCCTATGAGGCCGGGAGGAGCCGGAGCCTGGAGTCCTGCAAGAGGAGCCAGAGGAGTCTGAGAACCCTGCTGCAGTTTGGGATCCTCTGGTGAATAACCTGTCAGGGATTTGAAACATATACCATTTACTGCCAGAACAGATGTGTTAAGTGAGATAACCCTCGTATGCTACCAGAAGCATGCAAGTTATCCTGCAGCCATACAGTAGAGTTGGATGTGGGAGACAGAAGTTAATAACTCTGCCTCATAAAATGAGAGAGATTAATCTCTTGGAGGAAAGAAGAGATGGGGAGAGAGGAATGGAAGAAAATGCCTCTCATGAGACATGGCTTCTGCAACAAAGCAAAATTGATTTCAGACACTTCTTTGATGATGAATAAAAGCAAAACCCTAAGCAAAGGATGGTGTGAAAATTGCATGTCAGGACCAATTATTACTATTTAAGTGATGTAAAAAAAATCCTACTTTGTGCAGAGGTCTTATTGTCTTAGTTTAAGCAAATGTTTGTAATATTTTAAGATTTCCTTTCCTGACCTTAGCTATTCTGACGTTTTACTTATCCAGCGAAGGTTTTTAGTTCTTCACCTTAACATTATCTTGTTCTGGGGAAATTTCAGGGGGTAGCCTTCACCGTGGGTGTTGGCTGAGGGAAGGAGTGTGGACATCTGACTGAAGGAATTCAGGAGGCCTTTATCACTAGGATTCCTGAGCAGCAGTTACCTAAGTGTTGTTTAAATGCCTCAAGTTACAGAAAATTTGCTGTCATACAGACAGCTCATTAATTTTCAGATAAGGGCATTTGTTTGGAATTTTTTCTCACAATGTTTTAAAATATTCTTGGCTCTCTCTTCTGCCCCCTGCAGTAACAAAATAAAATTTATGTCCTTTCCTAAGAGGTGACAAGTTTTATGTGTGGGTCCAAGTTCCTTCTCTTAGTAGCAAGTTCCCTATACATTCTTTCACAACATGTCATTTGTAATTCCCACATGTGATACTTTCGTTACCAGAATTCCATTATATCTGATGTAGTTGGGTGGGTTCATTTACTGTCATTTGTTCATTTTCTGATGCTCCTTCCTTTCCCTTCCTTGGCTCCAGTTCTTACCATTCATCTTCCCAGCCTTTCTTTCCACTCCTGGGACTCCCACTTTTGCCCCGACACTCCTCTGGCCCTGCAAATGAGCACACAAAAGCCTGGGCCTGGGCCTGAAGGGTGGCTTCTCTAAGGCAGATGGATGGCTCGTAGGGACAAGCAGGAGTCAGGGCTAGGACAGGCCACTTTCTGGGTCGGAGAGAAATATTAAAACCATTGTGACTCAGAGCTGCCAGCCCTAGCAGTGGATCATCACAGAGGCAGTGCCTCTGGAGGTTCCTTGAGGAAGCTGAGCAGGGCAAGAAGGTGATGGAATCCCAGGGCCCACCACATCTGAGTCTGTGGTTCCATGGCCCCTGGGAAACTGGCATTGAAACCAGAGGAGCCCAAGGCAGCCAGAGGGATGTTGGATAGTGTTTATACATTTCATGTTTGAAATGGTTTAAGGACATGGATTCTCTGATTTTTACAAAGACAAATTCTGACCCTTTTATAAGATATTGGTAATATTAATAGATCAGTCTCGTGGGAAATAACACCAAAATGCAGTAATGAGGGCTACTTCCTTTCCTGGTGTTAGTCACGCTATCCCCCAGCTTGTCCTGTCTGCAGATTTCCCTCATTCATCGTTTCTTCCTCTTTTCCTAGAGGACAGGTTTCAGCTCCATTTCCAGGATACTTTACTTCAATGCATAGTAAGTTTATGTGACTGTTTTGGCAGTCACCTAATAAAAACAGCTGTTAGGGATTCATTCAGTAAAGTCTGTGGCTAATTGCTGGGGATTTAGCAGCGAATGAGACAGAGGGCCAAGGCCGGATGGTAAGTGTGGGCTCCGAAGCCAGGCTGACTATGTTTAACCCAGTTTAATTCATATAAACCACTTACAACTGTACTTGGCAGCCACTAAATATTTAATAGCTGGCATATGTTAGTATATTAGACGTGTCTTGCTCTCAAACGCCTTATAGTTAAGTAGACAGAACCAGAACTCCAATTGACAGTGATAAACTGATTGGAAGCTTTAAGGTCATTTGATCAACTAAGGATCTACCAATTGCAAATGTTTTTCAGTCATTCTTAAAAATTTTATCCGTTTAGTTGATAAGGATATCTCAGGATTGGCCAATGACCTTCAAATGCCATTGCTTAATATGCTATGATCATCAACACTATATGTAGAACATAAAGCAGCATGGCACTCTGAAAAGGTGTGCATTTGCCATCAAAGAGCCTGGCCGTTAATTAGATTTCTGTGAAAAGTTGGGCACTGCCTTACTCAGCTATAGCCTCTATAAGAGGCTACACAGGCTGGGCGGCTTAAACCACAGCTATCAATTTCTCACGATTGTGGAGGCTGGGAAGTCCAAGACCAAGGTGCTGGCAGCTTTGGTTCCTGATCAGGGCCCACTTCCCACCTTGTAAACAGCTGCCTTCTTGCTGTGTATATGTGCGGAGAGAGAGAGATTGAGATCTGTCTTCCCCTTCTTATAGGGCGTGATTTCCATTACGAGGGCCTCACATTCATGATCTAATCTAAATCTAATTACCTCCCAAATGTCCTGTCTCTGCACACCATCACCCTGGGAGGTTGGGCTGCAACATATGAATTGTCGGGGGTCAGGGACACAAGTATCCAGCCCATGACAGTCAAGTCACAGAACTTACCAACAGTTCAAACGCTGGATCTGTAGTGAAGATCGACAATACCAATACTATTTCAGAGGATTATTGTGAGTTTGCAATGAGATGCTCTATATAAAACCCAATGCTCAGTATCTCAGAGGTCCTTCTGTCCAGGGACTAATAATCTGTGTGCATAATGAATTTTCAAGAATATATACTGGAGGTAGAAACATCTATCTTATATTGTATTAATTTTGCGGTTGAATAGATGAATAAAATTTAACCTCTTTACTGGTATTATTTCTCCACATAATTTTTACAAGTGTACCAAAAAATTATTATAATATCCTAAGAGGAGGAGTGTGTACTTATGTTTCAAGAGTAGAGTCCTAATTAGTAGATGGCAGCTGAGAGTCATTTCAGTCTTTGTTATCATTCAAACCTTGTCAGAGAAAATTTTAATTGCTCTTAAACATTGCCTTTCATTGGTGTTTTATTTTTCTAGTTCCAATAAATGGATCCTTTGCCTTGTGAGTCTTAGACATTTTTTAAAACACTGAAACAGGCATCCTGTGACTGTTGAGAGCCAAGAAAATATTCTCAAAAATACTTGGCCTGGCTCAGTGGCTTCAATGTGCGATCCAAACGTTCCCACCAACAGTCACCATCGTCCCTTAGAAGCTACAGGCCAGTGGGAGCTTGCAGTTTGGGAAGAGAGTGTTTGTGAGTGGCAGGCAGCCTGTGGGCATGTAGGTGGGATGTTATGGGGCTGACATATGTGAGGTTCTTCTTCCACTTTTACTGCAAACTTCTTGGAGAACAGGAACGTACCGGATACAGACTGTTAGGAGAGACTGAATAACATTCAGATGCACAGCGTGCCTCTAGCAAACACTTGTTTGATCTTTGTTGAAATATTAGCCTGTGGAAATGCATGTCTGCATTACCATTTTGGTTTTTTTATATCCACCCAGAAAATCTTTAGTTTATCTGGAAGCAAAATGTGTTGAGAGAAGGCCAGCTCAGTCACACAGTTTTGGGTTCCCAGGTTTTTCACTTCCAAGTTGAGTTTATTTGTTACTCAGTCTCTGCCACCCAGTTTTCTTGTATGTTGAATACCCACCTCAGAGGGATCTTGTGAAGATAGAAAGGGAGCAGGTAACTAGGTATCTGGGACCTTGGAAGTGCTCTAGAAAACATTGCCTCATGATTAATACTATTCTGTTCAGTTTGAGTTTAGTTTGTCTATTTTTTTTTTAAGCAAAGCTTTCTTATAAATAAGGGGATTTGGGGCAGCCCCAGTGGCTCAGTGGTTTAGCGCTGCCTTCAGCCCAGGGTGTGATCCTGGGGTCCCGGATTGAGTCCCACGTCAGGCTCCCTGCATGGAGCCTGCTTCTCCCTCTGCCTGTGTCTCTGCCTCTCTCTCTCTCTCTCTGTGTCTCTCATGAATAAATAAATAAAATATTTTAAAAAATAAATAAATGAGGGAATTTTTTATGCTGCAAGTAATGAAAATGCTTTAAATAACACAGTTTATTATCATAATGCAATAAGAAATCTGGAGGCATGTAATCTGGAGGTCAGTTAATTCAATAATGCAACAGTGTCATCAAGGACTTGCTGTTTCTTTCCATTTTTCCACTCTGATTACTAACATGTTAAATTTGGCGCATATCCGTTGGGGTGAAACCGGCATTTAATTCCACCTAGATGTAGAAGAGCAGGTTCAGTTTGTGAATCTCTCTCTCTCTCTTTCTCTCAATATACCAGAGGGGAAAACCTATCCCAGGAATCTCCACAGAAGACTTCCCCTTATGTTCCATTGGTTAGGATGTGTCATGTGCTCATGCCCAGACCGGTCATCAGAAAGGAGACTAGAGTAACTATGATGTGGCCATAATCAGCATTCTTCTTCTATGGCTGGGGGCAACCCTACTGTCCACTTAGGCCTCTAGGTATCTAAACAGTTGTGCAAGTTTTGTTAGCAAAGAAGGAAGTCAATTGTTTTGGGAGAGACAGTAAGTGGCAGTAGAATAGGAACCAGTAGTCCATTCTACTGGTTGGTTTACATCTCAGTACTCAAAGTAGCAAGTGGGAAAAGAGACAAGCTTTCTCAGAAAGCAACTGAAAGATTTACAGAGGAAAGTTTAAACAATGGAGATGACTAAAGCCATCCTCAGCTGTGAGGGAAATGTGATGTGTTTACACACTGGTAACAGCTACAGTGGTCAGAAGTTGGAGACTGGAATAACTTTTTGAAGCTGGTATTTATTCTCTCCTATACGGAAAAAAAAAATGGACACATCCTCTTCTAATTGGGAAAGATATAATTATGTAGATTCCATGTTTGCTGACCTAAAAATGTTCTATGTGCCTCTGTTCCAGGTCTTTCAGCCCCTGTTCCATGAAAGGAGAGCTGGGGAAGTCAAGATACAGATACTCTCTTGTCTCCACCCCATTCCCAAATGCCCCTATGAGCAAGAGACGCAGGATAACCAGACTTGCCTATCAGGTGAAATTGAAGCTACTGGGACTCAAACTTCAAGGAGTGCCCAAGAATTCGGGATAGATCCTATGCCGAATATTCGACAGATAAGTGCCTTATAAGTAACCCTTTCAGCATTTGTCATACTGCCCAGAAAATAATGAGACAATGCCCCCCTTTCAAAATTAAAGGGGAACATTTACTATGTAAAGGGGGGAAATCATCAGGCAGTAAAATCCATGAAATCTGCATTCTGGGTGCAGAAGACAGGTCTGGATTGAATTTAAGTGTCATGTTCAATACACACAGTGCTGTTTCGTGGATGATAATGGCTGGTCGTTTTTATTCTACACTTAGGTCCTGGATAGAACTTGAGTTTACATTAAGGTAAGAGGGTGTGATAGGAGTTACAGAGAAGAACTTCTTGAGCATTTGTGCTATTGCAAATCAGAATAAGTCATGAGTGGAGAATGTGTCCTATTCCTTTGCCAGTTTCTATTACGGAATAATTTCTTATGTGCTATAGTTTAAGTATGATTCAAGAAGGTTGGGTCAGATTATACTTCAAATTTCCCACAGTTCTTTAAGATAATTCTTAGCCATGGTAAAGTCTCTTGGGGAAGTATGGATGTTTAGGTTCCCTTCTATGAAAAGCACTGACAAAACAGTAGTCAGAAATGGTTAGGTTTCTTGCATAAAAACACACTTGTAAAGGCATATGTTTTCCATACACTTGTATTTATCTTTCTCATCCATTAGGCTGCTATGTCAACAGAAGTACTGGTGTACGTGTGTGTGTGTGTGTGTGTTATATTTTGTGTGTATATATACACATATAATTTTTTTTGGATAAGATAAATAGGTGCTGAATGAAGAGGGTTGTCAGTGGAAAAATCCGTGATAGTTCATGTTCAGTAATACATGAGAGGATGCTGAACACACTGATGCCTACCTTGGAAATTTCTCTTTGCTCGTAGGTTATACATATTAGTTTTTAGTAATGATATTCTTTTAAAAAAAAAGAAAATAGAAGCTGATGAATAAGAATGAAGTTTAATTCAGCTAATCTGGTTGTTGCCAGAATTAGATTCAAAATATGCTTAAAGGGATGGAAACAATAAACTTTCAGAGGGATATACTTCTAACCCTTCATCTAATATTCCATTAACAGAACCCAGAAAATAATGTATTTACAGAAAGCTATCATCCTGCCCTTACATGGGTTCAAACATATTCTTTTCTTTTTTAGTTTCATCGACAAAAGGTGGCTATATGAATAAAACTAATTAGCTATCCGGGGAAAACTACAGACTTTCATTACAATCAAAGTTGATGGGGGCTCATCCAAAGGGTTAGTATATTGCAGGCCTGTCAATGCTTAAAAAGGACTTGGGTAATTCTGATAATTAATATAGAAACTAGAGTTGATTTTCTGCTTTGAAATGAGATATTAGATTTAAGAAGTGAGACTTGCACAGTAATGAAAAATTAGACACATAAAAGAAGTAAACAAATTATTATGTACAGTCAAGAAAATGCAGTTTAAATATTGCAATCCAGCAAGTTATGATCTGCGATTGTCATAGTTTCAAAAATTCATTGTTTAAATCTAAAAATCAAATGATCCAATATTTTTAGTTTCTCTAGCCTCTGAAGTTTTTTATTAAAATGAAGCTCTAATTGTAAATCCTACTATGCGCTTGAGAATTAATATAGTAATGACACTAGTTATTCATAGTATATATAATACTTTATTGTATATTATATTCTGAAGAATTAATTTTGCCCATGGAAGAGCATGTTTCAAAATAGTAGGCCAACTCTAGGTCTTTCGAACTGTGTCACTTATATTTTATGATTTTCTATCAATGTTATCTCATATGTAGGAAAAATGAAATCTTCAAAACTGAGTCCTGTTGAGTCTGAATATATGACCCATATGAAGCTAAATATTTAAAAGGTCATCCAACAACCAAGTATTTCTATTTTATTACTTTCTCTCCTTATTTTAGTTTGGGAGATGAATTAGCTGGTAGTGTACAGGAACTGCTTAGATTTATCTGTTCTGGATGTTCTATAGAGAGTCTTCATTTTTGTCTTTAAAATAAAAAGCACCTATTTTGTGCCCCTCACTGTGCTAGCTGCTAGCGAAATAGAGACAAAACATGTTATTTCTATCTCAAGCAAGTTACAGATGAGTGATGAAGACAGACACTAAACCATCACTCAGCCAGGATCCTGGGATCACACCCTGAGCCAAAGGCAGACACTCAACCGCTGAGCCACTCAGCCGTCCCAACAAGAAAAAAAATTTTAATAAGATACTGTAACAACTTCATACAAAAAAAAAAAAACATAAAATATATCACTAATATTATTGACTAAAGATTGAAATGATATTATTTTGGATATATTGTGTTAAATAAAATACATTATTAAGTTAATTTTTCCTCCCCGAGTTTGTTGGTTTTTATTTAAAACTAGAAAATTTAAATATGATCTTTTCTTGTTCTCTGCACATCTGCCATGGGAATCCTTTCTCATTCTTTGGTTTTCATCTTGAATCACTTCCTCAGGGAAGACTTCCCCGTAGGAGCAGCCTGACCACAGGTGCTTCTGTGCAGTGCCCCTCCAGGATCCCATTTTGTTTTGTTTTGTTTTCCTTCAGAACATTTCCATCCATGTGACTGTCTAATGTATCTATGTTGCTTCTGCTAAATTCTCAGCATCACCTATATCTGTTTTCCTCACCACCGCATCCTCTGGCACATTGTAGATACTCAGTATATACTTGGGGAAAGAAGTGAGCAGTTGAATAAATGAGTCTGGAGCTTGGGAGGCAGGCTGCAGCTGTAAATTCACATTCACACTTGGATAGCATCTTCCAGGGCCAATCCTGAGTACCATACTCTGTATCCCCTTGCATCACAAGTCTGTGTGATTACCAGCACTTCCGGAACAACATTCCAGTGGGTCAGGAGTGTTAGGACTCACTTCCCTTCCCTGGAGCCCCACCCAGATACCTTCTCTTTCTTTCTAGCTTTATTTTCTATTTTTTTTATTTTATTTATTTATTCATGAGAGACACAGAGAGAGAGAGAGAGGCAGAGACACAGGCAGAGGGAGAAGCAAGCTCCATGCAGGGAGCCCAACATGGGACTCGATCCTGGGTCTCTAGGATCATGCCCTGGGCTGCAGGCAGGTGCTAAACTGCTGAGCCACCCAGGGATCCCCAATGAACCAAGCTAACTTGTGCACATATTACACATTTTGAGCAAGAAAAACAGGTGATTTGGCAGTTATCATGAAGGATGAAATAGCATCTTTTGGCATCTTAAGAATCTCAAGTTTGACTTTGTTTTGCATTTTTCATTTTCCCAAACAAATCAGTGGACCCAAGGATTATTACAGAATCCAGACACAGAAAGTTCACCTTAGAAGAATCAGCATTCAGAAAGCTAGAATGTAGAAATATAGTGAAAGTAGACCCTACATTTTAGCAAGAATCACTTGTATGGTTTTTCAACTATTCAATGAAATTTCAATCCTTAAGCTGACTCTTAGAGTGAGTTTCATATACTTCAAGCTCTGGGATGTTTAATTTGATTAGACTTGTCTTTAAATAGGAAACAAAGGGCTTTGAAATCTGACTTTGTTTAATACTCCTCAACAACCAAACTGAAGAAGCAACTGCTCTTTGCTATGCATGGGATATCTATACTCAAGGATAAATCTTGGTTTAAACTTTAATGTGACACTTCATTAAATAGGGAAAACTGCATAATTATCCCAAACACGTGTACTTGCCTGAGCAATAGTTTAACACATGCAACCTGGCTGTAATCTGTACAAAGATTATCCCTAAAATTTTAATGTGGTATCCCATGGATGGAAAAGCAACCATTATAATGTTGTTAGGATTGTAGTTCTTCCCTGTTGGTCGGAAAACCATTCTAATTAGGCCAGTGGTAATCTTGGGTATAATTTATCTACAAAAAAGAAAAACTGAAGGTCCTCTATTTAGCTTATTTAAAGTAGCGCCTTTTGAAAGGTGGGTGAGACTGAGCAATGTGGGTGATCAACATGTTCCTTTCTTTAAAAAAAAAAGTATTACTACACTGATGATTGTTCACTATTATCATAAACAATATGGCAAAATGGTAAGATTATTTTTTTACACTGTCCAAATTATGTGTTCCATGGAATCTCTTACTGTCATCTCTCCGTACCTATATCTGTTCTGACAATAGAAATGAATACCCCAGCTCTTGTGGTGGTTATTGACCTGGCTGGGTGGAGTCTGTTCAGATGTTTTCAGCATTAGCCCATGCACAAGATCCAAGTGACGGGCAGGTGGTCCAAACTAGGGCAATCTGATTCTAATGTGGGGACCTTTCAAGGTCATGTTGTGGAAAGAGAAGCCTTTTTCTCTAGTTACAAACTCTAAGGGTAAGAGCCAGATATGCCTAGGGCTATGTATTTTGCCATGTGGAAAAGATTAGAGTGGAAGGAAGCTGACAGGAAGATTCAAAAGGTAGAACATCAAACCAAAGAGGTCTCAGTCCTTGGTTTCAGGGCCAGAAGTCATGATCACCTGCCTTTTCAGCAGATGAGTTACATGAGCCCATAAATTTCCCACTGTCCACTTTAACTGGTTCACTTGGGGTTTCAGTCACTTGAAACAGGAAAAGTCATGACTGATACATCCCATTAATAAGGCAGCAACTCAATAAAATAATAAAGTGGACACTACTTTCAGTATCCTTAAGTCCCAATACATACAAACATGGCTTTCGCCATCACTCTGCTTCCTTCAAATAAGTTGACATTCCTAAGAAACAAAAGCAAAAACAATCCACAAGACTTCAATGAAGTGCTCAAATAATTGTTGCCATTCCTAATTATGAGTATTTTAATTTAAAAAACAGCATTTTAAAACAGCACTTTATTCAATCTAATTTCTAAAAAGGATCTCTCTGGTAGGCAATTAGGACTGTCAAAGATAAATATTAAACTGTTGATGTGAAGTGGAATTTACATCTGAATATTCTGCTGTGAGTTGCCAGAAGCATTTGTCATGATGTTTTTCAAATCCTATCACCCTGAAGCAGCAGTGTCATCTGTCTTTGCTTGTAGCGATTTCCATGCAGCAACATTAAGAACAAACTTAATTGACAGTCAGTAGGAACCCAAGGGCAGCACACATGATCAATTATCTAAATATGCTGGCGGTTACCAAAGAGAATGGAGTTCATGAATCTCATATAACAAGGTTTTTATGTAAAGAGATTTTTGTTCTTTGGTGGCATAGATCTATCACCTGAACCTGAGTTATTTTTATTTCAAGTATGTATTAAATGAAAGTTCAATAAGCTTTCCCCCGTTTGAAATCTTGAGAACTTTACCAGTGTGCAAACTAATCCTAAATAGAATTATCAATATTAAGAGTGATAGATAGTTCCTGTCAGCTCTTTTCTGAGGATTACTCTTTTGATGGAAGATTCCTGAAGGCTCCATCCTTCAACCACTCGCGCAGGTTCTGTCGCTGTACTGTTGACAGTTATATCTCAGGAAGGGGCTCTGTGGAGATTGGATTCTGGCATCATTTGCTCAGGATTCAAAATCATTGGCTATCAAGTCTTTGCTTTAGGAAGTCATCTGTAAAAGAGATCATTTGTTTTATCAAAGTGGGTCATTTTGAAAAAAAATGGTTGAGAAGAGCTGACATTGTCTGAGAAGAGCTTGTATTTTACATGAAGAATTCTGAATATTGAGCTGTGTACTGTGGACAAGAAGGCAGCCTTTGGGGTTAGGAATCAGACAGATTTGAGTTTGAATCTCAACTCTGCCTTCTGCCGGCTGTGTAACCTTAGGCAAGTTTCTTAACTCATCAATTTTTTCACTTGTAAACTGAGCAATGGGAGTATTTCCCTCATAGGATTGTTCTGAGATAATGTTTGAAAACCAGATAATGTTTGGAAAGGGCTTAGTACAGAACTGAGCACAGAGTAAACATTCAATACTTTGTGTTTTCTTAAGAATCTTTTCATGGTTTTTTCCCAACATTAAGTCTAGATTGATATGTGTATACTGATGAAAACTAGTTCTTATGAAGTGTTAAAAGTCTTTTTGAACATGCGGATTCTATAAAACCTGACAACATTTTAGCAAGGCTTAATTTGTATATATCAGAGTAAAGCTTAGTCTTTCCATTTAATTATCCTTTTTTGGCGAGGTCCCAGAGATGGCGATCAACAATCTAGAATTTCTGACAGTCTGACAAAATTCTTGCTTGATGCACAGTGTACATCTTTATTATATTTTTTTTTCATTTTTTCATAAGAGACACAGAGAGAGGCAGAGACACAGGCAGAGGGAGAAGCAGGCTCCCCATGGGGAACCCGATGTGGGACTCGATCCCAGGACCCCAGGATCACAACCTGAGCCAAAGGCAGACACTCAACTACTGAGCCACCCAGGTGCCTTTGTATTTTTTAAATGTATTATTGTATTCTCAATACTTTATGTATTTATGTTTTTATGAATTATTATACCTATTACATGCTAGGTACCATGAGAGGTGATATGGCACATTCCTTTTCCCAGAGAGTTTACAATCTGAGAGTTGTTGAGTTAGGCACACGTAACTACAGAAGGTAGTAGGAGAGAAATGAAAAGTGTTATGGAATTTAAGAGCAGGAGAAATTTACCCCCAGCTGTGAGCATGAATGATTCATTTTTCTGGAGCAGTAGTCCTCAATTCTGTCTGAACATTAGAATCATCTGGAGGGGTTTGAAAACCACCACCACCACCAAAATAGTCTCTGTACCCTCCCCCATACCAATTAAATCAGAAGCTCTGGGAATAGATCCCAGGCATAGGTAATTTTAAAAATTTCCCCGGGTGATTATAATATCTTAACAACTTTTGAGAACAACTGTCCTAGAAGTAGAAGCAATAGCTTACCTGATTCAAATAGGGATAGATGGGAATTCCAGGTGGAAACATCAGTGCCCACAAATCAACAACAAGAGATGGAGCAGAGCACGGAGGAGAATGGTGAGTGACATGGTCTGGTTGGAGTGTAAGGAATGTTCATGCTTTAAGGCTCTGTTGGAATCAGATTATAGGGAAATATGAAGTCAGTATAAAAGCATTTCACAAAAAAATAAAAAATAAAAAAATAAAAGCATTTCACTGTTATCTATAAGACAACAAAGACCTATAGTGACATTATCGGATTTGTACTTTAGAGAGAGCATGTGAGTAATTTATGGTATCTGGCATCTTGTTGATCATCTGTTTGATTTGGCATTCGTTCTCATCCTCTTCCTGGTAGAAATATGACTGTATTTAGGTATCCGGGCATCCCTCACATGACTTGAGGGACTACCTGCCTTCTCCTGGAATGGATTTTTGCTAATGAGTAATGCTTAGATTTCATCTGGCTACTCTTTAGCCTCCCTAGACAGGCTTGAGAGTGAAATTGGCCCAGTCAGGTGGCAGGGAAGGATTTTTATTCCAATGGGAGCATGGTTTTTCTTCCTCCGGCTAGAACAAGGAGTATTATCTTAACTGTCACATGACGGGCCTGATGACCATAAAGAAATGAGACAGTAGAGCACAGAGGATGAAAGAATGTGATTCCTTATTGATCTCACTGGGCTGTTGATTAGATTTCCTTCCACCTTTTTCCCTCTCCACACTGTTCTTGGAACTGCTGTTATGCAAGATCTCAATTTTTCGTATGGTTTAAATCAGTTTGAGACACAGTTTCTGTTAAATGGCCAGAATCACCCTTCCTGATTCAAGGGAGAGAGAGAGTATAATGGGCTCAAGGTTTAAAATTGACTAGGAGAATAGCACCATTAATCGAAATAAAAATGTTGGGAAGAGGAGGAAATATCAGCTCTTGTCATGTGTTTGAGAGACACAAACGTTCAGGAGCTCTGATGTTCAGAAGACAGGATGAAACGAAAGGTACATATGTAAGAGTCACCTGTACATACGTATGTGGAATTTTAAAAGGCAAGTGAGAATCCCCAAATAGAGATTGGAATAGCCTGACCTTTCTTAGCTGAGTCTACAAATCCAATTCACCTTTGCATTTATGTCCTTGTGCAAGTGGTTTATCTCTTCCTCTCCTGCCTAAGCAGGAACTTAACTGGGGATCACCATGTTAATGATCACACAGAAGCCATGTGTTCTCACCACAGGAATTTAGGGGCTAGCGTGGTCCTAATTCTGCAACACGAGAGCCATTCTTTATCAAACTTCTGTCGTGCTTTGTCATTTGAACCTTGGTGCACTTTTTGTAGAGCCCAGAGGTTGAAAGAAGAGGAGTCCTTTTTTGAGACTTAAAGTACAGCTTTAGGAAGTGACCTTTAAGTTCTGTTTCTGTGGTGGTCTTGAGCTTCATTTCACCTTTAAGAGAAATTCTACTACGAAACCTGAAACCTTTGTTTCTTTAATTGAAAAATGAAGTCTGTATAACTTCAATATAACTCATGCCCATTGAGTAATCACAGGTACATTTTAAATAACGTGAGACCAAACTCCCTGCTAATACCAGACCTCAGACTATCCACTACAATTCCAGCTCTGAAATGATCATATGGTCTTAAATATGAAACAGTATTTATTCTTATATATACAAATACCAACTTCATTTACCTTGAATTCAGCTGAGCTACCTTTGGCTGCTAGCACCTAGGGAAAAATGTGGCCTTTTGGTTTAGAATGTTTGTTTTTTTTTCATCACAGATATATTATCTCAGTCAGCTAAATTCAGAAAGTATGCACATCAATAATCCTTTTTCTGAGGATTTTTATGTGGTCACTGAGTGAATCTGGCTTATACACAATTCTAATGAAGAACTACTTGCGATTCACTGTGTTTTTTATATCTAAATGGAAGAAAATTGCTTGTATCTTCATATACTTAGATCCTATGGGTACCTTGCCCCTAAAATACCAAACACTGCAGCCATTTCTACCAGAACTTGATTCTTCAGATAGAGAACAATTTTCCTTTAAAAAAAAAATGCACACGCACATACACACACGATACACATGGGACCTATCACATCTGAGATAATTGTTAGCCTTCCTTACCTGAGACTTATAAATCTCAGGTAAACACTTTCTAAGGAAAGTAATGAGAACTAAGAAATGCACAAGTAGGGGGAAGGGGAAATAGACTTGCAGAAAGGAAAGTGTCTATACTTGGTAAACAAATGGGCAAAGAATTTCAAATCCTTTTATTTGGCTTAAGATTGGTCTTGAATAGGTTCTATTTGACCTATGATTTTCTGACTGTGAATTAACTGTCCATCTTACAGTAGCAGTTGGAATTTAAAAATAATAATTATCTTAATAGCTGATATCAGAATTCTCTTAAGAGGAAATTATGCTTATTAGAAAAATTCCTCGATCATTGCCTATGCTAGAAGACAGACCCACAGGCCTGGACATGGGTGAGTCTCAAGGCTTCTGAGGGGAGAGCTGAATTGCTCTGCCTAACAAAAGGAGAAGTTTTTGGAGCTCCCAGAACTGTCTAACATGGAGGGATCCTGAGGTAAAAGGTAGATGAGGATGGCTTTATGGTCTGTAATGTAATCAATCTATGGACCTCCAGTTCTCCAGTAAGATCTATTAAACTCGTGATCATGTAGGTATGGATTTAGTGGAAACGACTGAAGGGACCTTCATGTCTGGGGTGATGTGGTATAAATAGAAATACCTCCTCCACATTTAGGGGCCCAGAAGCCAAAACAGCCCATAAAATATGTATGCTCCAAGAGAATTTGCTGAAGTTCTGAATCTGTATCAGCCAGGGAAATGGTGAAGTGTACTGGGGCTTGAATTCAAATGACCCAGGTCAGAGTGGCAGGGAGGACTCTGGCTCCATCTGGGATTCACTGCTTCCAAGTTATGACTTATCCTGGCCACTCCTTCCCTGCCACACAGTATAACTGGGAGAAAGACAAAAGGAAGAAGGTAAAAGAAAGTGCAACATAGATTTGAATCTGAATGAGCTGAGGTGTCAAGCTCTAATGTGGGCAGTTGAGGACAGAAAATCAATACGTGAGTCAAGG
Organism: Canis lupus baileyi; assembly: GCF_048164855.1. Classification (NCBI taxonomy): domain Eukaryota; kingdom Metazoa; phylum Chordata; class Mammalia; order Carnivora; family Canidae; genus Canis; species Canis lupus. Next base: position 10,732,501 of record NC_132855.1, on the reverse strand, counting down.
TTGTGGTCACAGGCTCTCCTCTGAATTCAAGTGTACTAGCCTTAATTCTCAGCTTCTCATGCCTTTCACATCCCTCTGCATGCCTTTTCCCTATCACAAATCACTGGCTTGTTAGCTGATCATGTAGGATTTTTGAAGCTAATAATAACCATGTCAACAGTAATACTTCATTTTGTACAGATAACTATATATAATCTGCAAAACTTTTTACAATCATCTCATTTGATCTCTACAGTAACCTTGAGGAATACATGGGACTTTATCATTATTGTCATTTACAAATAAAGTAAATTCCAGAAAGGTCAAGTACTCACTCTCAGTCACACTATTAGTAAGAGTTGAAATTTGTTGTTTTTTAAATAGCTTTATTGAAGTGTTACCAGCATACAATAAATTGTATCTATTAAAACATACAATCTGATAAATTTTAACACATGTATACACCAGTGAAAAAAATCACCTCATTCAAAATAGTGAAAGTATCCATTACCCCCCAAAGTTTCCTTGTTTTATACTATAATCTCTCTCTCAACCCTCCTGCACCACCTGAATGCCCATCTCCAGGAAAACACTGATCTGATTTCTGTCACTCTATGTTAGTTTGAATTCCCCACAATTTTATATGAATTAAATCATACTATATATATATATATATATATATATATACACACACACATATATACATATACATATATATACATATATACATAATATATATATTTCTGTCTTTATGACTCAATGTAATTATTTTGAAATTCAGATTTAGTGACTAACAGTAGTTGATTTTTTTTTTAATTAGCACAATTTATCCACTCACCTGTGAAAGGACCTTTGGGTTGCTTCTAATTTTTGGCTATTCCAAATCTGCTAGGGATATTTGTGTACAAGTTTGCATATGGACATGCACTTTCCTTTCTCTTAGGTTCATGCCTAGTAGTGGAATGGCTGGATTATATGATGGGTTTATACTTAAATTTTAAGAAACTCTAAAACTTTTCTAAAGTGGTTATACTATTGTACATTTTTGCCAAAACTTCTGACAGTCAATGTTTTTAATTTTAACCACTTTAGTCTATGTTTAGTTGTATCTCGTTGTGGTTTTAATTTGCCTTTCCCTAGTGACTAATGATGTTGAACATTTTTTCATGTGCTTATCTGTCATCCACATTTCTCTTTCGTTGAGATGTCTGTTGATATCTGTTGTTTAGGGGTGCCTGGGTGTCTCAGTGGTTGAGCGTCTGCCTTTAGCTAGGTCTTGATCCTGGCGTCCAGGGATCGAGTTCCACATCAGGCTCCCCACAGAAAGCCTGCTTCTCCCTCTGCCTATGTCTCTGCCTCTCTCTTTCTGTCTCTCATGAATAAATAAAATATTTTTTAAAAACACAAAAAAATCTGTTGCTTATGTATAAATTATGTTTTCAGTGTTACTGAGTTGTAAAAGTTCTTTATATATTCTAAATGCAAGTCCTTAGATGAATATTTATTTTGTAATTATTTTATCCCAGTCTGTTTCTTTCATTTTCATTTTCTTGACAGTGATTTTTAAAACACAGAAGGTTTTAATTTTGATTAGGTCCAATTTATCAGTTTCATTCTTGTGGATCATGCTTTTCATATCATATCTAAGAAAGTTTTCCAAAAGTTGCAATGTGTTCTTCTGAAAATTTTATCAGTCTAGGTATTCCACTTTGGTCTATTGTTTATTTCTGGGTTAATAATTTTTTACATGGTATGAGGAATAGATTGAAGTAGGGTTTTCTTCCCCTCGCTGAATTTTCAATGGTTCCAGCATTATTTCCTGAAAAGGCCATCCTTTTATCCTTTCTACACTAAATTGCCTTTGCTGTACTACCAGTTTTACAGCTCTTAGGTCCAGAGTAGGAAATGAAAGCTTGAAAATCTATGATTCAAGAGTCTTGGGTTGAAGGCTCATAAATGATTTCCCCATTTCATAAGTCTCTGTAGTCAAAGACCAGGGTTCTCCTGTCAACGTTTATTATAGTCATCACTTTGGGGCACAGTGTCCAAGGCACTTGTGAGTAACTGTGCTAATTAAAGTGTCTATTTCCTCCTAAGCACATGCCAAATGTTCATCTGTCAGTCAGACCGATCCAGGAGACATTGCGACCTCAACTGAGGAAGCCCTATTATTATATACAGAAAGGACTTATTGAGATAATCACTGTCAAAGAAGTCAAAGGAGAATATATAAATGGGAGAATGTAATGCTTGATCTGATCCAAAGCAATTAATACAATTTTCTGTTTAAGTTAAATTTGCTGATATGACAGTGGTGCAGAGTTTGATTCATGAGGATTTGATTTAAATCCTAATTTTTTAAAAGAGGAAATTAATCCAGAAAAGAATAAAATTTAAAAATATCTCATGATAGATATCCTCAACACTGTTCATTATTATTAATATAACAAGGTTAATTATATCATTAGTAATATAGTGGTCATTAATATGCTGATACTAAGATCCATCATATGTCAAATTTTTATTTGAAAAGGGTTCATTGACTGAGACCTTGGTTATTGGTCACTTATTATTTCTCATTTGTAGTTGGGGAATGGCTCATTTTAGTTTAACCTACATAATCAAAAAAACTTTGTTTTAATACTTAGATCATGAATAAGAAGTAATATGTTCTCAGTGTTTTATGACACTGTTGTTTCTATGTCTCTAAGAAGAGAAAGACATTTTCTTTTGAAAACCAGAAACATAGCCTCCTGTAGGAACTTGAAAACTTCCTTGTGGTGAAATCTGCAAGGACACCAAAAAATTACAGAACCACTACATCTGAAACTAAGCATGTATTATATGTTGGCTAACTGAATTTAAATAAAATTTTTAAAAATTACAGAGATCTGTTACCCAGGCATATCTTCTCCTTCATCCCTTGGGGCATTTGTGACTGCCCTTCCTATAGAGAGGGACAATTTTGTAATCATGACCAAGGATTGGTTCAAGATTTGTTTGAAGTTATCTAAATATTCTTCATTTGGAGATTGACTACCCATCCCTTATAGACAGAGGGTCTCCAATGACTACAATGTTGGCTGGCACAGCAGGTGCTTTGTCAACAATTATTGAAAAAAATGGGACAGCTATCAAAGATGTCTTTAACCAACTATGACTAGAGTAGTTTTAATATAAAAGGACACAGAATGTCATTAGATTTAAATAATTTATGACTATTTATACATCTGAATTTTAGAAGTGGCAATTCAATATTAGTATTATTTGGTAAAATCCTACTTTCAAAGGTATTAGCCAATAATTTTTTATCATCTGAAACATATACTTTGAGTTGTTGGTTTACATAAAAGCATGAATAATAATGTTATTAATAAATGAATCTGGTCACCTCTGAGGTAATTGTTCTCTCTTTAGACTTGCAGTGCTCTTTAGTCAAATAAACAGAATGCTTGACTAAAACTAGGCTAAAACAATACCTTCATTATGTAATAAGAAATCCAATTGTTAGCAATAATTGAGCTCAAAATGTTAGGGCTCTTGCTTGGCTTCCCTGTGAGTCTCTGGCCTTCTCATGGCTGCTCTCTATGACATATCCTCACAATGCTATGTTCAATGCAAGAACAATGGAGTGGCAAGATGTGAAGCTTCTTCCTCATTTACCTTGTATCCAAGAATGGAATATCTTCCTAAAAGCTCTTTTCATGCACTCTGCCTACACTTGTTTTATATCACATTGACTAGAACCAGGTTGCAGGCTCCCTCCACTCCCACATTGATTCAGGGGCATTACTCAGCAACTTTGAGTGTTCTCGCTTACTTAACAAAATGGGGACTTATTAGTAAGGAATAGGTGGTGCTACATGGCTTTTAAATAATCAGCAGCATCTCCTTAATTATATACCACTTAATGCTGTTTGGTAACACTGGAGACGCACATTTGGGACCTAAGATATAACTCATCTGTAAATTCTATAACTCTTTCAGGTACTTTGCTATAAGGTAGTCAGCAAGTTAAAAAAGATTTTCAGAGTCATTTCATCCCCCATCTCCATCTGTAGATTTAGTCTTTACTAAATATATATACTTTCCATCCTTTCAATTAGGTGTATTTTAATATTTCATACCTGGCTCCCTAGAAACTTGTAGGAACTTTTTCATTGGTCTCTAGAATTCAGAAATTTCACATTGATATGCCTGGAACAAGGTTTATTTATTTATATTTATTGTTACTAATAATTATATTGAGGTAATTATAGATTCTGACATAGTTGTAAGAAATAATAGAGATGAACACTCTTTACATATAACTTCAGTTTCAAATGTTAATCTTTTGCAAAATAATAATATAATATCACAACCAGAGTATTGACATTGATATAAACCATTGATATAATTCAAATTTTCCTAGTCTTACCTATATTTCATTTGGGTATGTGTGTATTTAGCTCTATAAAATTTTATCACATGGGTATATTTGTGTATCCAACACAGTATCAGTAAAGATACTGAATATATCATCTATCTTGGAGAAAGGTGTATTCAGGCTCTTTACTCATTTTTTAATTGGATTATTTATCTTTTTTAAAGAGATATTTATTTATTTGAGAGAGAGAAAGAGAGCTTGCATGCAGAGAGAGGGGTAGAGGGAGATGGAGAGAGAAGAATCCCTAGCAGACTCCCTACTGAGTAAGGAGCCTGACAAAGGGCTCAATCCCACAACCCTGAGATCATGTTCTGGGCCAAAATCAAGAGTCCAATGCTTAAATAACTGAGTCACCTAGGTGCCCCGGTTATTTATTTATTTTATTGAGTTCTAAGTGTTTTCATATACTCTAGTGGTAAGTCCTTTACCAGAAACATGATTCTCAAATATTTTCAGTAGGTTAAAATTTCATCTTCTTTTTACTTTCTTGATGTTTCCCTCTAAGCACAAAAGTTTTTAATTTTGATGAAACCAATTTATCTATTAATTTTCTCTGGTTGCTGTGCTTTTGGTGTCATACTGAAGAAACCATTGCTTAATCCAAGGTCAAGAAAATTTATACTTATGTTTACTTCTAAGACTTATATACTTTCAGTTTTTAAATCTAGGACTCTAATTCATTTTGAATTAATTTTTATATGTGGTATAAGGTGAGAGTCCAGATTCATTCTTTATACATGTAGATATCCAGTTTTACCAGCACCATTAGTTAAAAAGACGGCCTTTCTCTATTGGATGGTCTTGGCACTCATTGATATCAGTTGTCTAAATGTGTATGGGTTTGTTTCTAGACTCTCAATCCTATTTTGTATCTACAAATGCAATAGAATCGAGAGTCCAGAAACATATGTTTGTATGTCTACCTTATGCCAGTAGTACACTGTTTTTAATCAATGTTGCTTTGTGGGTAGGTTTCAAAATTGGAAAGTGTGGGTCCTCTAACTTTGTTCTTTTTCAAAATTGTTTTGTCTATTTATGGAGTCCCTTACAATTGTTTATGAATTTTAAGATCAGGTTTTTTGTTTGCCATAGAAACTTGAACTTAATCTCTGTTTTCAATATAGTCCTCTACCCTATCTGTGCCAAAGATTCTCTGTCCACTCTCCAGGAAATAAGTCTCCAATCCTCTTCTGGATAGGGGAATAGTAGTTGCTAGCTACTTGGAATCTGGAAAAATCTGTAGATATATGCTTCTACTTCTTTTTTAAATACACACTTTTAAGCTTTAATGGGAAGAAATATGAAAGAAAGAAAATTAATTCTGTGAGAAATTCTTGAATATATAGAGCTTGGCATTTGGCCTCTGATCACTTTCCTTTTTTGCTTTGTCATTAAAAAAATTTTGCAATAATTGCCTCTAATTTTCAACTTTCAATCAGTCTTATATGTTTGGTACCTCCTTTACTTACTTTTCATAAGTACTTAATGCCATAAATTTCTGAGCCTTTCATAGTTATAGAACCAAATGGAAATCAAGTTGCTTATTGGTTCTCCACATTGTTTACTTAGGGCTCAGCTTTCTTTGCTTTGCTAAGTCAGTGACCACATGTCTATCTGGAAAGACATCTGAAATGTAATTATTCTTTCCTCTATTCTTGTCTTTGTTTCTGTGGGTTTATTGATTTAAAATACCTCCTTATTGTCATTTTTAGAGTTTCAGGCAAGTCTGGGCTTAAATGTATGTGTTCAATCTGCCATTGCCATATCTTGCTGGAAGACTTCTTAGCAATAATTTTTTGTATAGTATTATCAAGAACTTCTTTCAATATTAAATTGTTTTACTGCATGATTTTAAATAGCTGCACCATGTTCTATTGTGGGAATATATGATCATTTATTTAATAACTTTCTTTTGGGGTATTTCCAGTGTTTAGTTTTAGAAGCAATGCTGTGACAAACATCCATATAGAAAATTTTGTACATTTCCATAGGTATTTCCCTAGAATAAATTCCCAGAATTGATATTATTCCATCAAAAGGCACATAAATATATTAATTTTTTATATTTATTGATAAATAACCCTGCATGAGGGTTGTACTGATTTCATGTCTACCAGCTGTTTGTGAGAGAGTTCTTTGCCTTCACACACTCATCAATACTGATCATTACCATTTAAAAAAATTATCTTACACTTTTTTTTCAGACTAGAAGTGGACTCAATACAGTTGGATTTTATATAATGTAATAATTAGGAAGAATGGCTTAAAACCCATTGTCCTAAAACTGAGGCTATATTTGGCACAAGTCTAAATTTTAACCAATTTATATTAAAAAATAAAACCATTTCACAGATCATGAGGGTTTGCTTATTTAGAAGTATATATTTTTCCTAATTCTTCCTAGCAATTTCAGTAGGAAACTCTCTTGCTCAATTAGCTATTCACTGGAGAAAATGTGAGCCTTATTTCCTATGGAATTAGTAGAAAATGTATAAATCCTAGTTAGATAATTTTCTGTGCTACTCACTGTAGAACAAAATTTTGGAAGACTTGATCAATTATTTATTCATGACTGAGGCAGGTCTGACCTTTTTTTTTCTGTATTTATTAATTTCAGGAGAATGATCTGGTCTTGTAATTGTTAACTGCTCCAAAATTTCATCCAGTGATGTTAGCCTTACCTGTTGTTTATTTGATCTTTAAATAATATGGAGCTGCTCTTAATAGCATTAGATAATGACTAAATACAAAGTTAACTTTTAACTGTTCACATTTATTAAAATCTTAGGGACAACTAGTAATTATGAAAGATTATTTGAATGACAGGCAATTTATCCATCCCTCTCTAACTGTGGCTTTCAAATACCTTTTTAACTACTGAACACTTTCTTTACATGAAATTTTAAGTCCTATTTGCTTGACCTCCCCTTATTCCCGATAAGGTGAGCAATTTCCATTAGATGAGTGAAGGCTATCTGGAAGGTACTAAGTCATGGAAGAAAGGAGAAGCTGTCTGCCTAATGTTACTAACAGAGAAGATGCAGCTACTGCTTGTGGTATACCACCACCCTACCCCGAGGCAGATGAAGGAGGGAGAAATACTCTGGCTTCTTCCCTTCTCCCATGCTCCAGTCCATTCACTGTCTCCCACTGGGTGAGTCTACCTGGATGCCAGTTGACAAGAGAGGGCGGATGATGTAGTGATTCTACTAGGCAGGACAGGGCAGGGGAAGGAAGAGAATGGCTCTGGGCCTCAAACAGGCCAAAGACTTGTATGGCATGTAAAGGGATGTGGTCTGTGCCATAAGATGAAGGTGAACAGTTCACGACGGAACCAGAGGGAGAGATCAGTGTCTATTGGGGGAGAGTACAGCTGCTAAACACTCATGAGTATGTGTCCTCAGATAATGAGGGCTGATTTAGGAAGAAAGAGAGCAAACTTGACAATAAATATAGCTCTCACTAAATATTAACGGGTTTGGTTGTCTTACCAGAAGTGTAAAGGGGACTGCGAGCTTAAATCCTTAGATTTTCAAAGACATAGTCTTGTAATCCATGTATGCCTTTAGAAAAACATGGAAGTTGATTTTTTTCAAATGGATGATTTGTAAATACTTTTTAAAAATGGCTTTTGGAAATGAATTTTAATGGTTCCAAAGAGAACTGTGAACTTTACTGCCTGACATTCAGCTCAATTTTTGGAAAAATTGTGCTCCCTCTGTTCTGAAAGTTTGGGCAAGGGCTCTCAGCCCTGTTGTTGCTGGACAGACCATTGAGCAATTATGGCTGCAGTTTGATGCCCAGCATTACCGCAAATAACATGAGACTAACTTCACTGCTTATGCCAGACCTCAGACTATGCTCCATGATTCTAGCTCCAGAGCTATTATATGGTTCTAATACCTTAGCCATATTTGTTTCCCATACATAAATACCAACTTTCTTCCCCATGATTTTGACCAAGCTGCATTTGGCTGCTACAGTATGTCTCTCTGGAGTCTTTGCTTAGGTGTATTTTCCATTTGCTTTTTAATCCTGGGATATAGTTATCTCATTTTCTAAATACATATAATATGCACAAAATTATTCTTTTTGAACATTTATATTGAGTGAACCCATCGTGTTTATGACTCTCTTGAGACCTATCCACAATTCTTTATGTGCTTCCATCTCTATAAATAAGATAATTGCCCGAACATTCTGGGTCTTAAAATACATGCCCTTTTCTTTTTCTCCTGTTTTACCCTACATGACCCTAGTCTATACAAGAATTCAACATTTAATTTTGCAGTCCAGGTATTTTAGAATTAAGAATTCCATTTATTTCTGGGCTTTTACATTGACTAGTTAAACATTTATTTGTAAGATTTCTAGGCATTTGGTCTTGGCAAAGATATTACCATTATCCTGATAGCATATTAAAAAAAAAAAAATCTAGGGTTCCTGGGTGGCTCAGTGGTTGAACATCTGCCTTTAGCTCAAGTCATGATCCCGGGGTCCTGGGATCAAGTCCCACATTGGGTTCCCCACAGGGAGCCTGCTTCTCCCTCTGCCATGTCTCTGTCTCTTTCTCTGTCTCTCATGAATAAATCAATACAATCTTTAAAAATAATCTAAAATTTTCAGATCTGGTTGACAAAGGGATGTTCCTAAAGACTCATTTGGTGAAACCTATTCTAGCTCCATTTGGGTTAGGAACTATGGAAAACCACTGGGCCCTCAGTTAAATATGTCATTATGTCCAGAGTCCTAGGCCTTTTAGATCTAGAAGGAAACTTTTAACTAATAGGGTACTTCTATCTGTATATATGAGGAAAGAAGATATAACTTCTTTTTTTTTTTTTGATACTTTATTGGGACATCTCAACAATGCTTTAGAGTGTCATTCTTCTCCTTATTCTTTTGTCATGATTTATGTAGAATGTCCTAGAATATGGCCTCGCTTGGTACATTAGCCACTCTAAGAATGATGTCTATTCTATATATCTCAAAATCACATTTGAAGTAGAATTATTATGTACTGAGGACTATTTAGTGTTTTGTGAAGCCAGAAGAAAGAACTTTTGATAGCATTTGCATTCTAACTATCAACTGGTTTGAGTCCTCAAATCTTCAATTAGAAATTTGATTAGTATGAATTATAGGGATGATGGTGGAGTAGAAGACATGATCTCATCAAGCTGCTCAGATCTCTCACGGGTGGGTCTAATTGACCACACAAGATCAAGATGAGCAGAATAAGCTGCTCTGTTTTTCCTGGTGATCAACAATACCATAGAACTAACTGTTCCTGAGTATTACATGCTTTTGATGGGCTCCAACTTCTACCTCTCTCACTCCGCTTTTCTCTTTCCTTTCTGTATTTCTTTGTTTCCTTCTCCCTCTCTGATGAAAAGCATATATAAATTCAGGCTAGTTTTGACTTCTCGTAGGGATTTCAAATTTCACAAAACCTTGTAAAAAAAAAATGTAAATGTGATATAGTGACCCTATGCATTGCTGGGTACAAGCAAACGTCTTCTAGACCTAAAAATGTTAACACAGCTTTCAAAACAGAATGTCAGGATCAGGCCCAAGGCACTGTTGCCCTGAACACTCAAAGAAAACCCATTCTGTGATCTCGTGAGTTCTCCCAAAGACAGAAGGGGAGTCCTACAATGAGAAACACCCTGAGTGCCAGGTGGAATGGGAGATCATGCCTCCCAGGCTGGCTTATAAAGGGGCTGGCTCACGCTTCTTCTGAGCCAACCCCAGTACTTCTGGAGGACTTGCCTCTTTCTCTGCTCAGAGACCCAGTGATGCAGCATCTTGGTCCAGGGTGGGTGCAGGAAGCTAAAGTCCTGGAAGCAGCAACTGGGACTTGTGATGCCAAATTCTGGCACCCTGATCGGGCATCTGTTAAGGTATAAACAGCATTTTTTCCCCCTAGTATCTCTCTAGACTTTGAAATTTATTAAGGTTTGCATGATATCATGGTAATATATTTATATACCACTCAGAATTTCCACTCGGGATATCTTCTAAGATTGCTGAGAAATCTCCTTTCCTAAAAAGCGTTGTGCTCTTCTTGCTTTCCTTTTCTAGTTTGTGTTATCATATCTGAAATGTTTGGCTCCCCAAGCAGTCTGTGGGCCTGAGTCTGATAAGGTAACTTGGTTAAGCCTGCAGGCTGTTATCCTTTACCACCTTTGTGTTGTTCCCTCCTTTAGAAAGTATTCTCTGCTTCAGGTTCCTTTCTTATTATTTTTGTTGGTTTATACTGTTTGCTTTCACTACTGAATTTTTGTTGTTATTCAGTCATTTGGTAAGAATTTCTTTTGCTTGTTCCAATGTTTCATATCACCTTTTTAAAAATTGTGGTAAGATGGGGTGCCTGGATGGCCCAGTCGGTTAAGAGTCTGACTCTTAGTTTTTGTTCAGGCTGTTTGGTCATGGGGTGGACCCCCAAATCTGGCTCCCACTCAGCTCGGAGTTCACTTGGAATTCTCTCTTCCTCTCCTCCTGCTCCTGATCTCCCTCTAAAATAAATACACTTAAAAAAAAAAAAAAAAACACTGTGGCAAAATATACAACATAAAATCTAGGAGCTTAACCATTTTTAATTGTACAGTTCACTGGCATTAAGTACATTGGGGTTGTGCAACCATGACCACAATCCCGTAATTCTTTACATCTTGTAAAACAGAAACTCTGTTTCTATTAAGTGCCTCCCCTCCTCCTCCGCCCAGCCCCTGGCAGCTGCCCTTACACGTTCTGCCTTTATGATTTTGACCACTCTCCGTACCTCCCACAAGTGGACTCACACGATATTTGTCCTTTAGTAACTGTCTTATCTCATTAGCATAATGTCTTCAAGGTGCATCCACATTGCAACATATTGTAGTGTTTTCTTTAAACTCTCTTGTGGTGGGGGGACAAGTGGCTGTGAAGAACCAAGAGGTCAGAGTGGGGATGGTAGGAATGATATTCTCTTTGGTTTAGGCTATTGACCTTATAAATTTGTCTATTTAAAAGGTCTATGATGGTTTCACTGTGGTTTTTTACTTTTTATTTTGTTCCCTCCACCCCCCAGCAACCCTGTCCCAGGGTCTTGTTTTTCTAGAAAGTCCTTAATCTATAGGACTTCTATACTCGTCACTTTATTTTCTACTCCGTTCATTTTCTACACTCCTCAGTATTTTGCACTTCATTACGTATCCTTCACACTTTTGTCTTCGTCTTCTCACCCCCTAAATAGGTCTGGTGAGGGACATTGGGAGAGGCAGAGGTGGAGGAAGAATAAGAGGTTACCTCTTCTGCTTCTTTAAAAAAAAAAAAAAATCTCCTTGTCACTATCACTATTAGAGGCTAATTTTATTTTTCAAAGCAAATAAAACTTGGATGTTGAAACTACCCCTGTTGAAGTTGTCAAAGTTTAAATAACTATATATTTTCTATAACTGCAGTAAAGGGACTTGGGGTGGGGAATGGAGAGGAGAACTTGGTTATCTCTCTTTTAGTCAGAACATTTCTTGAAGCCATACCTTCTAGAACTATACTTGTAGTATCTCCCTGTACTTGAGGTCGTTGCTTTGGCAGTTGAGCTGAGTCCAAAGACTACTTTATAGAGAGAATCCTTGCCTGGGGATGTTTTGAAATGGTTGGGGTGTCTACATTAGAATAGAGAAGCTAATTTGCTCATGTCAGGCTTGAGCATTTAGCCATAGCACTACTCATGTCATGAAAGGACATGATGGTTACCCAAAGATGAGGAAAATATGAGGACTATGAAAAATGTCCAAATCTTTAAAATTCATTCTATAACTAAGAAACATTTTAGTCTTGGATTCAGTACAAAATTTCACAACTTAAGCTCAATGAGCCATAATAGGGCTAATCATAAAATTCTTAACTGTAACAGCCTTTAATTATTGCAAGCTGTAGCCATGCTTTGTAATGCTAACAGCAATGAGATGCTGCAACACTATCTTTTCAAACAGTAGAACTATTTCAAGTACCCTACAAAATCATTATCTCTCAAAGTTCTCTCTAGGCTTGGGACCAAAAACAGAAAAAAGAAAAAGGGAGAAAGTAAAATCCTGCAAAGACAGAAAGCATTCACCTTCTGTGTAATTTTTATCTCTATTTATTGATGTGATATAATTGTAATTGAAATTATAACGGGATTCCATTATTTCAGATCTGGGGAATGCAAATACATAGCCTTATTCATGTTAAAACAGAGAATAATTTGTTCAAAATATCCTGGTGAGAAGAAAATTGCCTTATGTCTTTGAGGGGTCATAATAGTTTTCACAGTGTCTACAATAAACCCATTGCAGGACATAACAGATAATTGAAAACAAAAGCTGAATATATTAAGTCTGTTGGTACCAAGGTTAAAGTAGTGGAATTACTTACTCAGGTTAAGTGAGGCTATTAATGTGGTACCTTCACATGTGGTATATCTAGTACAGTAATACTTAATAGGGCACGCACTTAGATTTTTCATATAAAGCTTCTACTCTCACTTGTAATATGAATATTTCTTTAGAAGGTGAGAATATCTTTTTCATAATGCACATTTTTTTTCTCTAAAATCCTTTTATCTGTAGATTAAACAGGCAATTGTGTCATGATCAAAGAGAGCCAAACCTAACCTGAGGGATAAATTGTCACTGCCAGACCCAGACCCATTTATTGTCCTATCCAGTAAAATGAAAACCTCATATTTTCAATATTAGTAATACATAGGCTCATGAAAGCAATGATGTCTAACCCATGAATGGTATCAAGGATATACTTTTCCCCTAAAGCCTTGAGGTAAAGAATTTTTCTCCCCCCACCCCGCTGCTCCCCAACCATCTTAAAACATATACTTCCACACTTGTTTTCCTCCCTTTCCATCTTTTTCCTCTTTGCATTCCACCTTTGCTCACAGTAATTTCTTCTTCCCTCCTGTGAGGTCTCTTTCCTTCTTCTCTTCTGCTCTCTAACATTTTATTTTGGTGGCTTTCTTGAAAGAATAAAAAAGAGGCACCAAGTTTATATAATGTTTATTCAAAATGTTGATCTCAGGATTTTTAGCAATTGGAGCCAATGAGAAAACCTCATTCTTACACTCAGAATAGGGATGAGGAAACTTGGGGTGTCCCCAGTGTGCCCATCAATATTGTCGAGTAAGTTAATATTATTTGATGAGGCTTAGTCTCCTAACTGGACTTTCTCACTCTGGTCTTTTTTCCCTACAATCCAACCTGTTTGCTGCCAGGAAGATTTTTGAGACACAAATTGGACTGTCCTCTCAGAATCCTTAATGGGCCCCCAGCAACCACAATAATGCTACTAGGTAAACTGGGCTCATCGGTGTACGTCCTCTGCCAACCGACCCAGTCTCCTCTTCCTCTCCTTCTCTCATCCTAGCCTTCTCTTCCTGACTTTAATTACTCCTGCATTTCCTTCATTCTCCCCACACACACTTATCCATCTCTTTAGCAGTTTTCAAACTCCATCCAGATTCTACCTTCTTTCAGTAAGTTTTCCCTGATACCTTCCCCTTTAGGCAGACTAAACACAATTTTTCCTGGGCTCCCACTTCATTTTCTAAGTACCCACATATTAGGATGTGTGCTTGCAAGCTGGGTCTCACAGAGCTACAGGGCTCTACACTTCTTGAGAGCAGGACTAGAATCGAGATTCAGGCCTTTCTCACCTGAAAGGCAACTGTGTTTTGTGTCCTATTGAATGTGAGAGATGGACAGCAGCAGAGAAGTGGAGAAGTCGAAGGTGCCACTGAGATTTCAAATCTATGTAATTTGGTGGATAGTGTTATCTTGAATCCAGGAAGATTAAGGAAGGAGTAGATTAAACGCCCATATTGCAGGATAGCTCTTTGAGAAAGGCCAACATTTAAGGCATGAGGACTAAAACTCAGAAAGCATCATGGGGGAAAGAGACAAGGCTAGAAGCCCAGGTGGACAGATTTTTTAAGAAGGAAAGAATTGTATTAGAAAATGCTTTAAAAAGTATGTAACTTTTTGGAATGAAAAGAAACCATTAACAGAAAATCATTTCCAAGAAATTTCAGTATCTAGGATAGGGTAGATTAAATTGTAATGAAGTCTAGAACAAGAGGAGGTTGAGGAAGCGTAGCTATAGTATGCAGATTACTTTTTTCAAATATTTTATTTATTTGAGACTAAAAGAGAGAGAGCCCAAGAGCGGGGGGGGGGGGGGGGGGGGGAGGGGCAGAGAGAAAGGAAGAAGCAGACTCCCCGCAGAGCAAGAAGCCCCACATGAGGCTCCATCCTGGGAATCTAGCATCATGACCTGAGGCAAAGGCAGACTGAATGAGCCACCCAGGTGCCCCTAGTATGTAGATTACTAAGTTTGGATTTGAAAGTCCAAGGTGGGGATGTGTGGTTGATGCAGGACCTTACCTTGAGGTGAAAAATATGCGTATATGCAGGCATTTTTAATGTGCTTGTAGGTTGAAGAGAGAAGGAAGTAGTGGGGATGGAAGTTTGAATGACAGAAATGAAAAGAATACATAATTAAAGCAACTGGTGTACAGATGCAAAAGAAGGGGACAGGATACAGAGCATAGCTGGAGAGGATATTGGCTGAAATGTATGTTTGAGAAGGAACTTAACTCCTAATCCTGATTTTTTTTTTCTTTCGCTAAATAGAACAAACTTTTTGAATTCAAATGATATTGCAGGTGCTTGCTTCTCTATTTTACTCGCCTTTTGGATTTTGTTATGTCCGAGTGGGTACCACCTTGCCTTCCTCCTAACCTTATGAATCTATCAATTGTGATTCCTGTCCATCTCAGGTGAGCAATTATGTTCTGCAGCTCAATATAGGAAAGTAATTAAGAAGTACTAAGGGACCATACCAGCATTTGCCTCTAATTGTGCTATCTAAAGGTTTGAAAAGATTCTTATGGAAAAAGATAAATTTCTCTTTTGCTAAGATGTTTGAGCAGTTATTAATCCAATTAAAGCAAACAAGCTTTGCACTTTGTGGCTCTGCTTACCGGGAGTCTTTTACTGCACGGTGAAGCTGATGATGTGCATTTAATGCTTTGCAAGCATCGATGATGAGCTCTGGAAGATCCATTTTGGTAAAAACTAAATGGTATGCAATTATGACCAAAACTCCAATGCAGCCTAGGGATCCTCATGAGGAAGACCATATATATATACATATATATATATATATATATATATATATATATATATATATATATATTGTCCTTTTCTCTCCAATCTTCTTTGGGCAGTGTAACTTTATGTAGACCATATTTCAATTCTTTCATATTTTAAGAAATCTATATACTTAATTCTATATGATTACACGGGGCATAGTTATCAATATCCCCTCAGTCCCCACTATGTTTAATTCATGAAATCTTTGCCTTCATGAGCACATATACCTTCAAGTATAGCCCACTTCAGATATTTTATAGGTTAATGAAAACCTTTGAGTAATTTTTATAAATGGATTTTTTTTAACATCTACTAGCACATTGAACATAAAGAGGCCTTGGGATTCACTTTTCTGGCAAAATAATAACAGCTACTATTTACAATCCCTACCACATGCTAAAAGCTTGACATTCATCTTATTTATTTGAACAGTCACTGTCTAATCTCCCTGTTTTCAGTTTGGACTTCTGAATGTTGATTCTTCGGTTCTTCTGTAATGAGAGAATTAGCATAGCATAGCAGGGTTTTTTTTTTTTTTTTTTTTTTTAATTCCTCCCAACCCGTCCTCTGGTTAAGCCAAAAAGAGAAACTAAATAATTGCTATCCAAATAAAGCAACAGATGAAATAAAACAGTGTTTTTCTTTACAGGCACTGGTTTAGGAAATGATTAATGCAAAGTTGTTTAAAAGTGCTAAATAGCCATTAATAAAATGTTTGAGTGATTTCACCACTGTGGTAGTACAATTGGTTGCTTTTTAAATATTGCACATAGACTGGAATTACTCGACTCCTTTCTCCTACTGCTTAGGAGGTGCTGCTGTCCTGGAGTTGTTTGCCAGAATAACATGAACTTGTAGAACTCTGTTTTCTTTTAAGAGAGCCGTATGCCATTCACACAGTATTTGCTGAGCACTTCTGATGTAGATGTAAGGTTCTGTGATTGGCCCCAGAAGAGAGGAAGCTGGGGGTTTGGGCCAGGCATTGGATAGGAAGCGTGCACGACTCAGGAAACTGTATTTCCTGCCAATGGAGTTCACACACTGTCATGGGGGAGGAAGGGCTAATAAACATTACTCTGAGACCTTGAACAAATGCAAAGTCATTACTAAAGAATGAAAGTACTGAAAACCCTACCATCTTTATATGATTTCATATTTAAAGGTTAAAATGGATTTTTGTATTTTACTTCTAAGGGATGCAATGAAGCATGAGGACAAGCGGCAGTTGATCTCCTGCTCCTTGCCCTTCTGCTGGCCGCCACCAAAAAAGCTGTGTTTTCAAGGAGGACGTCTCTTCAGCAAAGGAGATGGTCTATTAACACTAGAACTCCTATCCAAACTGACCTCCTATTTTCCATTACAGCTGGCATTTGCTAAGTGTTTCACAAACTAAATAATAAGCCAATTAGCAGCTAGGCATTATGACTCATGGTGGTAGCTCTAAGAGAAAATATATTTACAAATTTACAGGAGCTTTCTTTAATCAAAAGATTGACTAGTGGTAGTAATTAGTGTCCACATGGCAAATCCATGGGGAAATACTTTGGAGATAGACTGGGTTTTAAGTGCTCTTTGTCAACAACTATGAAGTTCTGGGATTTTATCCTTCTTGCCAGGGAACAAGTTGGCTCACTACAGTTTGGCAGAAGCTGACCAAAAACCTGAGCGTCCTGGGGCAGACATAAAGGCCAAGGTTATGTGGTAGGCCTCACAGCAGTATACTCAGAGATGAGCAGTGGCCAGCGTCTCCTTGTTTTCTCCTGCTACTTGATGGTGGCTGCAGGAAGCTTCTGGGGATGCCTGCATACCCAATGAGTTGTGTGGAAAGAGAGGTCCCAGGAACTCAGGGGACTCAGATCTTTTATTATGGCCTCAAGCTGCCAGACCTTTGTCCCACAAAGG